>NC_140594.1:811584901-812184901 GCF_964204655.1 Triturus cristatus | reverse complement strand
GAGCTTGAGGAGGCCCACAAGGACCCCCGCCTCATATAAATTTAAGCACTGGGGTGGTGGTGGTCCCCGGGGCAGCATGGGAGAGGAGCCCCCATACATTTTTTCAAGCCCTGGGGAGGTGGCAGTGCCTGGGGCTTCAGGGGGCCACGTGCCCCCATGCATAATCAATGAAGCCCCAGGGAGGTGGTGGCTCCTGGAGCTGCGGGGGCCCATGCAGACCCGCATATATTTTGCACATTGCCCCCGGGACCTGGCCCACGCGGGGGCATATTAAAACAAAGCTGGGAGCCTGCGCTTCATTTAAAAAAAAAGAAATTCTGCTGGATTCGCGCACCCAGCGTGAATCCTACCAACTTTTTGTAAAATACTTTTTTGGGCCCTGGGGGCACGCCTAGGAGATCAGGGTGTTTCTATCCTGCACCCTTTTCTTTTTTTTAACCTTTTTTCTTGTGACTTAGTTCACTGAGTCACAAGATGCCTGCCAAAACTTTTTGGTTTGAACTGTTGGCAGCCAATCAGAACCAAGCTCGTACTCGGGAGGGTTAGCGAATCCGCCTCGGTCTCCAGATATATAATGTTTTTAAACATTAATATTTCAGGAACTACTCAATGGAATTACACCACTTAAAAAAAAGCATAATTTCTGAGCCAAGAGCTACGTTTTTGCCAAATTTGGTGTAATTTCTTTCAGCAGTTCCTGCTGTAGCGTTTTCTAAAGTTTCCTATGGAAATTAACATGGAGAAATGCGTTTTGGGAACCCCCTTTTTTCTCGGCCCCCACTTGACAAATCACCCCGAAACTTTCAAGACAGGAGCTGCCCGGAGCAGGCCATTCGTTTCGAATATTTTGTGAAGATTAGTCAAACGGTGCAAAGATATTGGCAATTCAAAAATGCTTTTCCTATGGAAACTAGGTCCTAACTGTAACTACCTAATATACATATATATAATATATATATATTTTTATTACACTGGACATCACCAGTCTGTACCCCTGCATCAACCGGAGACAGGGTATTGATGCTGTCAAATGGTTTTTAGAGAAGCGTTCATTGAAATTTAAGAAACATAATGAAATGCTTCTCAAAATGTTAACATTCTGTTTAGAAAATACCATCTTTATTTTTGCAGGGCAACTGTACAGACAACAACACGGTACCGCCATGGGCACGTGCTTCGCCCCCAGCTACACAAATCTTTTCGTGGGCTGGTGGGAGAAGCATGTGGCCTGGAGGGAGGCACCGGAAAAATGGCTTGATTGGGTGATACTATGGGCCCTTTACATTGATGATCTTTTCATCATATTGAAGGGCTCATATTCTTCGGCTGAGGAATATATTAAATTCCTGAATGTAAACAACCTTAATCTCGCATTTAGTGGACATATCAGTGATACCCAGGTTTTTTACCTGGATTTGGAAGTTTTTGTTTAAAGTTCTAGTATTTTAACTCGACTTTATAGGAAACCAAAGGCCGGCACTGCCAGGCTACATGCTGAAAGCTTTCATCCCAGACGCATGATTAAAAACATCCCCTATGGGGAGCTCCTGCGCATAAAACTTAACTGTGCCACTGAAGAAGACTACAATAGAGCTAAAAATGAAGCCCTAAATCGATTCAAAGCAAGGGGCTATTTTAATAATGTTCTCCAGGTGGCAAGTTGATAAGATAACTAGACAAGAACTACTGGTCCAAAAACCCACTAAAAATAAGGAAGACTGTTAAAAAGTGTATGATTACGTATGATTACGGGCTTCATTTTTTATTTTTTTTTATTTTTATTTGTCAATGATTAGGTAATACATAGTACAATCTTATTAATATTTAGTTGAACATACTTTAACCTCGAACCCTAACTGTTTTAGCAATCCCCGGTCTTTATATGATAGATGTGTATCTGTTAGCATAACCACTCTAGGATTATGCATTTTTAGCTCTTCTGCCATGTGTCTCTGTTAGCATAACCACTCTAGGATTATGCATTTTTAGCTCTTCTGCCACCAGTCATCTCTTTATCCTGCTATTTAACCCTGCAACATTCCATGCTAGGCATTTAACCCCCTCCATATAAAATAAAATACCTACTCCTTTTAGTAGCCACCTTGTTTATCTGAATATTTTTATCATTACTTTCTACCCAATCATTGACCTTTTCTTCTTTAAACACCCAACTCTTCCCTCCCATCCCTCCCTCTCCCCCACTCTCTGCTAGAGATTGGCCCTCCCCCCTCCCCCAGCATCTAGAAGGAGGAATCATCCCCTTTCTCAGAGCTGCCGTTAACTTTGGCAGCCCACTAAGAGACCAGGTCACAAAGGTTCCAGAGGCTTCTAGTCTCCATGTTATTCAACACGAGAGAAAACAAGTAATAAAAAAGAGGAAAGCATGAATGAAATATTTTTATCATATACCACAATAAATCCTTTCCTCACAGAAACCAAAATGAAGAAAAAGCATTAATGATTAATGTAGTAACTTCTGCTGTTTACCACTAATAAGTTCTACTCTTGCATAGATAAGGGAGCAAGAATTTACTTTAGAAAGATATACCTTTTCCCCCTTTTAGCCTGTCCCCTCTTTCTGCCATCCACATAGCGCCTTTTTTGCCTCTGTTTCTGAAAAAAACATATAAGATTGACCCCCCACAAATTACTTTTAGTCGAGCCGGCTCTTGCAGATATGCCTGCACTCCAGCGGCTTTCATTGGGTCAATCAATTGCCTAAGCTGCCATCTTCTGTTCATTGTTACCTTACAGTAATCGGAACGAAAGACAATTGAGTTACCATCAGCAGACATAGGCGACCTTGGGCCAGCTTTTAAATAAACAGCCTGACTCAATAAAAAATTGCCAAAATAAATCAAGAAAGGTCTAGGATACCGGCTGTCTTGCTTCTTTTGGACCATTGGCACCGTATGAACCCTTTGAATCTGGCAATCCCAATCCCAATCGCTAAGGTCCGGACACAATTTCTACAGTGTTTGCACTATAAATGTCCTGGGGTCTGTGCCCTCTTGACCTTCTGGAATGCCAAACATCTTCAAATTCTGTCTCCGCTGTCTATTCTCCAGTTCTTCTAGCTTAAATTGCATCGTAGCCAAGATGTGATCGTGCTTCTCAGTTATGCTAACAGTTTTCGTAGCTGTTTCTTCCATGTCCGCCACTCGCTGTTGAAGTTCAGCAATCTCACCGGCCAGTGATCCTACTTTAGTAGTAACTTCTTTTAGAGACTGCTGGATGCCCTGGGTATCTGATCGAACCTGGGTGAAGAGCTCTCTAGTCTCTACTCTTTGGTCTTTAAGATTCTGGAGAATCAGCGAGAGCATCTTAGTTTCAATTCCTTGCTCCTCTTTACTTTCCAGATTGCCAGATAGTCGCTGCATGCTTGTTTCTCCCAGCGATATCATCGAAGCTGACCCAGGGCCAGATCCAAGGTCACCGGTGCCTTCAGCCACCAGCCTCATTCCTCCCCTACCTTCATCAATCATGTCAGTCTCTGATAGCCTTGATACCGTATTTTTGACCCCACCTTTTGCTTGTACCCATCGCCATATTGAGTTATCCGCTGTAGCTTCCTTATTCCGTTTCCTATTACTTGATCTAGACCCCCAAAAGCTTTTTTCAGCTCTTTCACAGGTTTCAGTTTTTGATTCTGGCTTTGATGCTTCTTTCTAACAATTACTGTCCCTGGAGTTTTTATTTTGTTGGCCGACTATGACTTCATGCTGCAGCACAAAGGGGGTCTGGGTTTGGCTCTGTTCTTGTGCTTGGTCAGTGTCGATAACAGAAGCCAAAGATGAGGTACTCAAATCACCCAATATTAGTTCATTAGGCACAGTGGCAATTACAGGGGTAATAAGTCTTTTGGGGGTCCCAATATTACCAAGATTACCAAGGCTACCAGTCGTCTCAGGATTACTCTCACCAGACTTAGATATTCTAGGCTCCGTTGCTGTCTCATTCTCTCCGCCGTTAACAAACTTAAGTGCCCCCAGTGTGCTCGGGGAATCCCGAACAGTCGCTGATTCAGCAGGGCTGATGAAGGGACAGCCCTGCTCAGCCCCTACTTCTATCGAGCCCTTAGCCAGATCCGGGACCCTCTTATTATCTGAGACTTCCTTGGGCTGAGGTTGAGACTGAGGCTGAGGCTGAGACTGAGGCTGAGGAAGCGTCTGAGGCGATGCCTGCAAGTTATTTGGAACAGTGTGTCCTGAAAAAATAGAAATCATGCTACTGTGTTGCACCCCAATTGTCTGGTTCACCATATCTGCTAATATTTTGCCATTGTTAAGAGTATCAGCTTCCACCACAATATCAGAAGAGAACAAATCCCTTGACTTCTTTGATTGCAACAATTGCAGCACAGGTTTTCCCACCTTCCCCAGTCCAAAAGTCGAGCTGGGAGAGTCCGCCCTCTGCATTTCCACACCTTTGACATCCATGTTACTACCCCAAGTCGCTGTTGTACTCACCAGTGCTCTATTAGTAGCACGAGTACTCCTGACCATCGCTTTTGGTAGGGCCATATCCTGTTGAGATCAGTACAGTTTAACCGTCGAGTGACCGTGGTGACCAGCTCGCCGGCTCTCTTGTGCTCTTCGTCGGGCAGCCAAACACTCGGCTACCCTAGTGTGCGGCAAGCGCCGAAAGCTGATCCTTAATGTCGCCTGCATTCAATTGTATTCAACTGCACTCAGCTGCGCTCAGCTCCCCAGCACCACCTCCAACTGCACAGATCGCCAGAGCCGGAGCACCAGCAAGCACCAGCAAGCAAAGATGTATCTGTCAGCAATTCCAGCCCAGTAGTCCACATCCACTTCAGGCTTGCCACTAGCCCATCTGCCGCTTGCTGTTTTTTGCCGGTGCTTCTTTGCGAAGTTCGGCGTCTTCTCAGGGAGCATCTCTCCTCCCCGAGAAGACAAAAGCACAAAGCGCCAAGACTACGATGCTGCCCTTGTCAGTCCCCATCAGCACAGCACAGTGCAGCATGAGCCTCCATCAGCCACGGAAACCGCCAGAATGCTAGCAAGTACCAAACAAGCAAGTATCTGTTCAAAGATACCGTCAGCAATTCTGTCACCCTATTCCACTTCCATTTCGGGTTTTCGTGCTTACCGTATTGCCGTTTTGCCGTATTTTTTTCTTTGCCGATCTTTTTACCGAGTTCGGAGTTTCTATAATATTATCCTATCCTGCATGCATTCATGCCTTCATGCCCCTTCCACTGCCACATCTCTCCATCAGCAAATACCGAGCCTCCTGAGCGCCTCCATGACCCGACTCTCCTAGACGGTGTCAATCTGCCATCTTGCTCCTCCCCCATGATTACGGGCTTCAATACACAATCTTCCAGAATTGTTCAAATGTTCAGGATAAATTGGCATATCCTGAAAATGGATAATATCTTGAAAAATGTAATTTCACCCCAGCCACTTATCACATACAGAAGATCAAAATCGATTAAAGATCATCTGGTAGCAAGTCATTATCAGTCCACCCAACGAAAGAATGAACCTGTGACAGGGTTTTTTCCTTGTCTAAAATGTAAAGCTTGTAAATTTAGTCACAAAAAGAATACATACGAAATATAGGGAAAGAAGGGGAAATCCATTTGAACCATCAATTGACTTCTCAACGGTAACTCAGAGTTTACCATATACTTTCTAGAGTGTCCCTGTCAGAAAAAATACATAGGCAGTACGATACATCCTGCCAAAAACGTGTGCTAGAGAACATGTGGGCAATAGCGGAAAAAGATAGTACCTATCCTGTGGCTCGCCATTTTGAAAGTGTTCACAAAAGTAATCGTGATTTGTTGACATCCTACTGCCTGGACCAAATCCCCCAAAATGACAGAGGGGGGGATAGAGTCAGGAAATTGCACGCTATGGAATCTAGGTACATTGTAGAGCTCGGTACCATGGCTCCAAAGGGCTTGAATAATGATGAAGAATTATGGACCCATCTAGAGTGAACAGACTAATGTCACAATAATGATACTCTTGAGGAAAATAAATACACACACCTTTGTATACTGACAGGTAAGATTTGATCACAGGAGTTCTGGGTAGATCATTCATACTAGATAGTAAAAAGAAGTAACATCATTATTTCATGACCGTTCCATGTTTTAAAACACTTTTGTAAAATTGTCCATTCAGGGCTTCATCGTGAGAGACGTTTTATAAAATCATGCCTCTCCCATGTTTTTACTCCGACCGCTCTGATACATATAATACTTCTGTATCCTCCATCCCTAAAGCCATCTAATTTTGCCCATTCAGGGCGATATATTTTAAATATTTTGGGCGCTAGTGCTATTCTGACTCAAGGGTTAAACCAACACTATGCATAGTCGATTGAGGAAACACACAGATTATGAGAAAGATTACTCTTTCTTTGTTGGTATAATATGAGTGACATTGATTGTTGAAATCATGATTATATTTATCTCTCTTACATTTGTGTTATCATTTCTCTTCCCCGCTTTTTTCTGATATAATATTGATGAATAATTGTGAGAAGGACATGAAGTATTTTGATATTTTGTGTAATCGACATGGAATTGAACACTATGGGGCCGATTCCGATCTGGGTTGGAAAGCTCTCCGACCGAGCCAGATCCGGAGTGTTTTCCGACCTAGCCGGACTCCTGCAGTCTGACTGAGTCAGTATGATGCGGCCGCATGTGGCCGGACTCGGTTCGGTCGGACTCCCATAGAAGTCAATGGGAGCCGGTCGCACTATGCGTACATTGGCTCCCCATTGACTGAATGGGTACATCTCGCACAAGGGCACCCCCTACAGTGGGTACGAGTCTGTCCATCAGTACCGTACATGCCTGTGTTGGGGAGACCCTGTGTCTGAGTTGTAAGGCTGCGGGTGACAGTGGATCCGACATGGACCCCCAAAAGCAGTTTCCTGGACGTTTTGGGACCTGGAAACTTCGGCGCAATCCGGCTGTCCGACGCGTCCATCGTACTGGCTCGGTCGGAATTTACCTCCATTGCACGCCACGGTTCGCTTACGGACAAGGCGTACGGAGCGGTTCGGACCCGGAAACGATTCGGTCGGCGAATTTCGCGTTGCTAGCATCGTACTTATTCGCTCATACAGCTGTACTAGTCGGTCGGTAAACACACGTACAGCTTGTACTTTTTACGGTCGGATCGCTTTCGGAGCCCTTCTGAGCGAGATCGGAATCGCCCCTATATGTTTAACATTGCAGCAACAGATTTTTAAGATGGCCACCATAGAACACTAGTATCATGCATGTATTTAGCCTTCTTTTATTTCTATTACTTGTATATTGCACTTTTTCACTTTAAAAATAGTGGTCTGCAAATTTGAAACTGACATCAACAAAGCCGGAGTGGCGAAACACGTCTGTCAGTGCTGAGGGGGGCTCTGCACAAATTAAAGAAGATTTGAAACACGAATTCCCATGTGTGCTCCTTGTGTGTCGTCTGATACAATTCTGGTCTGCAGTTGTGCTTATATTTAATGGATCCAACTTGAAAAAAAAAGAGATGAGTCGGAGGGTGCATATATATGTCTGAATTAAAAAACACTAGTTTCTCTAAGAGCCTGGCCCAGTATGGTAAGAGGCGAATAGGTCTAAAATTCTTTAGATCTAAAGTGCTCTAAGAACATGTTTTAGGATGGTTAGACGCCACTGTCTTCAAAACTTCAATATAAAGCCCAGTTGACAGTGAGCTGTTAAAAATGATCAAGAGCTCTTTAGTTAATGCTTAGAGAGTGCAACCAGTTGGTGGGGTCAGGATCAAAGGGGAGCCAGAGGGGCGACTGTTATTGACAGCCTGAAGAAGAGATATTAAGAGGAAAATTTGAAAATACCTAGTTTACTTATCACGCATTTATGCCCGCTGTATTGCAGAAAGTACATTTTATTATTACTTTGGCCATGGTGGTGTTCCTCATATTTAAAATGTTCTTTTGAAAGATACTACCTCTTCTTAGCCTCTGAGTGAACAGCATCACTTTGTGTTACTGAAGGGGCGTGAAGTTAATCAAATCAATCAGTTTCTGTTCAGTTTTCTGTTTTGCACTTTATTCGGAAGGTTTTCCATCAATAAAAGTAACATACATATCACAGATGACTTTTCATCCAATTAAAAACACAATGAAATATTATCAAAATGAGAAATTACAAATAGCAGCAAATTATGAGAGGCTAAAGTACCATGTGCCTTCGCAGCATATCGGGTTGAGCCTACTGGATCAACGTGTTTCATTTTCAGACAATTGAGTAACAAAAGGATGTAGCTCAACATTATATAACAGAAGTGGAATTATGGATAGCAGCAATGTTATTTTTTTTAATAATAAAGTGCTACGTGCTCTAACAGCATGTCTTAAAAATGAACCTACGTGTAAGCATGTTTCATTGTCGGACAACAGAAGAAAAATTAGCTCTACACTGCCTAAGATCACTGTATTTCCTTTTAAAAAGCGGAATCAAGAACAACCTTCCAAAAAAACTCATAAAATTTACAAAACAGTAAAGAATGTGGCATAGATTGGCCTGACTTATTGTCATATGGACAGGGAATCACAGCAAGATTTGGTTGATACCCAAGTGGAAAACACAATAAATACAGTGTCGGCCCAGAACCTAAATAGCAAAGAGTGCTCCCATCTACCGCAACGTTTTTAAGGCAGTTTTCCTGCGTTAATTCATACAAAGCTGATACTACTGCCTTTTTATTGAAAGTAGGACATAGGTCTTTCTCCATAAAACCATTATGCATACCAATTTTTCCTAATTCCGATTTAATGTATGTCAACCACAGAATTCGGAGACCGTTATCACAAGAAAGACAGTCATTTGTTATGTCTCTTGTGAGTGCTGCCTTCTCATTGCTCCAAATAGATATGCAAAATAGTAAAGGCCTCATTCTAATAGGGTCAATTATGTACAGTAGGTTTAGTTCATTGTGACAAATAATATGAGGAAAAGAAATTTGTGCTCCAAAGAGTCCCCTACAAAACCAATTTTCTTCGATTTCTAAGGTTTCACAATTAGCAGCCCTTCAGACTTCAGAACCATAGGTGGCAATGGAGACACATTGAGATTTATACGTTTGCAGCATGGCTTTCAATTGAACCGCACCACGAGGTTGGGGAGGGAGAATAGTAAACCAATTGCCTTTGAAAACTGCGCTCTACTGTGTGCAATATTAGGTGATCAAGCTCCCAAAGAGGAGAATGTGACAGGTATGGAAATGTCTTTACACTGGTTAGAGAGTTTTCACCTACTTGCATCCTAGGTAAATGAATGCAGTGTGGACCACATGCCATAATGTGTGATTTAGAAAAATTAGTTCTAAGGTCAAGATCAGTCATAAAATCAGTGAACGCAGATACTAAGAGGCACAGTGCATTGGGGGTCCTAGCCAATAGCACAGTGTTGTCCACATCTAAAAGTGTGGGTAGGGGATTCCCATTAACAGATGGGACGTCACTGTTTATCAAAGCTAAAGCCGGGTGGAGGTCGTTAATATATTATATAAACAAGAGCAGGGCAAGCACGCATCCTTGTTGGACACTCCTGCCAATCTCAATATCTTTAGACACATTCTCTTTATCATTCAATCTAACTCTGGCTCACATATCCCTATTTAGATATGCAAGAAAATGGACAAGAGATACATCCAGACCCTTGCACAACAACGTGTGCCATAATTTAGTTCGGTTGACACAGTCAAAAGCAGCACTTAAGTCCGTAAAGGCCATATATAGTAGTACATGCTTAACGAGGGTATATTTACCTATTACTAAGTATAAATTGGTGCTTTGCTTGATTTTCCCTATCTTGCTTCTAAAACCATGTTGGAGGGAATATAAAATAGATTCTGCTTGAGCCCACTCCTGAATTCTATTGTAGATGACGCGTCCCAGAATTTTAACAGTTGTATCGATCAATGAGATCGGCCTATAACAACTTGTGTCTACACTGTTACCCTTCTTATATATAGGGACAATAATAAAAGTTTGCAAGGAGTCTGGAATGTCTGTGTGTGCCAGATTGCTGAACAAGTTAGTTAAGATGGGAGACCAGAGATGGGTATTAAGTTGAAATGTCGATCGGTACGCTGTCAGGTCCCGGGGCTTTACCTCCCATCCTTTGAGTAAGGGCTTCTTCTACCTCATCCACTGCCAACCTGACCTCTATTAATTTCCTACTGTATATAGTAGAGGTATCCCTATTTGGGGGAGCAACATAAACTTTACTAAAGTGGTCTTCCCATGATTCACTTGTAATGCTTCCTCAGGGCAACAATTGGTTCTTGATTTCTGGGTTTTTTCCCTAGTGCAATCCTTAATTCTCAATTAGCTACTGTCACAGTCGAACCAGCCGTTCAGCTTATTCAATGGGTGTATTACCCTAAGGAGGGCATTTTTTATGCCTAGGCAGAGATCATTAAAAGCTCCAACTATGCAAGTTGTACTGTCCTTATTTGATAAACGGATCTCCACTAGTCACTAAAGATTCTTGTGTTCGGGCTGGATAGCACATTCTCCATATTAATTTTAAATAATCTGTGGAAGGTTGGAGATCACTGGCCCCTATCTCCTTCTTGTAGGCTTTCCTTGGGGCCATTAGGAAAGTGGCCTTGAGAGGATTTTGGTCGCTAAAAGTAGATTCGATAGCTGAGCAATATATCACGATCTTTTCTAGGCTCCATCAAATGAATATAAAATCAATTGTGGAGGGGGTCCTTCTACATTTAAATGTGGGTAGTGTAATAATATCTTTCCCTGCAATTCCCATAATGTCTACTGAATCGTAAGATTCCACTATCAACGCCAGCTCCTGGCTTCTTCTAACGTTTTTACTAGGTTATATGCCTGAGCAATCTAATTATTATAACAAGCTCTCTTTGCTCTTTAATCTCATTGTTATAAATGTAAGCTTTCACTAGATAAGAATTTCTGAGGTATGGACTATAACACCCCTCCGTTGCCTCTCAAGCTGACTGCTTTCTAATTTAATTTTGCATGAATGTGATGAGAACAAACATTTTTTTCCTAGGAACTTTCAGCTTTTCCTGCAAAAATCCAAGTTTTCTTGTAAGGATTGACTAAGAGAAGATACCAAGATGGTAGGGTTGTTGCTAGGTATTTTGTTTTACTTTTTCTTTATTGCTTCAAATGATTGGTTATCTAGTTGGAATCCTATTTGTGGCCAAGGAATATTTATTTCTTTAGTCACAGATTTGTTTGTGATTCTGCTGCTTCAGTATGTAGATTGTTTGAACAATCAAGGAAAAAAGAACATCATTCGTTTGAACCAGATATCATTTTTGTTTTCAAAACTCAAAAGAAATGTCTAACTTATTTGTTTTACTAATATCGGGACTTGAACCGAGATGGCTACTAAAGGGTGCACTCTGCCAGTCAAAAGAAAAATCAGTTATCATCATCTCATTCTGAGACACTGCAATAGGTAATATAGGCTCATGAACTTGAAATAGTAAGAAGCCAATACTATACGCCTGATTGAAGGAGGGAAAGCAAATTCAGCAAATTCTGTGGACTGGAATGAAGCCCCTTCTCACCCTAGTCTTACTATATGAACAATGCTGAAGAAAGCACAGAAATATGTGCCAGGCCTGGCAAAAGTGAGATAAGAGAGAGAGCCATCTATAAAAAAGAAAGATGCATGGAGACAGAAGATACATTGACATACCTGGAGGAGTGATCGGCCCATGTGTGAGGCCTTGGGGGAATTGACAGCAATGCTCACCCACTGCAGCACTGGTAGAGGGACATTCTCAGGAGAGGTCAACTGCTGCAGGGCAAGCCCTGGCTAAAAAAGATGCACATGTCGACTGGGATACAGAACAGCTATAAGAAGATGGTGGGTAAATATGAAGGCAAGGCCTGGACAAGTTAAGTGTGTGACTTAGCATTGCAGCAGTCCACCATTCCCACCTCCATTGCCTGCGAATGCCACTACAGTAAGTGGTGTAGTCATAGTATCCAGGCCTCACTCATAGACCAGTCCTGGAAACAGAAGACACGTGTACTACCTGTAAGAATGGCCTGTGAGGACAGGGAGGAGAACATGGCGGCCGTGTGCTAAGCGGTTGCTTGTCATGCCGGTAGCTCTCCTGTTTTCTGCCGCAGCATTGCATTTAATTTGCCCATGAGGTTATGGCAGTGCTTTAGATTAAAATTTTAAAAAGTTATCCTTGTACCTGGCAAAGAAGTTGGGGATGTGTGTTGGCGCTTCGGTTGATCTTCCACGCTGCCTCGTCGCCGCCTCAGAGCTAAGGAGGAGCTGGAGATTGGCAGCGCGTTGGCTGCTCCACGGCGGCCTCTCCCGAGGTGTTTCCGGGAGCGAGAGAGGCAGAGTCAGCACCTAGAATCCGGCGGGAGCCGCCGCATTCACGCTGGAGGCAGAAGCGGAAGCGAGATGCGAAAGTAGCGCTGCTGCCAAAGATTTGGCTGAAGGTTTGGCCGGGGGAGACAAAACAAGGGTGGCAGCAATCGTACTGGGGGTGCAAGAACGCCGGGCTGAGGGCGGAGAAGGTAGCATCGAAAGTCCTCTACTGGGAAAGCCCCTGGGTTCTCATACTGCACCATACTGTTTGAGACGAAAGGGGACTTCTACCTCTGTCTCTGACTCTGCCCCCACGAACAATAGCAATAAGGGGAAGGAAGTTAAGCAGGTGGAGGCTGAGGTTGAGGGCAAAATCAAAGGCTAAATTTGAAAAACATAACAAACGTGGGAGAGTACGAGAGCCTGAGCTACAAGTATCCAGGTATTAAAAGATATTATAAAAGCACCTACTGAAAATAAAGAGCTATTTGAGGGGAAGCCAGCGGAAAATACTGACGAAAGCTCTTTCCCCTATCGAGTATATAAGGGAAAAGGCCCAAAAAATACAAGGAAGAAAGGCCCTCCTTTGAATACTAAAGTTAAAGCAACCCCCAGCTGAGGTCATCCTTTAAGGTTTTGCCTTAAGTTTTGGATGTGGTAAAACAGGGGGAAGTTCTCAGGGTAAGAGGTGTTCAGCCTGATTTGAGGAAGCAGTCTCACTCTTTCTTCAATATGGCAACAGAGAGTCTCTTGCCCCTGCCTGGGTCTTGCCCTCAGCCTACCGTCAGCTCAGCATATTTCTGGCCTGCCTTCAAGTTCTTCCAATTCATCAGTGGCACATGTTGAGCCGCAGGTTGAACTGCAGGTCGGGCAGTTCCTTCAGTTCAATGAGTCAGATGTACCAGGAGTCTCTGAAACTAACGGGATCATTACCTTAAATAATTTTCCAACAAGTGGAGATGTAGTTGATGCTGCTGTCCATGGGGGAGCAGCTGAGGCAGTGGACGCAAATGTGAGGTCGGCTTTGAGCGATAAATTGCCCTCAGGTACTCCGTTAGAATCATTGTTCCCCACAATGGCATCTGACATTAAAAAGGGTTTTGCAATCTTGGAGTCAAACCAGGGAGACATCAGACATTTTTGTCCCTGGAGAAAAAACTTGACATTCTCAACTCCCGGACGGGGGTCTTAGAAAATTTGATGGAAGAACTTAAAACAGACCTGAGAACGGCTAAAGATGATATTTCCCTACTTAGAAAAGATGAAGCTGTACTCCGAGAACGAATGGAGTCATTAGAAAACTACTCCAGGCGCAATAATTTGCACCTTTTGAAGGTGCCGGAAGGGAAAGAGGGGGAGGATCTAAAATCCTTTACTGTGGCCCTCATCAAAGAAGCAGTGCAGATTGATGTATCAGAAGAAGAACTGAGGCGAGATATTCAGAGGATACACAGAGACCCTTTTAGGAGAAATCCTAACCGAACAAAACCAAGAAAAATTCTAATCAATTTCCTCACCTTTGAATTAAAAGAGAGAATATTAACTGCTGCCCTTAAATTGAAATCTTTGAAATCAGCTCTTTCACGTGTCACTCTAGATCGTCAATGGGAGCTGGGGAAGAGAATGGAAGACTTTAAGAAGTTGGGGGCCGTTGTCCAACTTAACTTCCCAGCCCAATTGAGGATCATGTTTAATAATAAGATGCACAATGTGCGAACAGTGCAGGAGGCAGATGATCTTCTAGAGAGTTTAAAATAATCTTTTCTACATTACGATAAACTACGCAGTTTTCTTAGTTTATATGCTAGAACTTGGGTGAGGTGCAAAAAGAATTCGGTTAAGTACTGTCCCAGTAAATGCATTATTGGGCATATGTTTGAACATTTACCCTTTTTAGAAATATTTGGTACACACTAGGTACACATGAGTTAATTACATTTTTTAAATATATTTATGCACCCAGCACTAGCCCTATCATAAACTAAAAGTAAAAATAAGGCAGAGCAGGGGTCACCGGCAGGCAGAACCTGGATTCTCCAGGTAAATGGGGGTTGGGTTCTCCAAGGGGGGAGGGGCAGGGTTAGGGGGGGGTGGAGTTAGCACAGGTGAGGGAGCAGAGGGGTAAAAAAGAAAAAAACGTAATTCTCATTTGCCTTTTAGTCCTATTATGTTCTTTTTTCCACCGCTTTTGGTCAAGTGTAGACTCCTTGCAGGATGGGGTAGGGTCAAACTGTGGTCTCCTTAATCATCCATGAGAACGATCCAATGTTTGTCATGGAACGTAAATGGCCTCCGAGTTAAGAATAGGAGAGAAAAAAATCTTACAATATTTGAAGGATTCACCCGCACATATAATAATTTTGCAGGAAACCCACCTTACCAAAAAAAAGAAAAAATGTAATATGTCGGAAGATTAGGTGGGTGGAACACTGTCTCTGTTCTGATCAATCGGCTAATGTTAGGGGGGTCGCTATACTAATTAAAAGGCAAGCTAATGTTAGCCTTCTGGATGTGAAGACGGATTCACGTGGTAGATGGGTTATAGCAACGATTTCTGTGGAGAGTATCCCTATTACTTTAGTTGGTTACCATGGTCCTAATCAGGATGATCCTTCAACCTTAAAAAAAATCTTTTTAAATTTGCTGGGGCTTCCTGACAGGACAATTTTTGCAGGGGATTTTAATATAGTTTTGAATCCTCTATGGCATAAATCCCCAAATAGCAGAGCTAACATCCCGTCTAAATCTAGAGCCTTTTTGAAAACAATGATGAGGCAAAATGCGCTAATCGATATATCTGGAGGGAGAGGTCGGGCACCCAATTGGGAGTGTCCTTCTATAACAAAAAATACAGACACAAATCCAGGATCGATTATATTCTAATCAGCAATGATTTAAGCAGCAACATTAAAGATATAGGCTATTTGACCCCCCACCTTTCGGATCATGTGGCCGTCTGGATGGATTGGAATCTTGCAGGGAAAGCTCAGCAAAGGTCATTTGACCGTACAATCCTTTTAGATAAAGAGGAAATTAGTTATCTGTCCCAGGAGATTAAATCTTTCCTAGACATTAACATTGGCTCTGCTGATGTCATTGTGGTCTGAGACACCCTAAAATCCTTTCTGAGGGGTTTAGTCACAAATAGGATCTCGTATAAAAACAAGAAACATAGGGAAGAAATTTCACTTACAGAGTGTCAAATGAAAGAGGTCGAAAAAAGGATTATGAAAGAGGCAGATCAGGAGCAAATTCAAATATTAGTTGCTAAATTGGAATCTCTCAAAGCGCTTCTGGATAACACAGTTCAGGCTAGAATCTCCAGTAGGTGGGAGGTAAGCAGGCTTGCTCATTTTGAATACGGTGAGGGGGCTGGTAGATTACTAGCCTGGAAGGCTAAATCAGACAGGGTGCGTAACCTGATCAAGGAAATATATGTTGCAGATGCTAATACACTAACAAGAAATGAAGATGAGATAGGAGACGCCTTCCATACCTTTTTTAAGGAATTATATGATGAGGATAACAGCATAGATAAAACCATTGCTAGAGATTGGTTAAACTCAGTCCATCTCCCAGTTCTGGAATCTACTGAACGGGAAAATCTAGAGGTGGAAATCTCGCAGCCGGAAGTAAGGAAGGCACTTTCCGCATGTAAGGCTGGAAAGGCGGCTGGGCCAGACGGCCTTCTGGCCGAAGTCTATAAATCCTTGGGTGAGGTCATAATTTCATTCATGACCATACTTTTTAATAAGATTCTAGTAGAAGGGGTTAAACCACCCACTTCGTGGGGAGAAGCAAACATCACTTTGATTCTGAAACCAGGTAAATCATCTACCAACTGTGGGTCGTATAGACCCATCTTGCTCCTTAACTCTGATTATAAGGTTTTCACCAGGATTTTGGCCGACAGGTTAGGAGTAGTTGCAGGAGATCTGCTACATACTGACCAGAAGGGGTTTTTAAAAGGCAGAAATCTTTTTGATCTCACGCACGACCTGATAGGCGCGATTGATTTTTCTTCCAATTTTACTGTTTCACTGGCGGCCATGACGCTCGATGCAACAAAAGCCTTTGACAGGGTAAATTGAAATTATCTTGCTGCCGTACTTCAGAAACTGAATTTTGGTCCAAAGTTCTGCCGAACTATTAAACTCATATATAGTGACCCGTCGGCAAGGCTGGTAGTCAACGGTAAACTGACCAAGCCTTTCAGCATTAAGAGAGAAACAAGACAGGGCTGCCCTCTCTCTCCACTCATTTTTGACTTGTACATAGAGCCATTCGCTCAGAGTCTTAGGGAGGAGTCAGCCATATTGCCATTCAAGAGTGGTACATGGGAGAGGAAGGTAGCCCTGTATGCGGACGATATTTTAATCCTCTCGTCAGATCTAGAGACATTATTTCCTCAAGTCATCAGGTTAGCAGAGGAGTTTGGCAGAGTTTCTGGCTATGAAGCTAACGCAGGAAAGACTGAAATCATGACCTGGAACTTGCCAAAGGGTCGATATCACACTAAAGATGAGATGAGGTACTTGGGAGTTAAAATCGTCCCTAATATTGAGGAGATAGCCAAGGTGAATCTTTCAAATATTCATAAAGAGAGCCCAAAACAAATGAGATCCTGGGCTTACCTTCCCTTGACCATTTTAGAGTAAACCTGATAAAAATGGTAATTTTACCAAAGAGTAACTTTTCTCTTTAACACTATTCCATTACATTTCGATAAACAATTGATCAACGGATTCCAGCAGGCAATTAATTCATTTGTGTGGGCCTACAAAGCAACCAGGATTTCCCGGAAAAAATTAAGATGGAGAGGAGAAAAGGGTGGTCTTGCACTCCCGGATGTTCAGTATTATGTGTGGGCATTTCAATTGACCCACTCAAGAATGTTGTTGAAATCCCCAGATTCATCAGATAGAGGGAAAATGTTCAAAGCAATGCTGGATCAGGCGGGGCTTCCCCATGAAGGTTTTCTTTTTAAATATGGGGACACATTTTTTTAAGAAAGTTAGGCTGAAGGTTCTATGGGGAGCAGCCCAAATATGGGCCAGTATTAAAATGTCAGTGGGTCTTGGGTATTACTCTAGATTAGCTCCATTGTGGGACAGCCCGGGGTCTCCAAGTTGTTTTAAGGACATGCTGGCTATACCACTAAAAACAGCAGGTCTATTAATAGGAAGAGACTTAACTGATGGCTCTCTCCTTTCTTGGGCAACACTCGATGAGAAATTGGAAGGGGGCATGTCTAGATTTAAGTATCTTCAGTTAAAAAGTTGGTCCCAAAATCATAAAAAAAGGATTGGACTGGGGAAGGATCTTGAAGAACACCTTGTTAAAAAGCTAGCTTTTTTCTATTGCGGAGGCCATAGACGGGGATTTCAGACTAGCGGGTGAATAATGAGAAGAACTGATTTTGGAGGGGGATTGGGCTGAGTTATGGCAGGTCTCTTATAATACTTTGTTCTCAGTTGTGAAGCCAGCTTGGCTGAGAAGAAATCATTATTTCTCAACACACAGGGCCTACCTGTCCCCAGCTAGACTCTCTAAGATGTCCAATGGTCCACCTGCCAGATGCAAAAAATGTAGCATGGAGAGAGCCCCCGACACACACATGTTCTGGACTTGTCCTGCTATTTCTGAGCTCTGGCAAAACGTGGGTTCCACTATAAAGTCTATTTTAGGATACCCAGTACACATTACCCTCAGCTTAATAATTTTGGGTATTCAAACTGAAATTACAGGCCACAGTAGAGGTTTTCTCTTTTTTGCTATCCTGTTGGCAAGATGAGAAATGTGTAAGAAATGGGCTGAGGCCTTGCCTCCTACACATTCGGAATGGCTTTCATCGGTGTATAAGACATCTAAAATTGACGTGGCCAGACTAAAAAATAGCAAGAAGAGAGCTATTTGGGACTGCCTGTTAAATTGGTCTCCAGCCTAGACAGAGATATAACTAACTTGTCTCTGTATTATGTATAGGAAACCTTCTTTTTGTCCTATGATTAGGCCTCATGGGAAGCTCTCAGAAAGCAATGGACCCCGTTGGTATCACTGGGTCATCAGGTAATAGTGATCCAAGGTGGGCTCTATTTTTCAGCCACAGTTTTCGGTTTCCTGAAATCCGCGGAGAGCATGACCATCCTCCTACTAATAGCGAGAGGTCCGCAACAGGTAGGATGTAGGTGTACCACTGGTAGGCGGGCGACATTGGGATGGGGCAGCACCCCATAAAACCTACCTCTCCAAAATGAGTAACAGTGGCGACCGGCGGATTCCCAGTTTGTTGGGGTCAGAGGCGAATGAGGATAAAAAAAAAAGAAAAAAAAGAATGGCCTGTGAGGGGCCTACAAGATATAATGCTCCGAAGTGATGGATATAATATACATCCACTAACAAGGCAGGAAGAGAAATGTGCTCCCATTTCAACCTACAAGAGGAAAAAGCATACCTTGATAAATCAATATTGATCTATAATAATTTAAATAACCTTAAATGTGGATGGAATACTGAAAGCTCATGTTATTACTACTTAAAGGTTCTACCTCCAGATGAGCAACACCATAGATTCTTTCTTTGCAATTATTGTAGGTTGCTATCTCTGACTGTCTAGAAGAATCCAGGTAGGGCCAGAAATTCCATTTTTACCTTCCCACATTTTTGTCATCCGAAATGAAGCGTGTATTAAACAATTATTTATTATAAGGGGTTCTGGAGGGATGTCAAACAGGAGCTTGATGAAGTAATGGCCCTGGAGATACCAGGAATGCCCCTATTATTACTCATGGGAATTCCAAACAATGTTGATATTCCGCATCACCCATTGGGATTCAGCATGTTGGGGTTCAGGGCGGCCAAACAGGATTTGGCTATGTTGTGAGGGCAAGCCCAGTCACCAACAGTACTGCAATGGAGGGAGAGTATGACTATGTATATGGAAGCCGAAAGAATATTTGTTCGAGAGAAGGGGTGCCCCAGGAAACTTGGAAAGGTGTGGGGGAAGTTGAGAGCCTACCATGGGCTAGAGGTACTAAGAGGAGATGCAGGGAATGAAGATCCCTTGGACTGAGATCCCATTCCAGACTACAGGGGGAGGTAGGGTGTAATGCACAATTTCTATGTGACTCATGTAACCTAGACACCACTAGGGAGAGGTCAGGAAGTAGGGCGGGGGAACTCTCTCTTGTACGATCTCATCAGCTTGATATCTGTCTGCACTGTATGCTTGATGTTTGTGCCTTTAAAATCAATAAAACAATATTTTTTTTAATTTGTATTATATGTTTCGTTTGCATATCCCAGAATTGGTATTCATCAGACCCAGAATTTTCAGAAATGATTCATGATTTGATGTTAAAGATTTCAATGTAACCAGTACCAGTTTTTATATGAACAATAAGTGTAATTTGTGTAGTTCACCCTCTCCTAATTACCGTTACGGGTTAAATATGTTTTTTCAGATTCACAACAAGAGTGTTCCGTTGGGTGCAAGCGCTTATCTTTACAGTCAATGAGATCAACCAGAACCCCTCAATCCTTCCGAATGTGACCCTGGGCTTCAGGATACAAGACTGCTGCTATGAGGAGAAGAAAGCAATAAGTGTTGTGATGAGCCTCTTATCCGGCTCTGGTGTTTCACCGCAGACATTCCGCTGCGAGTCCCAGCCAGCCCCTTCCGTGATCATTGGAGACGTCTATTCTTCAATCAATTTGATGATGGCGAGGCTCCTGGCAGTTTACAGGTTTCCACAGGTCAGAATCGTGTGACAGAGTGAGAGAGCGTCTATTATTAAAGTGTATTAGCAATGACACCTCAATGGTTTTTTGTTGCTTGTCAACAAATGTAGCAGGAAGAAACTTTGATGAATACAAAACTAGGATGCTGGGAATAGCCACATTTTCAACTGCTTGCTCCACTCGTGTTGTTAAACAATACAACATAGTTGAAATTGACGTTTTCCATACTGGAGGGGCAAATACTAATAAATCCCTTTCACTGTTGCGCTGGAGAAAACTCAATATCTTGCCAGAGTTCCAGATCCTAGAACAAAGGCAACATCCTGGAACATAGGTTGAAAAATGAAGTGATGAACAAGGCAAAAGGTTAAACTTAGCCCCTCCTTGTTTCATGGGAGGAGTAAAAAAGGATAAGTCTCCCACAAGAAGCCCTATTTTCCATGTCCCCTATGCAAGGCTGTCACCTTGCATTAGAAGCACCTGCTGGTGACCTACTCTTTCAGCAGGTGAGGGCTGGTAATTCTAATATTTTTGCTTCTATGCTCTTTGCTTAAGGGTCTCTACCATCGAGATCCATTTTGGCAATCTATTACTAGATGGGGGAATACTACCGTACAGCCTGTTGCCTCTGATTGTGCCTGGGTGCACTGTGGAAAAGAAAGAAGTCATCACTATGAGGATACAGTTGCTTTTCCCATATCCTCCTCGCAAGGCAAACAAGGCTGTGCTTCCTAAGCAATGATTAGATGTTGTCATGAACCTGTCTGGGTAGATCTGCTCCCTACTATAGGTTGGAGCTACATGATGATTCTGGCACGTTCCTAGGCCTTGGATCTCACTCACCTCTGTGCTGTGCCTGCGAGTTGGCAGGTCCGAGTGGTGGAAGTCATGCTGCATCAAATAACTTGTCACAGTTCCAAACAAGAAGTATGCGCTCCTACAGGAGGAAGGCAGTGTAGAAGAATTTATTAGCAGGATCCCATGTTGCATTTTAGTTCAGAGAGCCTTGATCGCCATGAATAATCAGCAGCCTGTTTCCAGTTATTATTGATTTGATATCTTAAATACTGATCTGCAGAGACAGGTTATGCTTCCTCACTTATTCTGATAGAATATCCTATTTCAGAATTTTCTTTTTATAATTTCTTCTTCCTGTAAGTAATGCATTATAGGTGATGAATCAATTTGTACCGTGAACTTTTTCTTTCATAGATCTGGTTCTGATGTTATATGTTTATGTGTAGATCTTCTCTACTCTCCACCTGTTGGGGCAGCAATGTCCCCTGCATGGTAAATCGGTGTGTACCCCTGGCCTGACTGCCTGATTCCATGTGAAACTGGCATCCATCTAGCATGTCACTGACAATGCAAATTCCAGGAATTGTCCTGTGATTTAGAGGTGAACACACAGTGTGCCCTCATATTAGTCAATGGACTACTGTCTTTACCCTAGGTACATACACATGTAGCGATGGTGGCAGTGTAGCATGTTCTACAAATTTACAGTGTGATCAGATTGTTTTCTCATGTCAAGTTCTGCTGTTATTTGAAGCCCAGAACCATCTGCTGATGTTCTATGTGTATGTTGAGCGTGTGTGTATGGGCAGCACTGGTGTAACAAATGTATGGTAGCAGGACTCTATGTTTTGTATGAGTCTGAGAGCTGGGGCAAGTGGGATTCATTTGAAATTTTCCTGATTTAGCATGATCCAGGATGGAGATTGAGAAGGACTTCCCCAGACAGTGGACGTGTATTGGCTGCATTCCTATGAATAGAAGACTGAAGAAAGACTTTCCATTGTGTGGACACACAGGCACTGAAGTGAGGAGGATGGAGACTGAGCTACCATTAGAAATTATATGAAGGCATTGTTAGCAAAGTATGGCTGATTAGCTCTTCCTGAGCACTGATATTTAGTAGATGGCAAGGGTAAGGGACGAGAATTCCATCAATGTGAGAAGTTATGATCGGCCTGAAGGCTGCAACTGCCACAGAGACATCATTGCAAAAAAACTTGGCCAGGCCACAGATGGTCCAATCATTGGTCTGCAATCAGCTATAATTGTTGAAGATTAGTTTGACTGCACAGGCTTGTCCAGCAGGTTCACTCCACAACCCTTGACACACTAAGGCTGCAGCCCCCACAAATAAAAGGTCAAGCATCATAAGAGTGGGAGTAAATCCTGTGCTTGCTGTATAGCCGGAACTGCAAAGCAACTGCGAGTAGGTAAGCGCAGGGCTTATCCTGAATGTGGGACTCCAAACTGGCGTACATGGAAAAGAGATCTGAGCTACTTAAGACATTTTAACCAAGGGTTGAAAAAATCATTGAGACGAATTGTTCCACTAATGAGTGAGATTGCTTTTAGTTTTCTGAACCTTTGCCTAATCCTTGCCTGTTCTGTATGGCATTGGCAACTGTTGATACAGAAACTGAACCGTAGCAAGAAGAACAGAGGCGCTAGGGAGAAGTGGGAAAGATTTTGGTACCATCGTTTATATTATCCCCACTTTTTATAACAAGGCACCATACCCTTTGGGCACCTAGGGCAGACCTTAGAGGTGACTTATAAGTTATAAAAAGGAAGTTTGTGGCTTTGGAAGTACTTTTATTTCCAAAGTCAAATTTATACAAAGTTGTATTTTAAGACCAGTCTGAAAGGCAGGCCTGGCTTTAAAATGACATCAGGCACCACAGCAGTGCACACTTAAAGTGCATTAATTCCACTGGGGTCTTTAAACTTACATGCCCTACCATATGCTAGGGACTTACAGGTTGGTTGGGTAGGTTGGCATTGCCTATTGGAATTATACCGATCATCATACACCTTTAGAGGAAGGAGCACCAAACCTGGGCCTGGTTAAAAGAGCCTAGGGCACTTTCAGATTCAGTAACCACTAGCATTAGCCAAAACCCGATGGTGATGAGGGCAAAAAGGATGACTTTCCTACAATAGCCAATCAAAATGTCCGTCAGGGTATAAACAATCCATCTCATCCTCCTGTCCTCTTTCCTTGCTGCTCACAGCAGACTCATTTATGTGCTCTTTGCTCCTACAATTGCATAGTAAATTTGTGGTGTTTTATTTCCAACCTGCAAGCCTGCTCAGTTGGTCGTTATGAGGAAACCTGAGGGGAGGCCATCCCTTCTGACAGCATACTTAGAACATTACTGCGACCACCCACCCCCCTTTCTGAACTGCTGTCGGCGGGGGAGGTTTCAGAAACAAAAGTACGTTTCTCCTCACTTAGCATCAGGTGCCACCCCTGCTTTATGGAATCTTACCAGACACCAAGGGTGGGCAGTAAACTCCTCTCAGCATTCGGAGTTTCCAGAGTTTTTCCACTCTGTGCTCCTCTTGGAGCACGGAACTTGGCAAAAACTCTGCAAACGCAGCGTAGAAGAGTTTACTGGCACCCACCCCTCTTTTTAACGAGGAGATGTGAAGCCGCCAGTCAATACCCACTGTGCAGGCTCTGAACCCTGGCCTCCCTTTGATTTCAAGGCCGGTTACACAAAAACATTTAAAATCCGCAAAATAAGTTATGCACTGTCATTGCTGTGCTCGGGCATCATTGGATGAAAGCTAGCGCCTGGTTGCATCTGATTGGCCATCTGTGTGTGTTTCCGATTTCCATTAGGGGCAGTGCCTGTAAAGTTAAGTTTCTGCCTTTCCTCCCACCAGAACCACCGGCAGTTTAGGTGAGGGACGCGTAGTCACTTCCTGTTGGCCTCCGGCTTATGGCCTTTCGCTAGTGTACTCCGAGGGAGCATCCATCCAATAATCCTAGGCCACAGCCTGATGTGTGCAATCGCATGAGCGGCTCCCAGTAAGATAAACTTTGGGGAGCTGATATGAGGGTAACTAAGCATTGTTTTTTCTCCATCAAGAAACAGCAGGTCAGGGCCCAAGGGTCAGGTACTGCAGTCACATTTGGGGCTTTTGTCTGCCACTCACTTGAAAGGATGATGTACCGTGCCCTCTTGTGGCAACAGAAAGTGGCAGGGAGAGGGGAGAAGGGGAGGGAGCAGCAAGAAATTAAATAGAAGCAGAGATAAGGGAAGATATTGGGGGCAGAGGGGAAACAAATGCCAATAGATAAAGAGAGAGAAAGGATAGAAAGAGAGTAGAGTGAAAAGATAGAGCAAAAGTGAGCAGGGAAGACGTTTAGATAAAAAAGTGGATGAGAGAGGACGAGAGGGACAGAGGGAGTGAAAAAACTTAAAGGAACAGAAGGAAGGAAGGAAGCAAATAGAGAAAGGTGGCGAAGAGAGGTAGAGGGTATGAGGAAGTAAGAGAGACGGAGAGGAACAGAGATGAGAGAGCGAGCAGGCACAAAGATTGGAGGGGGCACAGAAAAAAGTGTGTTACTTAATAAATAAAGCTGATTAAACAACATCATTCACAGCTTCTAATAAATGACAAACTTTTCTTTTACCAGGTTAAGCATTTGGGGCTGGTCAGAATTATGGTGCATGAGAAGGGGTTTCTGTGGATCTCAGCACTGGGATCACGTGATACTGGAGGTGATGTGGTAGAGCCGTGTCTATATACTTGCAGGCTAGAGTGGAGGTGCTCTGGTAGAGCTGAATCAAAAATGCAACAACTAATTACGCCCCAGTTGTTTACTAAAAGAGGCTGTGCTGTCACAGGCCTGCAGCTCTCCTGACTTCCTGCCTGTCTGCGGATGCTGGTCTGGTCAAGTCTACTCGGTTCAGGGCCAGGAGAGCAGGGGCATGCCTTTGACAGACCGTCGGAGCCAAAATGGGTTCTAAGGTGTGCAAGACCAATTTTAACTGGAGGCACACGGTAGGCTCACAGAACATCACCGTTATATATAGATTGAGCATGCATTCCATAGCCACAGGGAATGCCAGACTTGCCTGGAGTACGTTAAACAATAAAGATGGAGAGTGGATATTTACAGATTCTCCTTGGCTTACAAAACTACAGGATGGAAGAACTCTTCGGAATTGCATGGAGTTTTAATTTAACTCAGAGCCTGACTCATTAGGGCTGGAGGAGATGGGTTGGCCATTTTGAATTCACTAACTGGCTCACACATTCAAACCCATGTCAGTTAAACTGACTGAGTCTAGTTTTGCGAGGAGGGTAGTAATTGGGTGTTCTTTGTTCATGCTTAGCTAGTTATGAGTACTACTTCCCCTTAAAACATTTGGGGTGCAGTTAGTCAGGCACAGTATCATCTCAAATAGGTATAATCTGTAATTACCCTGTCAGAACCCATTAGAGGTTTCAATGACCGACGACCATGGCTATGTGAGACAAGAAGAAGTGACGGAGGAGTTTGAGGTAAACTCAGAATTGGCTTCTATGATTCATTTGTCAGTTTCCAAGTTGGTAGGGATGGCAATGTCAATGACATTGGAGAAGTGGCAGAGCACCACCTCTAAGGCCCCCAAGGTTTTTTCTGGGAGTCTGCCACAGACTCATTGTTTAGATGCAAGTGGGTTCCCCATTGGGGTAGTAGGACTTTGCACAGCCCATAGAATTGGTGGAATCATTTGGTAAACTGTGCCACCCTATTCAAACTTCCAAAGTGGACCTTTGACAGGAAATGGTGGGCCCTAGTGTTCTTTTTCAATCAGACTTGAGCCCGATAAGGGACCAATGGTCTGACCATGACCACAGGGGGACAGAGTCACTCGCTTCTGATGACGATTTGGATAAAGGATCCAGAGAATTACACCTCGCAGATGAGTTAAAAACTAAATTAAATACTGACATGGCTAGGGCCCATAAAGACCGGGATGAGTCCTCTGGCTTTTTCATTCCCAACCACCATTGCTCCTCCGAGTGGGAGCCTTGTGAGAGGTGGCATACTATCTGAGACAGTGCGCAAAACACTCCAGGCAGAATGCCCAAGACACTCCATTGAGAGTAACCACAACCATGCGAGAACTAGACACCAAATGGTGACCTTTATGGGCTTACTGACTCCTCTCGCCTGTACTCACATGCTCTCTGCTTCTCAGTCGGGACCCAAAATTGAGCGACAGTTGAGGCTGGTCCAGAAGCAAAAGGTAATCTCTTTGGAGAGGCATTCATGAAAGACATAGCGCTGTTTGTTTGGACCTTTATGGACTGTTAGACCTGCCAGCCTAAGGTGGGCTTCCCCAAACTTTTTGCCTCACTCCTCCATTTTTGCTGATCTAGTTTTTGCTCGCCTTAGGACCACTGCTTACCACTGCTAACATGCACGTGCTCACTCCTTAAAACATGGTAACATTGGCTTATCCCCAACTTGCATATTTTTTTTACTTATAAGCCCCTAGTAAAGTTGACCTGTGTGTATCCAGAGCCTGTAAATGAAATGCCACTAGTGCACCTACAGCACTGATTGTGCCACCCACTTAAGTAGCCTTTAAACATCTGTCAGGTCTGTCATTGCAGCATGTGTGTGTGTGTGTAGTTTTATACTGCTACTGCACCCTAGCAAAATAAACCTTTTGCCATGGCCCAAACTTTCCTTTTTAATACATATAAGTCACCCTAAGGTAGGCACTGGACAGCCCAGAGGGCAGGGTGCAGTGTATTTAAAATGTGGGCCAAGCACTTTATGATTTACATGCCCTGGTAGTGAAAAACCTTTAAATTGGTTTCTCACTACTGCAAGGACTGCCTCTCCCATAGGATATCATTGGAGTTATCTTATTACATGTATTAAGTGATAACTTCTGTAAGGAAGTGAGTTTCTGTTGCAGTAACCCCCCCACTTTTTGCCTGATACCTGATGCACTTTTCCTTGGTGTGCCCTGTGTCCCTGCCAATCAGGTACCCAGGGCCTGTGTTTCTTCCCCAAAAACTGTAATAAAGCCTAAACCCAATTGGCATCTCTGGCCACATGTCAGCCCCTGGTAAATGGTACCCTAGGTACCCAAGGCGTTGTGACCAGAGAAGACCCCTAAGGGCTGCAGCACTTATTGTGCCACCCTTAGGAGCCCTGTACCCTGACACACACACTGCCTTTGCAGGCTGAGTGTCCTGGTGCAGAACTAAACACAGAGTCGACATGGCACACATCCCTGTGTGCCATGCCCACAAACCCACTGCCCTGGCATACATCAGCCACCCCTCTAGCTTGGTGCCCTATGCCAGTGGTGAGGACACAGGTGCATGAGCCCTGTGCCCCTACAGTACCCAGGGCCATTCCTGGGCACTGTAAGTGCAGTGATGCCATTAAGAGTATATGGTGCTGGGAGGTTGGCATTACAAACTCCACAGCACCATAATGGCTACACTGAAGACTGACAAGTTTGATATCAAACTTCTCAGCACATTAAGCTCACACTGATGCCAGTGTGGGATTTAATGTAAAATGCATTACAGAGGACATCTTAGAGATGTCCCCTGAAACCTAACCTACAATCCATGTCTTGTCTGAGAGGCTGCCTAGGCTGCCACACAGTGGACATGTTGCTGGACCCTGGGTGGAGAGCCCCCGCTCTCCTGGGCCTGCAACAATGCACATCCTGGGCGAGGTGCTAGGTCTCCTACCCCAGGATGGGCAGGGGGAAGCTTCAAAGGCATGCCGCCTTTGTGAGCTTCTCCAGGCCACTTGCTGTACTCAGCAACTGGCCCCCACCGGTTCTGACCCCCACTCTGGCGGGAAGACTGGCGGGAAACCCTACGTGAGGAAAGGGGGTGTGCCAGCCTGTCCCAACTCCACCCCTCAGGTGGGAGAGGCGAGGTAAAGCACAACTCTGGGCTTCGGCCATCTTGAGGATGGGGAGCCCTGCCCAATCACAGCTAGGCTCCTGCCCCCCTCCCACTGGAGAGGAGCAGGATAGGGGGTGTACTCACCCCAGGACAGGGACCCATTGGTCCCTGCCCTCAACTACCTGAACGCCCCTAAATTTAGTACTAAGGGGAACCCTGAACCTTCCTTCCTTTGATCCCGATTCGAAAACAAGCAAGAAGATCAAGAAACCAGAAGACCCACCGCGCAGCTGCTAAAAAAGAGGATGACACCAACTGACTAGGCCCCAGCCCTATTGGCTTGTTGATCCTTGAACCTGCTCCTGTGGAACTCCGGCGCCTTCAGTGGTCAGCAACCTCAAAAACCCCGGAGGACCTGACCACCTTGAGACTCTACCAAGACTGAGACTCCCAAGAGCAGTGGTTCTGCTCAAACAGCAATACCCCTGGTGCCAGCCAGGAACCGCAAATCCAGCACACTCTGCACCCGCCGAGCCCGGCCTGTGCCCGAGTGGACAAACACCCTGAGGACGTCCCCCAGCGATTCTGACCTGGAATCCAGTGCCCAAGGACCCTCCTCGATGACCCAGACGACACCTGCAGCCTCAGAACCAGGGACCCCTCCAACCGCGACCAGCAGGGGGTACGATTTTCCGACGTCAAAAGACAGCCCTGCAGCCGGCGCCCCACGGCCCCCTGTACCCAACTCCTGGGTGCCTACCTGTCCTCCAAGATCCCAACTTACCCCTCGAAGTGTTGGTCACTCCTGAAGATCCTCCATCCCGAGCCTGCAGCCTTTTTTCACTTTCCAAGATCTCCATTGAATAACACTGAGCGCCCGACGGCTCAAAAGCACCCTGCACCCAGCCGCCCGAGTGCCCCTGGCAGTGCAACCTATGTCCTAATCTACTTCCCCATTTGCCCTGAGCAAGTGACCCGGAGCCCAGCTCCCACAGCCGCGTGGGCTGCTCGCCAGCAGCCACCAACCGAAGGCCCCCTGCCTCTCATTGGATAACATTGGGCCTAAATACCTCTGCACCCGGCTGCCCCTGTGCCGCTGAGGGTGTACCAACTGTACCTACCTGACCCTGGGAGACCCCTGAGTCTATGCCCATAACCTTAACTCTGCCAGTTGAGTACTTACCTAAAAGCCGATAACTCACTTTTCTTCCATAGGCTAACATTGACTGGTTTCACTTGGAAATTCTTCTGTGTGGAGTTTTGGAACCTCTAAATATTAATGTAAAATCAGCCGAACAACGAATTCCGATTTACTCACCTGTTATCAGGAGAGACCTCAGTGCTGCATCTTGTAGCTCAGTACTGACACTGAAAAGTAATTTTAACCGTACTTACCAGTAACTTGAATTTCCTTCCATAGGATATCATTGCCTGCTTTTTGCTGAAAAGGGTTCTGTGTCGATTTTTGAAACTTACAAATATTCTTTAAAAATTGTTCCAATGATAAAAACGAAATTACTTGCCTGTTTTAGATAGATGTCCCAGTGCTGAACCTAGGATCCCAGCACAGGATTACAAAAGTAACGAGAACATGCTTTACCCGTAACTCAAATTTTCTTCCATAGTTTGTTGACTGTTTTTCTGTGAAATTTCTTCTAAATGTCGATTTTGCAAACTTATAAATATTCCTTAAAAATCACCTGTATAACTTAAGCGCAGTTTCTCAACTGCTTACAGGTGGTACACTAGTGCTGGATCCAGGATCCAACACTGACCTAGAAAAAGTAACCATAGCCTACTTACCTGCTAAGTGAATTTCCTTCCATAGGATAACATTGGTAATTTGATCAGAAAAAGTTTCTAAGTGTCAACTTTTAAAATAGCAAAATATTGCTTAAAAATCACAACAGTAACTAAAACGTATTTACTCACTTGTTTCCAAGAACTGTCCCAGAACTGAATCTAGGATCCAGTCCTGAAGTTAAAAAAGGAATCCTGAAAGAAATCATTTGCATATAACTTAAAATTCCAATTGAGCTCAATGTATTATTTTGTTTGAAATTGTGTTGCCTATTGCAACAAACTGTGACTTGCATTTCAAGTCAATTGCCTCTTGCAAAGTATTTAACTAAAGCATCTCATTCTGAGAAAGTATATTTTGATACCTCTTGTTGGTTCTAAAATAAAACAACCATATATGTGTATATACACCCTATTGGCCTAGTGTTCAGTTCTTGAGTGTGTGAGACCATTTGCTGACTGAGTGTGTACAACAAATGCTTTACACTGTCCTCTGATACTGCCTTACTGCTCGACCAAGCTACCACTTTAGAGAGTAAGGTTATATCTAACTTTAGCCTCTGCCAAACCTCTGGGAAATGTAGACTCTGTGCACACTGTACCTATTTGGGAACAGTATATACAGAGACACTTTCTCACAACTTCTAAATGGGAACAGGTAGCCAGATCATGTGTGGTGTCTTTGGAATTGTAATGACACATCTTCTCTTATGGTAAAGTTGGATTTCAAATTATAATTTTGAAAATGCCGCTTTTAGAAAGTTGCCATTTTCCTACCTAAGCCATTTAGTAACTGAATCCTGTCTCTGGCTCACATGACTGGGTGTAGCTGACAGCTGGATATTGTGCATTGTGCCTACACAGCAGACACCATAGAGAGCTTAGGTGTGCTTGGAGAGGCCACCAGTGGTAGTATGGGAGGGTGGCGCTGGGCACAGCCATACTTGAAAAGATTGTGTCCTGCCTTCACACAAATTATTGTGTACCCCCTATAGGGAAGAGGAAGAAGGAACCCAGAATCCTTCAAAGGAAATCATCTAGAAGTTTTTCTCAGTCCAAAGAAGGCAGCAGGTATTAATATTGGACCTCAGACACCAACTCTTCAATACACTTCTGGACCTGTGGAAGACTCTGTCAGGAAGAAGGACTGCTGTGCTGCTGCAAGGACTGTCACTCTGTTGTACTGCTGCCCTGAAGGACTGGGAGCACTTCTGAGCTGACTAGCTGCTTGCTACTCTCCTGCCTGGGTGAGAATGACTAGATCTGCAATCTGTACCCAGGACCATCAGAGTAACTCCAAGTACCAAGTCTCTTGTAACCTGCACCTGGGCTCTGCAACTGTGAGTCCTACCCTGACAAGTGGAGCCATGCCAGTCCTGGACCCTTGGAAATGGGTCTTAAGGTGCTCTGACAGTCCATCTGTGGATCCAGCAGAACCAATGCATCTCCTCTGTTGAGTGGTGCAACTCCAAGCAGAAGTGATGCAACACCTCCACTGAGTGGACTTTCCTTTTGAAAGGACTCTGCATCACCCCCACAGCCTCCACTGAACTACTGATGTGCAATGCATTTTCGACGCAGACCCTCGTATCACCAGCTTTTTGACAAAAGCAGCATGGACGACACTCGACTCCATATGCAGCTTCACCACACCTTAGAATCAATGTATCACCCTGCTGCATGATACATCCTTGATGCCAGACTTTACATTGCAAGCCTCTCCTCGATGTTGATGCAAGACCTTGCATTGAAGTCTAGCAGCTGCTCGGAACCAGGGCATCCCTTTGGCTGCGTGATGCATCTTCAATGCAGGTTCTCGCATTACTCTGCAACCTGGAGTTAAGGTACTCTTATTCAGGGGGCCTGACTGGGTCAATGTAGTCTGCCCACACTCCATCGCAGTCGTCCTTGTGACTTTGTCCAGGTACAGCAAGACCAGTAATTCACAGTTGGTGCTTTAAGGCTGGCTCCCCATTCACAAGCTCAGCCAATCAAACTTCTCATACACACATACAAAGCCAGACACAATACAGCACCAGAATACATGAACAGCCACATACACTTTTGCCAACCCACCAGACACCTACGCTCTGCCTCACTCTAACTTGCACACATTCCCCACATCCGCAAAAGCAAAACTAGAGGTCACTTATTCTCCTACATTGCACCCAAGACCTGGAACCACCTCCCTCAACACATCAGAGCCTCTGCCTAACTTCTTGAGATCTCCATGAACTGAAGACCTGGCTCTTCATATTAAAACTTTGGGGACCACACACCTACACCCTTGCCGAAGCACCTGGATACCCTCTAGAGGGATTAGTACACTATACAAATCAATATAATGTAACATAACAGATTTTCACTGAAATCCTTAAACATTTCATATTTCGGTTTCTACTTTTTGTCATTTTGGTCTTGTTTTATCTATCAAAATGAAATGTACTCTGTTTATCTAATCTGATGTTGGATCCTTTTTCTCTGGTGGTTTTACGTTAATACTGGTTGAAGTGTTGCACTAATACTTTACACATTGCTTCTAGGTTAAGCCTGAATGCTCTGTGCCAAACTGCTGGAGGGTTGAGCACAGGTTAATTTGGGGTTTTCTTGTGACTTCACCCTGACAAGAATTGAGGTTACTGCTTGAGAAGAGTTTCATCCCCCTCAACCAATAACCCAATTTCTTACATGGCTGGCATCTTTAAAGAAAGTTTTTGGACTCTATGTTTTTGGATGGGCCGGACGTTGCAGGAGCTGCTCATCCACCCGTTTCTCCTTCTGAGGGAGTCAAGGGTTCCAAGGTGCCAACTGTACTGATTGGTCAAAACAGAGGGGCCTTTCCCCCTTAGTACCCTCCAGGAACAAGTTTCAGAGAGAATGCACCCACAGAGGTGTTAGAGGAGCCAACAATTCCACAGGTGAGAGTTTGGTTGTCTTCCCTACTAGGGCTGTGTGGAAACAGCTGAGCAATATTCCTTCCCGGAGTTTGACGTCAAGTCGGATGCCAGCTGTTGGGGCTGGGAAGCCAGATGCGAAAACACATCCACTGAAGGAAGGTGGTCACAGGAGGAATTGAAGCTCCACATAAACTGCCTGGACATGTTAGCAGGAACATTCATCATCCACAGCCTGGAAAAGAACAAAGTGGAATTCTGCATTCTGTTGAAAATGGACAATATGTCAGCGGTGCAGTTCATCAAAAAGTGAGGAGGAATGAGATCCAAGGCCTTCGTGGGGATCAACAAGGATTTGTTGCAGTTCTGTCTTGAATTTCAGTGTTGGCAATGCATCTACCGGGACAACATTCTTGTAGATTCTAATTTGCAATTCCTTAGGGATTCCATAAATTGAAGACTGGATCCTTGAGTGTTCATTCGCTTGTGCCAGAAATGGGGAACACAACTCATGGATTTATTTGCTTCGTGACTGAATGCTCAGGTTCCATTGATTTACAGTTGGATACCGGATGCAGAGGCCAAAGGAGTGATGCTTTTCCTCTGAACTGGGGCAAGGATTTGAATTATGCCTTTCCCCTCTTTCTCATGATCACTTGAGTGGCTACACAGGTGAAACAGCAGGTGGAATTGATCTTGGTGACTACAGTCTGGAGATCGCAACCATAATTCATGTTATTTCTGGAGATGTCGTGTGATTACCCGGTAATGCTGCCAACAATTCTGGATCTCCTTCAGAGCCCAAGGGGAGAAATCTGACAGATGATTTGGGAGACCACTCTGCATCTTATGGCGTGACGACGAGCCGGGGAAGATAAAAGTTGCCATGAATTTCTCAGGCAGCTTGTTTTTCCTTGGAACAGACATGGGCAGCAGGTACCAATAAGAGATACAAGTATGTCTGATCAGATAGGAGCAGTTGGTGCATGGAGAGATACGTGGATCCCTGGGGGCTCACATTGTGTTTATAGTAAACTTCTTATCACAGCATGCTCTACTGTTAATTCCTTTTGTTTGGTGATTCCAGAAGGTCACCTATTGGTAGCAGGTAGCCCGGTGCATCCTCATCCATTAATTTGCAGGTTAATGAAGAGACATATGGGTGGGGAGAGCTTCAGTGACCTCTTTGACCATTAACCATATATAACCGATAGCCCCAATCACAACTGAAGCGCAGAGAACTGCTTCTCCTGTTTGTGATTAACTTCTGTGAAATTGAAAAATCAAAGCAATAATCTCAAGTTTTTGGGAATCATAACTCAAATACATCATACACTTTAATATTCTAGGGTCGATAGCCTCAAAGAAACAATCACAATATTGATACCAGTGATAATACAGCATGAATTTTAATCAGGGCTCCCAGTTTATGATGCTTATTTTTCTAGCATTTCCATCTGTATTCATCCATATCAATTTTTTGGCCAACTTTTTGGTATTTATCCATATTAATTTTGGGTTTTGAGAATAACTCACTCCCTCTCAATGCACTGCTTATAACCTCACGTATTACATCACTCATGACATGGCCAGTGGCATCATTCATGCCATCACTGATGATATCTCAAATGGCATCACTGATGACATCATCCAGTGACTGTGAGAGTTTAAAAAAAGTTTATGAGTGTTAAATATATATACAACGGTGTATTGGTGAATCAGTAAGTGTATGAGTACCTATATGGATGATTCAGTGGGCGCATGACAGACCCTGTGACGACTCAGAGCCGGGCCCATCATTAAAAGCTCCACTAATAAATGCTTGCTCTTTACCTAAGCATGCTATTGATATTTATGATCTGCTTAGGGAGGAAGATCTTGATGCTCTGTGTGTAACAGAGACCTGGCTAACAGAGTTGTCAGGCCCACATATCTGGACAGCCATTCTAGAGGGCTATAAAATTGTACGGAAAGACAGGAAAGAGGGCAGGGGAGGTATGCTTGGTATTATATTTAAAAACTGTTACACCCTGACCCAATTACCCCAGGTGAACATGGAGGTGGCAGACATATTGGGATTAACTTAAACATTTTCTCCTAAACAATCAATATCTGGGGGCCTCATATATAGACCACCCGGTACAGCGATTGGCTTTGTTCAGGCTCTCTGTGATATAGTTTCGCCTTTGGTCCTTAGGTACTGACACTGCATTTTGATGGGGGACTTTAATCTACACATGGATTGTGATCAACTAACTGATAGCCATATTTTGATGGAGAGCTGTGCTTCTATGGACCTTACGCCATCTATTAATGCTCCATCTCATCTGGCCGGTCACATGCTTGACCAAATATTCACCTCTAAGCCCCTTGCTGTAGACCCTCCTGTACCTCTGGTCTGGCCCGACCATTTTCTCCTTAGATTTTGATGGCCAAAATTTTGCAAAGAGAGCATACCTCCCCGTACAGTCAGGGCTTCTGGAAACTTTAAAGCGGATTTGTTGATTAATAAGCTGGAGGCCTCGAGTCCCTCTCTCACCGGCGAGTTTAATACCGATGTAGGCCTAACTGAGGACTGGATTGAGTCCGCTTATCATTCTTTGACTGCGGAAAGTAGCACTAAGCAGTCCCGGTCCAAAGTGCTGAGTCCTTGGTTTACTCCATCTTTAATTAAAAAATTGAAGCTAGCATGCAAACGTAAGGAAAGACTATGGCGGACTAAATATTGTCCATCAGCTAAAGCAGACTATAAAGCAGAGTTAGGCAACTACTACAAAGAAATCAAAAAAGCAAAAAAGTCCTACTTTGAAGCCAGAATCTTGAAAGCAGGCAATCACTCTTGAGAGATTTTTAAAATCGTGAGGTCGTGTTCTACTCCGGAGGTAGACTCCAATACAGAGCCTCCCGCTAAGGAATGGTGTGAGATACTGGCATCCTTTTTTCAAGAAAATATTTCGGCCATCCAAGCCAGCCTCCTTCCACCTGTGATGGACGCTGGTATATTGGGGCCATCCTTAGAGGGGACCAGTACTCAAGAAGTTCTCAAAGATACTGGACCCCCCTCTTGGGAAGTAAATCCTCTGGACTCTTTCGACCCCATTTCTTTGGAAAATTCTCTAAGGGCACTAAAAGGACTTAAATTGGGCTCTCCCTTGGATCCAGCCCCCGCCTCCATTCTGGCACTGGGAGCAGAGGCAATCAACCCTCACTTGAATCAGCTACTAAATGACTCCCTCCTTGATGCCACGGTCCCTATGAATTGGGAGTTGGCTAAAGTTATCCCGGTGCTAAAAAAGGCTCAGGCCAATCCCTCTGACCTGGCTAATTACAGGCCGATCTCCCTGCTTCCAGCATTTTCGAAGATACTAGAAAAACACATGAACCAGCAGCTATCTCTCTATCTGGAAAAGAATGGCCTGATCCATATTATCCAGTCGGGCTTTCGGCTGACTCCCAGTACGGAAACAGGTCTGTTAGAAGTGGTGGACTCTATCCGGATGAGTCCAGAGGCAGGTGAGAAGGCACTGCTGATATTGTTAGATCTGTCGGCCGCCTTCGATACGGTGTCACATTAGATGCCCTTGACTCAGCTTCATGCGATTGGCATCAGGGGTTTGGCCTGGAAATGGCTGGCTTCTTTTCTAGAAGGGAGGGGGCAGGAGGTCTGGTGTAACCCTTTTTCAGGTTCCTCACGCTCATTGGAGGTGGGGGTCCCACAGGGTCCGGCTCTGAGCCCAACCCTGTTTAACATCTACCTCACTCCTTTAGCTAAGGTGGCTGAATTATGTGGGGCCAAAATTGTGTCCTATGCAGACGACACTCAGCTGTTGTTTACATGGAAGGCCAACGATCCCTGCCCGGGCGTCCTAATCAGTTCCTGTCTCATGGCTGTTTTTGGGTGGCTGGCCTCCAACCAGTTGAAATGTAACGCTGCTAAAACAGAACTCCTCTTCCTTGGTAATGCGGCGGAGACCCCTCTACATGTCTTCTGACCTGCGGACACTCTAGCCCCCTCAGCGAATTGCCAGGTGGTGAAAAATCTGGGGTTTAAGCTAGACAACCAGCTGCTCTTTCGCACTCAGGTGAATGCAGTAGTTGGCACCTGTTTTGCTCTGCTGAATCTTTAACGGAAATCCCTGTTTTTTCTATCTAAAAAGGCCAGACAACAGGTGATCCAGGCTTTGATTATTTCAAGGCTGGAGGGAACAGACTCTATCTGGGGATGCCTGGCTGTCTGCTGGACAGGCTTCAACTGGTCCAGAATGCAGCAGCCCAGACCATTTTTGAGCTCCCCGAATTTCACGTATGTCACACCTTCTGAGGAGCCAACATTGGCTCCCTATAAGGAAAAGAATCATTTTTAAAACTATGCTTATCACACAGAAAGCTCTCTATGGGGAAGGACCTAGCTACCTTAAACTTAGAATATCTTTCTACTCTCCTCGTAGACAGTTACGCTCCAGTGACCTGTTGTTGGCCAATGTCCCTCACTTTAGGTCAGGAAGTAAGTCTCTCTCCGTCCTGGCACCATGCCATTGGAATAAAATGCCACTTCAGCTGAGACGCATTGAATCCATTCCCCTGTTTCTGAAAAAGCTGCCCCTAAGCTTACTCTCCTGTGTTGCTACCAGTCAGTTAGCACCAGGACACTCTTTAAAGTAACAGTGCGCTTTACAAATACTCCCACATAGACATAGACATAGACTGACTGTATAAGTGAGTGATTAGGTGTCTAAGTGAATGCATGGGTGAGTGACTGATTGTGTGAATGTCTGTATCAGTCAATAAATTGGCGTCTAAGTGGCTGTATGGTTGTGTGAGTGGGTACATGAGTGGCTGTATAGGTGAGTGACTGGTTGTCTGCATACCTGTGTGGGTGTCGGAATGTCTGTGTGGGTGGGTGAGGGTATGTGTGACTGCCTGTATGGATCAGTGAGTGGGTGAATCAGTGGTTGTATGGGTTGGTGAGTGGATGTGTCAGTGGTATATAGGTCAGTAACTGGGTATACTGCTACTACTACTACTCAGGTAGTATAGGTGAGTGATGGTATATGAGTGACTAGGTGAGTGAGTGAATGTGAGATTCGCTGAATGGGGGAGTGTTGCTTGTGTAAGTGACCGTATAGGTGAGTGAGTATGTGTTAGTATCTGTACGAGTAAGTGAGTGTGTATGTATCTAAATGGGTGAGTAAGTGGCTGGGTGATTGTATGGGTGAGTGAGTAGGTATTTGAGTAGCTCTATGGGTGACCGACTCAGTGTTTGAGTGGCTATATGGCTATATGAGTGGATATGTCTGTGTCTGTATTAGTGAGTGAGTGTGTATGAGTGGCTGTATGGGTGAGTGAGAGGAAGTGTATGTAGACCTATGAATCAGTGAGTGGGTGTGTAAGTACTGGTATGGGTCTGTGAATAGGTTTTGTGAGAGTGCATGTATGAAAGGTACTATGGGGGTGTGAGTGGGTGTGTCAGTAATTCTGTACATGATGCCATCAGTGATGTCAGCTGAGATGTCTTCAGTGATATCACCAGTGATGTAACTGACCTTGTAATATGTGAGGTCATAAGCAGTGCATTGCGGGGGTGCGTGTTATAGTTAGTTCAGCTAACTGTGACTGCTGAATTTCTCTGGTTTTGTATAGCTGAAATATGAGCCTAACTATAATGCCCCTTAACCTTTGGTTTTTAAAGTGATTTTCTAAGGTTTTTTTTAATTCTATTTCCTAACTATAACGTGTCTGTAACCTTTTTTTTTCAGTGAAGTTTGATGGTTTTTTAAGTAGTACCACGTTTGCAGAGTGATGGAGAAAGGGTGGCGGGGCCTCTGACCAGCTCTCAGGAATCCCTATGTGTAGGCATTACCGGTGGTACCAGGAGGGCTTCTTGGCCCCCAGGTCCCTCAGCATCCAAGAGGACTTCATCCTCCACCCGGTAGTGTGCCATGAGGCTCGTATCCAGTGGTGGAGAGAGAGGGTGTAGCCCTGGAAGTCCTTTCAGCAATCTCGCTGTTTGTGACTTACTGGAGGTAACAGGAGGGCTTTTTGCTCCCAAGGACCCTTATCATTCAAGGGGACAAAGTAGTGTGCCAGGAGGTTTGTTTGCAGAGTGGTGGATAAATGGGGCACAGCCTCCAAAGACCTCTCAGCAATCCCACTGGGTGAGACTTAATGGAGGTAACAGGAGGTCTTGTTGCCCCCAAGAAATCTCAGCAGCCAAGGGGACTTTATCCCCCAACCAACAATGCACCAGGAGGCACGCTTGCAGAGTGGTGAAGAAAGGGGGTGGACCTCTGACACCTTGCAGGTCTTTTTTTTCTTTATTTGGGGAGGGAGGTTGCATGACCCTCTTCCCCAGGCTGATTTTGGCACTGGCGACCCCATCCCCCAGGGCCCGGCCTTTAAAAAAAATGATTTTATATACTTCAAGCGAGGATGGCCAAGTGGCCCCCGTCCAGGACCGATTTTGGCCCTGGGGACCCCATACCCTGGCATTCGGCGTCTAGTGTGGATGCCCTAGTCCCACACAGGGAACCAACATTTTAGTGTTGGGAATGCGGGGGAACCTGAAGGCCCTGTGGTCCCTGCCGGCTCCCTGCCTCCTGCAGGTGTCGGCATTGCTTTTACACAGAGGACACTGCTAACATAAAGCTCCATCTCTATCAAGGCAATTGTGCTCTGCTTTGAGCAAATGAGAGCAAAATGCTCTTGCTTTCTCAAAGTGGAGTACAGTTTGCAATGGCTTGGAATGAGCGATAAAGATCCCGCCAAGCCATAGCAAACAGCTATGTCCCCGGGGAGGGCACTCGGCACATAGCAGGAGCCGGCCCTGGTGGGGTGGCAGGCACCAGGGCCATATTTGGCACAAGGAGAGAGGCAGCGTGGCCCCCCAATATTTACTTTAGCCTTGGGGAGGTGGTGGTCCCCGGGGGTTCGCAACGGATCCCCTCCATTATAATATTTGAGCCCCTGTGGAGGTGGCGGGTCCTGGGGCTGTGGAGCAGGGGCCATGTGGGCCACCTCATTTCTTAGTTAATTGCTTTGGGGAGGTGGCAGTCCCTGGGGCTGTGGGGGGCCCTCAGGCCCCTCCACATTTCTATAGTTCTGTGCCCCAGGTTTGTGGCGGTCCCCAGGGCTGCAGGGGGCCGCATCCCCTCATACTATTACATATGCCCCAGGAGTTGGTCCACCTGGGGGCTTTTTTAAACACAAGCGCGGGACCAAGCTCCCATCCCATAAAGCTGAATATATTTGTTTGGGAGAGCTAACCAGCCTAATACCCCGCAAGAGTTTGCAAATCAAGGGATATTCACCTGCAGGCGTACTGTCCACTGGGAGATATTCAGCGGACCTATAATATTTAACTGATCTGTAGTCTAACCCACTCTCTTCCAATTGTGAATGCAAGTTTATCACCAGGTGCAACTCTGCTGTCAAAGGATCCATGTCCTGTTACATACACCAACCATCCCATCATCGCCAGGCGGAAGAATATCTCTTATGAGTATTGTCTGACCAAGATTGTTGGAGCTAGAAAGAAGCTTATTGTGAAACTCCAGAAGCTTCCCATCATCTCCTGAAACTCCCCAAGCCATCAACATTAGCTGTGTATACATCTCCAGAAGATGAGGCAGACCTATCAGATTCTTTACAATTTTCTGGAACCACAGAATCTGTATAGGGCAGTCACACAACCAAGAGTTCCAGTCTGTGACCACATTTACTGTCTATAATAATATACTACGCAATCACCCAAAAATGTTTGGGAAGACAGAAATGCAGAAAATCCTTTCAATCTGACTAGTATCTGAGACTGCACCCCCTCTCCCCCAATTTGTTGAAGTACCTCATTGTGCAAATATTGTCCATCAGCAACAGGATGCAAAATGTTGTCCTGTGAGGGCAAAGAGTCTTGATGACAAAGGACCCCACCAGTAGTTTCAGGCAATTGATATGCAGATATAGCTCCGCAGGAGCCATTGTCCCCCGGTGGAGACTCGACTGCATCTTGTACCCCAGACCCACCTGTTGGTGTCTGACTCTTTTATCACTTTGGGTCACTGACAAAAGATGGCCCTGCCATTCCATATCTCCATATGGTTCAGTCACCTAGTCAATTTCACCTTGGCCTCCTCTGAGAGAGCATTCTGCTCTGAGTAACTTACCCCTTTCTGAAGGTGAAGGATCTTCAGGCATTGAAGCGCTCAATAATGAAAGATACCCGGAATATTGCATGGATCGAATAGGACAATAATCCCACTACTCTGACCAGGGACGTCAAATATACCATTGAATTCAACATTATTCAACATTGATATCCTCAACTCTTTCTTGATTGCATATACCTGAGTTGAGCTTTGATTGAGTCTATCTGGCAGCTCAGCAAGACTATACCGTGGGTGGGTGGGAGAAAGCAATGATTTGGACACATTTACTATGAAGCCTACAGCCTGCAGAAGTTGAATCATCCACAAAAGGAGTACCTCCACAGTAGATTGTTCATGGGCCATCAGAATCAGATCATCTAGGTAAACAATCAATCTTGACTTCCTTGGCTCTGAGAGCCTTGACTACTGGCCTCATGAATTTAGAGAAGCACCATGGAGCAGAAGACTGCCCGAAGGGGAGGATTTGAACTTGCATCATTCCTCTTGCCATTGAAACTCGGGGAACCGTCTGTGTGCTGAAAAAATGGGGAGAGAGAGGTAAGTATCTTTGAGATCGAGACATACCATGCAATTGACTTCTCACAGCAGAACCTTTCGAAGATGGATTCCTTCTATCTTTGAAGGGGCGATAGACATTCCAAGACTGGAACTCTCTGAGATTCATCACTAGTCGAAATCCACCCTTTCTTCTGAACTAGAAATATCGTACTGAGAGAACCGCGGGGGCTAGGGAGTAGTTTCCAGTTCACTTCTATGTTCAGTAACTCTTGAATTTCCAAGTCTATAAATACCTCTTTATAACAGAATAAAAATAGAGGAAGGGGTGAACCCTGTTGCTGCGGGGTCATGTCGATCTCTAACTTGTCACCATCTCTGGTTTCTAGAACCCACATATCTTGTGTCAGGGTTCACCAATTTGTATAAAATATTGTATCCCCAGAATGACAGATCATGAAGGAATAATATTTACCTGTAAAAATGGTATTGACAGGACAGCTGTTGCCACCTCAGTAACTGCCTCACCCATAGTGGAAAAAAGTGGGGTTTTACCAACCTTCACTTCGTCGATAAGGAAAACCTCTCGCTGAGTCCTGGTAGAAACACGCCAGGAACTTAGCCTCTGAAATGCCCCGCCCTTGAAAAAGGCCAGTGTTGAAGACCTTTTTAATGTAAAGTTGAGCCATATCCAATGCAGAAATGTGGATACAAATTTTCCAAGGTATGTCTCAAATTTGTCCTAGTGATTTCATCAGTGCTATATAGTGCACTGCGCACTCCCACTGTGTGAGCTGTGCATAGATTGCTCCCAGGCAAAGCCCGGGCCAAGGGCAGGCCTGTCCTGTGCCCGTCAGCACCAGTAGGAGCCAGGGTGAATTACTGACAGAATATCGACCACCACAATATCGACTTACACAAATATCAATACATAAATATCATTGTCAAAAATATCGACCTGCCATATTTATAATTGTAATTAAAAAAACATCAAGAAAAAAATATTGTTTTAAAAAATATTGATGTGCAAAATATCGTTTTTATTGTATGTATAAAAAATAATGTAAAATAAAGTAAATAGTCAATATTACTTTTAAAAAATCATTTAGATTTATTTGTAAATTGTGACAATTATAAGTAATACATTTAATTAAAAAAATTAAACATACATATATAAAATGTAATATATATATATCTTTACTTTTACAATTAATAAATATTAATTTTAATGAATGTTAAAATGTTATAAATCTATAAAACATTATAAATAAATATATATATAAATACACCTGTAACATAAAAATGTATTTAAAAAAATTATATTATAAATTAAAATATTAAAATATTAAAAAAATTGAAACCTATATTTTGCACTACATTGAGTGCAACAGTAGAGAAAGTGTTGGAGACCGAAGGGGTAAAAATTATTATTCCCACTCCAGCGAGTTCAACAGTAGGGAAAGTGTAGTATAGCAGAGAGGTATACATTACTATTCCCACTCCAGCGAATGCAGCAGTAGGGAAAGTGTTGGATAGCGGATAGGTAAAAATACTATTCCCACTCCAGCAAATTCAACAGTAAGGAAAGTGTTGGATAGCAGATAGGTAATAATTACTATCCCCACTCCAGCGAGTGCAACAGTAGGGAAAGTGTTGGATAGGGGAGGGGAAAAATTTACTATCCCAACTCCAGCGAGTGCAACAGTAGGATAAGTGTTGGATAGCGGAGAGGTAAAAATGAGTATTCCCATTCCAGTAAGTGTAATAGTAGGGCAAGTGTTGGATAGAGGAGGGGAATAATTTGCTATTCCCACTCCAGTGAGTGCAGCAGTAGGGAATGTGTTGGATAGCAAAGGAGTAAAAAACTGCTATTCCCACTCCAGCTAGTGCAACCGTAGGGAAAGTGATGGATAGCGGAGGGGTATAAATTACTATTCTCACGCGTGCAAATGCAGCAGTAGATAAAGTGATGGATAGCGGTGGGAAATAATTTTCTATTCCCACTTCAGTGAGTGCAACAGTAGGGAAAGTGTTGGATAGCGGAGGGGAAAAAAATTACTATTCCCACTCCTGCGAGAACAACAGTAGGGAAAGTATTAAATAGCAAAGGGGTAAATATACTATTCCCACACCAACGAGTGGAAAAGTAGCGAATATGTTGGATAGCGGAGGAGTAAAAATTACTATTCCCACTCCAGCTAGTGCAACAGCAGTCAAAGTGTTAGTGATAGCGGAGAGGATGAAATTAGTATTCCTACTCCAGCGAGTGCAAAAGTAGGGAAAGAGTTGGATAGCGTAGGGGAAACAATTACTATTCCCACTTCTGTGAGTGCAACAGTAGGGAAAGTGTTGGATAGCGAAGGAGTATAAATTACTATTCCCAATCCTGCGAGAGCAACAGTTGGGAAAGTGGTGGATAGTGGAGGGGTAAAAATTACTATTCCCACTCCAGTGAGTGCAACAGTAGGGAAAGTGTTGGATAGTGGATAGGTAAAAATTACTATCCCCACTCCAGGGAGTGCAACAGTAGGGAAAGTGTTGGATAGCGGAGGGGATACATTTACTATTCCAACTCCAGCGAGTGCAACAGTAGGGTAAAGGGTAAGTGTTGGATAGCGGAGAGGTAAACATTAGTATTACCACTCCAGTAAGTGTAATAGTAGGGCAAGTGTTGGATAGCGGAGGGGAATAATTTACTATTCCCACTCCAGTGAGTGCAACAGTAGGGAAAGTGTTGGATAGCGGAGGGGTTAAAATTACTATTCCCACTCCAACGCGTGTAACAGTAGGGAATGTGCTGGATAGCAAAGGAGTTAAAATTACTATTCCCACTCTAGCTAGTGCAACCGTAGGGAAAGTGATGGATAGCGGAGGGGTATAAATTACTATTCCCACTTGTGCAAATGCAGCAGCAGAGAAAGTGTTGGATAGCGGTGGGAAATAATTTACTATTCCCACTTCAGTGAGTGCAACAGTAGGGAAAGTGTTGGATAGCGGAGGAGAAAAAAAATACTATTCCCACTCCTGCGAGAGCAACCGTAGGGAAAGTATTAAATAGCAAAGTGGTAAAAATTACTATTCCCACACCAACGAGTGGAACAGTAGGGAATATGTTGGATAGCGGAGGAGTAAAAATGACTATTCCCACTCTAGCTAGTGCAACCGTAGGAAAAGTGATGGAGAGCTGAGTGGTATAAATGACTATTCCCACTCCTGCGAATGCAGCAATAGGGAAAGTGTTGGATAGCGGTGGGAAATAATTTACTATTGCCACTTCAGTGAGTGCAACAGTAGGGAAAGTGTTGGATAGCAGAGGGGAAAAAATTACTATACCCACTCCTGCAAGAGCAACAGTAGGAAAAGTGTGGGATAGCAGAGGAGTAAAAGTTACTATTCCCACTCCAGCTAGTGCAACAGTAGGGAAAGTGTTGGATAGCGGAGGGGAAACATTTACTATTTCAACTCCAGCGAGTACAACAGTAGGGTAAAGGGTAAGTGTTGGATAGCGGAGAGGTAAAAATTAGTATTACCACTCCAGTAAGTGTAATAGTAGGGCAAGTGTTGGATAGCGGAGGGGAATAATTTACTATTCCCACTCCAGTGAGTGCAACAGTAGGGAAAGTGTTGGATAGCGGAGGGGTAAAAATTACTATTCCCACTCCAACGCATGCAACAGTAGGGAATGTGCTGGATAGTAAAGGAGTTAAAATGACTATTCCCACTCTAGCTAGTGCAACCGTAGGAAAAGTGATGGAGAGCTGAGCAATATAAATGACTATTCCCACTCCTGCAAATGCAGCAATAGGGAAAGTGTTGGATAGCGGTGGGAAATAATTTACTATTGCGACTTCAGTGAGTGCAACAGTAGGGAAAGTGTTGGATAGCAGAGGGGAAAAAATTACTATACCCACTCCTGCAAGAGCAACAGTAGGAAAAGTGTTGGATAGCAAAGGGGTAAAAATTACTATTCCCACTCCAACGAGTGGAACAGTAGGGAATATGTGGGATAGCAGAGGGGTAAAAATTACTATTCCCACTCCAGCTAGTGCAACAGTAGGGAAAGTGTTGTATAGCGGAGGGGAAAAAAAGTACTATTACCACTCCTGCGAGAGCAACAGTAGGGAAAGTGTCGGATAGCAAATTGGTAAAAATACTATTCCCACTCCAGCGAGTGCAACAGTAGGGAAAGTGTTGGATAGTGGAGGGTAAACATTTACTTTTCCCACTTCACTGAGTGCAACAGTAGGGAAAGTGTTTGATAGCGAAGGAGTATATATTTCTATTCCCACTCCTGCGAGAGCAACAGTAGGGAAAGTGGTGGATAGCGGGGGGGGGGGGGGGTAAAAAGTACTATTCCCACTCCAGTGAGTGCAGCAGTAGGGAAAGTTCTGGATAGCGGAGGGTTACAAATTACTATTCCTACTCCTGTGAATGCAGCAGCAGGGAAAGTGTTGGATAGCGGTGGGGTAAAAATTACTATTACTACTGAAGACAATTCAAATTTAAAAACAAACAAAAGATCAACTACAATACGAAAGATAATAAAAAACAAAAAACACAAAACATATATATATAAAAATATAAACCATTACAAAAGATAGAAATATCCTATAATGTTAAAAAAATCTAAAAATTACTTACAAAGATACATTTTTAAAAATTTGAAAATAATTTACAAACAAATAAATATTTTGTAATAAAAATTATTTATAATCAAAAACATTAATTATTAAATACATTTAATATTTTTCTCCTACCCTATAACACCACACAATTTACAACGCACTTCCAAATTTATTTAAAAAAGTGTACCTCCATAATTAACACAATTAATTATTAATTAAACAAATATTATTAATTAGAAAACACATTAAAACCAAACAAAATGATTGTATTAACCAAACGTTACCCCTATCAAAACAAAATCCACAAAATAAAAAAACAATTACCAAAAATATTAATCAAGTAATAAATCAATATTAATGATCAAGTAATTATTAATTAATTTAAACTGAATTACTTTCTACCCTCTACCCTAATAAATGCCAAAACACAAACCTAAAAATAATTACACAATTTCCATAACTCATTTTACATTATAAATTAATATCAATTAACCACAAATCATTAATTAATTTAAAATGATTTACTTCACACCATTTACCACTATAAACCCTACAACTCACAAATCAAATTAATTACACAATTGCCATATTTAAATTTTAATCAATTCATTAGCATTAATTAACAAATAATTAATAATTGTGAATAAACTACCTCCCACCCTATTCCCCTACAAACCCCACCACCATTTCTAAAAACATGATACAATTAACAAAATTAATTAACAATTAATTAATTGATTAATGTATAACAAATAAAAAGCACATTTTAAATAATTATTGATAAATGAATTCCCACAATTAACACTATAACATAAAATTAAATAAACATTATATAAAAAATTTTAATAAATGTTTTAAAATTAAATTACTTCCACCCTACTCCCCTATCAACCCATAACCTGCTCCTTAAAACATGTCACAATTAACATAATTACCAATTAATTAATAATAATTAACAACCAATTAATACATACTTAATAATAAATTAATTCTCACAATTAACAGTATAAAATAAATAAGTTAATATTTATTCATAAAGAATAATAATTTAATTATAATTAAATTACTTCCCACCCCATGCCCCTATAAACCCACAACCCGCTCCTAAAAAAATGACACAATTGACGTAATTACCAATTAATTATTACAAATTAACCACCAATTAATACATAATTAATAATAAATTAATTCCTACAATTAACAGTATAAACTATTAAATAAATAAAAATGAATACAAAATAATAATGTAGTTATAATTAAATAACTTCCCACTCTATTCCCCTATAAACCCACAACCCGTTCATGATAAAATGACACAATTACCATATTTACCAATTAATTAATTAATAAAAATATTCAGCCAATTAATAATTCATTAATAATACATGAATTGGTAGACTATAAAATCTAAATTAAATGAATACTAATAAATACAAATTAATATTGAATGTTTTATAATTAAATTACTTCCCACCCTATTCCTCTATAAACCCGCAACCTGCTACGGAACTAAAACGCAAAATTTAATTAAAATAAAATTAATAACCACTAAAAATGTAACACATATATTAAAAAACAAAAGCAATACTTAGGTAAAAAATAGAGTATATACATTTAAAATACATTCTAAAATACTTAAAACTACCAAAAAAACGATCTTGTTAACAACTATATTTTTTGCAAACAATATTAATGACTTCGATATTTTTTTAAACGATATTTCTCACCTTAAACTCAATATTCTTGACCACGATACCCTTGCTGTCCATATTTCTGTGTCTCGATATTACCAACTCGATATTAGTGCAAGTCGACATTTCCAACTCAATATTCTGTTTCTATACCGGCCAGGGCATGGTCACCTCACTTGGCTTTGCCATTACCATTAGAGCTCCTACACTAGTAAAAGGTCCTTCATTCCTATGGTATGGTCCTTCATTTGGCTTGATTTGAACAATAGGACAAGAGTTACAAGAACTGTGTCCTGCAAACCCCGGAAATGGAACTTTGGCCCTGGTCCGAGCAGATACCGCTTCCTATTTGAAAACGTTCCCTGACTCCTACCATACATATTAATGAGGAAGAGAAAGCCGGCAGAAAAGCCCTGTAGCTAGTAAGAAAGGGCCTACAACTGCCTGGCACTTGACAGAGAACTGTACATTGCATGAGATTGATGAGCTAATCTCGGAAGTAGAAGAGATATTAATCAAGGAAAAGAAATAGCCTCAAGTACCGTGCAAAATGTCCCATTTTTATCCAGGGTTACACATGGGCCCTCCCAAACAGCAACAAGTTTATATGGAGGCAACTTGTACGAACAGTAAGGGCCCCCCAGAGACCATCAACACTGAAAATGTTGGGAGTAAATCGCTCTCACAGGCCGCTGTACAGGCCCCTATCCAAACAGAAAAGAGTAAGCTCTTGCTCTAAGATAACTGCCCCTAATCACTCTAACTACTCCACCTCTGCCCGGTCTCCCCTAGGGGTAATTATCTTAAAGCCAGCAAAAAACTTCAATACCTGCCCAGTGGCTCACAGCCACCTGGGCGTAAAAGCAAATAGGAGAACCAACCACTTAAACCCAGAGGTTTACAGTTCATAATGATCTATTTTAAAGAGGCAATCTGCACCTTAGGTGCCGATTACGATCCGGTAGAAAAAATCCCCGTGCGACTCGTATCCGGTCTTTTTACCGTACGAATCGTACAAGTTCCGTACGAACTGGCAATCACGATTCGCATGGTAAAAAGTCCATACAAACCGCATTTGGAATCATTCCCCACACGTCCTCGGGTCGGAAAATGTGTCCGACACGTCCTCGGACGATTTACCGTACAAACGTGAAAAGTCAAGTCCGACCGAGGAATCACGATCCCACCCGTGCGTCCGAACTCACAACCGTATGGTTAAAACACCATCCGCACCGAACTCCCATTGCAACCATGGAGATATGTGCCCGCATACGTGCCAAACACTCCCCCCAGCACCCATACGTTCGAGTCGTACTCCCCGTTAATGTACACCCCCCCCTGTATGTACACCCGTGTACGTGTCGAACCCCCACCCGTGTATGTACACCCCAGTACGTGCGAGTCGCACCCCCACCCCTGTACGTGTCATACCCCCGTGTACCTACACGCCAGTACGTTCGAGTCGCACCCCCACCCCTGTACGTGTCATACCACCGTGTACCCACACCCCAGTACGTTCAAGTCGTACCCCCACCCCTGTACGTGTCATACCCCCGTGTACCTACACCCCAGTACGTTCGAGTCGTACCCCCACCCCTGTACGTGTCGTACCACCGTCTAAGTACACCCCAGTACGTTCGAGTCGTACCCCCACCCCTGTACGTGTCATACCCCCGTGTACCTACACCCCAGTATGTTCGAGTCGCACCCCCACCCCTGTACGTGTCGTACCACCGTGTACCCACACCCCAGTACGTTCGAGTCGTACCCCCACCCCTGTACGTGTCATACCCCCGTGTACCTACACCCCAGTACGTTCGAGTCGTACCCCCACCCCTGTACGTGTCGTACCACCGTCTAAGTACACCCCAGTACGTTCGAGTCGTACCCCCACCTCTGTACGTGTCGTACCACCGTCTAAGTACACCCCAGTACGTTCAAGTCGTACCCCCACCCCTGTACGTGTCGTACCACCGTGTACCCACACCCCAGTACGTTCGAGTCGTACCCCCACCCCTGTACGTGTCATACTCCCGTGTACCTACACCCCAGTACGTTCGAGTCGTACCCCCACCCCTGTACGTGTCGTACCACCATGTACCCACACCCCAGTACGTTCGAGTCGTACCCCCACCACTGTACGTGTCGTACCACCGTGTTCCCACACCCCAGTACGTTCGAGTCGTACCCCCACCCCTGTACGTGTCGTACCACCGTCTAAGTACACCCCAGTACGTTCGAGTCGTACCCCCACCCCTGTACGTGTCATACCCCCGTGTACCTACACCCCAGTACGTTCGAGTCGTACCCCCACCCCTGTACGTGTCGTACCACCGTGTACCCACACCCCAGTACGTTCGAGTCGTACCCCCACCCCTGTACGTGTCGTACCACCGTGTACCCACACCCCAGTACGTTCGAGTCGTACCCCCACCCCTGTACGTGTCGTACCACCGTGTACCCACACCCCAGTACGTTCGAGTCGTACCCCCACCCCTGTACGTGTCGTACCACCGTGTACCCACACCCCAGTACGTTCGAGTCGTACCCCCACCTCTGTACGTGTCGTACCACCGTCTAAGTACACCCCAGTACGTTCGAGTCGCACCCCCAACACAACCTCCTAAGTACGGAGCGCACCCCAGGCCCCAACATCACAACCGCATGTACGAGTCGTACCAAGCCACACACAAGGACAGCACCGTACAACCAAATGGCCCATGTACACACCGTACACACGCTCAAAACGCACGTACACAACCAGGACAAAACAAAACAACACAAGAATACACTATACGAATGGCACAAAGCCACTAAACATGGCCAACAAACACTACAAAAACACCTTCACTGACCTGCAACTGCCAAAAACAAACAGAGGCCCAAAACACCACCACTCCTTATAACACACCCACCCAAACTTCAAACAAAGCCACACCCACCAATGGACCAATAAAAAGGGCCCACACACACAAACCATGAGCCTTTGCAACAGACTCACTGCTGCCAGACACCACAGAACCATACTACAAGCTTCACCACACCTTACACTTGTACACCTTCACACAACCACCTTCACAAACACCCCCTCATCACATTCACACACACACACCTGCACAACCACACCCACACACCCAAAACCATCCACACCCCCCCCCACCATCCACACCCACACCCCTCACCATGCCTATACCAAGAATCCAAAGTTCAGTAACCGAGAGTTGGAGGTCCTTGTTGATGAAATCCTCAGAGTCGAGCCACAGCTCTTTGGAACATTGGTCAGACAGACCAGCATTGCAGCAAAAACAGCCATGTGGCAGACCATCGTCGATGCTGTGAATGCTGTTGCGGACACCAGAAGGACCAGGCAGGAATGCCAGAACAGGTGGTACGATCTGCGGAGGAGGGTCCGAGCCAAGAGGCAGGAGGAACACAACCAGGCCAACGCCACAGGAGGAGGGCCCTCCCGCAGACCCGTACACTACCAGCCCTGGGAGGAGAGGGTGATGGCCATACTGCCGGTGGAGGCAGTCGAAGGATTAGAAGGACTCCGAGACCCAGGTGAGTACACAAACAATGCACCTCACATGGGGGGAACGGCATCCACAACCAAAATCACTAACAGGCACGCAACCACCCCAAGCCATCGCGTGACTCAACCACACTCCATGAGCACGCACATGCCACTGCTGCCACCATGCCCCATGCACCCAGCTGGACAATGTCAAGTCACAGGCCACAGAAGACACCAACACATGACACGGTAACCCGGATGGCGGGAGGCTGGGCCCCAAAAATCACATAGTGCAATTCCGAAGCAGACAACAATGCCCTCTGCCCATATGGCCTAGGTCACAGCCAGACAAACAGTGTGTCCCAACACAGGAATGACTTGCCAGCAAATGGCGGACGCCTTGCATCAACACATGGGGGTGAAGGCACTGTTTTGCACATGACAGCAGCTAATGAACAGCCAACATTGTGAAAGAGTGGCAGCACACACCACCACAGCAGCAGCGCACAGACACACATCACACCCAATGGGTGCCTGGAGATCAGAAACAAACTCACATCAACAAGCCAAGGGCCACTCAAAGATCTGCTAACAGTGTGTGCCCAGGAAGCTGGGCTGAGGTGACAGAGGGTGACACACAGAGGGAGGGAGAGGGGGACAGAGAGGGAGGGAGACACAGGGAGACGGACAGAGGGAGGAGGCTGACACACAGATGGAGGGAGAGGGGGACACAGAGGGAGGGAGACACAGGGAGACGGACAGAGGGAGGAGGCTGACACACGGAGGGAGGGAGAGGGGGACAGAGAGGGAGCGAGACACAGGGAGAGCAAATCAGCCGTGTGGCGTGTGCGAATGTCTGCTCGTCAGCAGGTAGACTGCGTGCATGTAGACAAGGGTGGCCAGTCCCAGAACCCCCCCTCTTCCCCATGGCAAAACACAGGGCCATGTCACAACCTGTTCACGAGCACAACGACAGCTACCTGGATCATCTAAGTGTGTGGATCCACTCCATGTGCACATGTACAGTGCTACACGGAAGGCGCCAATGCATGTCTCGCCACACCTGCCCACTCCACTGCTGACTGCAGTCACACTTGACGCAGCAAGTAAGACCGTGCCACACATAGTTAAAGGGGCCAAAGTGGTGCCCAAGGGACACACCCATGCACAAGTGCACTGTGAGTGGACTGCAAGACAGATCCCAATTCCAAGAGGAAATGTCCCAACTTTGAAACTGATGAAACATGGATGTTGCATGGACCAAAATTAACATTGTCTCTCTCACACACAGGTCAACGTCGTGGTTCACCCCCCAACACTGGGGGGGAAGACTCACAGGACCCGGATCTGCAGGAGCCCGATCCCACCGGCAGCGACCACTCTCACCACTCTGTGGACGACCCCGACCGACCTGGCCCCTCTGGTGTCCAACCACCTGCAGCACCTGCGTCAGGTACAACTGTGCCAACCACCACCCCCACTCCTGCCACATCCCAGGAGACACCCAGGATCCCTGCCCCAACACCACAATGCAGCCAGGCTGGCCAGGAGGGACACGGTGTCCCGGGCACCCAGGAGGAGGCAGGCGACAACGCCAATGCCACCCCTCAGGGGTCCCGGAGACCCGATGTGCCCACAAGGGCAGGCCAGGTGCAAGTGGGCAGGGGTGGTGGGAGTGGAGGACGGCGGAGGCGCGAGCCTGACCAGTTGGCTGGGGAACCAGTATTTTCCCATGTCCGTAACATCCTGGACTCATACCGGCAGGACACCACGGGCATGGCCCAGGTTGTGTCCGTCCTCGAGGGGATCAAGGCCCAGCAACATGCGGAGCTACATGCCTGTCTACTGCGACACCAACGGAGGATGGAGGACAGACAGGCTGAGCAAGTGACGGCGTTCCAGGGGATTCACGATACACTCCGTCGGATGGCCGACAACATGGCCGACCCTCCCTGTGCCAGAAGGCGGAGAACATCACCACCCACAGGGAGGGATCAGGAGGAGGAGGAGGAAACATCCGATGGAGCATCCCAGACGTCGTCACGGCCTGCTGCTGAGGGTCCCCGCAGGAGGCCGGGTCGTCCACGGAAAGGACCGTGAGGGTCGGCGCTACATCACCATCTCCCAGGACACCTGGCCTGGAACCTGGCCCACTGGAGCAACAGCATCACAGCATCAAGAGACATTCTCTGCCACATGGCCCTGCTGGTCACTGGGTGACCAATGTTGACAAAGACTGTGGCATGGACTCTGAGGATTTCAAATGGCAAGGACACCAACTCCCCTACTGAACTTTGGATTCCAAAATCCCGGAAAGCCCCTCACTTTGTCCCCCCCCCCAATAATAAATCACACTATGAAGAGTAGATGCCTGCTGGTAGCATTATTACCTAACATGTGTCATGTAAAGTCTAAACATGCCTGAGTCATCTTTTGTCTTCAACCATCCACACCCTGGGGCCTGAGTCTGGCACAGGACACATGGGTCACAGTGTATTAGGCAAGACAGACATGGAGCACCATACACACCCGTGATGGGCCCAACCAGCTGAGGGGGTGGCCGAACAACCGTGCTGACAGACACATTGAGTACAGCAACAGTCATGTGCAGAGGTCAGGGATCCAGTCCAGTGTCCTGGGGGGCACCCAGGTATGTGTAGACAGGTGGCAGAACCATGTCCTGCAAGCTTGAGTCCGGTGGATGCAGAGAATGGGGGCCTGGACAACGTTGGATGCATGGGGATGGCACATGTCACAATACCCACACAGTAATGGACATCATGCCCAATACACAGTCTCAGCCCACACACACAGCTTGCATCTTGCTACTCGACACATTGACACATAGCCACAATCAGGGAATACCATGCCAGACATGCTGGATGCACCGTGGCAACACACCAGCATTGACTGAGAAGAGGCACCTTGGAGGCATAGGGACACCTTTATTAGTCATGTTTTCGGGATTGCAGAGGCAACTTGAAGTACACATGAACACATCATGTGGAGTAACATGTGGGTCCAACACTGGCACCCCCCTTCTGCAGCACAAATGCGTGTTCGCCATGGAACTGGCACACAAGCGTCGGCTAACAGCTAAACACCCACAGCTGCTCACGGAGAGCCTGCCATACACCATAGATCCGCTGATGTGGAAGTCCCACACCATGTCAAGCCAATGCTAACCGTATGTGTCCGAGGGCAGTGTCACACACATTGATGCCATCATCACAATCCCCTATCCCATCACTCATGACTGTCAACCAGGCAGACCATCTATTCAGGTGTACACAGCTGCATGTCGTGTCCCATGATGATGCTACATGGCTGCAGAGGAACCAAACATCGACAGGGGCAGTGTGCATACATCGTGAACAACTGCCACACCCAATACACCCCAGATGCATCCCTTACCCTATGGAGACTTCCAAACGTGTCCGTGCCTGTAACGCTGAGTCAGCCCACGATGTCATGTCCATGAGGAATAGCAGTGCCACCACAATGCAAGCAGCAGACGGCATGCGCAAGTACCTGGGGAAGAGAGACACACAAGAAGTCAGCCACAAAAAGCACAGCCACTTGCATGTGCATTTACTCGACACATGTATGGATCACAACATGCTAGGTCACAATTATGACTGGGGAAATACAACCATCACTGCCACCATCACTCCAGTGACACACCCACACACACCTCTGACTCACGTGCCATACATGCAGGTGGAGACACACATCACAACACATGCCACACGGGGACCAATGCGTGCACACTCAGACACTGGTACTCACCACTAAGCAAAGAAGTTGCGTATGAGCCGAGTCCGGATGTTCTCTTGCGGCTCCACATCCTCCACATCACTAGCCCCATTGCCAAGCCCTTCGTCCTCCACGGGTGGATGGTCCCCGTCACGTTGATCCAGGATGAGTGGCACAGCTCTTTCAACTGCCATGTTGTGCAGCATGCAGCAGACCATGAAGATCTTGCAGACCTTCGCCAGGGCATATGGGAGCGCGCCGCCGGTCTTGTGGAGGCACCTGAATCGGCTCTTCAGCAGGCCAAACGTCCTCTCTATCACTCGCCTTGTCCGGCCATGGGCGGTGTTGTAGCAGAGCTGGGCCGGCGTGATGGGGTTGCGGAGAGGTGTGAGCAGCCATGGCATGTTGGGATAGCCAGCGTCCCCTACATGGGAAGCACATGGACATCGTTAGAAGTGGTGAAGCGGTCGTGCTGGTAGGCTATGCAAAATACAGGACAGACAGACTGTATCCACCAACAACACATGCTCTTTCGTTGCGCAGCTGCATCATCATTTCAGCCATCCCGCTACGCCTCATGATGTAGGCATCGTGTGCTGATCCTGGAAAACGAGCACAGACATGTGAAATCACCATGTTGAACTGACACACCACAAGGGCATTGATGGAGTGGTAGTGCTTTCGATTGCGGTACGCCACCTCCCATATGTCCCATCCATGGACCCAATGACATGGGGCATCCCTCCCAGGGCATAGAATCCACGCTTGACCGCAGTCATCTGTTCAGGGGTTGGGAACTTGATGAAGTCATCCAGGTGAATCAACATGGCCTCTAAGAAATCATGCAGCACACGGCAGAACATGCTCTGGGACATGCCACCAACATTAGCTATGGTATATTGAAAGGTACCCGTGGCAAGAAAATGTAGGGCAGCCATTACCTTCAGCTGGGGTGTCAGTGCCGTAGGATACCTGTGCCGCGGTTGCAGGTGTGGTGCCAGTCTCGCCGTCAACTCCAGAATCAACGGTTGGGTGAAGCGGTAGAGCCGGATGCTGTCATTCTCCTGCATGGCAGCCAAGTCCGGAATTGGTCGGGCAAGAGGCGGCGCTCTGCAGTAATTTGGAAGTGACAAGGAAGAGTGAGTGCACCACGACAACAAATCATGTGTACTGAGCACATGTTAATCTGTCAATACACATATGCTACATAGGGAGTCAGGTATGTGCTACATGCCCAGGACACGTATGGATGCAAGGTGACACTCCTACCAAGACCCAGCTACACACGGAGATTGAGAACCTCCCCATGCCACGCCATGGGAATAGCTGTGTCCCAGTGCAAGTGAACAGCCAGACGCAAGACAGGAGTGACATACGCCCACACATCAGCAGCAGTAGGATGCCGATTGCAGAGACTGGTAGCGGAACACTGGAGCCACAGGTCACATGACATTACACTAGGACAGCCCACACACCTTGCCATGAAGGTGCACATGTCATGACTCACCACACATTCCTTATGAGGATGCTGACATGTCCTTGTCACGCTACTCCGTGTCCCATGCATACATGTGCACCTCACATCCGATACCACATGTGGTATGGTGTGCGGAACAGTGTGCAATGACAATCTACACACAGACACATGTTGGTTGCTGCAACGGCTGCAGCTTTTGAGGGTGCTCCAACATCAACCTGATGGGAAGCCCCCACACATACATGACATAGTCACATTGTGCACCGTGGGTAGTGACAAGTCAGGTGTGATAACCCCTGTACCGGGCATCAGGGGACACTTCCGTGTGTTGGTGTCTGTGCCATGCCAGTGATGCTCACCCCAAGTGTGCAGTACGACATGCACACATGTCAAAGGAGTCAAGGGCATGCCTGGCACACATTGCACCATCACACAGTACATCTGTACACATCTCATCATACATCTGGTGCCTTCTCGACTCAGGAGTAATGTTCCACATCACAGGCCGTCACACCTGTGCCCCACACATGTAGTAATGCACAGACGATGCCTTGATGTCAATTAATGGACAAGTATGTCCATTCATGGACAAGTATGTCCATCCATGGACAAGTATGTCCGCCCTATCCCTACCTGTGTGCCGCCTGTCACCACTGTGATGTGTGAAAACCGCTGTACTGCTGCGAAGAGGGCCTGTGTACGTTCCCATATCACTATGGGAGTGCTGCCGTATGTGTACCCATCGTGATGGCGAGCGTACAGGCATGTGTACGGCCCGTACAACTACGAGTAGGCATACGCAAGAACACCCATAGTGGTATGGGCCGTACACACGCCTGTACGCTCCCTATCACTATGGGTGGCCTCGCGTATGTGTACTCGTAGTGGTACGGGCCGTACACACGCCTGTACGCTCCCTATCACAATGGGTGGCCTCGCGTATGCGTACTCGTAGTGGTACGGGCCGTACACACGCCTGTACGCTCCCTATCACTATGGGTGGCCTCGCGTATGCGTACTCGTAGTGGTACGGGCCGTACACACGCCTGTACGCTCCCTATCACTACGTGTACGCATACACGAGGCCACCCTTAGTGATAGGGAGCGTACAGGCGTGTGTACGGGCCCGTACCACTATGGGTGTTCTTGCGTATGCGTACACGTTGTGGTACAGGCCGTACACACGCCTGTACGCTCCCTATCACTATGGGTGGCCTCGCGTATGCGTACTCGTAGTGGTACGGGCCGTACACACGCCTGTACGCTCCCTATCACTATGGGTGGCCTCGCGTATGCGTACTCGTAGTGGTACGGGCCGTACACATGCCTGTACGCTCCCTATCACTATGGGTGGCCTCGCGTATGCGTACTCGTAGTGGTACGGGCCGTACACACGCCTGTACGCTCCCTATCACTATGGGTGGCCTCGCGTATGCGTACTCGTAGTGATAGGGAGCGTACAGGCGTGTGTACGGCCCGTACCACTACGACTACGCATACGCGAGGACACCCATAGTGATAGTGAACGTAGGCACGCGTGTACGGTCCGTTGCAATGCATTTGGGGTGCCCTAGGGCCCCGGAACGCACCGTACCTGTGTGTGGAGCTCCAAATTACATAGGGGACACATGAGGGACAAGTATTGAGGCCTACATGCATGCTGGTTGTCATGGAGACCAAGTTCAAAATTTGAATGTGTTCTGGAAGGTGCACAGCAGTAGTCAGTTGGAATTCTTCTACTTTGTTGCAATGTGTTTGTGGGGCTGACATCATGCTGGAGAATGAAACCGATAGAGAACCCACAGACTGCTAGGTTTGAAGGGATTGGAGGAAACATAGGATGCAAATGTGAGTGACCAATCACTCTGTACTCCTGTGCATGAGATGGGCCAGCAAGGCAGATATAAGGCAGCCAGGTCCCATGAGGGAGCACTTGCCTGCACATCTCTGTATTCCACGACCCAGCTGCTGCTACTGATTCCCTGGAACCATGTCAAGGGCTGTGGAGAGGTCACAGCCATTCACCCTAGAGGAGAACATGGCTTTGGTGGATGTGATCCTCCCACGGTACCCCATGCTGTATGGGCGACCAGGTTATCAGGTGAGTTCAGTGTCCACTGGCACAGACTGTGTCCCTTTTTAGTGACTGTGACGTCTGCCATTGTGTCCAGGTGTGACACACATGCTTTGTACTGCAGGGGGGGTCCCAGGGGGGGGAATGCCTGATGTCTCCCAGCAGTGCCCTGAGACAGGAGGGGTGGGGGCCTATCACTCCCAGCAGTGCCCTGAGACAGGAGGGGTGGGGGCCTATCACTCCCAGCAGTGCCCTGAGACAGGAGGGGTGGGGGCCTATCACTCCCAGCAGTGCCCTGAGACAGGAGGGGTGTGTGCAGAGTCCTCCCAGCAGTGCCCTGAGACAGGAGGGGTGGGTGCAGAGTCCTCCCAGCAGTGCCCTGAGACAGGAGGGGTGTGTGCAGAGTCCTCCCAGCAGTGCCCTGAGACAGGAGGGGTGGGTGCAGAGTCCTCCCAGCAGTGCCCTGAGACAGGAGGGGTGTGTGCAGAGTCCTCCCAGCAGTGCCCTGAGACAGGAGGGGTGGGTGCAGAGTCCTCCCAGCAGTGCCCTGAGACAGGAGGGGTGTGTGCAGAGTCCTCCCAGCAGTGCCCTGAGACAGGAGGGGTGGGTGCAGAGTCCTCCCAGCAGTGCCCTGAGACAGGAGGGGTGGGTGCAGAGTCCTCCCAGAAGTGCCCTGAGACAGGAGGGGTGGGTGTGATGCACAGTGTGAGCCAGGATCATTGATTGTGTAGTTGCCCTCATTCCACCTGTGTCCTTCCAATGGCACGTACTGCTTTTGGCCTTCCCCCAGAGGATCATGTCCCTATGACAAAGGTGCAATGCGTTGGATGCATACTATGCCTTGTTGTAGACTGCAAATGTGTTCTAATCTGTGTCCCCGTGACATGTGCAAGGTGTATTGATGTAGTGTCACTTGTTCATCCTCACAGGTAGACGCCTCTGCCAAGGAGCAGATATGGCTGGACGCCGTCAGCGCCGTGAGGAGTGCGGATGGTCGGAGGCGGCACCTGTCCCAGGTGAGGAAACGCTGGCAGGATATCCGGTGCTGGATGCGGAGGATCGCACGGCTCCTGCTGGGGGACTCACCTGAGAGCCACAAGAACCGCGGGCGCCGCCGTCTCTCCCACATCCAGAAACGTGTGCTGGCGGTGGTCTTTCCTGACTTGGACAGGCGTCTACAGGACATGCAGCAGCCGGAAGGGGGTAGGTACATGTGTGTGTTTGTTGTGTTTCACCAGCATTTGTAAGTGCACTGTTCCATGGATACACTTCCAGGGTTTATGGTGTTGTGACGATCCTGTTACCCACAGTGTTGCAGGCCTCACCTGCCTCCCTTCCCAACCTTGCAATGTGTTCCCTGGTCTCTGTGTAGTCACTCCATCACAAAGTAATGTAGCCTGACACCTTCTCCAAGTGTACAATGCCTGCAGCGTCATGTGTGGGGGTGGTGTGTAAGAGGTTTAGTGACCTTGCCTGTGCCCTGTCCAGTTCTGGACTTGTGGGTTCCATGTCAGTTGGCACTAATGCTGATTTCAGACATGGGAGTTAATCTCTTGAGTGTGAGGCCTTCCAGCAGGCATGTCCCATGTGGTGGCCTGTGACATGATGTGCATGAGTGTGCGTTACGCATAGTGCAGGGATGTTAGCGTGTGTTGCAGTCATTTCCATTCAGGAGCATGGAGTTGTGTGGCCACTACTGTCCCCAGGGGCATCTTTTCCTAGGTATCATGTGTGTAATCCGAGAATGTCGACAATCTCTGTGTCTACAGCATCGCTTGTGCTCTGTGCCATTGTCCCCTGGCACCATCTTTATTGACGTGAGATGTATTACAAGTGTCCACTGTCCAGCCTGACATGATTTTCCAAGTTCATACTCACGGTGGCCATTGCCTGTGTGTCTCGTAGCAATCATCTGATGATGGCCATTTGTACATGATTCTTTGGACAGCCGCACCTTATGTATTTTGTGTGCAATCTTGAATTATTGCATCCCATGTGTATTTCACCCAGACTAAGAGATGTAAGTGCTTCCTGTGTCTCCACAGATGTGTCTCATGTAGGGGGTGGGTGGGGCGGCCATGGCCTACATGTCAAGACCTGTCATCTCCTTGCTCAGACTGGCCAGTGTGTGATGTTTGTCTGGACATACACTCAAGGTGCAGCGTGGCAGTCAGGGTGGGCATGTTCTCAGTATTACCTATGCTGCATGTGCCTCTAGTTCCTGGATTTGGTCCCTGCTCATCCCAATTTCCTGCCACGCTGTGTGGTGCAGATGCAGTGCTGTATTGTCCCCAGGGCCTTGCTCCTCAGTCAGAATGCCATGTCATCTCATTTGCTATTGTGTCATGCTCTCCATAGTTTTTCCATGCCATGGTGGGTCACACAACTGTGTCTTGCAGGCCCTACGTATGTACCTTGTTTTGTAGTTGTAACTCATCCTTTGTTTCAGGCTATGCACTGTAACCTACGTAGATTGTACTCATGTGACATATGTATACAGGTGTATGATTACTTTCTGTCTCTTCACCCTGCCCACAGCATCGTCGGGGGACACGGTGGGAGACATGGACACAGACGGCGTGGAGGGACCGAGCACCAGTGCCAGCGGTGACATCGGGGCTGGCACTTCGAGTGGGACAGAGGCGGTGGAGAGTGACCCCGGGGACCTGTCGACTGGCACAACAGACTATGAAGCGGACGGGTCCGAGGATGATCACTCCGAGTGGGCGGGGGCTGCACCACCATCTGACAGCAGCCCTACATCTGGCACCGCCCCCTCCATTGGCATCAGCCGCCTCCCACGTGCTCGTGTCCCTTCCCAACGTGCCCGGTCACCACATGTCTCCTTCCTGCCAGGCACCGCACCCCCTGCCCCTGTCTCCACTGCTGCCGCCAATGCTGAGTCTGTGGACATCCAGCGGCAGTTGCAGATTGGTCAGACTGCGATCCTTAATGTCCTCCATGGCCACAGCCAGGTCCTCAACAACATGGAGGCATACTTGGAGGGCATTTATTCATCGCAGGCTGACCAACGCAACTTGCTGAGGTCCATAGACTCCACACTGACTGCAGCAGTGGGTCTCCTGCAGCTCTACGTCCCACCCCCTACCCCTGCTCCTTCCACACTTCCCACTCCCATGCCTGTCCAACATACACCCAGACGTAAGCATGCAATCACCACAACAGACACAGGCACCACACCAGCAGGGAAGGTCCGCCGCACACCTCCTGACACGCACACACAGGGTGCAGTAGGCACACCCACTGGGTCGGGGGGCAAACGTGTGACACGCAGCCAGAGTGGGAGTCCGCATTCCACCCAATCCACTCCCTCCAAATCCCCTCCCCTCAGCTCTCCTGGCCACATCTCCCCCAAAGACTCCTTCATGGCCGCTCTGTCCCTGAGCCCCACAGTGACACCACCCTGTGGTAAATAAAATTCCTTTACCGGGACTGAATTTGATACAGAAACATAATAAAATAGCTCAATAAAATGAGAGGCAGAATCCGTGGTATTAGAGGTTCGGAATGGGCTTTATTCCAATAATCGATTATAATCGGATGCTTCAAGTTCCATCACCCCGGAGGTTCAGGAAGTGAAGTACATACATTATTGACATGAAATGACTTTTATAGTACATATATTACTATGAAGCGAATGCAATAGGCGTAACAATTGATAAGGAAAATGACGATTTGTTCTGCGTAACCAGAAATGGGTGTAATAAAGAGTAAAAAGGAACATAATTGGTTATGATGTCATATATAGGTGGATCTATAAGATAATACTTGGCCTAGATGCGCGCGCAGCAGTATGACGTGTAATTGACGTGTAACTAGGGGGTGAAGGGGACTTGACATTTAGCTCTACATGTGGAGACAAGAAGTCTGGGGGGTCAAGTCAACCTAGTCCCGAATCATATCTAACATCCTATGTTTAAAGAACTATGTTATCCATAAAAGAAGGACTTTCGGACAGAATCTGTTCTATACTGACTGTGCGTGCGTGTACAAGCGTCTAAGTGTCTACACTGAATGCGAGGGCAGGAATCTTCCATAGTAACAGGACTATGAATTACTTGTATGAGGGCAGAGAAGCCGGGCCCTTTGCTTGGTAACTGGAAGAATGTTTACTTAAACTACTAGGCAGGAATGCATCGGCTGAGGGGGAAGCAGATAACTCGAAGGTGAAATACAGTTCTTGGCAGAGAATAGGCTGATGTCAGACTTTGTGAGCCGCGCAGAGAATGAGACAAAGTTCATGGTCACAGATGCAGGCTCAGACTGGAGCTTTCAGAGGCAGAAGGCAAAAGGAGTTTTGATGACAGAATCAGGGCCTACTTGCCTGGACTGTAAAATGGCATAAGTGAGCCATACAAAGCCGGTGGCCTTTCATATTTAGGAATGGAATATCCGGCCTGTTCATGGCGGATCTGACAGAGGACATGTTGACGGTGGACGCATATGTATTTGCGTCTTCATAACTGGAACTGGAGGGAACATACATGTACTTGTGATATGTACATAGAACTGTTGGGGTCCAAGATAGGGGACATAACTGACCAGAAAAATCCATATTTCCACATTCCCTCCTTGTCCCCTACTTGCCCTTCAAGAGATATCAATCTTCATTAATCCATTGATCTGTTCATATAGCATCATTTGTTCTTCTTTCTTCTTCCGTGACGAATGAAATCTTGGTGGTGGAATACACGATGTGGCACACAGACCACAGATCGCTGGTCCACATTGTAGACATAGACAGCAACTGAATAGTATGAGAAGGCCAATACCTAGGAAGGATAAAACTCTCCATCCCCAGGCTGATATCACATTCCAAAACCAACTGGACCAAGTCCAAGTGCCTGGGTTCTGGTGTATCTGGCTTACAATCTTATGAAGGCGAGTGATAGCTTTATATACAGATGGCGAATTCTCTGGTATGAATACGCAGCAGCTGGATCCGATGACCCTACAAGCTCCGCCTCTATCAGCCAAGATGACGTCAAGGACAAGACGATTTTGAAGCACAACAATCCGCATAGCAGACTGCTCTTCTGTTAAATTGCCTAAGGCGGAAATAGTTTCATTCACTACTGCTTCAAGGGTTCTAGTTAATCTACGTATCAGCTTACTATTGGTAACTGTACCTATATAGGGAAAGATGCCTTTATTGAAATCTACATACTTGTCCCATGCCGTCTCAGTATAATCGACAATGGGGAGATCTCTCCGCTCCCTGTTGTGTACTAAATGAATATTTCTGTAATAATCAGGAGGAGCTAGGAAAACAGGTGGCAAAAGGAATGCAATGTAGCAGGTACCATCCCAATCTAGAGGTAAACGCATATATGCAGTCTGACCACATACAAAGTAGGAATGGCGAGAAGCTCTAAATGAAGATTTGCCTTGATCACTGAATTCTACTATAGTAGTGCATTTACTATGGCCCATATGTATGGAACCAACCTTTCTTACACACAATTCACCCTTCGCTGGAAATACTGACATGGTGGGTAAGACTAGTTCAACTTCGGATACGACATTTAGAATCATGAGATTAGGTGTAAAATTACCTAATCCATATACTTCATTTTCTAGATCAGTTCCTGTTCTTTTGGGGCGACCCTCCTTGTCAGGATAGCAGACCTTGAGTAAAACTAGGTTCAGGTTTCCCCATACCCAATGATCTTGGTAAACTGCTGTGTCTGAGTCTATGGAATTGATTAAACTAAACCATGCTCCACAGGAGCCATTGTGTGTAAATGGGTGTGGAAAGAATGGCAGGACTCCTTCCTAATTCTGATAGGGAGGGAGCCGACCACACACCCAACAATTGGTGGCATTACTAGTCTGATGGGAATGATGTAACATACTAATGAAAGTGTTATTGCGCAGCGCAAGTCTATAAGACAATTCATGCGGAGGTAAATCACTAAAAGAATGTTCAGCAGCAACATTATAAACATGTCTAGAAATAGGGTAATATATGTGCAACAATATACTTGTAATAATTATTAGAAGACTCAATAAAAACAAAATTAATAATGTCATTATGCAGTGGCTACGCAGTGATTTACAATACGCCTGTCGTTTCAACATTTTCCGGGTATTTTCTCTACTCAGGTCCAAGGGATACATGTCAGAGACAATTCAACCGCTTCACCTTGGAGAGGACTTAAACAATCAAATTGCTCGACTTGTTGGGCCTAAGCTTTAGTTTGTAAAGTTCGGTTTCAGTCTTTTCAACCAAAGGAAGTTTTGAATCAGTCTGTGAGGGAGTGCAGGGCATAATGTCTATATCCGAGGATAGTCCATGAAATTTCTTGATATGACTTGAATGAATCCAGCCCTTGCGGCCCTCGATCTTCACGGCTGTCCTTGTGGTCAGCAGGACCAACTTGGGTGCTTTCCACCTGGGCTCCAGCTGAGTCTTTCGGTCGAAATTCCTCACACAGACGAGATCCCCCGGAACTACGTCATGGGGTTTCACCTCAGTGTTGTCAGGAAAGGCTGCAGCTACCTGTGAACGACAAGATTGTAGTGCAGACATCAAGGAAGCCAAGTAATCTGTCAGCATATTACAGTCAACATCAGTTATTTTTCGTGGTATAGGCGTCCCCCACATATTTGGTGGTCTACCGAAGATCACCTCATACGGGGATAGCCCTGTTCGTGAGTGTGCTACCATTCTCATGTAAAAGAGTGCAACGGGTAACGCTACTACCCAGTCGACACCTTTCTCTCTGCATATTTTGGACAATCTGATTTTCAGTATCTGGTTATGTCTTTCTACGAGACCTGCTGCCTCGGGGTGTCGGACACAGTGGAATTTCCACTGATAACCTAACAGAAGTGAAACGTGTTTCATTAATTCGGATGAGAACGGCTGGCCGTTATCTGAGTGAACAACACGTGGTAAACCGTATCGTGGGAAGAATTTTCGAACCAACTGTTTGGCAGTAGTCGGGGCAGTGTAATCTGAAACCGGGTACGCCTCCGTCCAACGGGACAGAGCGCAGACAACTACAAGAACGTATTTGAATCCTCGACATCGTTCCATCTGGATATAATCCATCTGGAGCACTTCAAAAGGGTGATCAGGAGGATGAAATCCACCTTGTTCTACGGGAATGCTTTTTCCTGGGTTAAACTGACAACAGATCATACAGGTACGGACTTTTTGCTTTGCTGCTGCTCGTAAATGTTTATTGAACCAAATGTGTTGAATGCTATCTAGCATAGCTTTTTCTCCGAGATGTGCTGGACTATGTGTAGTGTTAATTATAACTTGGACCATTGAATCAGGAAGGAACCATACAGACTTTTCCTTCATCATCCATCCTTGGTCCGTTTGAATCCCTCCTAATTCAGTCCATTTCTTTATTTCGTCTGGTGTAGCATGTGTCTGTATGTCAATCACGTCAAGAGTAGGATCTTTAACTGTCATACAATGTGTCGGTGTCGGGACTATTGTCTTTGTCATGTCGGGAGTCTGAGTTTGAGCAGTCTGTTTAGCTGTTCTGTCGGCTAGATCATTGCCTTGAGAAATGATATCAGTAACTTTCGTATGAGCTTTACATTTCATAATTGATATTGCAGTAGGTAGATGTATTGCATCTAATAAGGCATGAATGAGGGGTCCGTGCTGAATGTGGGCACCGTGGGAAGTTAAATAATCTCTCTCTCGCCACAGCACGCCGAAGTCATGTACAACTCCGAATGCATAACGTGAATCAGTGTATATGTTGACTTTTTTATTCGTGGCTTGAATACAGGCTTGTGTCAGAGCGATGAGCTCTGCGGCTTGAGCTGACAAAGTATTTATACGATTAGTTTCAATGACTTCAGTATCTGTGGTGACTGTGTAAGCAGCCACTAATTCTCCTGCACTTGTTCTCATACATGAACCATCTACATACAACGTCAGGTCTGGATCGGACAATGGAACATCTGTCAGGTCTTGTCTGGGTTTTGTCGTTATAGTAATAACTTCAATACAGTCATGAGCTAGTGGGTCTGTTCCGGTTACTGGCAAAAGTGTGGCAGGATTCAATGTGTTACAGCGTCTGATTTCTATATGTGGCTGAAACAATGTAAGTTCATACCCTGTAAGTCGTGCTATAGTCAAGTGTTGTGTTTGCGTTCTATTCACAAGGACTTCTACTGTGTGTGGTACTTGAACTGTCAATGGATGTCCTAACACTATGGCATCGCTTTGTCTAATTGCTAAAGCTGTCGCTGCTACTGATTTTAGGCATGCAGGCAAAGCCTGAGCTACGGGATCTAATGTACTAGAAAAATAAGCACACGGTTTGTGTGATCCTGCTTGTTCCTGTGTGAGTACTGACAAGGCAGTACCTTCGCGTTCTGTAACAAAAAGTGTAAACTGTTTTCTGTAACATGGCGTTGCTAAAACAGGTGCTTGACATAAAGCTTTCTTTAGGCTTTCAAAAGCTTGTGTATGTTCCTGAGTCCAAGGGAGAACAGTCGATGTGGCTGCCTCCTGGGTTGTCAACTGGATGAGTGGTTTTGCTAGAAATGCATATTGCGGGATCCACTGTCTACAGTATGAAGTGAGGCCTATGAAAGCCCGCACCTCCTTTTGTGTCTTGGGTATTGGCATGTTAGCTATTAACTGAATGCGGTCTGGTGTAAGCTGCCTTCCCTCCTTGGACAGCGAGTGTCCAAGATAAACAACTCGCTGGACACAGAATTGCAGCTTAGAAGGGGACACCTTGTGTCCCTTTTCGGCTAGAAATTTTAAAACTGTCAGTGATGCTTTTTCACATTCTGGTTCGCTTCTTGCGGTGATCAGCAAATCATCGACGTATTGGAGCAGAGCAGTGTTAACTGGCATGTGGATACTATCTAGTTCTCGTTTCAGTGCTTGGCTATAGATGCTGGGGCTTTCTGTAAATCCTTGAGGTGCGCGTGAGAATTTAAAGCTACGTCCATTTAAACTAAATCCGAACAAATATTGGCTCTCCGGATCTATTGGGACGCTGAAAAAGGCATTCTTGAGATCAATTACAGTAAAGAATGTTGCTTCGGAATCAATGGCTGTCAGTAATGACGAGATATCTGGGACCACAGGAAATTGTGGCACAATGCACTTGTTTAATTCGCGCAGATCAATAACCAATCGATATACTGGCGGGGCCTTTGGATCTGTTCGTTTAAGAATCGGAATTATCGGTGAATTACATATATTGGAGTCTGTTTCCACAACTACTCCTTGGGCAATGAGCTCGTCAATGATTTGTAGTAAAGCCACTACAGCATCTGGTGGTAACTTGTATTGTCGCATTCGTGGTAGCACCACTCCTGCCTTTAATGTGACTCTATATGGTGTAATATTCATGCATCCAACATCAGTAGGGCCTTGTGCCCATAGACGTGTAGGTAAAGTCTGCAGTCGGGGATCCATGTCTCTAGACACATAGTGACCTTTAAAATCACGTAAAAACAACCTTACACCTTCCGGAGAACAACATATTATGGCTCCTAGAGCTTTCAAGGTTTTAATTCCTAACAGATTTTCTGGACATGATTTAGTAAGCAATAAATCTGTAGTTCGGGTCAGAGGTCCTATCGTAAGTGGCAGAGGTTGTGACACTTCATTAATAATAGGTTTTCCTGAAAAACCAAGGGAAATATTCTGTGAGCCTGAGAGGGGTGCCCCTGGAACTTCACTACGTTTTATGGTCGTTCGACTTGCCCCTGTATCGAGTAGAAATTTTCTATCTTGGCCTAATAATTCACTATGTACATAAGGTCCTTCTTGGTCTACTGGGATTTCAATAAGGGGTAAGTCAACTTCCCTCTCTAGGCTAGTTCATGCGTAACGCTGATACTCAGGATATTCATACTGTGCGGTCTGATACATTTGTCGTGTTGTTGTCTGTGTGGCAGCAACAGGCAACGGTGGTGCAGCTGGCACAAACTGTATTGGCTGTTGTGCGGCTGGCATGGCCTGGGCATGCTGCGGAGCTCCTTGTTCATTCTGCTCTTGTCTAAATGGCCGTGATCTTTCTTGTGTTTTACCTATGCTGATATTATGTTTCAAAACTGGACAATCGTGTACGTAATGACCTGGCTTTTTACAATAATTGCATGTCCCTTTTACAGGTCCTGCTGAATCGGAATGTGTCATACCCTTTTTATGTCCTTCAGCTGGAACTGTCTGGGAAACTAGCATTTTCATTTTCGTGTCTTTCATGCGTCTGTGTTCATGTTCTTGTTCCTCTCTAATTCTATTGTGATGGTACTGTAACATTTGTAACATTTGTGATGGAGTGTTACCTTGCCAGGTACTCTCGAATTTTAATACTCTATTCTTTACTGGTGGCAGGGCATTTTCTACTAATTTTGTTACAAACAGATGTGGGTATGATTCGCTACTTGCTTTTATGCCACTATTTATACCAAAACATTTTTCAAATCGGGCATAGTAATCACTAGTGTCTTCATCTTGCTTCTGTTTACAGGCTGAAATTGTACCCCAATCTTCCTTTTTCGTAGTTAATAAACGTGGCAGTACTTGTACTAGTAAACCTGGTAATGCTTTAGTTTTATCCCCAAGTCCTGCTCCTGCAGTTCGGGCCTTTTCTTCCGCTTCTAACACTGACCATTCTATCTTTTGGTCTCCTACCTCCCACTCTTTTTCCTTGAGTTTCTCATAAATGCCAGCAGGCATCAACACCTTTAATATTGTCATAATGTCGGGATAGGTATACTCTCCCATGAGTAACATGTCTTTAATTTCTCGGTGAAAACCCGCTGGATCTTTGTCATGACTGGGTACCACTTTCTTCATTTGTAACAATTCTATTTTTGATATGGGCGTATATACAAATACGCGCTTAAACTCGTTGTCCTCGCCTTTTATTGGGTGCACTTCTCGTAAGGGATTCTGTCTATCCATGTGATACGTGGTTCTTTCCTTGACGGGCAATGAAACATGCTCTGAGCATACAAAAACAATATACTGCTTTCTTGATTCTAGAATTTCTTTAATTAATTTAGTACCTGGACCTCTCCATTTATTCATAAGCAATTCAGTCAATATGTCAGGTAAGGGACCAGGGTCCGAATGCTGACTCCGATATAGTATAATGAGTTGTTGAATCATATAAATCCCAGCTAACCTCTGTTCATCTGGGGTAAGATTCAAAAATGTGCGTACTACTGTATCATCACTATATTTTCCGGGACTGTCCACCCAATGGACAGCTGCCCTGGCTAAATCTTGTTCGTCCATAGAATCGAGAAAATGATAACCCCTTCGTTCTTGGAGTAGTTTGTCGGCGGTTTGGAACGAGTGCTCGTTAGACCTTATATTAATTATAGGTATTTGGAAATTCCTGTTATTATCTGGACATATCGGACGTATCGAGTCAGTAAGACATCTATTACTATTACAAGATCTTCCTCTACCTACATAGGCTATGGTGTCCGACTGTCCTGTGGGCAGTCCTGACCCTTCTTCCTCGCTTTGTTCGAACTCGTCTACCTCTAATCTCTCTTCGTGTAGGCGTTCTATTTCTTTACGGATCTTTCGGCACATAGCTATTATACAATTTTGTTTATCATGTCTCCCTTCTGATATATTCTGGCTCCATCTTGTAAGAATTTTCATTGCTTCCGGGTCTACCCCCGGTCGGTCTTGATTTCTGATCACACAGTTTATGAGGAAACGTAACAGTTCCCCCTGTATCTCTACTTTCTGGTATTCCATAGCTCTGTTAATACATTCTGGATCTCGCCCTGTTTGGACAAAATGATATATTTTATCTAGATGCTCAGTCATTCCTGGTAACTTTCCTAAATACACTGCGGCTCGTCTGATACGCAATGATGCCAGGGTCATTTCGTCCTCTTTACCGGGCACAGGGTCATATCTACAATCTATAAGAAGTTCCTTCAGCGTACGGGCACTTATGAGTTTCGGTGTACGTGGATGTGCTGACTCTTGAAAAGTAAGTTTATTTATTCTGGGTGGCGTAGAAAAAATGTTGCTAGCACCTCCCGTAGCCCCATCTGGGGTGTCGGGCGTGAAAGGATTCGTCGAACGTGACACAGCAACTACAGGTGTGGACATAGCTGTAGAAGTAGCTGTAGGAGCGGATGCAGAAACAGATGTGCTTGCCGGAACTTGTGACTCGATTTGTTGCTGTAGGGATACGGGCACTGGATCTTGGCGTTGAACCTCCCTGGTATGCGGTCTATGTGGGGCGGAATTAGCATACTCGGGAGCTGCGTCATCTAAATATGAGGAAAGAAAAACATCTTCTGCGGTTCTAGGATGCCCCTTAGGATGTACCTTTATTGGGAACAGTGGGGGTGGCAAGTCTTTCGGTATTTCTGGAGTAGCCTTAGGTAATCCTTCGGCCAGAAGGGGATACATACCATTCATAAGGGCATTTCTTTGTCTGTCTACTTGTTCTGATTTCACTCGGCTACCTTCCTCAATTAATAGATTCTCTCGAACTTTATTTGAACTTTCTTTATTCTTTTCTTCCTGTCTACGTGCTTTTTCTGTGCGTCTATGAGATTCTTTACGCCATAACTCAACGGCGTCTTTCTGTGACTGTCTGACCTTCCTTTTCCATAACTCTTCCTCAACTTTCATGATGCACTCTGCATCCCAGGTTCCCGCTGTGGGCCACCTCTGACTTTCTGGTAATCCCTTGGTGTAGTCTACCCATAAATCAAGAAATAATATAGCGTCTAAGCCATGTTTGTGATACATAAAGTGCCCTGGAGTGTCCCTAGGAGGAATAGGAACGGCTTCTTCGAGAACCCCTTTTCTAGTAGTGATCTGTCTTAATTTCGAGAAGAGCGGCATATTGAGAACTGACCTTATACTTGATTTTGACCAACTGACCTGATACTTGAATTTGAACAGACTTAATACAATAAACACGATAATGAACAATCATTCATACCACACTATACAGGACGTTTTTTAAACACGTTAAACATTTAACATTAAACCTTTAACTGAAACAACAATGATGATCGTCTGCATAACTAATCACCAAGCTTAATTCTTGACAATAACTAGATACTTCGGAATACTTGATATACTGCTAAACAGTACAGATACACTGCTAAAACAGTGCAGACCGGATTTGTGTACCCAAACCCGTCTTGACCGGCACAACTTATGTGCACGTCAGAAATGCCTCCCCGGTAATGGTACTCACCGGGTAGCTTCGGAAACGGAAGGCCTCGGTAACTTGAACTTGAACCGGACTGGACTCGACTCGTCTCGTCGGAAACTGGGCTTGACTTCGGACTGGTGGGTCTCTGTGTACCTCGGATCTTGCTCTCTCAGCTAGGCTCTGGTCGGGATACTTCGCACTTCTCACCGCCTCGTCTGGGTGTTGATCGCAGTCTCAGTCGCCCCCGCTTGACTGGAGGGAGATACAGGAAATCCTGCTGGTACGCGTTATTGTCCATCCAGCTGTGGCAGGAGACCGGGCCTGCAACTCACCGCCGGCGCGTGAGATGAGAAAGTGTCCCTGTTCGGGCGCCATCATGTGGTAAATAAAATTCCTTTACCGGGACTGAATTTGATACAGAAACATAATAAAATAGCTCAATAAAATGAGAGGCAGAATCCGTGGTATTAGAGGTTCGGAATGGGCTTTATTCCAATAATCGATTATAATCGGATGCTTCAAGTTCCATCACCCCGGAGGTTCAGGAAGTGAAGTACATACATTATTGACATGAAATGACTTTTATAGTACATATATTACTATGAAGCGAATGCAATAGGCGTAACAATTGATAAGGAAAATGACGATTTGTTCTGCGTAACCAGAAATGGGTGTAATAAAGAGTAAAAAGGAACATAATTGGTTATGATGTCATATATAGGTGGATCTATAAGATAATACTTGGCCTAGATGCGCGCGCAGCAGTATGACGTGTAATTGACGTGTAACTAGGGGGTGAAGGGGACTTGACATTTAGCTCTACATGTGGAGACAAGAAGTCTGGGGGGTCAAGTCAACCTAGTCCCGAATCATATCTAACATCCTATGTTTAAAGAACTATGTTATCCATAAAAGAAGGACTTTCGGACAGAATCTGTTCTATACTGACTGTGCGTGCGTGTACAAGCGTCTAAGTGTCTACACTGAATGCGAGGGCAGGAATCTTCCATAGTAACAGGACTATGAATTACTTGTATGAGGGCAGAGAAGCCGGGCCCTTTGCTTGGTAACTGGAAGAATGTTTACTTAAACTACTAGGCAGGAATGCATCGGCTGAGGGGGAAGCAGATAACTCGAAGGTGAAATACAGTTCTTGGCAGAGAATAGGCTGATGTCAGACTTTGTGAGCCGCGCAGAGAATGAGACAAAGTTCATGGTCACAGATGCAGGCTCAGACTGGAGCTTTCAGAGGCAGAAGGCAAAAGGAGTTTTGATGACAGAATCAGGGCCTACTTGCCTGGACTGTAAAATGGCATAAGTGAGCCATACAAAGCCGGTGGCCTTTCATATTTAGGAATGGAATATCCGGCCTGTTCATGGCGGATCTGACAGAGGACATGTTGACGGTGGACGCATATGTATTTGCGTCTTCATAACTGGAACTGGAGGGAACATACATGTACTTGTGATATGTACATAGAACTGTTGGGGTCCAAGATAGGGGACATAACTGACCAGAAAAATCCATATTTCCACAAGCGGTCAAGGAGGTCCCCGGTCATGGTGCTTGATTCCCCCCCCCCCTGTCCACAACCTCCCACAGTGGCGCTGCGACCCATCCCTCTGACCCCCCCCCCCCCTCCTTGGGGCCTGTGGTTCCTTCGGGTGCAGGGGAGTCCCTGGAGGACCTTGCTAAGGTGTGCAGCGAAATCCTGGCCTCTGCCTTTGGCCCTGCCCCACCCCCTGTGGTGGAGTCCTCCATCCCTGCACCCACGACACCTACCCTTCACCCTCCTGTCCCTGCGGTGCCTGTTTCTTCCCCCCCACATGATGCCCTGACCCCTGTGGAAGACGACGGATTGTGACTGTGCAGGCAAGCTAGGGGACACGCATCCCACTGTGTCCCCCATCCAGTTGGGACTCCTGGACTGCCCTATGGCCTTTGTTGAAATTGGACTCACGTCATACTAGTTTTTTTATCATGCTGAATAAAGCTATTTATTTTTGCCCTTGGAACACTCCTGCATTGCTGGCCTTGCTGTTGGTGGGGCTGCTACATGGTTGTGGGTGTTGGTCATGTGTTGGGTGTGTGGGAAATGTAGTAGTGTGCTTCTCATAGGGGGGACCCTGGGATCTGTGTGCCCTCACACCGTGTTAGCTACCTTTCTCCATTCATGTATGCAGTTGCTGCATGTTGCAATTGTCCCAAGGTGTATTCCTTCCTCTGTGTACCCTGACTTCTTCCCTGCAGGGTGTCCCCTGACTTAGGCACAGAGCTGTGTGTACATTAGCTGGGTGTGTGACGTAGTCCTTCACCTTTGCACATGCATGCTGAGCGATGTCTCCACCTGCGTCATTCGTGGCATCCTTGGTAGTCATTGTACTTGTGTATGTGGCCTATTGACATGACTTCATGTGTACATGTTTTCTTTTCTGCGCTATGCATGCGTATACTCCCAGCCTCGAACACATGTGGTACATGTACTGCAGGGTCTTTGTGCACCTGACTGACATTTGTGGGCATGGTATCTGTGACTACTTCACCCTTTGCGTTTCATGGGCACTGCTGGGAGTGATAGGCACCCACCCGTCCTGTCTCAGGGCACTGCTGGGAGGACTCTGCACCCACCCCTCCTGTCTCAGGGCACTGCTGGGAGGAATCTGCACCCACCCCTCCTGTGTCTGGGCACTGCTGGGAGTGATAGGCACCCACCCCTCCTGTCTCAGGGCACTGCTGGGAGTGATAGGCACCCACCCCTCCTGTCTCAGGGCACTGCTGGGAGGACTCTGCACACACCCCTCCTGTCTCTGGGCACTGCTGGGAGTGATAGGCACACACCCCTCCTGTCTCTGGGCACTGCTGGGAGGACTCTGCACCCACCCCTCCTGTCTCAGGGCACTGCTGGGAGTGATAGGCACCCACCCCTCCTGTCTCAGGGCACTGCTGGGAGGACTCTGCACCCTCCCCTCCTGTCTCAGGGCACTGCTGGGAGGACTCTGCACACACCCCTCCTGTCTCAGGGCACTGCTGGGAGGACTCTGCCCACACCCCTCCTGTGTCAGGGCACTGCTGGGAGGGCTCTGCACACACCCCTCCTGTGTCTGGGCACTGCTGGGAGTGATAGGCACCCACCCCTCCTGTCTCAGGGCACTGCTGGGAGTGATAGGCACCCACCCCTCCTGTCTCAGGGCACTGCTGGGAGGACTCTGCACACACCCCTCCTGTCTCTGGGCACTGCTGGGAGTGATAGGCACACACCCCTCCTGTCTCTGGGCACTGCTGGGAGGACTCTGCACCCACCCCTCCTGTCTCAGGGCACTGCTGGGAGTGATAGGCACCCACCCCTCCTGTCTCAGGGCACTGCTGGGAGGACTCTGCACCCACCCCTCCTGTCTCAGGGCACTGCTGGGAGTGATAGGCCCCCACCCCTCCTGTCTCAGGGCACTGCTGGGAGGACACTGCACCCACCCCTCCTGTCTCAGGGCACTGCTGGGAGGACTCTGCACACACCCCTCCTGTCTCAGGGCACTGCTGGGAGGACTCTGCCCACACCCCTCCTGTGTCAGGGCACTGCTGGGAGGACTCTGCACACACCCCTCCTGTGTCTGGGCACTGCTGGGAGTGATAGGCACCCACCCCTCCTGTCTCAGGGCACTGCTGGGAGTGATAGGCACCCACCCCTCCTGTCTCAGGGCACTGCTGGGAGGACTCTGCACACACCCCTCCTGTCTCTGGGCACTGCTGGGAGTGATAGGCACACACCCCTCCTGTCTCTGGGCACTGCTGGGAGGACTCTGCACCCACCCCTCCTGTCTCAGGGCACTGCTGGGAGTGATAGGCACCCACCCCTCCTGTCTCAGGGCACTGCTGGGAGGACTCTGCACCCACCCCTCCTGTCTCAGGGCACTGCTGGCAGTGATAGGCCCCCACCCCTCCTGTCTCAGGGCACTGCTGGGAGGACTCTGCACACACCCCTCCTGTGTCTGGGCACTGCTGGGAGGACTCTGCACCCACCTCTCCAATTTCACAATATGTACGCTCATGACATACACGGATGTGGGTACGCTCCATGCATTCGAGGTGGGGGTACGTGTCATACTTACACTGTTGTGGTGGGGCTACGCTCCATGCATTCGAGGTGAGGGTACGTGTCTTACTTACACTGTTGGGGTGGGGCTATGCTCCATGCATTCGAGGTGGGGGTACGTGTCGTACTTACACTGTTGGGGTGGGGGTACGCTCCATACGTACGCGGGTGTGGGTACGGGTCGTACTTACACTGTTGGGGTGGGGGTACGCTCCATACGTACGCGGGTGTGGGTACGGGTCGTACTTACACTGTTGGGGTGGGGGTACGCTCCATACGTACGCGGGTGTGGGTACGGGTCGTACTTACGCTGTTGGGGTGGGGGTACGCTACATACGTACGTGGGTGTGGGTAGGGGTCGTACTTATGCTGTTGGGGTGGGGGTACGCTCCATACGTACGCGGGTGGGTACGGGTCATACTTACACTGTTGGGGTGGGGGTACGCTCCATACGTACGCGGGTGTGGGTACGGGTCATACTTACGCTGTTGGGGTGGGGGTACGCTCCATACGTACGCGGGTGTGGGTACGGGTCGTACTTACGCTGTTGGGGTGGGGGTACGCTCCATACGTACGCGGGTGGGTACGGGTCGTACTTACACTGTTGGGGTGGGGGTACGCTCCATGCATACGGGTGGGGGTAGGGTCCGTACATTTCCGTCCCCACGCTATGTGATGCTTGTGCGGGCCGTACCCAGGCCTTTGCCACGTGGGTACGAGCCGTCCCGCCATTGTTGGAGTGACGTGGGTGTGGGCGTGGTTCGACTCATACCCACGCTCTTCAGGCGTGAGTACGGGACGTACCTGTCTGGTTGTGTTGCCTGTTCGCGTCGTGACGGACTTCCGTTGTGGCGGTCGCTGGCTTATCTGGACACGCCCCCACCCCCTCGTAGTGACCAGGGCATGGGAGTCAGGTATGTCCAGGGCATGTGTGCTGTGTGACTTTGGTGGGGGGTTTGTGGCCTGCCCTGGTCCTGCCACCCCCACCCCACCCCACATTTCCCCCTCCCTTAGTTGTTCTGACCTTCTGCGGCGTCTGCGGCGGAACCTGTAGAGGAGGTCGACTGCTATGAGGGCTGGGATGACTCGTAGGTTCGGGTCCATGTCTGTCCGTCGCGTACTGGTCCTCCTTGTTCGCGTCGTCCTGTCGCGTACTGGTCCTCCTTGTTCGCGTCGTCCTGTCTGTCCGTCGCGTACTGGTCCTCCTTGTTCGCGTCGTCCTGTCGCGTACTGGTCCTCCTTGTTCGCGTCGTCCTGTCTGTCCGTCGCGTACTGGTCCTCCTTGTTCGCGTCGTCCTGTCTGTCCGTCGCGTACTGGTAGTCCTTGTTCGCGTCGTCCTGATTTCCCGGCAGTTTTTGGCAGCCGGAAAATATTCACCGTGCGGGATGACGTCGGTGCGAATCGTAATTCCTGGTTCGTGAATGGCAGGCTGCGTGCGTCCCGACGTCAGGTCGGCGCTTTCCCGGTTCACATTTGTATGTTTATTTTGTTCGGTCTGGGTTTTTTACGATTCGTACGGAAATGGTGTTCCCGTGCGAATCGTAATTCCATGTTTGTAATTTTGGACGACCGGGTACGCGTCGGACGGAGAATATGCTCCGTCCGACGGTTCGTACCCGGTTTTTACAGGATCGTAATCGGCACCTAAGTAGCAAGTTAAAGGGCCTTCAAGAGAATATTAACTCAGTTATAACACCACATGTCAAACAAAGAACTTCAGGAGCTTTTGCCCCTGTAAAGTTAGGCCCCCCAGGCCACTCAAACTCCCTGTCAGACGGCCTCGGCCACTGACTTCCCCATGCAAATCCTCCTTGATCTGACCAGGCAGATGGTAGCCACACTCCTATTCCAATCCAAGAAAGGACTCATGAACCAAGGGACCGACTGAACTCATGCCAACCATCGATTAAGCCAGCCCCCCCAAGGGGATCATTGTCAACCCCATGTTGAACTTCTTGAACCATAGAGTTGCAAACTTCAATTACCCAGTTAGACTAAGGGGAGGCCTTGTCAGCTACCATAAATATAAACATCAATTATTTCTCAGAGAGTCCCTGCCTGCGGCTGTGATGCCTAATCAAACTCACTCTGCCATATGTTCTAGGTCTGATTTCGAGAGGGCTGTGAATTTTATGATGAATGTACCTGTGTTCAAACTGGGCCAAACAGAGGGCATAGAGGCACTCATTAATAAAACCATTCACTGCATTCATTTTAACTGCAAATGTAGCGCCATATTCCACGAAGATCTAATTACTGCCAAACCCATGGTAGGCCATGAGACTGAGCTCGACTCCATCAAGCTTACAATCAATGGCCATGACTTAGTCGAAGGATTAGTGGCAATGAAGATTAGGACTTGACCACTGACAGGTTTTAACATTAATTTCAAATTAAACCTGAAATCCCCTAAGGATGATGATCCAGCCCTGTATGAAACTGCTACTGTAACCCGGAATTTGCATGAATGTATTTCACCCATGGATATTACTGTAGCCCCAAACCCAGGAGCAGTCTGACTCAAACTTGAACCACCTATGACTGTGAAAGAGAACACGCCGTACTCCATCCCGTTTAATTGTCCCACACTTGTTTACCGCTACCCCCCTGCCCTGCCCCCTCAAACTTCTTTGAAAAGGGGATACCTTCTTCACATGATTTACTCTCCTAGAACATAGCAAGCTTGTGCACAAAGCTGTCTGATCCTGACTGGATCGAATTCATTAACCAATTTGACATTATTCATGTGCAGGAGACCTAGGCCCTCATTTATGGGGGTTTGGCGTAGGGCAGCCCAGCAAGTCAGCTTGCTGCGCTGCCCTACCCCAAAGTGAAAGGGCAGGAATGCACCATATGTATGCAATACAGTGCATTCCTGTCCTTTCCCCCTGCACTGGCACTGTTTCGGCAGCCTATCCAATGCAGGCACCCGTGCACCATGGTGCAAGGGTGCCTGTGTTATCAGCAGGATTGTTTTTGTGCTGGAAGGGGCACCTTCCTCCACAGAAACAATCAAGCAGAATGCAGCTTTCATAGGAAGAGGAAAAGCTAGGAGAAATAATGGTATTTCTCCTCATTACACCTTCATCTCGGGAGATGTAAGGTTTTGGCGCTTCCCCAGGTTTACATGCTCTTGTAAATCTGGGCAAGTGTCACAATCCATGGGGGTAGTGTGGGTAAACCCACTGCAATGGCCATGGAACACCTCCTGAGCATAGAGTAAGGCAACGCAGTGATTGGCACTGCCTTGCCTTACTCCATAGCTATAAGGCCATTCAAAGCCACACATTGTGACTCCATAAATATGATATTGTGTAATGTGCGCCACTGGATCATCAAAAAAGTGACTAAAAGTGACCAAGTAAACAATCTACCATACCCCTTGGTACACTGCCCAATGAAAGAAGGTCAAAACCAAACTAACCCAGTACTTAAACAGAGTGTTGTCCAGATGATCAGAGACACAAGAGGAAGATACAAAGATATTATAGCTAAAGCAAAATAGAACAGAATTGGATACAGACTAGCTGGATGGATTTACTTGAAGCATCCATAACCAGGAACTCTAAAGCTTTTTGGCATATAGTTGTTCATGGGAGTAATACTGCTATAAGCACCCTAGAACAACACGTCCCAGTCCATATCTGGGAAAAACATTTCACTGTCTTATATATCACCCATGTATCCCCTACCGAGTCACCATCTCCACCTGAGGCTAGTCCAATCCCATTGCTGTACAGCAAAGGTACTAAAGATCCTGCTCTCTCATTTAAACCTCAAAATACTCGCAGTGCAATCAATCGCCTCCAAATGGGGAGCACACAGTCTGGGTTCCTTATATTAATGCCCTCTCTAATAAGATAATAGGAGGGTTTGAGATCCCAGACACGTGGCTGGGAGCAGAAGTCATTCCGGTCTACAAAAATGAGGACAGAAACAACATCGGGAGTTACCACCCTATACGCTTGATAGACAACCTCCAGAAGGTATTCTGTCGTCAGGTTCCGGATAAGTTTGGGTATTGGATAGCTGAAGCTCAGATTGTATCCTACCTACAAGCTGTTTTCAGACATAGAATTAGTACAGTAGATCAGATATTTTGGTTCACCTTACTATGTTGGAAATTCCTTCAGCTAACCAAAGACCACCTGTATGTGGCATTTGTCGATCTCAAAATGGCATTTGATTTAGTCCCAAAGGACAAATTGTGGTCTGTCCTCAGACAGTTGGGAATGAGTCCTGATCTGGTAAATGTCATAATTAGACTACACAAATCAAACTATGTCCAAGTGAGGTGGGGACCAAGGGGGGAGTTAACAAACCATATCGAAGTGGACAGAGGAGTCCGCAAAGGATGAGTTTTGTCTCTCACCCTATTCTCACTTTATATTAATCATGTATTAAGCTACCTAATTGATTGCATCCATGACTCCCCCAGACTTAACGGAAACTTTATACTGGCGCTTTTATCAGCCAATGATCGAACAATACATTATTTATCTCACATACCTACAAAGTCTATGAAACAAATTTACAGATTTTTGCGATGAGAGGTCTTGAGGTCAATACATCGAAAAGAGAGTACGACTTTCAACCCTCACAAATCATTCAGAGCTCGCTTTAGTCTGAAGGGGGGTCTTTTTGCAGAAGGAGGATCATTTTGCCAGTCTTGGCATCACCTTAGATAAATCACTCACTTGATCCACGCAATAGAATAAAAAAAGTATATCTCTGTTGCATAATGCCTCTGCAGTGTTAAAAAGATGCAGAAAACTATTCCTGGAAAAATATCACTGGCTCTAGAGATCTACCAAGCAAACTACCAGAGTGCAGCTTTGTACGGGCCCAAGATCTGGGACCACATGAAGATGAAGGAGGCTGCTAGTAAAGAAGACACCTTTCTCACAGCTTTGTTTAGTTTACCACAAATGAAGCCTATGGTTCCCTTATGTTTTTTACATTGGGTTTAAAGGAATTAACAACATAACAGCCCTGAGGCCACTCCAATTGTGGATTCATCTGTGGATACCTCCTGAGTTAGAATCCTACAAAAATGTGTTAACTGAGGTCTTCGGTATGACCAACTCATTGTATGTTAAATTATTCTGTCACATCAAGTCCAGTTTTCAGGCACTAGGTATTTACTCAGTTTGGAGCAATCCTCTTTCTATAAATGGTAATACAAGAAAATACTATAGAAACAGTAGCCCTGGTCCCTTACAGCCAGTTTTCTTTCTTTTAAATGTATGTGTGTGTTCGAGCCCTATCTGGATAACATCACTCCTTTCTTCACAAGGAGTTTAGATATCAAGTTTAGTGTGGGTACTCTCCAGTTAGGGCTATTCACAAGCAATGGATAACATCATCTGACCCTCATGGCCTCTGTGCATTTTGTGGGAATACAGTAGAGGATTGAAAAATCTTTTGTCCTCTGTACCAAAAAGCAAGAAGCACATGGGTTAAACCACTTTGCCTTAACCTAGGAACTAGTCATTACCAATTTACTTCCAGGGCACTGCGGGCGAATAATGACCCCCCCCCCCGCCCCCATAACGTTTTCACTATGAGCAAATACCTTTGTGTAGCTTGGTTGATAAGGAAGAGACTTTGGAGCCTCTTCTAATTACATATCTCAAACAGCAACTTGGAATATTTGTATAAATGAACTGATTTAATTAGTTGATTTTCATAACACGTTCTAATCAGTCATATACATTAATTAGATTTGAGCCGTGAGTAAGGGTCTGAATCTATGAAGGCCGTGCTTTTTAAAAAAAACATCGAATTTTATTCTATTCTATAATCCTCCTGTCTGTTTTTATTGATCTGCTGCTAATAAGTGCTGCACTTTACACTTTGAGGACTTATACGTGTTTATGCGTGTTGGCACATTGGAATCTGTGCGCTGTGCAATATTCTGCTTCATTCTTATTCTTAATTCATGTTTGTAGATTTTAATGCAATTATCTGTGTTATTCTGCTGCTTATGTATGTTTTATGGGGTTACACCCCAAAATAACCTTATGATGATGACATTTATCTCCAAGCAACAGTCCATTCTCTAACAGCCCTCCTTCAGCTGAAGCAATGTCAATGCTCAGTCAGAAATAACTTTATTTCGCCAATACAATTATGGCATTAAAAGTGTTCTACAGATTAAACAGTTTTCATTATTGCAATAAGCTTAAATTACAAAAATGACAGGGAAGTTACCAAAAGAGAAAAAACATGTTAAAAACATTATTCCTATTATACAAGTAAAAAGAAAAATAGTTCCGATACACACACAGTTATTTACACAATTCAGTAACTTAGTTCCCCGATTAGATATCAGATTGGCAAGTTGATCTTCTCTTTTTTAGGGCAGATAAAAAAAGACGCCAATGAAGAACATATAAAAGGGTCAGGCAATAACTGCAGGTAGTGAAGAGCCACACGATACTGTCTAAAATTCAATTTGCGAATGAGGGAGATGATAAACCTTTTCCTTTCTTCACAGTAAAATTTACAGAAAAACAAGAAATGTAAGTCATTCTGAGTAGATCGGTCATCAAATGTGCAAAATGGCAGTTCCGAAGTTGCATAGATATTAGGAGGGAGACCCAACACCAAGGGTATATAGTTTAGTCGAAATCTCACTAAAATATATCTATGTTGTAAGTTAGTGATGAACGATAAATAAGTTGAGTTCACATCCATTCGCATTATGCTTGGGACCACCAGAAATGCTCTAACTGTGGACAACCTGAGGTTAGAATCCTGCCTCCTTGCCTGTAATCTAGATAATAAATGATTTTTCAAATCTTTCTAAGAAATAGACCAACAAGTTGTTGGATCTACAAAAAGATGATGTAACCCAGCTGCTTTAAGGGTGGATTCAACATAATATACCCAGCTGATATCACTCACACCATCTGACTTCAGAACGTTATTTATAATATCCCTGGTCAATGAGAGAGTCTCTTTCCCCCAGACCGAATACCACATGGAAATGGGCGCAATATAAATGTTGTCACTAATATAAGGAACTCTCAGCTCCATTTGACAATTAAAGTTAAAGCATGACTTTGAAAAAGAAACTAGATTTTTCAAAAAAGTATCTTCTATACGTTGCAGTTTCGAGCAATCTGAGGTGCCCCAGACAGCTGTTCCATAAGTGGCAGCAGATACCGTTTTAGCTTCAAAACTTTCTTTAGCGCTTCAACAGGTTTGGAACCAACTTTTTTTATAAATTTAAAAAGAGCCCCAATATTCTTTTTCATCTGCAAACCCCTATTTATAGCAATACTTTGCCAATGGTTCTGTCGATCAAACATAATCCCTAAGTAATCAAAAGAATCCAAAACTACCAGCTTGCCCCCTTCAATATAAATTTGTGGCTGTTTCCGCTGCTTTGGACCTGCCACTAGGACAAAGGACGTTGAATAGTTAATTTTCATATCTAGCTTGTTCATAAATTTCATATACTCCATCACGAGTCGGCGCAGCGCAATGCTAGTAAGAGCTGAAATCACTGCATCGTCCGCACACTGGAGTATCGGTACTTGTAAAGAGTTGATATGAGGAACATCTGGAGTAGATCCCAATAGAGCAGATTCAACATCATTAGTGTAAAGTGCAAATAGAAAGGGTGCAAGGATGCACCCCTGCCTCACACCTCTAGTAATTTTAAAGTGCCTAGTGCACTCTCCTCCCTTTCCAAAGCAAACACAAGCTGTGGCTCCAGTATACAAATCACAAATTATGTTGATAATCTGTATGTCAATCCCCATTGCCTCCATGATCTGCCACAGCCTAGGCTGTGCCACGCAGTCAAAGGCTGCCGACAGATCCATGAAGGCAAGTTATAGATGGCCGTTCTTAGCTGCCGTATATTTCGCAATTATTAGGTTCAGGTTCAGACACTGATCCACAGTACCTTCTAAAACCATACTGACATGGGATTATAATATTCTTTTTCAGAGCCCATTCCTCAAGTCTATTTAAAAGCAACCAGCCCATTAATTTTGTGGTAGAGTCTATCAAAGATAATGGCCTATAATTTTTCTGGATAGTCCTATCCCCCTTTTTAGGTCTCGCGAGCCAAAGGCTCGAAGAGACATTTTGTATGTGGGCTCCAAAAAGTGCTACCAGGCCAGCCTAGAGCTACAGTGCATGTGCGCGGGCGCGCGCGCCGCGCTTACTTTCACTTTCGCGGCCGCACGGCTGCTTTGATCGCGATCGCGATTTCGCTTAATTTAAGGAAAGTGACGCACTAGTTTCATAAGCAAACATTTCTTAAATCTGCTCTCACACTAAAGCTCATAACCTTTTAACGTCAAATTACTTACAGAGCCAAAAGACAGAACTAAACTCTCTCAAAAAAATCCAACGCGATTGCTTGCCAAAATAATCATATGTGGTCGAGAGACCTGTGTATGCAAAACAACTTTCCTGTCCGTCCTGTGAAAACGCAAGTTAACTTTGTGTTTTCTTTTACTAGCAAACGTCATGCAGTTAACAACACTCTGATGACTTTTACCAACAAAGCAGGCCAAGTAATGACGAGAATTGAGTCAGACTGAAAAGAATCCCCAGGTAGGATACCGCTCTGCCCGATTCCACTGACATAGTATTTCTGGACCCGAATTTACCAGCCAAAAAATCTGCCTTTAAAAATCGTATGAGAAACGCGCTGCAAGCCCAGCTCGTCCCTGCCCCTGTCTTGTTTTTCATTGTTGCAAATAATGTTCTGTACATCCCTGCGCCATGGAAAGGCTTCTTTTCAGGCTACGCCAGCATTAATAAAGTCAGCGAGACGGGGCTCGGCTATTATCTGGCGAAACGTCACGGGGCCCTAACTGTATTTTTAATCAAACGGACGGCCAGCTATTCCTAGAAACGGAAATAATTTGTGTATTATAGATAATGTGTGATTTTTCGATTACACTAAATATGTAATCGTGTAGACAGCTTGAGAGAGGGAGCTAATCTCCTCTACACGGCAAATGAATGCTGAACCCTCACTAAACTATCATTTATAAATGCAATGTCATGTTCACAGCTCTCTGAACCGCAGCATTCTTCTACAGTCTACTCTGCTTGGCTCCTTGAGGTAAGCCTGGGGTGGATAGACAATGGCGTTTGCCCCCCTTATGGCCAAATCAACAGTTTCATGCGGCCTGTCAAACACTTTTCAGGAACTGATCTGCAACAACATGTATGGAGGCTGGAAAATAAAGAACAGCAATACTACCACTTTTTATACATACTGGAATAGCGAAAATATATGCCGAATGTAACTAGAACAAGCATTTCAATGCAATAGGTGTTCCATTTACGCGAGTTTGAGCTATTGACATTGCAAATAACAATGCCTTTTATTTTTGTTTTCGTTTTAAAAACGTACATAAAAGGCATTGTCATTTACAATGCCGATAGCTTAAACTTGTGTAACTGCGAGACCTATTGCATTGCAAATGCTTGTTATAAATAGGGACAATTACAGTTGTCTTCCATGAAGGAGGAGCACCTATTTGGGTAATTTTATTAAAAACATTTGTTAAAAGTGGGCCCAAAGATCCTGATTATCTAAAACAAGATCAATTGGGACACCATCAGGTCCCGGTGCCTTAGCACGTTTACACTGATTAAGAGCATGTTTTGTTTCCTCTAGTGTATACCGGGCACTACCTCCTACGCCAACTAGACTTGTGGGGGGGGGGGACTGGGCAATTGCCTCCTCATTGATTCCAAATAGACCTTCAAAATGTGTAAACCATTCTTCCTGTTCAACATTGGTTCAACATGACCTGCTCATCTCTTAGAAAAGGTGCGTTAATCACAGACCAAAAGCTTTCCCACCAATCTTTTTTTAGGGTTTTTAGCCTTGATATCCTTGCTTTTTTATAAACCTATCGTAATGACTTGACCAAAAGTTGGGTGCGAGGTTTAGACTTTAAGGCCATGTGAAGATTCTTAAGTGATTTTTCACAAACCTCATCAAACCAATTAGACTTCTTGCCTTGCCCATTGCGTACAAAACATATTAGATTGTTCTTAACTTCCAGTAAAATCAGCTCGAATGCAGTAGTCAATACTCATTAAAATGGACTTGCATCTCTCAGATGAGACTAGCCAATTAGCATTGCGCAGTTGGCACACTGCGCGCTGTGCATATGAAATCATAACGTTAGAGTCGATGAGCACTGCCATCTCCTTGGCTTTGTAGGCCAGCTCTAAATTTCAGTCAGGGGCCCGCAGCTGCGGTCGGTAGTAGGAGTAACTGCAGGGCGGTGACAGGGGGAGGGGCAGGGTGGGGGGTAGTAAACTATGGATTACGGAGGTTTACAGGTAAATTAACATATAAATTAATAAAACGAATTTCGTTGCATGCACTGCATCGCATTTGGGGATGCAGTGCACGCAAGGAAATTCGTTTTATTAATTTATATGTTAATTTACCTGTAAACCTCCGTAATCCATAGTTTACTACCCCCCACCCTGCCCCTCCCCCTCCCCACGTCCCCGCCCTGCAGTTACTCCTACTACCGACTGCGGCTGGGGGCCCGATATATATAATAACGTATCCTGGCAGCCATGTCATGCCATTCTCAGTCTATCCCCATTTTGGGATCTTTGAGAATTTACAGATGAACCCTGCCATGTTGGGATCCACCTCACTCGTGTCCAATACTTTGCCCATAAGAGAGGGCTGCAGGCATTCTTCTCAAATCCATACTCAAACCTCATTCTCGAAGCCTTTACGAAGGCATGTCTGAACGTAGTCTGCCACTTCATGAATTGGATGCCACTCAGCTGATCCTGGATGTATTATCTCTTCACAATCAAAATCAGAACTCTCACCTGTTGGTCTGCCTGGGGTTGTGGATCAATGTGGTTTTATTAGCATTTGCACTTTGATTTTTATAAATGGATATTGTCTTGAGATGAGCTAGAAGGTGAGGATTGGGATAAGAAGTCATCATACATTTGAGAAGTAGGATTTTCAACCCCAATAGACCAGGTATCTCGGAGTCACCAAAACAATGGTCTAGTAGGATGTTTGAAGAGATCTTCTGAAGTGCTTTAGCATGAGGCCACCATGCATTTTTTTGTTTTGGGTCTGAAGTCCCCTTGACATCTGCTAGTTTTATTTCTAAGAAAGGGGCAGAATCTGCTTTTGGCTGGCTTAGGGTGCATCTTTTTTTTAATACCATATTTTATTGTTTTTGCCATCATCGTGCTGCATGATCCATACTATACACACACATGCAAAAATACAGAAATGGCATAATTAAAAAGTATAGTATTTGTGGTTGTACAGTAAACACGCTGCAAAGAAAATAAATAAGAAGGGCCCATATCCAGAAGGCTGTCTGTGTCCCTTTGTCGTGACCCCAGCCTATACGGCGAAGTGACTGACGCCACATCCTCAATACTATTTTAGTGGCTGGGGGGAGAACTTGAAGGTTCAGGTGATCATATAGGTATTTATATAGTGAGGGTTTCCCCAGCAGCCATCTCTCAATAGCATACGCAGGTTCGTCCCTAGAGCTGTGCCACCAGTCATTTGATACTTGGAGGTGTGAGACCACATAATAAGACTGGAGGTCAGCAGCTATGTCCCCACAGTATGTGGAAAGAAAGCAGGTGCGAAGAGCCAATCCAGCCACCCCGCCCCCACCACAGAAACCCACCCAGCATGGAGCTGATCTGTCTAAACCGCATCTGTGGAGTGGGATACGGGTGATTTTGAAGCTGATATAAAAGACGTGGAAGGGATATCATTTTGTGGATTGCCAAACGGCCATACAGGGAGAGTGGCAGGCCCTATCGTGATGTAAGCTTGGATTCAACCTTGGTGAGAGCAGTGTCTGTGTTGCGTGCTCGGGAAACCTCCTGTCTATCAGCTTTATAAACTCTGAGGTATTTCATACCGTCTTCAGTCAGGGAGATGTCAGAAGCCCATTCAAAGTCTCCGAGAGATCCCCTCAACGGCCATAGTGTAGACTATTTACGTTCATAAAAAGCCCAGACATCTCGCCGAATACCCACACAATTTGAAGAATTCGAGGGCCTGACCCGTGGGGATCGGTCAGAAAGAAAAGGACATTGTCTGCGTATAGAGATATTCGATCTGAAATTTTGACCGGCCACTCATAGCCCCGAATCTGGGCGTCCAAACAAACCCAAGTCGCAAGCGGCTCAATGGCCAGTGCACATAGTAATGGAGATAGTGGGCAGCCTTGCCTGGTACCCTGGCCAATAGGAAAGGGTGGAGATACGCTGCCCGGTATACGTACAGATGTTATCAATCCGTGGTGTTACATTCGTATGTATAATAAGAATCGAGGGCCGAAATGTAATCGTTTCAGGAGAATAAACAAGTAGGTCCAGCTGACAGAGTCCAACGCCCTGTCAATGTTGGAAAGAAGTAGAGCCGCTGAACGACGCAGGTGATCCACGGCAGCTAGCGAGTTGTAGACACGAAGTATGTTGTGCCGTCGAGGCATAAATCCCGCCCTGGCCGGGTGGATCAGGTCATGGTCATGGAGATGAGCTAGAAGTCTAGTGGCATGCGCTTTGGTGAGGAGCTTTGCCTCCACATTAGGCAGGGAGATTGGCTGGTAAGAGGCATGGAGTTCCGGGGGCAGGCCTGGTTTCTGAAACACAACAATTTCAGCATGTCTCCAGTCTGGGAGCATGTTCGGAGTTTGGACTGCTTCTTGCACAGCATCTAAGTAAAATGGGCCTAGATGGGCCATATATGCTTTATAGAAATCACTGGTGAAGCTGTTGGGGCCCGGCGCTTTCCCTGTGCGTAGGTCTGCCAATGCGGCGGTCAATTCCTCCAATGAAAGAGGGGCTTCTAGTGACTCTCGGGCTTCCTCAGAGAGGTCCTTCGGTGGAATGTCATCGAAAAAGTACTTGATTGTGGAAACATCTAGGACCTCATGTGGTTTAATTAGGGCTTGGTAGTAGACAGCAAAGCTCCTAGCGATCACCCCAGGGTCTGTCACCAGTACATTGTCCTGGTCCTGAAGTCCCAAAAGTGGGGTATGCGTCTGTGTCTGTTGGCATAACTGGTAGAGGAGTCTCCCCAACTTGTCACCCCATTGGTAAATTCTGTCGCAAGCCATGCCCCACGTGCCTCATCCAGCAGCCTACTTTGGTATTGTTGCTGCAGCAAGCGTAACTGTCAACTCAACGTTGCCCCATCTCCATTCCAAGCCTGGCACTCCAGTGCCATAATGCGCACTTCTAAATGAATTAGTGACTGTCTTCGTCGTATGCGTTTGGCCGTGCAGTGACTGATGTACACCCCCCTGGATCATGGGCTTCATGGCTTCCCACAGTACACAAGTGGAAGACGCTGTTGTCTTGTTAGGGGAGACATACCCCAGGAGCGCGTTGCGGATATGCTTGCGATACGACTGGTCCTGCAGGTGCCACACTGAAAGTCGCCATCTAAATGAGGATCGATGCAGGCCTATCAGAAGTTGAACTGCAGCAGGGGAATGGTCTGATAGACATCTGAGGAGAATCATTGCCATCAGTACTCTGTGCACAAAGGACCAGTGGATAAATATGTGGGCAATTCTGGAGTAAGATGAGTGGGTGTGGGAATAAAAGGTGTTGCCAGCATCAGTAGGATAGTGTGTCCTCCAAGCATCCACCCACACAACCATATCAGTCAGGGTCTTTAATTTGTACTCGTGGGGTCTGGCTGTAGTGCCAGAGGGTCGCCATCTGTCTATGTCCGGACACATTTCATCGTTCCAATCTCCACCAACCACTGCAAGCCCATCGAGTAAAGAGCAACAAATTTCTACTAAATGGTCTATGAAGCTCCGACCTAGGGGCGGGGGAGCATAGATGCTGCCAAGTACTATATTTGGATGCATCTTTTAAGTGGTCTGGTGACCGGGCGTAGTGCCATGACTAGAGCCTGGTTAACTGAGTCCTGTACAGAATTATCAAGGGCTTCAACAAGGATTCTTCTACCACAAACACGGCAGGGTCCTTCTCATATTTGACATAGTCATTGTAGTTGCAGAGTTGATATTCAGCCATCTCTGGTATAAACCTATTTGACCACTCTCCAAGCGTCCCAGTGGGAATAGGGGGTATGACCACAAAACTCAGGCAACAGGAAAAAGACTGGCCAAGATTAAGTGTGGAAGGAGACCTAAGGCTCCTAGGGCCACACCCTGTAATTATTTGTACAACCCTTCAGAGGACATAGGTGAAGAGAAAAACTATAGGACAGGCCAGGCTTAAATTTTCTTCTTGGAAACAAAGCCCAACTGGTAGGAAGCCCAAAAAATGCCACTGTCGCCCAAAAGTAAGCCAACACTGCTGAACAGAGCCCAAATCTGCAGTCCCACTAGGATCCTGCTAAAAATAGAAAGAGGATTGCACTTCTCACACTAAGCGGCCGAGCACGGTCCTCACGCCTCACAATTACTTCCGCTCCAACCAAGCATGAGACCTCGGTCTCCAAATCCTTGTAAAGGAAGAAAATGAGTTAGCAAGCAAACTGAGCAAATAAACAACACGTCCAAAATGTGCATACCAAGTGGAATTATCCAATAGGTGACACTGCCAAACACTAGTATGGCAATATGTACATCAAGCACAGCTGCACCTCCAACAAATGAACTTATCTTTCTCCCTCTTCTGGGACAGTGGAATGTTTGCACACTTTGGATGTGCATCATGACCTACCCATCCATTTGTAGAGAACTTCTTGTCCTAAATCAAGTTTTTTGTCTGTAACTTTTTGCTCTGCCGAACAAGGAAAGCATCCAATTTCACCTACTATAAGTTATTGGACTTGTTTTTACATTTATTCAGTATATATTGCAATGTGGTTGATTGTCCAGGATCAGTTCAAGAACATTCAAACAAAGGGTGTGTGTGTTATACGTATGTTGACTTTAAATTTTCCAGGCATCTGAAGTTGTCTGTATCCAGACATAACTTTTATAGGAAATGACCCTAAGAGATTGTCAGATGTGGTTAACCACATATTAAAGGCTTAAAGCACAGTTGCCTGCAACACAGCCATATTAAAAAAAAGTGTATGTCTTATAGCCTAAACTGGAATTGATTATTGAAAGCCTAACAGCTGTTTCCAAAAATATATGAAAGAATTTAAATTTACTCAGCATTCGGTCCCCCAAAGCAGTGTCACTTACGATAGCAAATAGACTACTAGTTTTTAAGGCATGTAGAGTATATGGTCCTACAGATCTCTTATTAAAGCTGTTAGCACCCTTGCAGAATTGTTCACATAAGGTGTTATAACAAAATTTGATTACCAGCTGACAGCCTCATTTAAAACCCCCATGAAACAATATAAATTGTTACCTTATTTTCACCTCCGACTGTAATCATGATGAGAGCCAAAATTTCTATTTTTTGCTTTTATTGATGGCAGTCAGGAATTTAGGCCTAATACTATAGTTTGACAGTTTGTTTAACTTCTGCTGAATGCCAGCAGGAGTGTGTGCAAATAATGCAGTAAGATCGGCATAAAACAGTAGGGTGAAGTTGAGGTGGTCTATTTTATGTGTGGGGGTAACTTAAATTTATGAACTCTCGGTCCACATTGGCAATGAAAATGTTGAACCGATGGGCCCTTGTTTAACCACTCAATGTAAATCATATTTTATTTATGGAACGGACGTTATTTTGAGGCTGAATTGAAATCTCTATTTCATAGTATAAAAACTAGGGGTGGGCGGAATGCGCTGAGTTTTACTCCACAAAAAAGAGACTCCAAAAGATTCCATGGAGTTCTGCGAGTGTTGGAATTCCTGTCCGTCACACTGTTTGGGCTGAATTTTAGTGCCAAAAGCTTGTCCCACACTGGTTGTGGCCTTCTCCGACCGCCCATGTTGAAAAATCTCGCCGGGAGGTGGTCTAGCACTCATTTGTTCTCACTTGCGTTCTCCAATTTAATGTTGGTGAGCCACGTCTGAGAGAAATTCTGCCATGCGGCGGTTGGCAGAGTTTTTGCCAAACTCTGCGGTCCAAGCGGAGCATGGAGTGGGCAAAACTCCCCAAACTCCACCAATAATGACGAAAACTTGGGCATTTCTGAAATGTGTCGGTGATTTTAAAATTCTCAAATGCATGTGGTGGTGCACGGGTTCCGGAAATTTTAAAAGATAGGCCCTTGCTGTCGGCAGTAACTTTTATCTGGATTTCTAAGCAAGAGATTGGTAAATGTTTATAAGATAACAAAAAATTAATGCCTTCTTTCACAATCTATATTATGATGTTACACTGTGTATTGTGTAAACAATAAACCTTTCCAGCCTCACCCAGAAAGATATATTTTAAGAGTTTTAACATCATATATGGCTTTTTAAGCCTATATATCAACTATTGTTGGATTTTCGAGGAATGTATTGGAAAATGCATGGATATTTTTCTGTGAAAGACAGCAGAGAGGTTTAGGGAAATAAGGAGATTCAGATCTAGAAAAAGGCCAAACAGTCTCAGAAGAGGTAAAAAGGTAAATTGGGCTACTGAGCAAGATATGGAGCCTAACATACCATAAGGGAGAGGATGTGGCGTATTGGCTAGTGCTTCCAACTTTGGAGCTGGGTAACCAGGTTTGAGTCTTGCGTTGGCTAAACATCCTGTGATTCTGGGCAAGCCTTCCTATTGGTGCTCCAAAACCTTTGGGTAGAGTTTGTACTATATAAAATAAATAATTACAAAGGAGTAACGATATGAAAGGAACAATATTCTATTGTAAGTATAGAAGCATACAGTCAAAAGCTTTCCCAGGATATATAAATTGCCTTTGGAGATGGATCACTGTGCACTACATATGCCCAGTCAGACCGAGATAAAGTTGGGAGAGAGGGTGCAGAAGAGACCACTGACAAGTTGCAGTGTGGAAAGGGCTGCTTTGATGAAGAAGGTGCACATAGTAAATATTTGATTACCCTTGTCAAATCGCCATACAACTCTTTTTTCCTCACTGTACATCAGTCTTCACCTACCGCTTGGCCTACCCCCACCTTTAATTGTCCCTCTACAATTTCCCAAGCCCAACTGTCTGCCACTATAACTATACTCTACATTCTGTACTAACTTTAATTCATAAACTGTACATTTTAACCTTCTGGCTTTTGCAAGTGTCCACTTACTTCCACCCTCCCCTTCAAACTGCTTCACCCACCTCAACAGCAATAAATCTGATTCAAACCATGAAAACATCTTGGCAAGCCGCCACTCACAGAAAGACTTACTTTGAGGTTTTTCTGTCCCTCCAGAGCCTCCGCCCCTCCTTGTTCCTAACCCACCTACCATAAGCAAACCAATGCCACACAAAGCTGCATCAGATACAAATCCACCCCTACTTCAGACAAATGAACACCAACTCCATGCGAAATCCCGTGGCTCTTACTTCAGAAATTGCACAATTCCCTATTCACCTGTAATTTGTCGTGGCTGCTGGTCTTTCTGCCTCCCACCATTCTCTCCTAGGAATTAGCTCCATTCACAACAGAAATGTCGCACTGCAATTGCTTTTTATCTCCTTCAAGTCATGTCACATCACAAGCTGCATTATCTATCCCTGGACCAGCTCTACATATTGGCACTCTCCTTCCTGTAGCCCTCTCTGATATGTTTTTGGCGGCCTAAGAGGAATCTCAATGTTCTCAGTCTTTGGCTCTTCATCCTCCCACTTCACACTTCCCCCATATCTGCCCTGCAGCAACTCAAATAGCCAGAAACAGCCTCAAGAACACCCAGCTCATCAGCAATGAGAACAAAACCACCTCTTCTTTGATGTGTCTTTATGGATGTAACACTTGCATCACTCTGGGCAAGGCTAACCAAACTAACAGCTTCGATCTACACCTCCCATTAACTTTCTCGCTTGACCACCTTTCTAGCAACTGTTGTCCCATCTCACCAGCAATAGAGGCATATAAAAAAAGCAACTTATCCACAAAGTCGATACCCACCAACTTACCCACTTTGGTAACCTTAGACCAACCTCTGTCTATCACATCCATGATAAAATGTACCACGTCTTCAGACATGCACCTCACTGCCTCACTGTCTCTCTGTCGCACTCTGACTCAAGATATTCCATCTACGCCTTAGCATGCACCCTTCTCATAGACTGTGTCAAGGCATCCACTACCAACTGCAAGATCCTCTGGTGCATGTAAACCATAGCTTCTCTGGCATTAAAGTTTTCTCCAAGTCTGCTTCCAAAGGAAGCCCACAGAATCTCTTTCAGTGTTAACAAGACAGAGCGTCCCCAATGTCATTGTCAATTCCCAGGACATGACATGCTCTGAACAATGTGTTTCAATGTAAACAGTCCAATAATAATTGACTTAACAGTTTCAAGACCGGTGTGTCCCTTGCTGACTGTCTATTGACTAGACTATCTGTACCACAGCCATATTGTCCACATTAAATTGCACTTTCTTGTTGCCAAATCTGTCACCTCACAAAGTCAATACCACTATCTAAGTAAAAAACTCCAGGAAAACTATGCCTTTTCCACCATTCCTTCACTGATCAGGCCACTGCTCTGCACTCCAATGCCCATGCCCGTATAGATCAAAATCTGATCGCCCGCCTGCATCAGAAAAGATCTGCACATCCCATTCTGCTCCTCATAAAGCTCTCAAATTGAGATGCCATTGAAATGCTCCAAAAATAAGCACAACATCCTCAAGTCTTCCTTCATACCTGCTGATAACATCAGCCTGTGGTGAGGCAGTGACAATACTGAGAAAACCAGTCCCAGTCTCCTGAAAAATGTCCTACCCATCCCGACTACTTTGCGTGTAGTGTTCAACTGCCCCAAAAGCACTTTAACCTCCACACCCACTCTTTTTCTTTCACCAACATGGTGCTTATCAACTTAACCATCACCAATTTCTTGTCCTCAACCAACCTTGCCTCCATTTATACTGTATTAATTTCAATCCCCAGAAATCTCAAAACCATATATTCTTCCACCATCATTTCGATCGCTAACAGCAACCCTATGTCCTCTATGAGCTCCTTAAAACTAGCCTGCTTCGCTGACAGTCCGATAGAGGCCAGATTTAGAGTTTGGTGGACTGGGTTACACAAACTTGATGGATATACCATCCTTTATATTACAAGTCCATTATATCCTATGGCACTTGTAATATGACGGATGGAATATCTGTCACATTTTTGATGGACTAACTTGTCTGTCGAACTCTAAATCAGGCATGACTCTTCACCCACCTCATTTAGCAGTTCAATAGACACATCGACCTACAGGTATGATACTCATGACTGTTCTTCAGATATATAATCATTCATGTACTGCCCTTCTGGCCATGATAAGTGCTGAATCAATCTAAATTGGCCCTTTTCTTTCTTTGGCATTGTATCAATAGGTGACACAATCAAAGAGTCCAGAGGCCACTCATCAAATGGGCTTGCCACTATGCCTTCTGAAAACGTCTTTCTCTAATTTCTCCTTCACCTCTTGAGGGTGTTCTTTAACTGATTTCAAGTTTGCCTACACTTGGCCCAGTGTACCTCATCTGAAACCCCTGCTTAAACCTCTAACACAAAAGTCCGGCATCCTCTGTCTTACTGTACCATTGAAGTCAGTATGCCAGTCTATGCAACTTAAACAGTGTGTGAGTTTTTTCCTGAAGGCCCCTGTGCAGCTCTACGCCCCTTGTAACAGGCTGTTTCCAAACTACCACCTGCATGCCTCGTGTTCTGCCAGCATTCTCCCTGTTTGGATATGTGGGTTCCTAGATGCAGACTTTGAGGATTGTTGGTGGAACTTGCAGTACTCCCTATTTCATAAACCTCTGCTGAATGCCCAACATGCTCCTGTCTGTCCCTCCTGTCCTCTACCCACAGCTCCCACCCTTCCTAGGGTGGGATGCCCTTGAAAGGAGGACTATTGGTGGCAGCCCATTAGCGGTAAAAACTGTTAGAGCTGGTCTAGCTGTCCCCATTGTATGCATCCATAAACCATTATCTAGCTCCCACACTTTCCTTCTGCGTTTGGCATCAATTGGGCCCTGAACTTCTTATCATACCAGACGCCCTCCTAACTCCCCAAAATAATATGGGGCTTTCATATGACATCCATGTACTTGAACAGAGCGACACTGGGATTTTGTACAATTCAAGCTTGTGTATATTAAAAACACTGTTGTATAATTTTCGACTGTGACAGGAACTCTGGGCCTTTTAGCCAAACTGTACTCTTCCTTTTTGACCCCTCCATAGCCTGCACTTCCCAATGCAACTGTTTAAACACTTCCATGTATTTGCCAATCCAATTTTTTTTCCTTTGTAGATGCCATAAGATGCACCCCCAAGGTCGACGTGATCCGCATCTAAGGCAACTATTTAATCTTAAGCTCCATACTTTCCCTTTTGCTCGTCTGCACCTCCTCCTCCTTTTCCTTTGATGTCCTCATTCCCTTACTTACTGAACCTTCCCCTTCCAAACCTTTTCCCCCCTTCCTTCTCCTTCTCAATCTTTGCCACCTGCTCTACATCGTTCACCCCCTCTTTACCTCTAAATCTTCCGTCCCCATACCCATCTGCCACATACTTCCTCTTTCAAAACCTTACTTCTCACCCTAGCCCTGCTCCATCATGCCCTGCTTCCACTCTCTTGGAAATGATGATAGGTTGCCCATCTTCTTTCACATGCTTACCTAGGTACTAGAAGGGAGCCAGCACCAAAACTTTCCACCCAGCCTGCTACCTGTCTTCCACAGTCCCCACTTGTGTCTTCTCACTCACCGTGTCTCTGGTTCTTTCCTGAATAACACAAAACAATGCCTGTTTACTTACCCCCCATTTTGCTCCCCCCATGCCACAACCACCAGTGCTACTCTGCCCATGATCAGACCTCACAATTTTCCTACAATTTTCCTTTTTCCAGCTCATTGTCCTCATAATCCAGCACTAGCTCCTCACTATCTTCATCCATCACCTCCTGTATACCACTCAGGCCTAGTTCTTCATCATATATGTTTTGAGCCCACCAGATAGGTACCTCGTGGCTGCTACACCTGTCTTCCAGAGGAGGCCACACCAAACCTTCCCCTCTCCATCACCAAGAAGGCACCACAAGACCTCTCCCACACCACACCATCATCCAGCACCACCATTGGGCCAGCCACCCGGAACCAGGCTGTCTCTTCCACTCAGGGTGAAGGAGCAACACAAGACTCTCCTGTGTCCGGTTTGATGTCCAGCCCTGGAATCCATTCGCACATGATAAGTCATGGTGTGCTGTGGATTGCACCCATCTCAGACCTATCCTTATTCTCCTCTGGCATGAAAACCCATTTTGCAGGGCAGTAATGCTTTTCCTCTCGTCACTGAAACCCCCTAACCAGCCCATGTTACCCCCCGCTGAGATGCTTCCCCTCACACTCTTTGAACATGGTGTCCACCTCATCTGCCCTTCGCTCCCCACTGCTCTTCCATTGTGTGCCCCTTTGCTGTTGGGCTGGTGCCTCTCCCTTATTTTTTCATGGCATACACTCTTACAGACTTCCATGCAGCCCCCTTGAAGCTAAACACCTCTTCTGCCTCACTTCATAACTGCCTCTAGTGCCCATTCCTCCAGCATTATATCCCCCTCCTCATTGCTCCATTCCAACATAGCTACCACTATGACAGTGGACTGGCCACTCTCAGGTCCAACCGGCAAGCACCTTTTTCCCAGTCTAACCCCTGCCTTAGCTGTGGACAATGGTGGTGCCGGCACTGAACCTGCTGATGCTGACCATGCAGTCTGCGGCTCATTTGTTTGCCCTACCCCCTTCTGGTACATGCTCATCAACACATTCTAGACTCCTCCCTGCCCATTCACCTGCCTGAGTGCTTTGCCCCTTCAGGCAAAGTGGGGCCATCACTATAGTGCTGCTTGTCTCCGTGGTTATTAAACCTGCAAGTGACAGGCCCTATGCTTGACCCTGCTCCATCCCGCCTCTCCTTGCACTCACAGTGAAATGCAAACTGCAGAAACAGAAGAATAGTGAAACATATCCATGTCACTCCATGTCACCACAGGCCTTCTGTTTCTAGACTCTACAAACCATTGATGTAAATGTGAAAAATGTGTTCAATCATAGTACCCAAAGCATATCAAACCCACATTTGTGCAATGCATCTAAGTACATTCCTTACAGAATGTCAAGGTACCAACACAGTTTGGCTTCAGAGCCTTTTTGATAAGGGACATTCAGATCCCTTTGTAGCATTGCTTTCTAAACCAATTGATGTTTAATTCCTTAGGGTGATCACACCTGCACTTCAAACTCACCGGGTTCATAGTGGCCACAAAGCAAGCCAATGGTGGGTTGTCAGAGACACCCAACTGGAGAGGGCGGCTGGCCTAATCCCTCCTCACATGAGTACCACTCTGCTGTTGGTATGGGGGCACACTATTGGCCTGACCCTAGACTCAATCCTAGGAAGAATGGGACAGAGAGGAATGCAGGAATTGAACTTCTTGTTATATAGTCAGGATGGCTCTCTGAGGCGGATGGTGCCTCAGACACTGCTTTGGGCAGAGTCAGTGTCTAGCTTTACCAACGTCTGTTTGGACAATAACCTACTCGTCAACTGCCTTTCTGGTATTCACACTAGTAATAGGGGGCATCAAAATGTGTCTCAACTCACAAGGCATACACTCTCTTAAGTGGAATAGTCATTCTAAAGTCAGGGAGCCCGCCCACTCTCAGAGGTAGGATGTGTCACAGACACTCGGGTCCACTCAACCCTGCTTTACACCTGGCAATAAGCAGGCGAAGATTGCCAACGCCACACCCTATGATGCTGTGCACGCTGGCCGGTCCCTTACACTGCAAACAATGAGGTTCTCACCTTCCATCCTGTAAAGAAGGCAGATCTTGATGGCTACCCTCTCATCCAGCATCCTAACCCTGACTGCATCCACTTCAACCTCAAAATTGTGCATGCCTTGCCTGACTGCTACCAGCCACCATGCCACCATAACCTAAAATGGTGCCTTGTTTCTCAAAAACCCCTAAATATATCACCTGCCCCACCTCAACCTACTGAATAGTCCAAAGATCCAACTAATAGTGCTCTGGACCATACCACCCACCCACCAAAAATGTCTGGGGCATTTCTCCTCTTGGTTGGCTGCCCACCAAGCCCTTATTTTCCCACATTGATAATATCTAAGGAAGCAGTACTTGTCTTATAATTAAGGAAATTATATAAAAGTAATAGGCAGGTGTTAAAGATGTTATATTGATTTCTACAAGACATCTCATGTGCAGATTTACAATGGCGTCTTCCATACAAGATGTGGTCAGTGGTACAAAGTAGTAAGGCCAGAATAGCTTTATTGTTCAGTAGCTATCCTCACAGCTTCCTATTTCTTATGCCTTGTTTTTATAGCTAGATGCATGTGAAGAGGTTATATTTTGAATACTATGTTTCTGTTATCATGCTCCATATTTATTGCCAAATGTCCACAGATCAGCCATGGATCCAATCTGCATCTCTTAAGTGATAAGATTCAGTATCCTTCCTTTCTGCGGACTCTGCCCAATTCCAAAATGACAAGTAAAGCGATTGTCCGGTTACTTGTGCACTTTGGCTGGACCTGGGTGGGGCTGGTTTCCATGGAAAAAGGAGCTGTTCAGTCTACCATGCAAATGATAAAGGATGACATTCTGCAGGCTGGAGCCTGTGTAGCATTCTTGGAAGACTTACCTGTTGCCTTTTCCAGGCAAAGAATGATTCAAGCAGGGCAGATGATGAAGAAGTCCTCAGCCAATGCGATTGTGGCTATTGCAACTGAGCCTTACATGAGTTCACTTCTGGAAGAGATGGCCAGGCAGAATGTCACCGGAAAGGTTTGGATTGCCACCCATAGCTGGGCCAGCTCATCCATCTTATCTATCGTTGATTTTTCACTGGTATTGGCTGGGACTATTGGGTTTGCCAGCAGGAAAGGAGTTCTCCCAGGATTGGCAAACTACCTGTATAGCCTCAATCCACTAAAACAACCAGAGGAGCCATTTACAAAAGAGTTCTGGGAACAAGCATTTGGCTGCACGTGGCAGAGCAGTGTGACTAATGAGTCTATGGCCAAAGCACAGTGTACTGGATCAGAAAGGCTAGAGGATCTGAACGAAAATGTTCTTGATGTTAACAACTTCAGACTGACTTACAACATCTACAATGCTGTTTACGCAACAGCACATGCTTTACAAAACCTGCAGACCTGCAAGCCTGGAAAAGGGCCATTTCTCAGAGGAGTTTGTGCCAGTGTGCATAATTACGAACCTTGGCAGGTAATACATTGCAAGCACTCCACTGTAAGCTAAAAGGTATATAGCTAGAATAGAGGACAGAAGTCACCAGTTTCATTGTGTTTTACTTTCTTTCAATTTCACAGAGTAGGCTTTTTAAGTGGTGACCCTAAAATGGGTAGCAAACTACTTGGTGGACCCTTCAACTCTTGGGGCCAGATGTACGACTGTTTTTTGCAGTCGCTAATGGGAAATCGGCTCGTTTGCGACTGCAAAATAGGTCTGCCCATGTACAAACCCTATTGTGCGAGTCTGTAACCTATTACCGACTCGCAAGATAGGGTTTGCAACTCACTATTAGGAAGGGGCGTGCCAAGGGCGCCCCTTCCTAATAGCGAGTCCCACTGCAATTTAAGATCAGTAATAGATGCAAAGTTTTGTATACCTGCCTTGCACTTCGAATGGGAATCATTTCTCACACGGCTCAAAATCTGTTGAAATACCATTCGTAGTTCACAAACTTCAAAGCAGAGGTAGTGGAGGTACATCCTGATCATCTGCCAGGAGTCCAATCTGAATTATTAGGTCAAAATATGTGATTTTCTGCTGATATAGTCTATTGCCTAAATTTGAAAGGACAGCACGCCACACTACACATAAATAATTAAGGGGGAGCTTTATTCACATAGGACTTCAGCACCTGTCAGTCAGAGCAAACAATTTTCCCAATGGACGCAACCTAGAACACTCCACCCCACATTCCACTTGAGATTCATTGGCTTACCCGAGGGGATAGAGACTTCCGGCGCAAGAGACCTGTTGGAAGAATGACTCTGATCCTGGGTCTCTGCTGACACTCTCTCATTGCTTCGTAGTGGAGAGGGCACACCAAGTTTCCAAACTTCCAAGATCATGATCCAGATTATTAACACACAGTCCAGCAGAACAGATGCTTCTTTGAAGTCGCCAAACAGAAACTTTGGGCTCTTAACCTCTGCTACATGCTTCTCTTCTCTGACCGACTAAAAGTGATTTTAAAACCCTCGATCTACTTCTTTGATACACCGGAGCAGGCCTGGAAAGGGGTGATGGTAGGGCAAGCCTTGCGTTACCCATGTGACCCGAAATACACTGGGACACAGATGGGGGATGTCACCTAGAGGAGGAGGCCCTGCTCCCAGAAGGCTTAATTCACCCCACAGGGGTGACATGCTTCATTGAGCCCACCACGGGATGCAGGCAGGGACAGGGTTTCTGACCCTCAGGCTTTCATATCTGATACCCTGGACCTCCATGGAGTCGAAACCCTTGTCAGATTTGGAGCAATCCTGGTGATACACCACAGACTTGTACTGATTTTGGCCTACGTTCCCCAACAACGACTTCAATCAACACTGCAGATGCTCTGCGATCTCCTGCTAGCCCTTCCCTCGGGTACTGTACTCAGAGGGGGTGACTTTAATGCTATTCCAGATTCTGCACTAGATAACTCAGACCCTCCCTGGCCGGGCTATTGAGCCCGCTCCTCCAATCTATCTCTCTTGGCAGACTCATGGGGACCTGGCACCCTACCGTACATGCAAATACCCACGTATCTGCAGCACATAAAACGCTGTTCCGCATCGACCAGTTTTGGGTCTTGCCCTCTGATATTCTTAACCTGATGTGCGTACAAATTCTCCTCTGTGGCATTTCGGACCACGCTCCCCTCCTACTTGAGATGGGACCTCTCCAAGTGTACTTGAGACCTATGTGGCATTTTTATGCCTTGTACCTTTTGGATCAAGAATGCACTGACTGCGTAGAGGAGGATATTCAGTCCTTTTTTTGCATTAAATTGTAATGCAGTGGCCTTTACTTGGACCCTGTGGGCTTCTAGCAAACCTGCCCTTTGGGGTGTGATTAAAAGCTCCATTTGGGGCAAAGAAATGCAGAGGCAAGTGGCTGACCTGGAGGCCCAGATCCTTTCCTTGGAACAGCAGTCACGCTGCCGGCTATCGACCAACGTGGCCCATCAACTGGCGTTGGCAAGTTGGTCCCAACTGAAACAAATTTCCTTAGAGGAGACCAGACAGTGTTGGAGGGCATGGACTCAATGTGTATATGAGCATGGAGATAAAGCTGACAAACTCCTCTACTGCCTCGCAACCAAAGATATGGTGTCTAGAATTGTTCCATCCATTCGAGACGCAATGTGTTGTTGCTGCGAACGTGCCACAGAAGTGGCACAGGTTTGTGCTTACTGCTACATCACGCTGTATGTGGTGACACCCACCTCCACGTGGGAACATAAGATGCCAATACTTGCAGATATTCTGTTGCCTTCAATGCCCCATCCTTGGCTCGTAACATTAACCAACCACTCACAACCAAGGAGATTGACACAGCCTTATTGGACCTGGTATTGGGTAAAACATCAAGCCCGGACAGTTTCCTGGTCAAGTTCCTTAAATGCTTTTGGCCTCTACTATTGTCCCAACTCCTGGCGCTCTACACAGAAGCAGCAGACCGTGGGTCATTACACCCAGATTTAGAAACTGCCACTGTCATTGTGATACCCAAAACGTGCCAACTATCTGACCAATTCTTCTCATACAGGCCCATCTCTCTTACTAGCACCAATAGCAAAATCTATGCAAAGGTCTTGGAATTCCATTTAGGTCAAGCGCTTTCGAACCAGATCCACCCTGATCAGTATGGGTTTATGCCTCACAGGAATACCGGTCACTGTATCGCAGAACCCAACTATCCTATCCCAGACGCACCGTATCCACGGCCCTACGGCTTTGCTCCTAATTGACTTTGAGAAGGCTATTGAGGGTTTTCTTAGAGGCAATCTTACAGAAAGCAGGCTTTAGGCCTCCTCTAAGCTAGACCCACCACCCAGGTCTGAGTTAATGGTATCCTTTCACTACCCTTTCAAATCTGCAAAGGCACCCACCAGGGATGCATACTCTCCCCACTCCTATTTGCATTGCTGATTGAGCCCCTGGCTCCTCTAATCTGATGCAATGCTTGGGTATGGGGGTGGTCCTGGGGAGTAGGACCGGAAGAGGATATAACCCTACATGCAGGTGACCTCTTACTGTTCCACGGAAACCCAATATCGCCAGGCCTGGGTGTCTGAAGATTTTCCATCTTTATGAGGAAGTCTCCCGGCTTTAAATCAATAAAAGCAAATCCTTGCTGGTGCCGGTGAAGGGCGATACAGGTGGAAACTCTTGATGTCCAGGGATCCCACTCCACTGATTTTCCTTTAAATATCTAGGTACTCAAATTCCTCATCGTTCGGCGATGGCATGGAATCTTAACTTACAGCCCCTCATGACTGGGTTGAATAGGGACCTGCAATGGTGGGCCGGCTGCCCTTGAATCCCTTGGGATTCATGGCATTTTTCAAAATGATGTGTCTTCCACATTTCTTATTTGTCCTTGCTAATTCTTCTCATCCGATTTCCAGATGATGGTTTCAAACATTGACGTAAAAAATCGCCACCATTCTTTGGGCAGGGAGCCACCATCATGTGACCTTTGTCAACAGCACAGACTCTCCCTATGAAGAGGATGGCAGACCTACATGGCTACTACCTCGATGCCCAAATCCTAGCAATACACGACTGGTTTAACGGGGAATGGGACAACACTGCCTATAGGGCAGAACTAATCCTCTTTGGCCTCTGCGGTCTTCAGGGCCTGCTCTACGGTAGCCCCATCCCCTAGTCATTGCCCTAGTTGTTGGAGGACAGCACTTCGCTTCATCAAATGGGATCAAATAATCACTGGACTGACCCCATTGTGGCAGGGAACATGGCTACACCATACAGCGAGCCTACAGTTCTTTGCTCAGTGGGACAAAATAAGGATCACCTACCTGGAGGATGTCTGGCCCGGGAATGCCATGATGTCATTCCAGGAGATGCTGGAACAATATTGGCTCTCCAATACCCATTTTGTCGCTATCTGCAGCTGCACCATGGCTTGACAGAACACCTACTCAATGGGACACCCATCCCAGAATCTAATCCTCTTTAAGCCAAGATCTTGATGGGGAAACTGGGTATGGGCACTATCTCAAAAACATCTCACTCTCTCATCCTTAACACCCCAGACAGCTTTACAGATCAACGCCAGAAGTGGGAAAGGTGAGTGGGGGGTGTTGATGATGATCATTGGTGTGAAGCATGCTTTACTCCCAGAGAACTGGCCATCCCAGCCTGACTACGCATCATCCAACTAAATTACCTACACCTCCCTTATTTGACCCCCAATGAATACACTGAACAAGCGGGGATCCTCTGGCTCAATGTGTGCGATGCTCCTTGCCGGAAGCTTATTTTTTCTCATGATCTGGGCTTGCCCAGCACTGGCCCAATTTTGGAAAAGGACTGGAAGGGAACTTTCTTTGGTCCTAGACTGCCCAATTACCCTCACCCCCAGATTGCCCTAGTGGGTCTACGAGATGAGGTTGGGGGGGAATGGAATTAGCCTTTGTTGGAGTTAACATGCTGCTGGCCAAACAGGACATTGCACACAAGTGGAAATCTCCGGCATCCCTTGATTTGGGGAATGGAGGAGGGGCACAGACTGGTGCGCTCACCAGCAACAACCAATTTATGAGGTGCAAGGGTGTCCATGGAATCATAACAAGATTTAGGGCCGGTGGTGGGAACATCATGGATTGGATATGTGATAAGGGTGTGTGTCATTTTACTCTGTGATTCCTTTTCAGACATGCAGATTTGTCTACTGTGTATTATGATGTTTTCTCCCTGAAAATCAATAAAATGTGGTTATTAAAAAAAGATTAACCCTGAAGAAGGGGATGCCACTGTTAGATTTTTTAGATGTTCATTACAAATAATTCAGGTTTGTCTTTTTATATTTTTTTAATCAGCCACCTACCTTCCTTATCTTTTTGATTTGACAATACTAATAAGCCTGCTTTTTGTTATAACGAAGCAATAACTCTATTTTCATTTTTTTAGCGGTGATTAGACAGCTTCCTCAATTCAGTGAGTACTCATATGGGTTCCTTCCTTCTCACAGATCCTAGTTTCCTGCAAAAAGAACTATGTTACCCTGAGCCTACTGCAATAGACAGTTATCTTTCTGCTTGACAGGATGATTTAGCCTATTTGTCTGCAAGGAAAGCACTCTTAAACTTGGCTAGGCATGATCTTGAGTTCAAAGTATACTGTTATGCAGGGTGGGCCAGCTTTTTTTCTATTGTCATGTTTTTCACATTTAAAATTCTTTCATAGGTTCATGACAATTTGGTTACCTATTGGTACTCCTCTACCCTTAAAGCACGATAGCCTGGTTGTGTGCTTCACCCATTGTGAGCAGTGTCAAGTGTCATTGACAGTCACAGAAGATAGTTAAAGCAGCAGAAAGAAGAGAAACAAACATAACAAAATAAAGCAAGTCTGTAGGTTTAGAAATAAGTAGAATACAACCCCCCAGTACAACCTACTTAACCTCCTGATCAGCCGCGGCCCATGCAGGTAAGAGTGGTTGGGCTGGGTGGGAGGATTTCGACGGATGAAGACGATTTATAATATATTTATTTATTTATTTTTCCCTCGTCTGTCAAAATCCCCCCCACCCCCACCTGGCCCCGCAGCTCTTACCTGCAAAGGCGGTGGCATATCCTCATAATCGAGCTTCAGGCTTAGGGAGCAACAAGGGGTCACTTGTGAGAGACATGAGTCCTCCAGGGTTGCTTGTCTAGAGAATGGGCCATTACCCAAATGTTATTATTATTAGTCAGGTAACATCAAACTTGTGTATCAATTGTTCGTATTTTGAGTAGGACTATAAGCTTAATACCTAATAAACTCATATAAGCTTGTGACTACATTGAAGTAATCAACAGCACAAAGTTCCAACCTGAGTTATCCTGTGATGAGAGAAATGGCTTATGGGCTTACGGGAGTACAGTTCCCAATATGTGTGTCTATGTACATAAATATTCATACATACATACATACATACACTCTCACACTTGCATGTTTGGAGCCCACATTGCAAGGCACAATCAGGTTGTACTTGCTGCTGATATAAAATGGAACCTAGGGAAACTTATAGTAGACAACAATGTAGAGCAATATTGGGAAACCAAAATTCCATTTGTTATAGTTAAGTCAGAGTTTCCATAGGAAGAGGTATTTATGGGTCGCTAATAACTTTGTTGCCATCTGACGAAACTGCACAACACTTTCGTAAATAAGTTCACCCACCTCAGCACCTCCCTGGATAGTTTCGGGGTGATCTGGCAAGTGGGGGATAAGAAAAAGGGGGGCATTGATTTCCCTTGGTAATTGCTATAGGAAACTTCGGTTGCAGCTATAGAAAAGAAATAGCTGAAAGGTATTATGCCAAATTTGGTAAAAACTTAGGACATGCTTTTCATTATTTGGTGTAAATCTGTTTACGAGAAATTTGCTTTTAAAGAAGTGTTCGACGTGGTCATGAAGGGGTTAATAAAATAGATATATCTGGAGAGATGGTCCCGTGGGAGTCCTGAGGAACCGAAAACGTTTTAAAATGACGGCTGTCTGATTGGCCAAGGAAGCTTTTTCTCGCATCAGCCTTTATGGTACTGCCGAAGGCTGTGAAGACTGGGGGTTGTCTGCTGAAGAGAAGGGTTAGACTCCGGGCTTGGCTGGATGCTAGGTCCTGTGGCCAACCCCCCACTGTGCTTGGGGTTGGGTGCAGAGCCTGACCAGATGTGGTGCACAGGGGTGGTGGTTGTCCGCCCACCATGCCCTGCAGCCTACCCCCACTGCACATTACAGACGACCTTGCAAAGTGGGGGTTGGTTGCCTGTTAGGACAGGGTGAGCTGTGCTACCCTTTCTTTGCATAGCAGGGGGGGTTGCACTCTAGAAGTGGAGTGCTGCCTGACGTCTGGGCCGTAGGGCATGGGAGATTGGATGCAGGGCTTCGCAACAGGTTAGGCACTGTCACCAACTTCCTCACTGTGGAAAGTTGGGGTTGGTGCTTAGTCAGAAGGGAGGTTACGGAATATTTTTTTCTTTGTAGTAAGATTGGTACTGGAGTACTCCAAAGGTAACGGGAAAAAAGTTACCCCAGAAAAAGAAGGCAAAATGGGCATTTTACCAGTACTGTGGGAATACTGCAGAATCAAGAAATCTCATGAAAAAAGTTTTAAATTAATATAAAATGTATAATGGTGAGAATGGGGTGGCTCTGACAGGAGTATTTGTCTTAATTTTGTGTTGTACACACTTAAAAATTGAACTGGATTTATTCTGTTGTGAAAATCGTGACAGACTCCCTTTTAGTTAGGTTGTTAGCTTTTTTTCTGTTTCTCGCCCACATATTCTCAGCCGAACATGTGAAGGTCATTTTCATGGCTGATCACTTCTTGCTGATTATCTTCAACAACAAGCTTTACAATTCTAATACATCCCTTGCTGTATAGGTTTCAAGGCATTAGTAATGGTTGCTTAAAATCAACATGTGGAGAGAACTGACACATTTTGAGCCCTATTACATTAGTCTTTTAAACATTTCACGTCTTTGAGCCCTATTTTGTAAATGCACGATCACATCAGTGGTCAGACACTGTATAATGCCCAGGATTGGTCCATTGATTAGGAAAGGTCATTGAGCTAAGATTACCAATAGAGGTCATGCCAGATTTCCGAACCAACCACTCTCAGTCAGAGAATTGAGCCTGGAAGCCTAGCAGGGGATGCCCTATCAGCTAGAGTGCATTTCCTACCCTGGCCGATCTCTGATAAAGGACAGTTGCATTAGCTGCCAACAAGTATGATGTGCGATCACCCCCATCGAGAGGCAAGCTTGCTGTTAAATGCTTTAACTAAAAATATAATGTAGCACTTAGAAGGAGCTTGAGGGTGTTGAGATGCTAGGAACTTTATAAACAAGGTAGAGACATTCATTTTATTCTTGCTGCTTATGGCATGCATAACTACTTTTCAAGTTGTTATGCTATTTAGTTACAGTGCACATTTTAATTACTAGGCTAAGACTTTTCAATCTAATCCCTGTTACTTTGGTCCTAGTACTATTCTTCATTGTGGTATTCCAGAATGGAAGATTGTTTGGATTACCACTATGTCCCTAAAATATGAACAGGACTGATAAGTAGCCAGGCAATACTGCCAACATAGGACTGCCTAGTGGGTTAGTAACAGGGTTAGTCAATGGTATTTCTTTCTCAGCGTAGTTCACTGTACTAAGTCCTCGCACGTTAGATATCTAACCCCGGCATATCTAGGAAATCCCACAATTCACATCAATTCCTTTAGGCAGATCCTGTTTCCTTCCGCTGGCAAATGCACTCCATCTCTTCTGAAGACACCATGCATTTCAAAGCAGATGTTACTGTAGTGCATGGAGCCCATGCCATAGTCTCAGAGTAATGCAAGAATTACCTTGTTGACATGCTTCCCAGATTTCTCAATCTTCGGATAATTGCTTGGACCACTGCCATTTTTGCCTTTGACATATGTTGGACTAGACAAAGGCAATGTGTAGGAAGAGAATAATCAACTCCTCCAATATTTCTTACATTTGAATTGAGAGCGCTACCCCAGTGATTGTGTGGAAATCATTTCCTTAGCAGTTCTCAATCCTGACATCAGCATGCTTGAAATTTGAAATGCTTCCTACAAAAGGCAGTAGTTGATGTCATATCATTCCTCTGTCACAAATCCAAGTAATTTCCACCTTGGGAAACCCTAGATCTTTCTCGAAGGCACAATTTATGCCATATTCCTGAGCCTAAAAGACAAATGAATGTCCCTCAATTCAGATGTGAACCATGATACTGGTATCCTAGTGCAACACAGAGAATGGGTTTGCAGCCAAATGAGAAGTCTGGAATTGTATGTTTTTTTGGAGAGTGAAAAAATATTTTAGAGACCTAGTAATTACTAGATATAAAGTTTTTAGTGAACATTGCCTAGCCTGAGGGACCCAAGGGAGCATCACCATGATCGGTGGAGGGAACACTACAGTACTTCTGCCAGCATCAATTCCTTAGAGTAAGTGTGAAGCTAGGGCAATGCTACCTTGGTTTCCCCAGGTTAGGCAATGTTCTTACTACTCCTGGAACAATGTTCTCCAGAGTACCATAATGTAAGATAGAATATCTTACAGTTTTAAACATTTTTTCATTTCACATGAAGTTTTGGATCTATGTAGTTTTAGGTCCTCACCTATACCATATAGGACAGTAGGACTATTTAAGAGCAATTTCCTATAATGAGGGCATTTTTGAGTAAACCAAAGTCTTTAGGTCCTGATGAAGGCTGCTGAACTAAGGGGCATATTAGATGATGGCCCAAACATGTTGACCATTAACATAGGATGATAGGGTTATTAATGTTTCCTGGTATCATCCTTTTTGTGTTTTTATTCCTATCAGGACATCCAATAAAAAAATAGAGGTTAGGAAAGTTTGAGGTCGTTTTTACTGTTCATGTTTATTTTTATCTCTGGTTAATGTAGAGTGAGAACTCTACAAATACAATGAACCCTCGCTCCCACTCATTGTGGCAGAGCCTACCTGGGACTTATTTGAGTCCAGGGTGTGGGAAGCCCAATGATGAAGCATTTTAACTGGGAGACAAGGAAACCCTACTCACATGGAGCCTGGGTACTTATTGTTGCAAGGAAACAGTGGCTCATGTGGATTAATAATTAATAATCTGACATACGACACTAAATATTAATCAAAAAGAAAAAAGGGGGTTAAATGTGGCGTCAGAAAGAAAAGTTTAGCCATACACATTAGAATTTTGGTGGAAAACGTTTGTTCTTTATACTCATAGTAAAATAGTTTTTTGAAAAATGAACACAGTATCACAATACATAATACACAAAACAACAATCTTAATACATGGTTCTAAACAAGTGTCCCAGTGAAAAAATAATATCAACCTAAACAAAAAGGAGTGACAAAAAGTGCAACATAGAAAAGGTTTCAATTATCGATTACAAAGGCGATCTTAGAAAATGAAGAAATATGATTGTCAAAACTTAGTCATCGTAAGTGTCAAAGAATGATTCGCCTTTATCGTCAACGGCGTTTCGACCCTGTTCTAGATAGTGGGTCTCGTCAGGACAGTTTAATATAGGGACACCTAAAAAAATAAAAATAAAAAATGAAAAATATCGTCAGAGTAAAATGTGCTCTTTTTTTCAAAAAATGGTAATGGAGCATTAGTGTGTGATCTCTCTACCTGGTCGTCAAGGATATTGCCTAATATAGATATAAGTCGTGTCACCGTGCTCAATGTGAAACAAAACTACTCACAGGGGCCCGGCCGGGTACTATAGATATAAGGATAGAAAAAATATTAGTAATAAAGAATGGATTATAAGGGTACACGTTAATAACAGTGCACACACTTATCACTTACCCCTGTGAGGAGAAACTCACGAGGAAACAAATGCCCAAGCGTTGCTTATCCTATATTTGTAAAATGGTAGGGAAGTTTAGCGTAAAAATCAATTTGTTGGCGGGAAGCTGAAGGACGGAACACATATACGCGAACGGCGTAATAGCTGTCGCTTTTATCGAGGAGTTCAATAGCCTGTAACGGAATATAAAGAAAGGGAAGGGAGAACACCTTATGTAAAAGGTTGTCCTATTATCCATTGGAAAGATTTTTTAAAAAAGGATAAAGGAAATCGTCCATACCTCTCTCAAAATCTTCCGGGTGTTTAGGTCTACCGCATTACGCTACAACAGGAGAACAGCGTTCAATCTGCTTTGGTACGATCACAGTGATTGGTGGAGGAACGTCAATATTTAAAAATGATTGGATCTAGGGCAGCAAATCAGAATGCCGCGTTTACAATGAAGAGACGGAAGGGAGAATCCTGTGTTGCTAAGTAACTAGGGAGACTCATTCCCATGCGTGCAATTGAATGTCTGCAAGTCATTGTCAATAAAGTTAAAGCAACCCCATAATCTTTCTGTCCAAGTATGTGGGGACACTACCATAGCGTTTACAGTGAAGAAAGCGGAAGGGAGAATCTCACATTACTAAGCAACTGGGGCAACTTATTCCAATGCGTGTAATTAAATGTCTGCAGATCCTTGTCAATAAAGTTCAAGCGACTCTATAGTCTTTCTATCCAAGTATGCGGGGACACTACCGTATTATATAAAAGAAAAAGCACATGATCAATTATACATTAAAGTGTGAAAAAATATTATTATACATTCTGAACATTTTTTGAAGGCGGTTCATAATTGGTGCGTCAGTCTAGTTCCATACTCAAAACTGTCTTAATGCCTACAATTAAAAGATTTTTAACAAATCAACACTTGTTATCCATACAACAGATCTTCATATCGATCACGCATTAATGAAAGGTCAACATATATGTCAAAGATTATTCTGAAGCAATGTTTCAATTAATCACAACAGAAAACACTGTTTGTAATATTGGTTGATGTGTCAATACAGATATGCCAACTTTTGTCTACAGCCCAAGTACAACCAGCCAATACTAAACAAGTATTGAGAAAGCAAAAATGTCGATTTAGTACCATATATAGAATGACAAAGATCTAAATGAGAGTAGTAATGAATCCACGCCATTCTTCAGCTGAATTCAATCCTTGCGTGATAGAGTTGGTACGTTCAATCCAACGACATTCTAGTCTTTGTAGTATCTGTGATAAATCTCCGCCTCTATTAGAGGCAGCCACTTTATCTATCACTTGCCAGCGGATGTCATTTGCTGTGTGGCCCTTCTCTAAGAAGTGGTTGACTAAAGGGGCATTGAGGACCGAATTTCTGATCCTGCTTCGATGTTGTCCTATCCGTGCTTTCACAATCTGTTGGGTTTGTCCAATATAGGGTAACCCGCAGGGACACAGTATACAATAAACTACATTTTTGGTATTGCAGTTTGCAAAAAAATTTAATTGCTGATCGACTTTGCCATGTTCAAATTTTTTTGTGTTGACCGTAAAATCGCAAGCCAGTCAATTGCCGCATTTGTAGTGTCCTTTTAAATCTGGTAAACCCCAAACTGATTCCAATGATCTCGTTACTTGTACTGGGTTTTCCATTGATGATCTAATAATATGATCCTTTATGTTCTTTCCCCTTTTAAAGGCAAACATCGGGGCATCAATGCTAGAATCTATACTTTTGATAATGTGCCAATTTCTTGTGATTAACCTGCCAATTGGATTCGTGTGTATACCGAAGGTGGTAATACAGATACGTTTGTTTACTTTAGATTTCTCCTTTGGAATGAGTAATGTTTCCCTCGGGCAATACCAAGCCCTTTTTAGGGAATTTTTTACCAACTTCTTTGGATAACCCCTCAATAACAGTTTCTCTCTCAGAATATACGCCTCTTTCATATAGTCCTCTTTTTTAGTACAGTTGCGACGCAGTCGCAAAAACTGTCCATGGGGTAGACCATCTCTTAGTGCACGCGAGTGATGACTGTTGTAGGCAAGTAGTGTATTACGCTCCGTAGGTTTTCTATGTAATGAAGTATACAATTTCCCATCATCATGTAATATGTTTAGATCTAAAAAAGCAATGCTCGATTCATGTATGGTAGATATAAACTTCAAATGTGGCTGGACAGAATTTAAGTAGAAAACAAAAGCATTGAATTCAGAAATAGTGTCAGACCAAATCAAAAAAATATCATCTATATACCTTTTCCAACAGGTGATCTTGGAATGGTATATATTGTCGTCATTAAGGACAAACTTGTGTTCTACGTGATCCATAAAAATATTCGCCAGATTTGGGGCAAAAATTGCCCCCATACTGGTCCCGGAACACTGTTGGTAATATTTACCTTCCGACACAAAATAATTGTGTGTTAGTGCAATCTGTAAGAGTGCAATGATAAAAGAAGTTGGAACGCGGTTAGGTTTAGGTCTAGCCTCTAGTAAATCCTGGATAACCTGTATACACTCTTGTTGTGACATTACTTCATTGCACACGAATATACCAATCATATTTCTTCATTTTCTAAGATCGCCTTTGTAATCGATAATTGATACCTTTTCTATGTTGTGATGGAGCAGGGTTTTTTACTTTAAAACCAAATACCTGTTTCATTTTTGCATGTTATAATTAAAAGTACTACTGATTAATTAGTAACTACTAAAAGTTTGTCGAGTCTGGTTTAATCAATCTTATTAACAGAAGAATTTCACGTGGGAACGCTATTGCATGGCTAAAATAATAAGTGAACTAAGTTAGTGAGCAAATTGACGAAATAGATGTTGCTTATGTGATGTTATTGTGTTTTGCGCTTATAATTAATATGCATTAATGGCTTTTGATGTCGCAAATGGCTAGATAAATACATACACATAAGGGTATTAGCAGGGGAATAACACTGTATAATCATTTCCGTGCAGTAATTCTGTTTTATGTTTTATTTCACTTAAAGTTGACTAATGTGGCCTACCAAAAGATGGCTACCACCCGCAGCCTGCATTCGAGTTGATGGAAAATTTGCAAGGAGGCTTCGCGCTGCCTGTGACCTTGCCCTCTCAACAAACCGAAAAGCCATGATCATGATGACAAAACCAGGACGGATGCCAAGAGCCCCTGAACATGATATTTGTTGCAAAACCGAATACTGAACTTATGAACTTGAAATGATCCCACGACTGGGATACAAATTATCCAAAAGAGACATCCGTAGAAGTAACAAATTAGTTATGGACCCCTTGTTTTCCTATTCATTATTTGGAACGATCTAAGTGTGAGAAAATCTCGCACAGTATCACAAATGTACCAAAGATGACTTTATTTCCGCCATTTCATCCGTTTTGAACAATGATTGTAACATTTCAGAATGTAATTTTAGTATAAATATTAGTAGACTAGAGAGGTCTAGCGCCACTTCTTCCCGAACTGATGATCCGAGGTCCCGACGCTGACGGAGAGGACGGTGACTCTACATGACGGCTAGAAACTTTGATTGAATTACTGAGGACCGGTTCTGACTTAGGATCTGACTTTTAGCCAGAATAGGTAAATATGAGAGAAATGAATTTGCATTTAATTGGCTTTTCATGCAATTTTAGATAAACAAATATTCTGTTTGAATCTCTGTGTCGGGTGGTTATTTTATTGTCATGTTTATTGAATTTATTTGCATATTATTTGAAATGTTTTCGCCAGATCTATAGCAACTAGTAGATGCCATTGACCTCAGGGTACATGCAGATTGGTTAGGTATCGAAAGTGTTTCTCCTTATACAGGGCACGGATAGAGTGGTAGGATGAATGTTGGTGTAATGGGCCCCACAAGCGTGTGATGTGTGTGTGCGTGTGTGACTGTGAGATCACTCCGTCCGTGGAAGTAGAGGAGATTCGGAAGCTCCGATCTGCACCAGTTTCTTGGTAGCAGAATGATGGTTAACTATTGTCTTGATCTGGCGACTTTGCGTGTATATAGGCTTGTTGATTATTGATTGATATTGATGTTTATACTAACACTGTATGTTGAAGTCGTATTGAGTTTTGTGTAGTGTGTACGGCTTCTGGGACGTAGGAAGTCGGTGACAATTCCGTAGTAGGGCAGAGGGAGTGCTGCTCTCGGAAACAAAAGGCGGGATTGTTGGCCCTGTATGCAGACAGGGGAAAACGTGTGACAATTGAAGTTGCGCGTCGCATTGTCTGGGTTCGATAAGGTAGCATCGCCGTGTGTTACCATTAGAAACGTATTTTCTGTGTGAGAGAAGTGTATATGATAGCGAAGGTTATCTGTGCAATTCTGGTCTTAGGTCTCAGGGATCCGTATGGCATTCCGTTAAAGCTTATCACTAGAAAGGTAATAGGTATTTACTGAGCTTGGTAGAAGGACAGAGCAGAGGTAAGCGCTGCTTTGTTAACGTGTGATATAATTCTGTAGTAGGACAGACTGTTCGCTGTTCTCGGGAAAGACAGAATTCTGTGCGAATGTACTACATTTTCTGGTGTGAAAGTGCGTGAATGAGAAGGCATTCTGGTTAATTGTGAAACTCTTAGGAGCATTCCGGAGAAAACAGTTAATTGGTGCTTGTTAGAAGGGTAAAGTAGAGGGATGTGCTACTTTATCAACGGAAGTAACGATTCTGTAGTAGGGCAGAGGAAAGCGCTGCTCTCGGGAAAGGCAGAATTCTCTTGGGAAAGGTCTTTTGCTGTTCTGTGGCTAGCGAAGCAGACAATGGAGATGTTTGTATGTTGTAACTAACAGACTCGTAGAAATTGAAGCAAAGTCTACCGAATAGTCTTGTAAAGGAGGGGTAGACGAGAGAGACAGGAGACAGGAGCAGAAGCTGCTGCAGCGACTGCTGACGTCAGGGAGACCGCGCTGTGATTGGACAGTGGGTTGGAACAGGGAAAGTACGTTGATTGGTGTGCTAGTGTACGCCGCGCCAGGATTGGGAGACATACAGGGTGACGTAGACGCTCCAGGATTGGTGCGTTAGTGTGAGTCGCGCTGGGATTCGTGGACTGAGTTAGTGACGTAGACGCTCCAGGATTGGTGCGTTGGTGTGAGTCGCGCTGCAATTGGACAGGAGATCGTACAGTTGTAGAAAGACAAAAAGGGTTGCGGAAAAATACGAAAATGTATTACCACACTGAGGAAAAGAAAAAGAAATCCTTGTTTAGTAAGGTTAAGAACTGGTTTGACAAGGATAAAGAGATTGTGACTAGGGAAGGACAGTTACTTCCTCCAATAAGAACCCCCGCATCCTTCATGGTTGCAAAGTATGGGTATCATACCTGTATTTGGTTAGATAACTGGGTGAAGTACACGAAAGAGGATGGGGTTTTAGCTTTCCCGGAACATGGCTCATTTAATCTGGCCATACTGAGAAACTTACGGGAGCGGATGATTTGTCTAGAGCCTCGGCCTAGGCCGACGCAATTTGAGGAATTAACTGAATGGGAAGATGAAATGCATGAGCGAGAAAAGCAGAGGGGTGGAGGGAGTTACCGTTATATGTTTGGGCGAAAGTATGATCGCGAAACCCATCACGACCGGATGCGACGATGGCGAGATGCTAGTATGACTGAGGGATTATATCCTATGAGAACAGCAGAGGAGACAGAAGGGAGAAAGTGTACAGAGAAAGAACATAATGTAGAAACAAGGAGATATGGGGCGAATGAGTCTGATGACGATGTCCTAGAGGACATGCTCTATAAAAGACCACCCCCGTATAGACGAGAACCAGAGGTAGGAACAGCAGTGACCCCAATGAGAGACACCCTGCGGATTATTAAGACAGAGGGTACCACCCCTGGGTTGAAAAGCAGTTGTTCTCTGGCGGAAAGAGAGAGAGAAAGAGAGAGAGAAATAGAAAGAGAGAGAGAAAGAGAAAGAGAGAGAGAAAGAGAGAATGAAAGGGAGAATGAAATTGAGGAGGAAAAGACCAGAGAACTAGCAAGAACTACTTTTGAATTGACAGAGAAAATCAGGGAACTGACTAAGAATCTTGAAGCAGTCACGGTGCCTGTGACAATAGGTCCGGTTATGCCGATTTTTGACAAGCAGAGGACGGGCGAAAATGGTTTGACAGTTCCATATGTGGGTAACAGATTGATTGTTCCTCCGGAGCAGGCAGTAATGAGAGCAGAAGAGACACAGTGGAGAACGGGAGAAAATCAGTGGAGACATACCATATGTGGAGGAGAATTGAGTGTGCAGACTAACTCAAGTTTGAACTCTGGATGTGTGGAAGGGAACAGGGGATCAATCCTAGAGCCACAAAGAGTGTCAGAACCAGGGGGTGCAGAAAAATCTGTGAGGATTTGAATGATTGGCTGAAGGCTTTGCAGAGGAAAGAAAAAGAATCCCAGGGAATTGATGACGTAGCCAGGCTACGTATGGAAATGGAGGAGATGATTGTAGGAACAATCGCTACAGAAACGCTGAAAAACTATCAGGAAGGGGAGATTCTCTTCCTGTGCAAGAGCATCACATGGAGAGCAAAGAATATACATGACAGGTTGAAAGGAATAGCCAGTGAAATGGGGATCGACATGGACAAGGTAAAAGCTTTACAAAAGCCTTACCGAGTGGATTTCACAGATAAAGACATTGAGAATCTGAACAATGCAGGCCGGACAGGACAGATTAAGGAGATGGTTGCTTTGCTGAGAAAATGGGGAGATGTGGAGAGATGGAAAGACAGATGGTACAGAAAGCGAGAGGATGGGACAGAAAGAACTTACTTGACATTCCCTTTGAAAGAAAAGGAGAAAGCAGTGACAGCCTATCCTATGAGGGAGATTCCAGGAGGTGGGTATGTACATGTCCCATGGACCAGACAGGATATTTTGTCATTTACAAATGATTTCCCTCGACTAAGGGAGAAGCCTGTCGAGTGGTATAGACAAGTCGACAGATTTGTGAAGTTGTCAAAAGTACAGTGGATTGACCTGAATAGTCTGTTTGATATAATTGTACCGGCAGACCTGTGGGCAGAATGTAAAATAGTCATCGACTGGCCCACTAAGGAATACCCAAGAGATCCAAAGACAGGAGCTCCAGATCCAGAGGTCATGAAAAAGTACGAACAGGTTATGGCCTTCTTGAAAAATAAGGTACCCCCCCCAAGGAAACAGATTGGGTTAAAATAGATCGAACACATCAAGAATTGAAAGAATCAGTCCATGCATATTATGAAAGACTAATATTAGCTTTCAAACAGTTCAGTGGAGATGAACATCTGGGTGACAAGGACCTGAGCCATTTTGTATATAGATTTGTGTATGGCTTGCGGCCTGAAATCAGTGAAATGATTAGGCAGCATACCGTAGACTGGCAGAGCAAGAAGTTTGACGAGATCCTGAGACATGCAAAATACTTCAGTGATGAGATTGAGGCAAAGCAGAGGAAACTAAAAGAAAAAGCAATGTGGCCACAGGTGAAAGTGGCAGAAAGACAGGAAGCTCAGTTGGTTGAACAAGCAAATAACCCAGGAAATAAACCCAGGTTTGGTCCAGGAAAAGGGATAGGAAATATAGAGGAAGCCAAAAAGAAATTCCCATGCCACAACTGTGGAAAATTAGGGCACTGGAAATCCGAGTGTAAGAATCCACCGTCTACTAATGATGACAATCCATCATTGAATTCACAGGTGCAGAGTGAGGGGTGTGGTCAGCATCAGCAACAGCAGAAGGCTGCTAAGCAGCAGAATCAGGTGCCAAAACCACCCTTGCCGCAGAGAAGAGGATCCCAGAAGTACAGCCAAGAGTCGGGGTTCTACGATGAAGAGCAGGTAATCAAGCCAAAACGCGCAAGCGCTGTATCTCAATACTGGCTGAAAAATGAGGGAAGTAACTCTGAGGGAGACTTCTGACGGTGCCGAAGAGAGGAGGAGGAGTGCGTACTTGGCGCAACTCTAGAAATAGACCAGGCAGGGCCTTTTGTAGATGGGAAAATTAATGGTGAAAGTGTTACTTTTCTAGTTGACACAGGAGCCACGAGATCGACTGTCAGGTCAGCTGATATAAAGAATCTTCCTCTCTCGGATGAAGCAATCCAAGTAGTTGGTGTGTCCAACACACAGATTAAAACTCTTCTTACTGAACCAGTAAGGGTTAAAATATGGAAATTTTCAGAAATGCACCGATTTGTAGTGTGTGACACTAGTCCTGTGAACTTGCTAGGCAGGGACCTGCTGTGCAAGATGAATTGCACTATTTTCTGTACTCCAGATGGAATAACCTTTGAAACACCAGATGAAGATGTTCTATACAGAATGACCATGGATAACAGGGAATGTGAGGCTTTGGGAACATATGCTATATTTAATCCAGATGCATTACCCCCAGAATTGAAACAGACAGTGAAAGCAGCAGTTTGGGATTTTACTGGAGAAGATGTAGTTCTGATGAGAAATGTAGATCCAGTAAAGATTACTGTAAAAGAGGGAGTGGCTTACCCAAACATTCCGCAATACCGACTGACAGCAGAAATAATTGAAGGAATAACACCCATAATTGAGAAAATGATTCAGCAGGGGGTGTTAAGAAAAATATTGAGCAGCCCATGTAACTCACCAATAATGGGACTGGAGAAACCTAATGGAAAGTTCAGAATAGTACAGGATTTGAGAAAAATTAACAAAATTGTTGTGTCATGTTGTCCCATTGTACCAAATCCATCAGTGATTTTGTATCAGATTCCCCATGATGCAGAATGGTATACTGTAATTGATTTGTGTCATGCTTTCTTTTCAATTCCATTGCATCATGACAGCCAGCCAATATTTTCTTTTAGATTTGGAGAGCGGATTTTGGCATGGTGCCCAATTCCACAGGGGTATACAGAGAGCCTTTTAATATTTAATCAATTGCTGAAGAAATCTCTGGAAAGTCTAACAATGCCTGAAAATTCAGTCTTGGTCCAGTATATTGATGACCTGCTTGTGGCATCAAAACACGCGAAGCTTGTGAAGTAGACACCATTGCTTTACTGAATCACTTGGCAGATGGAGGATTAAAGGTATCTCCAGCCAAATTGCAATTCTGCAAGAAAGAAGTCCAGTACCTGGGACATAACATTGAGAAAGGTCTGAGAAAAGTGACCATTGACAGGATTAAAATCATTAGAGGGATGAGAGCCCCAATGACACAAAGAGAAGTGAGAATGTTGCTGGGAATGGTGGGTTACTGTCGTCAGTGGATAAGTAACTTTTCTTTGATTGCCAAGCCATTGATTAAATTGACCAACAGTGAGGTAAAAAGACCCATTGGAACTAAACCCAGAAGAGATGGCTGCATTTAAAGAGTTAAAGAACAGACTATGTGAAGCTCCTGCCCTAGGAATGCCAGATTACGAAAAAGAATTTGAGCTGTACTGTAGTGAGAGAAATGGATGTGCACTTTCAGTGTCAATCCAGAAACATGGACGTCTGAGAAGGCCAATTGCCTACTTCTCATCAACACTTGACCCAGTAGCTGTGGGTTTACCAGGTTGTCTAAAAGCAGTAGAAGTCTGGAACAAAGTGAGGGAATCATAATGGGATATCCTGTACGGGTATTCGTATCTCATGATGTGGCAATCCTTTTAACAAGGAGCCGGACACAGTTTATGTCTCATAGTCGGCTGACTAAATATGAGAAAGTCATTCTTGGTGCAACAAATGTGACCCTGGAGAGATGTGTGAATGTAAATCCAGCAACACTGTTGCCCGATGCTGAATGTGTGGGAGTGAGGAATGAAGTTGATCATGACTGCCTGGATGTGCTTGATTACTGTACAAAACCAAGGCCAGACATAAGAGATCTGCCACTGCCTGAGAGTGATCATGTGTTGTTTGTGGATGGATCCTGCTTGAGAACGGATGAAGTAACGCTGAGTGCTGCATATGCTGTGTGTACAGTTTCAGGAGTTGTGGAAGCATCACCTTTGAACGGAGTTAAATCCGCTCAGGTGGCAGAATTGGTGGCACTAACAAAAGCCTGCAAGATTGGGAGGAGTGTGAGAGTGACTGTGATGACTGACAGCCAGTATGGCTTCGGAGTTGTCCATGATTTTGGCCAGCTATGGCTACAAAGAGGTTTCCTGACCTCAAGTGGAACTCCCATAAAGAATGCTGAAGTGATTGGAAAGCTGCTAGAGGCGATACAGCTGCCTAAAGAACTAGCAGTTGTAAAATGTGCTGCTCATGGTCAAGGTGATGATTTTGTCACTGTTGGTAGCAAATTCGCTAATGACATAGCACAATACTGTGCAAGAAACCATCATTCCATTAATCGAAGTAAAGAAAGAGAAATGTCTTCTTGTTCCTTAATGTTTACTAATGAGGTGGGAACATGGGAGGAGGTGAAACAGCTGCAGGATGAGGCAGGAGATGAGGAAATGAAAGATTGGGTGAAAGCTGGTTGTGCACCAAGGGAAAAAGATCATGTGTGGGTCTATAGGGATGGAAGACCAGTCATGCCAAATAGCATGCTATCAACAATGGCAAAGATGTATCATGGCCAAGGACACCTGGGGAGGGATGCTATGGTAAGGGCCTTTAAGCAGACCTGGTACAGTCCAAAATTCAGGCTGATAGCAGAAAGTCTCTGTCAGAGATGTCTGATATGTCAGCAATTCAATCCTGGGAAGAAAACAGTGGTGAGCCTAGGAACAATAGGCAGGGAAGGAGGACCCTTCACAAGAATGCAGATAGACTTCATTGCCCCCAGTCAACAGATTGAGGTATGTTCTGGTGGTGGTCTGTTTGTTCTCCAGGTGGGTGGAGGCATATCCAACAAGAAGAAACGATGGGATAACAGTGGCCAAATTACTGTTAAGAGAGTTCATCCCAAGGTACGGGTTCCCAGTAACCATTGAATCAGACAGAGGAGGACATTTTTATAATGAAATCATGGGTCTAATCTGTGAAGCATTGAGTGTACAGCAGAAGCTACATTGTGCTTACCGACCAGAGGCTTCTGGTGTGGTTGAACAAATTAATGGTACCATCAAAAACAGAATTGGCAAAATGTGCCTAGCCACAGGAATGAAATGGCCTGATGTCTTTCCTCTACTCCTGATGACCATTAGGTCTACTCCAGACAGAACAACAGGTTTGAGTCCACATGAAATTATCATGGGACGTGCTATGAGAAATGCATTTGTACCAGTCAACAAGCTAATGACTATAACTGATGACATGATTTAGGATTACTGTAAGGGCCTGGCTGACGCAGTTCATTCTGTGTTTCACCAGGTTGGAGAAGACGCCACCACACTTGAAAAGAAACCAGCCCATGATCTGAGCCCAGAGGACTGGGTAAGGATAAAAGTCCACAGAAGAAGGAATTGCCTGGTTCCAAGGTGGGGAAGGCCAAGACAAGTCATTCTGACCACAACAACTGGTGTGAAGTGTGCTGGAGTGAAAAATTGGATACATGCAAGTCACACACTGAGAGTTCCAAATCCAAGAGACGGCACTGGAAAAGAATACTTTGAAGAATCAGATTCCAGTGATGATGCAGACAGCGAGACAGTAAGAAGAAAAAAGAATCCTGAAAGTGGGGAAAGTGAGTCCAGAGAAATTTTCATCCCACCAGAAGAGATTCTGAAAAGAACAGTGCAAACCGTAGAGGCGAGTTCAGATTCTGAAGAAGTTCCTGAGGTTCCAGCTAACAGTAACCAACACAAAAAGAAAGAAAGAAAAGAAAAGAACATTCCAACAGAAGTGACACCTGAATCGAATGAGGAAATTGGACAAGTTCCACCTGAGATAAATATTGAAGAAGAAGGGACAGACAAAGACAGAGAGGGACAGATTGCGGAAAACCCCGAGGAGGTGTAGGGAACATCAACAACAAGCCAGGTGAAGGGACAAGCAGACAGCAAGAAGATTGCGTGTCGGAGACCCGAGGAGGGACAGAAGTAGGGAAATCTCAATTGGTGGAAAAAGAGACTGTTGGAGAAAAGGAAGTTGTTGGAGAAAAGAAAGCTGTTGATGAACAAGAGGCAAGTGAAACAGAGTCTGATGAAAGTGACAATGAGATTCATGGAGGACGAGTTCTGAGAAAGAGAACTTGGCTGGGAGAAAGAAACAATAAAGAAGGAAGACAAAAGAGAAATGCTAAAGGAGATCTTTGGCCAAATAAGATAAAGAGACTAAAGTATAGACTGACACGAGTTAACTCTTCGAAAGCTGAACAAGTGAACTAAGTGTCAAGTCAAAATCCCACTAAAGAAGAAGAAACAAAGATACCTGAGAGAACTAAAAGAATAAGGAAACCAAACCAGAGGTGCAAGTCACAGGAATGGACGTATGTGGCACTGCCTGAACAAGGAGAAGAGGCAGACAGTCAAGGAAGTCCAGAGGAGGCTTTACTGAAAGAGGTTGCTGAAGAAGAGGCTGTGGGAATCCTGAGAGTTATCTTGTCCGACATTGGAGAAGAGACGGATGTTCAGGACCTGATACAGTTTGATGATGATGAAGAAACAGTGAAAAGTGATGATAACCCAAATTGAGTAAAATCCAAAGAAGTCACTTGAAGAAGAAAGTGAAGAAGTAAAATTAAGAACTAATAGATTGTAATAATCTGGTGGGTACTTGCTGCCCAAAAAGGTTCAGTAGAGGAGTAGAAGAGGCTAAGTCAAAAGACACGGTCAAATTAACAAAATGGCTAACACTGAGAATAATAAAAGTAGATGTACCTTTCTGAGAAGATGGTGCAAAATGTGCTGCTGCTGTACAGGTTTATTAATGCTGCTTTGGAGCGTGCTTGCTCTACTGATTTCTTTTAGAGTCACTATAGACACTTTAGAAGGTCATACTGAGAACAGAACTAATATAGGGAAGAGTTCACAGAAGATAGTACCAACTAGAACTAGCAATGTACATATACATAAGGATAGGTCAATTAATGATTTTTCTAGCAATTTTTTTTCTAAATTGTTATATGAATACGTAAAGACAATGGAAGTAAGGGATTGCTACGTTTGCATGCAATTACCTGCCTCTGTTTCGGAAGGAGTGACTTATCATCATCTTCCGACTACGTATGGAATTTCATGTAGTGTGTTGATTAGTATATTTTATCAGTTAGGGAGATTAGATTATAATATGTCTAATATAGATAATATTCTTGGGCAATTGCCTATGAATAAAGCACTGAATCCTGCAAAAGAAGCTAACATTTTAGGTGAGATTTTTTAGAAACTAAAGAATTAACCTTAGAATATGTTTTTAGAAACAATTTAACTTGCAGTTTGAAGGGAGAAGAGAAGAATTTTCTAGACATGGTTGAGAGAAGAAGGTTGAACATGCACAGGAAAGCAGAAGGGCATAAAATGAGTGAAACAATGTGGGATATTGAGAAAGAAAAGGAGTTGAAAAATGGAGCCAGTCCAACTATGGCTATAGATGCCCCACAGAAAGGCAAACTGTGCATTACTAGGAAGAGATCCCAGTATGATTATTATTTCATAGGGTCTAGTGAGTGCCATGATACATACTTTATTGCAACCGGATGGGGATTTAGAGGAGGAGAAGATCCAGTTTTCCCGGGAGTGTATTATATTTGTGGGAACAAGGCTTATTACCGTTTGCCTGACCATTGGTTTGGCACATGTTATGTTGGCCTGGTCTTTCCAAAGATTTTTCACATGGATAGAGTAGATGATGCTGAACATACTAATCCATTAACACGCTATAGAAGAGAAACATGGACAGAAATTGTAGGAGATATTTTTGGAGCTTTAATTCCAGCAGTGGGAATTTCTTTGAATGCATTTGGCATTCGGAAGCTGTCAACAGTGGTGGATCGCTTGTCAACAAGCACCGCTAGAGGCTTTCTTTTGGTTAATACAGAAATGGTTGCTTTGCGTGCCATGGCGATGCAAAATCGACTTGCCCTTGACATTCTTTTGGCAAAGGAGGGTGGAGTCTGTGGAATGCTCAAATTTCAACATTGTTGCACTTACATTCCTGACGAAAGCAAAGATCTAAAAGTTTATATAAAAAATATTACTGATTTACATGAAGAATTAGTACCACTGGAAGCTGAAAGTATCTGGACTAGAATGGCTAATAAGATGATTGCTATTAAGAATTTTATAGCTAAAATAGGTAGTACCATATTTGGTAAGATATTATTTCCATTAACCTGTGCAATTGTTGCCTTATTGATTCTTAGATTAGGGTGTATGTGTTGTAGATATAGAAGAAATAAAAAGAAAATTACAAAACAAAATGTTAAAAGAAGACAAAAGAAACCAGAAAGAGATCCACAAGAAATAGAATTAGAAGAGCTAAGAGAAAGCATGTATATAGAAACTAAGAAAGAAGATGAGATGGAAAGAGTTTGAAAAGAATGAACAAGAAGATATTTTGAATTCTTCAAAAAGGGGAATTAAATTGATTTTTGGGGTTTTTGATTTTTGTGGTGATAAGATATCACCAAAGGGGGGATTGATGGAGCAGGGTTTTTTACTTTAAAACCAAATACCTGTTTCATTTTCGCATGTTATAATTAAAAGTACTACTGATTAATTAGTAACTACTAAAAGTTTGTCGAGTCTGGTTTAATCAATCTTATTAACAGAAGAATTACACGTGGGAATGCTATTGCATGGCTAAAATAATAAGTGAACTAAGTTAGTGAGCAAATTGACGAAATAGATGTTGCTTATGTGATGTTATTGTGTTTTGCGCTTATAATTAATATGCATTAATGGCTTTTGATGTCGCAAATGGCTAGATAAATACATACACATAAGGGTATTAGCAGGGGAATAACACTGTATAATCATTTCCGTGCAGTAATTCTGTTTTATGTTTTATTTCACTTAAAGTTGACTAATGTGGCCTACCAAAAGATGGCTACCACCCGCAGCCTGCATTCGAGTTGATGAAAAATTTTGCAAGGAGGCTTCGCGCTGCCTGTGACCTTGCCCTCTCAACAAACCGAAAAGCCATGATCATGATGACAAACCCAGGACGGATGCCAAGAGCCCCTGAACATGATATTTGTTGCAAAACCGAATACTGAACTTATGAACTTGAAATGATCCCACGACTGGGATATCCAAAAGAGACATCCGTAGAAGTAACAAATTAGTTATGGACCCCTTGTTTTCCTATTCATTATTTGGAACGATCTAAGTGTGAGAAAATCTCGCACAGTATCACAAATGTACCAAAGATGACTTTATTTCCGCCATTTCATCCGTTTTGAACAATGATTGTAACATTTCAGAATGTAATTTTAGTATAAATATTAGTAGACTAGAGAGGTCTAGTGCCACTTCTTCCCGAACTGATGATCCGAGGTCCCGACGCTGACGGAGAGGACGGTGACTCTACATGACGGCTAGAAACTGTGATTGAATTACTGAGGACCGGTTCTGACTTAGGATCTGACTTTTAGCCAGAATAGGTAAATATGAGAGAAATGAATTTGCATTAAATTGGCTTTTCATGCAATTTTAGATAAACAAATATTCTGTTTAAATCTCTGTGTCGGGTGGTTATTTTATTGTCATGTTTATTGAATTTATTTGCATATTATTTGAAATGTTTTCGCCAGATCTATAGCAACTAGTAGATGCCATTGACCTCAGGGTACATGCAGATTGGTTAGGTATCGAAAGTGTTTCTCCTTATACAGGGCACGGATAGAGTGGTAGGATGAATGTTGGTGTAATGGGCCCCACAAGCGTGTGATGTGTGTGTGCGTGTGTGACTGTGAGATCACTCCGTCCGTGGAAGTAGAGGAGATTCGGAAGCTCCGATCTGCACCAGTTGCACTTTATGTCACTCCTTTTTGTTTAGGTTGATATTATTTTTTCACTGGGACACTTGTTTAGAACCATGTATTAAGATTGTTGTTTTGTGTATTATGTATTGTGATACTGTGTTCATTTTTCAAAAAACTATTTTACTATGAGTATAAAGAACAAACGTTTTCCACCAAAATTCTAATGTGTATGGCTAAACTTTTCTTTCTGACGCCTCATTTAACCCCCTTTTTTCTTTTTGATTAATATTTTGTGTCGTATATCAGATTATTAATTATTAATCCACATGAGCCACTGTTTCCTTGCAACAATGATGAAGCATGTCACATTTTGATGTGGGTGAGGGCTCTGCATTTTCCAGAGAGAACTCTGCATAAGGAAAAGGCAACACAAGGAAAAGCTACCAGATCTTTTTGCTGTAGTGATTGATTATGTTGGTAGAAGAAAGATCTGGGTAATGAACCCTTCAACCCTCTATTGTGTAAAAAGTAAAATTACTGCACCATATCTCTGCATACAAAATACCAACATAACGAATGGGCTAACCTTGACCAATATTTGTGTTCCTCAGCTTCTCCACTATCTGAAGAATGTGCATTTCACAAACCCAGCAGGAGATGAAGTGTACTTTGATGAAAATGGTGACCCTCCTGCTATTTATGATATATTGAACTGGCACCGTTTGCAGGATGGGTCCATCCTCCATGTGAAAGTAGGAACTTTCAACAACAGCGCTCCCTATGATGAGCAGTTTGTCATTAATGAGAGCGCAATCATGTGGAACAAAGGCCTGCAGGTAAGACTTTTGGTACCAAGGCTACATCTAACCAACATTAACCATGGAGAAAGCATTGCCGGGTAGTTATGGGCCAGTGGTGTGGGGTAATTTCTAATGTTATTGTACAAAATAGTGTGTTTTTTCACTGTACTATTTAAATAAAAGGTTACACGAAGGACACTGTGCTGCCCACAACGTTCTCGCCTGCCTACTGAATGTCTAACAGGAGTGACTATGTTGCATGTCACAACAACGAAAACTCTGTAAAAATTGAATTTTATACCCAATATAAATATTGATGATGCCACACCTTATTTTAGGATTAGTGTTGCATTTTGAGATGATTTACCTCCTACTAACAAATTGTTCGTCCTCTTATGGGGTATAATGCAAAGTCTTTGACATAAAACCGATTTCTTATGTTATTATTTCATGGATCTTATGGCTAGTTGAAAAAAATTTAAAATTAGGTGATTATTTTCTATAAACGTCTTCCTTATCCATTTCTGAATAACATGCTAGCATGTGAAGTTGAAGATATACTTTCAACCATTGCTTCTTCTCAGTTGCTTCAGCAGTATTCTATTATAAACCAAAATATAAATTAGCAAAGCTGATAGACCTGGCTAATATGTTAAAGTTCTTCGTTAATTGTTTGTGTGCGTGATTGTGTGGATGAGAGAAGTGAATGAATCTGAGAAAGCATCAACATATGAATAAATGGAATGCTGAATAATAAATGAATAGATGTGTGCATGCATGAGTGGTTGAGTGAGATAATGTCAGTATAGCTAGATGTGTGGTAAGTTGGATAAATGGATGACTGGTGCAAGGACAGTGTGTGAGGAACTAGTCTGTTGTGTGAGGAGAAAAGGTAAAATGGTGACATAGAGGCAAGGAGACCAATGTGGGAGTTAGGTCAGAGGGTGGGCTGCAGTTGCTGAATAGGTGAGCGATTAATTACATGGATGGACTTGTAAGTGCATTTATGCTATGCATAAATGGTGAGTGAGTGGAGAGAAGGATTGGTGCCAGAAATCCTGACAAAACATTCCAAAATATTGTTAAATAAATGTTGCTCAATTCAGTGATATAATCATAACTGAGAGACTCAGAAACAATGAAGAAGGCATTTTTTACTTTGAAGAGCCTTTATTATATTTTATTGTGACATATGTCTCACGATTTACATCTTTTGATGGCTCAGCTCAGTTTTAGACTTTAGACGCTGACTTAACTTTGGCTCGGTGCTCCCATAGGCAGTCCGTGTCCCTCACCTGTCAAAGACAAAATGGGGAATAGACCAAATATTTTGTGGGTCAAAATTCACTATCCAGATTTACAATACAGCGCTGTAGGACATACAGGGAGTGCTGCTGGACTTTTGCCTGCCCAGGAACTCGCAGTCCCAGACATCTCTGCCAGCCCAAGGAGGAGGGGCAGACCTTGTTTTCCGACACGCCGCGTGGTTCAAAGTGCCCAACCATCTCATGCTGCACAAGACATACAGGGAGTGCACTGGACATTTGCCTGCCCAGGGACTTGGTATTCCAGACATTTCTGCAGTCCCATTGAAGTAGGGCTGACCCTTTTTCCCCCGCAGTGTGTGCTTCAATGCATCCAATAACCTCCCGCAGTGCGGGACGTGAACTGGTCGCACCCAGGCCTCGCCCGGACTGCTTCTGGACAAGGATGGGCTGGGCCACCCCAATTAACCCTAATCTCTTTAGGGTAGGAAACATTTCCTACTACTGCTTTCTACAGCTACAGTTTGTTTGCCTACTGTTTGCCCCCAGGTGTAGTGTAGTTCCTATTTCCCTAATAGGCTCTGCGCATTGGAATAATATATCCAATAGATTTGGCATAGGACTGAGGTCAGTATGCCTCTATTGAGTATATTAAACTTAATTACTTTGTGCCAGTTAACTCAGAGGCCACTAGAAACTCCTTGTAAACAAGAAGGGAGTAGTTTCTGGCAACCGCATAACCATGACAACTTTGTTTCCCTTTAGAATCTGAACACTCTCAGAATCGTGGAAACAACAGACAACAGTTTCACTCAGCTAATCGTGCATGCTTAGTTTCTTCAGAGTTACACAGAAAGAACAGACGGGCGTTTCAATAAAAGGATTTATTGAACAGTCTTGTTTCTCGTGTAAGAGATATGAGCTGTTACAATCGTAAGACAGTATGCGAGATATATTATGTACAGCGTAAGCAGTAGAAAGAAATAATACTGCGCTAGCATTATCTTTTAGCTATGACACATATATTCATATACATAAATAACATATGCTAAAAATGTGAGTACTCATAAGATACTTCTCTAACTAGTTCTACCCCAGTGTACCTAACCTAAGTGTAGTACAAGGTAAGAAGTAGGTGATGTATTCTATAGTATGGTAGGGTATAGTATGGTATGCTATAGTCTGGTATGCCAAGTCTGGTATGCCAAGAGTCCCTCTAGGTTCTAGTCAGCTCCATACCTTGAGAATGAGAGAGGTGGGAATCTCTTTCCGGGTCTCGAGCTCTAACACCCCACAAAAGGAGTCAGAACACTGGAAGCTGGATCCTCTGCGAGCAAGGATGACAGCGTCTCTTGTCAGTGCATCAGGCCGGGACACGGGCTCCTCTAAAGTCGAAGGTCTCCTCCTACTTGCTTGGGCAAGGGAAGGTATATTTATACATGGTAGGTGCCTTGGAATGTTAGCATTGACGTAAAGTCGGGCAGAGGAATACGTCAGGAATGAACCCTTAAGGAATAGCGGCTCATGCATATTAAAGGAGCTCTTGGAGAAATCAATAATCCTGTGCTAGGGGAACTCCCAAGAGCTTAGGTCTGGTTTCTAAGAACTCATTGTGATGTTGGGATGGACGGATGTTGGTGACCAGGCCTGTATTTGGATAGCATGGCTAATGCCTAAATAAGGACTGGGATCGTATGCCTATATAAGGGCAATGCGAATTGTGCCTATATAAGGACATGTTTCAGGAAAACCTATATACGAACACCTAAAGCAGAATACAACACAGGGGCTGGTTCCTATCTGCCAGGACACTGTTGCTCAGTAAGGAGGGGCCTTTCAGCAAACATTATTTGTTCTCTCTGGCTGCATGACGCTGGGATGGGCTAACTGTTTGACGAGGTCCTTGATTTGCCCAAACGTCCTTGCACTTAGTTTCCTGCAGGTGAGCACACCAACATCTAAATACCAGAAAATATCATGGGAAAGCAAAATGTAACGGGACGTACCACACTACCGCACAGACAGACAAATATAGATACTATGCTTGAGCGAGCAATAGTTGTTGTATCAAAGAAGATAGCTCTAACTGAGCATAGATTGTCCTTGGAGTATGGTAGGGGAGCTAAGGAGGTAGTTCTCAGTACCAACATACTTGAGGATGAACCCTGTGACTCCACAGTAGTCGGCACATTAAGGAAGCATTTAGGGGCACTTACCTCTAGCCCTGAAGGAGACGAAGAAGATGAAAACAGGATACAGCTTTTATGTTATGTCAACTACGTTAATATGGAAGAAGTCAATACTAATATGAAAACCATACATTAATTAATGAGAATGACATTGCATCTTTATTAAAGAATTCGCCTGTTGTGAACTCCACATCAAGCCTGACTCACTAATACATAGATAGGTAAGCTCTGAGACCTAGGCCCGAAGTCACCGATTGGTAACTCACAGGTATGGTGGCCGGTAGCTGGCAGACAAATGCACAAACAGAAACCTTAGATCAATCCCACAAATCGGTGCAGTGACACTACAATGGTCAAGGGAGATTGGCCCCAATAAAGCACACATGACTGGAGGGGTATGTGCGCTCTTAAAACACCATAAAGTCAGATGCCACATGAGTTAGGAACACATAGCCAATTAAGACACAGCACACACAGTAATCACGCACTCCCCATGCCAGACATCTGTACGCGTTACCCACTGGCCACATTGTGTCCAAGCAAGGTAGAAGCCCACGTGTATTTTCCATTAAACAATTAATTTACAACTGCAGAGGCAGCAACTTACATTCGTCACCACAGATGGTTCGACAGAAATTCTTTATTACCTACAATGAACTGTATAACAGGAGGATGCAGACTGATTGGAAATAGAGACAGTCCTCAGACTCTACTCCTGAGAAAGCTGTCCTAGCTGCTCTGTTTAATTATACAAGCTGTTCCAGTTTTGCCAAACGCCTCAGTTCTTTGTTTTTTTAAGATATTTCATGTGCAAGTAAAACCTGCAGTAGAGCTAACCTTACATCATGTGAAGGAGCATCACACCTGACACAATAAAGAGTAGTGGCCTGTTTGGTACAACTGTCCCTTATAACATCCAACAACGTGATGTATATTTGTTGTTTAGGAAGGAATGTGCCTGCTGGAACCAGTCCTTTGGTAGCGAACAGAAATCAGATGGTACCCCTTTCAACAAATTCACATACAAAATACATAATCATACACCTTGTGCTAAAAATTACACCAAGAACTTCTTGGCCATTGGACACGTGTCAACCTTAATGTTGATGTCAAAATTAGTTGCTCTAACAAGAATTAGTTAGTTAACATGTTAAACTCAAACTAGAACTTACCCACTTCCTGCTGTTGGACTCTCAACGGCCTATCAAGCTCCAGATAAGCCACCGCAAGTATGCGGGCCATTAGGGGGCCCAGGGTGCAGCACACAGGATTCCCATATTAGGAGGACTTGCCAAGCTGGACTTCTGTTGAATTCTTGGTCCAGCGTCATAGGTCCTCCCACCTCTTCTGACAATGAATGTTGTGCCGCCTTTACAACCACCAGGGTCCGCACCTTCTTGGCGATGGCCTTCCAAATGGTCTTCTGATGGGTGCTGACCTGCAAGGATACAAAAGAAATGAAAGAAAACAAAATGTTTTGTGATTTGTTGTTTGTCTGTATTGATGTAACACAATTGTCACTTCATATCATGGAACATTTTTCTGCAATTAAATGTTCTCCTATGTAAAAAAGCGTTGTATTATTCCTATTTACTTATGGCACAATGTATACTGCCCACTGGGAGTAAGGGGCCAGCTGTTTTTAAAACCAACATTTTGAAATGGGATAAAATAAAAATGAAGTGTAACTCAATAATGAAGGTTTCTCCACTGCTACCACTGTTGGGCTGGCCCAGACGAGAGGCCTACTATACAACTGGCATGCTTCGCATATGGACAGAACACTCTCTAACCGAGATAGACTCCCTATTCGAGGACAGACAGTTAGGGCCTGATCGCCAGATAATGGAAGACTTCGAACTTCCCCCTGGCCAATTTTTACTCCACAGGCAACTCATAGAGAGCTATCCTCCGTACCATGATTTGTCGGAAGGAGAACCGGCAACCCATCCGGTCATCCACACAGTCGTGCACATGGGGCCGGGTCGACACCTGGTCACTTGGCTATATAAAGCCATTCGAGAGCTTTTAAACAAACCCCTCGATGCACTGCGAGTAACATGGGAGGAAGAACAGGGGCACCAACTACATGACAAAGAATGGGAGACAGCACTCAAATACCCCAAGAAGGTGTCCCGAAAAGCACGCTTCCAAAACATACAACTTTATATCTTACATAGAGTATATCAAACGCCAGCAATTTTACCCAGCCACCCATTTCCTGTGCCCTAGATGTCAATCGTCGGATGCAGACTTTTATCTCATGTTTTAGAATTGCCCTAAAATACAGCCATACTGGCACACTATCCACGAGACACTCAGAGACCTCACGGGTCTAATTAACATGGACACATGGGAGGCCTGTGCACTCTTAATCTTCCGAAGGCAGAAACAACACAAAGTATTAATCCGCTTTGCATCGCTGACAATACTATTAGCTAAAAGGGAAATAGCAATGCAGTGGTGAGCCTCCACAGGACCTCCAATAGCAGCATGGGTAGGAGCAGTGCACAAATGGCCAGCAGCGGAGGAGGAAGCACTTAGGGAGGAGGAAGTCAACTGATGTGTGATGACTTAGACACTGCAAGTCCCGGCAGATCCGCAATCACAGGTCTAGACCGAAAGCATGCGCACTATTTCTCCCAGTGCTCCAACTGTGCAACGACACACGGCAACATAACCACACACAATCTGGGACAGCTAGACAGACGTTAACGGCAGGACAGGCCCCCAATTCACTGAAATTAGGCACACCCACAGGTAGGCAGCACAGTAGCCCCGATACCCCGTCTGACTCACACATCCTAGACCTCACGATCACCACCCCAGTTTCACTCCCCAGTTCTGAGTTCAGCACCGTAACCGGTAGTTAATACACCAATACGCAACAGGAAAGAGATGTATCTCCCGAGGAAAGGACATGTGAACCAGGGTGATATTGTTTATAGTAAGTGACTGTAATTCCCAATGTATAACAACACACAAAATGAAGTCAATCTCAATGTTTTACCATGCAATGCATTTCTCTTATGAAAATATTAATAAAAATATTTGACAAAAAAAACTCAATAATGAAGGTAACTCTCCATTTCATTTTCTGCCATTTAAAAGCATCCAGAAGCATTTTTTAGTTAAGAACTCCAGTTCTGAGTTGACAAGAAATTTATTCTAAGGGTCGAATACCTCAGTGCTTCCGTTGTTCACCCCCAGCCTGGTCCTCAAATCTGACTGAGCACTGCTCATTGTCAGGCCCTGCTATCTGCAACCTGATGATCATGATGTCACATGAGCACAGCCTTCCCTTAACTTTGAAATGAAAATATGACCTTGTGCTCATTTGAAAAAAGAACCATGGCTGTGAGCTGCTCTGAAGGTGTCTGGGAGCAACTGATAGCAACTGGTACCTCCACGTGGCTGGTTGGAAAACACCTGATCTAGGATGAATGATTTGTGGGATAATACACATAGCCAATATCAGCTGGTGTCCACTTCTCCTCTAGAGATTCCAGGGGTTTTTGGGCAGTGGTTAACGGTAGGCAGCTTAATGAGGCTGCGCAAGATGATATAGGCTCCTCCATCCCTCCAGCCCTCTGGGTCGCCCACTATCATAAGGTGTACGCACTGAATAAAGACCTCCTCTCTAACCAGGGTGATGCTGAGAACCTGTACCCCCTTGAGATCAGGTTTGAGTATGAGGAGGTATATGAAGCAATTATGGGTAGCCTGTCCAATAAAGCACCTGGGCCAGATGGAATACCTATGGATTTATACATAGCTGAACCACACCTTTGGTCTTCAGTTCTTAATGCCAAGACCCAGTTACGCCTACCGTTGACCTGGAAATCTGCTACCATAGTCCATGTGTTTAAGGAGGGGAATCGTCAGGACCCTACCTGCTATAGACCAATCTCCCTGTTAAGCTCGGTGGTTAAGGTAGTAGGGTGTATCTTCCTTCAGCGAGTGGAAGCCTGGGCCTAGGCGACAATATTATCTGCGATGTCCAATATGGATTTAGGGAAGGGATTGGCACATTGGAACAATGCCTGAACCTTAACCTTATTATAGGGAAATATGTTGAGGCGAAGCAGAGATCGATATTCCTTGCATCTATGGATCTCAGTAGCACCTTTGATCGGGTGAACAGTTCTCGGCTGTGGGATATTCTTGGGGTAATGGGATAGTCAGCTCAGTTGATTAATTTTCTTAGAACTCCACATGCGGACGTAAATGCCCGTGTCAGATATGGCACAGAGGGGGAGACAACTGAATCTTTTAGCCTCCCACGGGAAGGGGGGTTAGGCAGGGATGCCTGATGGCACCAATTTTGTTCTTATTATATATTAAAAGCCTGAACTCCTGCTTGAGTGAAAATGGGTCTGATCTGCCCAGGGTAAAGTCTGACAGCGTGCCTACCCTGTTATATACCGACAACGCCTTTTTAATGGCCAGAACGGCTAATGGGTTAAAACTCCTGGTGGACCAGTTTGTGAAGTTCATGGATGATCTGGACCTAGATACTAAGAGGGTCATTAGCATGGCGATCTGCCCGCCAAAATACCCCACTGGACGGCCTGTTACCCTGTCACATTAGCATGGCGGGGGTACCGCGGCAGACGGAAAGACAGTCCGCCGCTTCGATTGCCCTGCGGGCGGAAAAGGCCCACAATATAGTGGCGGTGCCATGCAGGCACCGCCATCCATATTAGGATGTTGGCGGTTTCATGCCTTTCCATGGCGGAGACTCCACCATGAAATGGCATTCGGGAATCGCTTTGGGGGCCTGTTGTGGGCCCCCGGGGGGTGGGGGGCTGCACTTGGGGGGTACCATTGGCATACACAAGGTGGCAGGCACCATGCGGTGCCTGTCACATTGTGTATGTCAATGCACAACATGCATTTACAACATTGTGGCGGGTGCTGCTCACAGCACCGCCCGCCACGTTGTTGTATATGCGGGATGCGACCATCACGGTGGCGGTAGCATCCTAATTGGCGGTGCGGGACTGCCGCACCACTGGCGGCCAGTCCCAGCACTGCTCGGGTGGCGGGCGGACTGAAGTCCGCCTGCCATAGTAATGGACCCCTAACATCTCAAAGACTCATTATATTGTTGGCAGGAGGAAGACCGCCAAAACAAGACCCATTCACATTAAAGGGCAAAACATTTCAAGGGTTTCCACCTTTCCCTACCTGGGGATATCATTCGACCAACAGAATAATTGGCTTTCTTGCATTTCCAGTCGCTGTTCCAAATTCACACAAGCCTGTTGTGCCTTGTTTAGATTTTCACTGTCGGTGGGTAATAAGCCCATTCTGCCCCTGCTACAAATCTACAGAATGAAGTCTCTCCCAGTCCTCACTTATGGTGCAGCCATTTGGGAGTTCTGCAAGTGTAGGGGGATCCAGCTGGAAGAGGACCGATTCTGTAGAAAACTTCTGGTGTTGGGTCCAAACAGTTCCACAATTGTCACCCACGAGGAATTGGGTCTGAACTATGTGGAGGATCAGGTTAAATTGGCTCCTGTGCTACTCTGGATTTCTGTTTCGGTCAATGAGAGTTTGTGGTTCAACAGGAGTGTGATTGAGGACTGTATGGAATGCACGTATGGACAAAAGATACTGTGGATGAACTACATAAAATGTGTTGTCTGTTCCCTTGACTTTATGGACATTTTTTATAGGCCACACCTCCTTAAAAAGGGTGATTGTGGACCTTTTAAGGAACCATTTTTAACTAAGGTTAAAGAAGAAAGTGAAATTTGGGCGTTGGACAAAAATTCCATCAGATCCTTTTTATTGTTGAAATCTGTTATCTGTGCTGAAATATATCTTACAGCAGTTAAGCATCCCAGGGACAGATCTCTGCTTACTAAATTTCGTGTGGGCACTATTCGTACAATGATCTGTTTCCCTCCGAGTCAGTTTGATCCCCCATCCCCTTTTAATTTGCCCTTGTGATGACAGTTCTCCCCAGACCCTATTACATCTGGTTTTATTTTGTAAATTGTATGCATTTCTGCACAGAGGGTACCTACTACCACTTCTAAAAGTGAGGGGTTTTACTCAGTTTCGACCCGCCTTTTTATACTTACAGTTATTACCTGATCAGGCGGTGATGTCAGCAGTTATTGGTTTTTCAAAAGGTGCATTACATTGGAATAATATATATTGTGTGCCTTGTAATGTATGTGTTAGGTCGGGCTGTTGTTTTTATAAGGTTCTTATATGTTTATGAACCGCTCTATTAGAATGAATTGTATTTTTTTGTGTTTAATAAGGCTTTAAATGTTTTTATATGTCTCTTTTTAAGTCTTTATCTTTTATGATTATAATGTATAATCGAATAAAGATTACTATCAATCAATCAATCATTGCAAATATCATTTTAATTTGGTATGTAAAAAATTAGATATAAGTACACTTGTAAATAAGATATAATGTGTTTTCTATTTTTATACGATGTGAAATTTCTACGTTTCACATGAAAATCATACATATACATAGGTTAATCTCAAAATGCACACCAAATAAAATGTAGGGCTCAAAATGCACAACACATGCTAATGTTACTTTTTTCTAATCATAATAAAGTGCTTAAAAATTCACCCCATCATTGTTCTATATATTGTGAAAAAATAAACAACACTTCCCTTCAATCACTGCACTTCACTCAAGAACTCAAAGGGACATTCTAGCCTGTGTGTAAAAAAAACAGTTAGACAGATTTACAAAAACATTTTAAACATGTACCTGTTCCTCTGGTGAGCATTGAGCTGACTGTACAGAGACAGAACCTCAGTTACCAGCAACTTCAGCGCCTCTGGTGAGAAGGCAGGGGCCCTGTCACCTGCTGCTCCTGGCATTGCGGCTCCCGAAGGTTGGAAGCAGCTTCAGAAGTTGATGAGGTCTCGTTGGCTGCAGTGTTAGAAGGCTAGAGAGCTTTTTTTGAATTGCCGCGTACATGTGCACATTGTACGTGATCGTCAATGGCAATGGACACATTCAGTGGCTGTTTGTCAGGACAGGTAGACAGAAATAGCCACTAACCTGCCAAGATGACCAACAGGGATGATGGTATGCTGCTAAAACCCATCCTCCCTTATACGCTGCCACACAGGGAGTAAAACAGACAGATCCACTACCCTGATAGGAAGCGCTTCAGGGAAAAACACTGCTGGGCTTGAAGAGGTGCTGGTCTGAACCTCTCTGTGTATAAACAGACCCTTAGGACCCAGAAGAACCTCTACTGGAGCGGAGAGACCCTGTGGGCAAGAGAGGAGACAATAATAAGCACTAGACACATAAACGGTTCCCTGTTTACTAGTACCGTTACGCCAATAACTCAAACATACGCACATTCCCAGCATACAAGGTAAGGATTAGAAGTAGGGGTAGGTCAGAGTATCATGAAGTATACCCATAGAATGCCCAGATCTACTGACAATGTCACAACTTAAATGCATCAAAATCCAATAGACAGTGTCTCCAGAGATAGAGCTGTCGCAATAAACCAGCTAGTCCCAAAGGAATAATGCCAAAACTGGAAAAGTTGAAATAAATAAAGGAGCGTGGAGCGCTTTACCACTTAACTTCAGCTGTGCACCCAAGCTCCGTTTTCATGTGCCTAAGCTGTGCCGCCCAAGTAGGAGGACAAAGGAAAGGAAAGGAACAGCCTCCTTAGTTGCCTCCGTACACCAGGAAATGGGACTGCCGGGGGAAATGACAGCCGGAGTCCGCTGGGGAAAAAATGAGAAGGAATCCTGTTACAGTGCGGAACTCCAAGAGGCTGAAAACCAAAGAAAAAGAGAGCGGCAAGGAAAGCCGCACCCAACACGTATCACCGCAGGCAAAACTGCCAGGAAACGAGCCACAGGAATCCAGCTGACAGGAAAGGCGAGTCTCAGGGAAAGTCTCCAAGGATTAGAATGACAAGCACCAGGTCAGGGTACCTGAGGGGCTTATAGCCTGCCCTTGTTCTGCTGCTGACCTCTAGGGCTTCTTCCTGCAACAACCCAGAGGACTCTGGGAAACGTAGTTCTGCAGACACTCTTTTCCCATTCATATGAGAATAGCCTACGCCCGCCACTATCATGACACTGTCCTACGTTGCTTTCACACAGCAGATGGCTGGGTCTGTTTTGAAACTTCACGCTCATTAGGTGGTTAACTTCCACCGCAGTCAACTAATTCCAAATGTCCTGGTGACTGCCATTTTAGTTTGTGGAATAGTGTGTTAGTAACTGTTAAATGTGTCACCAACACTCAAAATGGAAGCTACTTTGTTTGCATGTCGAAAATGCTAATGTTTTTTCAAAAAAGTGTAATGTAGTGCCTTAATGTGGTTCAATGCAAGATTTGACCAGTGGTGTTTATAGCGCCGTTGACGTTGATGGTATTTTTGCAGACAAAATTGGAGAAAAAAAATAATATTGGAATATTGTGTACCCAATTGTTTTTGGCTTCATGAAGCCCTAATAAAGACGGTCTGGATTACAAATTTTTTTTTTAAAAAATGTGAAAATAATTTATTAACCATGTATTCTTTACACATTTAAGAATTAATATTTTACACATGTAATAAATGTTAATTTTTTTTAAAAAAATGTATACTAAACATAATAATGTTCTGCCTAATTATGTAATAAAAATGTATATGTACTGAAAACTAGATGAAAATGTGTGGTTTCATTTTAAAATATGTTTGCAAACACTTACAATTTGTTTTTATTTTTTAATGCAGAGATATGAATCCAGGGAGAGGAAGGTGATGACAGCCTCAAGTGTTCCGACAATTTCCAGACCTTGCCACCATGAAAGAATGGGATATTACACAAAAATTCAGATTGAATAGGTAAACAATTCTTGATTTATGTCATCAGCTGCAACCAGATCTTCTGCCTCACAATAGGAATCTCACATCAATAACACCAATAGTCAAGATAATGGCAGTACTCCATTTTGTGACCACGGGATCTTTCAAATACACTGTGGCAGTTTCTAATGGAATGCCACAACCAATTTTCAGTGGTGTGCAACAAGAACTTATTTCTTCAATGATGAAACACATCAACAGTTTCATTCAGTTTCCCACAAACCAGGATTTTGCCAATATGAAGGGAAATTTCTATGCCTTGGGCCGCCTCCCACATGTGGTTGGAGCAATTGATGGCACACATATTGCAATTGTGCCACTGCAAACCAGAGAACAAGTGTACCGCAATCAAAATAACTTCCATTCAATCAAAGTACAAGTTCAATGTGCAAGTTGTCTGCTTACCAGATTTGTACTTCACAAGCATGCTTGCACGTTTTCCTACATCAAACCATGGTTCCTATGTACTATAGAACAGCAGCATAACCCTGAAAATGTCACAACGTGGACCTGAGAGGGCCTGGATTGTTGGTAAGTACTATCTGCCTTTATATTGTTTGGGTAATGTAAAGTGTAATTATATATATTTGTGTTACATTTTTTGATTCATTTTCTTTTTCATCTCATCTTATCCTAACTGACCATGGTTGTTAGCACCGCCAAGGAATCCAACAACGCCAGGTGAAGTCCGCTTCAATTAGGCCCATGGAAGAACACGGAGACCAGTGGAGCAGGCTTTTGGGCTCCTAAAGGTCAGAATTCAATGTCTAGACAAGGCTGGTGGAGCCCTCGTCTACTCACCCGATTAGGTGTGCAAAATCACCTTGGCATGCTGCATGTTACACAGCATAGCTCTGCAATGTAACATTCTGTACATTGCAGATGAAGAAGATGAAGGATGTTAAAATGCCAAATGAAGATGAGAGCGGTGACAAGGAAGGAACTGACATACGTCTAGATGTCATTGACAACTTCTTCACATGAGTGTAAGTAAATAAATACATTTTATTAAATGAAATGCTAAACTGACTTTTAATATAATGAGGATAATAGTCTGTGCTGGAATTTTTTTTAGAAAGGCATTGTAAACTGACAGCCAGGGCAAAGATGTTTGTTGACCAAAGTGGCACATTGACTACTGTGTTTATTTGCATTGTTCATCTTCAAATATGTTCATTTATAAAGTGTATATTTTGTAATGGAATTCATGAACCTTTTTGTTTTTAACTGTTTTAGGACCCTTCTCCATGTCTTCTTCATTCAAACATTTCAAAGTTATGACATCTGCAGTTATATGCTGCTGTTGCAAAGTACAAAGTAAAAATGGGTTGATCCTGTGGAAGACACACTCAGACTTTGGGTGTACATCTATATTATATTTTGACAACTTGCATTGTGATTGAAAGGAAGTTTTTAAAATGGCATTAGACTTGTTTTTCGTTGAATGTTGCCACCACGTCAAAATGTGCTGCTTGAATTGATCTTAATACATGTGGTAATTGACCCAAAGCATACTACTCTCCCTTCACTTTGGCAAAATGCTCATTTTGTGTTAAGAGTATGCAGCTGTTGATAAGTCTCATCATTGAAGGAACAACTTATCCGCACTCTTCAAAGTTGGTTGTGACATACCCCAGATACTGAAACAGTGTATTGGAATGATCCAGTAGCCACAAAATTGAATACTTCTAGGATTTATGACTATTGGTGTTATTGTTGTGCAATTCCTATTGTGAGGCAGAAGATCTGGCTCCAGCTGATTACATAATTATATAATATTTTGCCTATTTAATCTGATTGTTTTGATTGTATCCCCTTTTTTCATAGTCGCAATGTGTGGAACTGGAAAAGCAAAAAAGGCACTGAGTAGTTGTGTTATGTATGGTTTGTTATGTTTAAGGAACATTTGACAGACTTATATGTTTCAAATTTAATAAATTACTAGTTGCAGAGTTTTTGATATTTGTATTTTGTTGTCATGGTAGAAAATTGTGAGAAACATTATGTACATGCAATTAATTCTTAAATAAAGAACCGTGTGATTGTTTACATCTTAAAATGTATGATGGAAGGTAAAAAAAGGAATAAATAGAGAAAAGAACTACAACACCAGTATTTGACTTTGTTAGTTTTGTTTTTATTAAACAAAACCAAATAAACTTAACAGATGAAAACCAAAAAGCAAACCAAAAATGAAAAAGTCAGTCATGGTGATTGAAACCTTTCTTGAAGAGCCAGAATTGTTTGAAGTCCAATTTCCAAAATAAAACTGGGTTCAGAAAGGTAAATGTGCCCAGAAAATAGTCCACAGAGTGAATGGTAGTCACACACTGGAGGAAATTAGGTTCTGTGTCTCTTGGTGGTGGTCTTGCCATCCTCTATTGGTAGTCAGGACGAACATGTGCTCCTGCGGGAGTTGGTGGATCCACAGTTGCATTGGCTGAGGTGGGTGAAGGTGAATCCTCTTGTGAAAGGGCCTCCCTTTCTGTGGTTGAGGCAGATGTAGTTAGCCTAGATGTTGTTCAATCACAGACAGGGGAAGAAGGTGCTGGAAAAGCCATGCACATATGGGTGCAAATATCATGCAGCACCTCAGTCATGGAGCTGGAATTGGAGTTCAGATTCTCCATCTGTACAGTGCTTCATTTCCCAGAGCTCTGTAAGGGCATGGCCCCTAATGTCTTGGGACGGATGGAGGGATCCCAAGACTTAGGGGATGGTGGCCTGGGTGACAGTGAACCCAGTGGCCTCAAAAACTGTCTCACAGATTCCCTCACATGACCTCTACACCCACAACCCAGTGCCCTTGTCCTAGTGTGCCCCACCCAAATGGTTCTTGGCTGAATGGAGGTGGTGGTGTTGTCTCAACAGCAACCAAGACAAGGGGGCACAAGATCAGAGTGAGCTTGGTTTGGACGCAGGAAGTGGAGGTATCCATAAGCTGAAGTGTAGTAACAGCTGGGGTGGGAGGTGTAGGTGTGGGCCAAATGAGACTCACTGGAGCCATCTGCCCAGGCAGACCAGATGGGCCAGTCCGCTCCGCTTCATCCAGCCTTTCAGGAGTGGAGTCCTCTCTGGAGGCTTGATCCTGGGCTGGAGTGGAGGTTTCCTCAGTGACAGATGTTTGGCCACGTGCTCTGGCTGTTAGACCTATTATGAATGTCAAATAAATGAGTATATTGTAAAAGTATGGATTACACATCCAAGGAGCTTTAAGTAAAAAATGCAGTAACCTAAAAGGGTAAGGGAACTGAATATCATGAGTATACCTTTCAGTGGTATTGTAATTAATTACACAGACAGTTTACATTTCAGACAAAACTACTTCAAATAAACAGTTGTTAGGAAGATGTCCTGAAATGAAAAAGTAAATGAGTAAGTATACATTAAATGTACCACCATTCGACACAACAAAGTGGAGAGGAGAAATGTGAAATTAACCATTCCAAGGCCAAGCAGGCAAAAAACAGACATTTACACAAATTATAAGGCTGTTTAGCATTAGTCATCATATTAGCAGTTCAGAATCTATTTTCACATCTACCACTTATATTTAGCATACATAGCTTACATATGTTAACATTTTAAGTCAACAAACTTTGATTTGTAAAACTGAGGATATCAATTCAATTACATGACAAGAAAAGGACAATGTACAAAATTCAACACAGACAATTTTCAGAAGATAGCATTAAATAGAGATTGATCAATAAATGACACTTTACCATATGTGAACATGTGAAAGAAAAGGGATAATGAGTAAAATTATATTGCGATATTTTTTTCCTAAAACAGAAACAAGGCATCATGGTAGTGGTAGTTATTTCTATGAAACATTCATAACAGTTACAAAATTGTAACTTGAACATACCTAGTGAAAATTTGCAGTAAACCGAGACCATACATTTACTATATGAAACAAATATATGTTATTTGTTATTTGGTGTACAAACACTTACAAGCATCATCACATCATGTGCAATTTAATGGGGATTGAAACCAGTTATCTTAAATACAACACAATACATTCAAACAAAGAAGCCAAACAAGAGGTTACTGATATATTTAGCTTTCTATGTAAAAATAAATGTGCTAAACACATTAGCAATAGCTAACTTCAAAGCAAACAGGACATTTAGGTTTAGTTACACATTGAAATATCTAATGTGTCAGTCTCCACTCCACCAGGGATTCCTGTCAAGCCTTCATGATGTATGATCTGCAAGACCTTCTCCTCACAGGTAGAGTGATGTAATGGGGTGCTGGGAGAATGACCACCAGTCCTCTTGGCCTCCAGGTGACACTTGAAGGCTGGGGAACACACTTAACCCCGAAGGTCATTCCACTTCTTCCTAATTTCCTCCTGTATGCACTGGTTGTTTGCTACAGCATTCACTCTGACAACTATTCAGACCCACATTTGCCTTTCTGAAATATGGTTTTGTTTTGCACTTTAACTCCAAACAATTGTGGCTTTACTCTTATAATATCATCCACCATGGCTGACAATTCTCTTTTTGTAAAACAGGGATTTCTGCTCACTGCCCTTAAAATGAAATGAAATTAAATACACAAGTTAAAGAAAAATAAAATGAAAAATGCACAAGTAACAGAGGGAGCAAAAAAAACAACTGTGAATACTCTGACAGAACGTCTTCTGAAACGTATTGTCCTGTGCTGGAATGGCAAATGATCATGGTCTGAAATGGAGTGTGTTTTGTAGTGTGGTATGCAGGTGCAAACAATTAGGGACCGGTTAACTTAGTGACTTTCTGTGGTTCACTCTGACAAGGATTGTGGCTGTTGCTTGAGGAGGGTTTCAACCCCCTTAACCAACAACCCAATTTTTCACACTTGACTCTGTTCTCTAAGGTTATACGTCATCCTTCAACTTTACCACAAGTTTGAAGCTTCTTCATTGATGGACACAGGGACATGAGATCAGATTCAGTGTTTTCCAATCAATTAACTAACTTCCTGTGGTTGACTCTCAGCATCTATAGCTGTTACATCTATTTTAATTTCTACCGTGGTCTTTGTGTTAGAATAGCTTGCAAGATTTGGTCAAACTTTTCCAAATGTTCCTCCAGGGTTGAGCCTACTTGCACCAGTGGGTACATTGAGTTGGTGGATTATGCCATAAAATCTAGTGTTCCCATGGCCACTGAGGGTTTGGGTTTCATAATTGTGAACCCCTGGTGCTGCTCTTTCAGCTTATGAAACATGGGTGTCTCCAATTCTTCTTTGTCACAGCTCTTGTGCAGGGGTTACATCCCCCTCCTCCATCTTTTGTTAGTCACAATGAATGTATTCCAATATCGGGAGTTCATTCTACATAGTGCTTGATGTATTGTGTATGTTCAGCTGCACTGTTTATTCCCTGCCCAGTATATCTCATGATACCCACATGACCCAGCACTCCTTTAAGGTAGGAGCCTGGTACTGCATTACATTTGGCACTTCCTAGTAGGCCCTTCAGCAGGGGACCAAGGTCCACAAAACACCCCCCATGCATACACCCTGAGATGCCCCCCACGTCATGTGGTCAGCCTCCACTGTAACTGTACAGGAGGACACGCCTTGTGGGTAATTTAGTGCTGTGCCCAGGGCATTATGGTTTTGAATCACACCATGAAGACTGTGGTCCACCTCCCCCTTCTGCTAAAGGTTATCCCTTCAGGTGGAGGTGCTCCTAGAGATTAGCCAAGAATGGGGAAGTTGGGCTCACCATTCGCTGGGGGGTCGGTCCCTACAATGTTTCAGTGTTTGCCTATGCATACCACCACTTAGTCTAATATTTGTCATCCAGGCTGCCACTCCATCCCCTCGCCCCCTCAGTCCTTTACTGAGTATTAATTGGCATAATATTTATGAAATGCTAAAAAAGATTCTTTCCTTTGTTTGTGGTGAAGTACTGTGTGGTAAACGACCAAAAAAGGGCTTGCATGCTACTTATCTGCATGGTACTTCTCTGCATGCCAATGTCCTGCAGGATAAAGACTGTGGATTAAAGACTGCATTGCTTTTAAAAATCTTGGAAAATTCCCATGTTCACCTCATTCCCAAATTATTTATTTATTTATTTACAGCTCAGCGTGCTATTGGCTTAGGTACAGGTGATGATAATGCTAAATTATGACCTCATAGAAATGGTAAAAGACAGTAAACGTTTAGAAGGAGCCAGTAGCTGACTCTGTAAACTTGTGGGACTGGTTTTATGAGTCTAACCAGTTCCATTCCGATGAAGGTGGCAGGAGCGGAGACGATGCAGTGTTGTGATTGGTCTGAGCGCTGTGGTTTAGCGCTCAGATGGTGACTGGGAGCCTGGGCCTGTTCTTCACCCTGGCTCTAATGTAGCCTGGGTAGATAACATGCGAAATGCGCATGAAGGTTCGGCTGGCCAGAGACTGCCGGCCAAACATTCATGCACATTTAGGGAGTGAAAACTACTTCTCCCCTCCCCTGCTCTGCCCTGCCCCGCCTTGCAAAGCCCACAACAGTAAAAAATAAAATGATAATAACATTGAGTTATTATCTTTTCATTTTGCCTTACACTGCTGAAAAGTAGTGGGGCAAAGCTCCTCTGCCAGAGCGGAGGAGCCGCCACTGTCCAGTTCCAAAGTTATCCTTTCCGTGCACAGTCTGTCTGATCTCATTCACCTCTTTAAAGTGTGCTTGTATGAGGCTTATATACATGCCAAGTCTGGCCAGCTCTGTGATTGTAAACATAAGAATCCTTGTCTCATAACAGGTTTGAGTTCCAGACGCTTGAAAAAACGTTTTTGGTACGGCACGTTGAACATTTAGAAGCGCCGGGCAGCAACAGAGTTGATGGTTAAAAGACTCAATCTTATAGGCGCAGACTATAATTGATGATTTTTGAGAGAGAGGGCCACTTGGGTTTTAGTTCTTTAATCTGCAGTCCCATCAGCCTTGCAACCGTTATTTGCTTAAGACAGCTATACCGGAATGAGCGGTGGTGGTATGGCTGCTGCCTGAGGCAATGTGGCTGTGTGTTAGCGTATGATTTTTCCCACGCTCCTGACAGCCAGGAATCCTTGAATTTCGCTGTGTCGCATGTTTTCAAGAGTGTCCTTGTCTGCTTTTTTTAAATAGCTTTAAGTGCTTCATGAGAAAGATGTAGCTTGTTTAAATTAACTCCGGTCTATTTGAAGAGATGCATATATCTTTGGGGATAATTTGACCAAGGATTCTTTGTCGAGTTAAAGATATTTTGAAAGACAGCTTCCAAAACCTTAGGTAGCGTTTTTATAATCCTGTAATAGTACTTTAGGAAAGCCTCCATGCAGGCCTATGATTGGACCTTTAGCCCAAATTCCAGGCTAGCCAGGTATACGTGCATGTATGATGGTCATCGGAAATCTCTATTATAAGCTTTAAGCTGAAGTTTTTCTATAACTTTGATGAATGGACCTGGATAAGCTTCATGGCCCATTTAATCATTGGCAGAAGTGTTGCTCCTACTACACATTGTATTGGGACTTTGGAGGGGCTTTAGAGAGAGTTGTTTGATTGACATGTTCTGATGATTATAGCCTCTGCATTTGCTTTTGGGGCCTCAAGTGTGTTTTTGCTCCTCTTTTAACACTAGCTAGACTCCCAAATAGTTGTCTTATTTGGTGCTTTGAATCTTTAGTGGACCTAGGCTCAAAGCAAGAATCATTTTCTTATGTGGCCTGCTGAACGTGACTACTTTAGCCTTTGTGCCGCTCGCCACCAGTTTATTGGCTAAGTTGTATTTGTAATGGACATTAAGTGCTTTTGAATCCCTATTCAGGAGTGGTCCACAAGGACAATGCCGTCTACAAATTGTAATATTGTGACTTTGTTAGCTCAACTTTTTGGCAGGATTAAGTTGGCCTGTTTCAGTGCTGAGCCCATGACATCAGTGTAAAGATTGAATAGTAAGGGTGCAAGCACGCATCCTTGCTTTAAGCCATTATCCAAGGTATACAATGATATGGTTGACTGCAGCAAATTATTTGGGATGCCTCACCCTTTAAGTTCCCTCCACAAGTTTATCTGATATACAGAGTAGAACGCAACCGAATAATTGACAGAGCGCACATAGAGGGCGAGATGCTTCTGGCTGGTGGCCTGGGTATTAAGTAGGAAAGTGCCACTTTATTCTCCAAGGTTGAGGAGGTTGCCCTGAAACGGGTTTGGCAGCACAGGATTATCTAATTTGCCTCAGCCCAGTGCTATAGCTCTTTCAGGAGGATGTAGGCTTATGCCTTAGCTTCAATGTCCAGGAGGGCAATAAGGTGATAGTTTGAATATAGAATACAGAATTGAGCCCCTCCAGCTCTCCTGAACTTGCTGGGTAGATAAGCATTATTGATATATTGGAAATAGCATTGCTGTTCACAGGTCAGTATCATATTTGAAGACTTGAGCACAGATACCAATGGAACCTGGGACTCCGGAATGTCTTATTGTCCTTAAAAATGTAGACATTCCATCAACGGTTAGTGCCACTCTGGGTTTTGGGTTTCTGTAACTGGCATGCAAGAATCGTTGTTGCTTACCATTTTACCTATAGATGTTTTACATTTAGTGTCCACTGGTGTTCGTCAGTGATATTTACTTTAGATGATTCTGATGTATCTCCTTAGGTTTGCTTGATTTCATTTGCCCATTAGGGTATATACTTGTAGCCACGTTATGTCCGCTTGCTTATATTTTGTCGCCCAGACTACCTTCTTGTGTTGTGTTTTTTATGGCCCTTTTTTAGATAGTGGCTTTGTGGATGTCCAAAGAGGTGCTGAGGTGTGACCTTACGCTTGGTGAATTTAATCAATAATTATGCTCCAGTTATCCAGTAGGGTTGTGCCATTTTGCTTTTTAAGGTATGGGCCTCTAGTTAATATCCAAGATGTAAGTTTCTGCATACAAGCTCAGACCCATTTTACTCTGCACATCATCTGCTGGCATTGGTCTCCAGTTGATTTTCCCACTACTCTCTGATCCTTCTATATGCTGTTAATAGATTTAATTGTACTGAAGATTGAAGATAGTTTTTGTCATAGCGGGTTGGATTTTCAAAGTTCTCTAAGGACTTTAAGGCTTTATCAGTGGCCAACATATAGTCCAGGTTGCTTTTCCCTAGAAGGTATTTGAAATTCTGAGGCTTCTGAATTATCTTCCAGTGTGTGCTGAATGGACTTGAGACTGTAGTTTTTAAGAAGAGAGTGAGTGGATTAGGGCCACAGTACACTGAAGTGAGGTCCTTCATGTCCATCCCAGATGGCAGAGGTTGAAGTCCCCACAAATTATAACCTAATAGTTGGTGTGCTCAGAAAGCATGGATTCTAGGGATTTGCATAATTGAATCAGTTTGTCTGCTCGTCCTGAGCCAAAACTGTTCAAATAAATATTGACCAACAGTATCTTTGTCTGCTGGTCATTTATATTCAGGCCTTCCAAAGTGGCTACGTGAATCATTTCATCATGTACTTTAATCTTTTTTAATATCAGTTCTAAGCCCATGCTTGCGTGTATTGAAAAACCACCTGATGGCCTCCCAAAGATTTTTGTTTTTATTGCAGCTTGATGTATTTCATGGAATCCTGGGATTGTTGTGGGGCTTGTTAACCAAGTCTCCTGAAAACAGAGCAGATTTGCATTCTTTATGAATGAGTTTACAGATGAAGATTTAAGTGGTTTTGATAGCCCTGCAACATTCCATGATACTTTGTTTATGTTTTTCATTCTTTCTGGGCCTTTCTGAGGTAGATATTTGCACGTACTAGGAGTAATTTCGGGTGTCATTTGAGAGGGTGGACAACAGCCAGCACCAGTCATTTTCTTGTTTTTTCTCTTTGGGCTCCAAAGCAATTCTCCTGGTTGGACCCGGTCTGTTAGAGTAGGATCATGAGATTCACAGCTTGTTACAGGGAATGTTTAGTTGTGAATGTCCGGCCCCTCTTAGGATGCTGTGGGGGTGGTCTTGTGTCCTTAGTTCTCTGTTCCTTCAGTACATGTGGGTACTTAGGTACCTGTAGTTTCATAATCTCAATGCCCCACTCCTCAAAGGTTGATTTACTAGTCAAGATTTCTGCTGCCAGTGAGTTTTATTTTTTTGCATTAATAGTGTTGATTCTCCTCCTTGCTTGCTGTTTTCCAGGATTTTGAATTATACCCTCAGGATGTATTCTGTGGTTGTGCTTGCTCGGTTTGAAATATTTTTAAAAACATGCAGCATATTTCAACTATTTAAGATGTCATGTTGACCCTCAGATCGATATTGCTGGGTGTGGATCAGTTTTGTCTGCGTGGGGTTGTTTATGATCTTATTGATGGCAAATTGCCTCTGGTGTCTTCATCTGAGAGTTTTTCATGCGTAAGCCAGTTGAGGCTGCTATTTAAGATTGCCACATTGACTGATTTCTGTGATTTTTGCGGCACCATTGTAATTCTTGGAAGGCTTTCGAAACCTTGTCTGAGATATAGGTTTGTGGATTGTATGACCTCGAGCTGGGCTTAGGGCAGAGTGTTAAATTGTAGTGCGTCCTGGGTAGCGGTAAACTTGTGGGGACCTCTAATGCGGGCTGACTAGACAATCTGGGTGTGAGCTGTTGCTCTTTTTCTCAATTACCGCCTTTCCCTTGAAGATTGGGTACACACTGGCTGGGTTGCAGTCTGTTGTATTTTCAAACATGTGGTGCTCACTATTGCATGAGGTTTGCAACAATTGTTTCACTACTTTGTTTTTAGTATTTTTTATCTCTTTTTATCTTTTAGAGAGTATCCTAGTCCATTGATTGTTCTCACCATTTGCTTCACCTTCATTTATCTGATCACACGTTATGCAACATGATGGAATATTTTCATTTGTTGCTGGTTCTTGGGCTTTTCATTCTGCCCTGGGAGTGCCCACCCAAGGGATAGGAAGGGCATTGACAGATGATTCCACAGGCAGTCATGACCAAGCCGGTTGGTTGTGTCTCCAAACACAGGTTCTCCCTGAGCTGTTGATGATTCACGCACCACGTCCAGGGGCGTGCTTGTGGAATAAGGCAATTTTGAACATCCCGGTTGAGTGTTTACTTTTACTGGGCATTCAAGGGCAAGCTTCCCAGATCATAGAGGTTAGGGCCTCTGGTAGAGTACATTACTTTTCAACAATTGGGTAGCATGCGCATGTTGATTTTCCCTTCTTAATAGCATAGTTTGCTCTCCATCTTCTTGATGGACGTGGCTAAGGAAGGCGTGTATCAAATCCAGTTGTCATTCTTATTTATCAGAATGCCAGGTCAAGGCATTAATTGTCACCACCAGGCTGGATTTTATTGATCCCAGTAAGTTTCCATGCTAGATGTTTGGTTGGGATGCAAACTGGACTGATTTTCTGTAACTATCCAGGCTCCCTGTTTGGCTGTAGTTCTGTGATGTTGTTTTTCATTCTTTTCGCTGTGGAGTGACTTTGTCGCTTCTTCTGCAGGTATAGCACATTCTATCAGTGCTCACCCGTGTACAATATCTCAAGAAGCTTAAGTCAGGGATTCCAATAGACTCTAACGTGTTCCCCCATTCATCCGGAGTGTCCTCTATGTTGCTGAGTGAAGGTACATTGGCCTTATGTACCCTGGGATTGTACTCATGCACCTTTCTAATGTAGTGAATGAAGCAGTGGGGGCAGCAAGCTAATCCAGCTGTGCTGGAAGTACAATGGATCCTCGAGGCCTGTTAGTATTGATGGTACTGGCTACCCATTTTTGGTTTGTTGCAGGGGATTGAGTCATGGCCATTGTTTTAGGTTCTGATTCTGTTAGTAACCTGATGACAGTTCAATGATCGAGTTGTCCCCCTCAGCTGGTGGGAGAATGAAATGCATCTGCGACATGGACTAGGAGGAGGCACAGATATGCACTTCACGGGCGCTTGCATATTTAAGTTGCCACAAGTTCTCGCTCTAGGCTGTGGTCTGAAGAGCGGTTCTTCTTGAAAAAGAACTCAATTGATTTGGCTGTACTTTTATTTGTTTTCCTTTGTTGAGTGGGACATGTTTTTTTCTTCTGGTGATTGAGGTGCTACATTACTACTATCTTGGTTGTTACTTGTTTTGTTGGTGTGCATAATTTTGGCATTCTGCCCAAGTGAGTCCTCAACTATGTTAATTTCACTTTTGGTCTGAGTTCTTATAGACATGTGCAGCCCTCTCAAAAATGTTGGAATGCATTGGCTAATTGGGTGCTTCTCTTTAGAGCCCTCCATTTTGTCATTCCTCTGGTGCGCCACTGAAGGAAGAGTCTGTGGGACAATTTCTACCCAAGTAAGAATGGATAAGTTATCTTGCTTGGGCCTTTTGTTCTCCTCTGGGAAATTAGGTGCCCTATGTCAGGCCGCTACACTGTTGTGTTAATCCAATTATCTGATTTTCTTTGTTGGTTAAAAGGTATCTGGGCTGCTATGTTTTATTAAATGACTAGTGGACTGCTTGGAAGATGCTTTGGCACATGTTGTTTCATGTCTTAATGTTTAATATCTTCCTTAAAGACAGTGTGTGCTACCTGGTGTGCCTCTGCCAAGTGTCCCTCAACTCTGTATAGGCAGTGTAAGCAGTCTCTGACTAGGCAGTCTCAGTCTCTATCCAAACGTAGTTTATCTTCTCATCTTCTACCTGGTAACCTGTGCTATACGATTTTGTGACTTATATTGGCTGATGAGGCTGTAGGGCCTCCTAGAGTTTTCTTAGTTCGGTATAGGCCTCATGTAGTCCGGTATGGAAATGATGATGAGGAGGGGGAGGAAGCTGCCTCATCGGGGTCGTGCCCAATGTTGTATCAGGACATGCTGGCAATGCTGCCACAATATTATGCTGCAATGTTGCGGCAAATGGCTAGCAACTGTCGACAGCTGTAACTGCTTTGGGGCTTTCTGACCGTTCTGTGGTTCTATGTTTTTTTCCGGTAGGTGCATGAGTGTGAGTGCTAGTGGGAGAACCTAACGTGCTCACAAGCCACACCTGGACCTAGCCAGGCTGCCTCCACAGTAGCCTGTCCCCCCTCTACGATGGCTCCTAGTGCTGTGCTCTTGCTGACCTTTCTGGCCAAGTGAGAGGGCAAGGGAGGGGGGACGAAACCTGTACAATGCCTATATTGAGCAGGGCAGGGCATGCCAGGCCAGAGTGGCTCCTACTGCTCCCTGCCTGATGCTTTCCTCCTTATGCTCATTCACCGGGCCTTTCACTTTACCTCTCTCACCAGACCTCTCTCGGCGTTCTTCGGAGTTCGGCTTTCTCAACATTCACTGCATCTACATGGAGTCCTGCTACCAACGCCATTCACACCACATGCATTCACCCAGAACGGTAATGCAGGTTTTGGGCATTAAATTGAACCAGGTGCTCCCTGGACCAGAAGCAAGCATCCTGGGACCCGTTTTGGGGTATCACTCCTCCTGAGCCAGGGTAGCTTGAATCCAGTGGCACAGCAATCATGGGACCAATGTCTGGGCATACACTTGGCCACTTAGGGCGAACATAGCAAACACAACAAGGTGATGGACAGAGAGCCGAAAATGTTCAAACACTCACCTCCAGTCAAGAGATCTGGGTTACATCCATCGTTATTTTGCTCACCATGCCACCCCAGTTTGGACCTAGCCATATGCAAATCAGTCATGCCCCTGCTCCCCATGAGAACAGTCCAGCCCGAACTGCCAGTCCAGGCCCTTCCTGGACCGGAAACAAGCATCCTGGGACTGGGTGAATGTTTGCATTGTTCAGCATTTCGTCCATCATTTGTTCTTTTTGCTTTTGTCGCCCTAAGTGGGAAGGGTATGCACAGACGTGGGTCCCGTGCTCACTGCTCCACTGGATTCAAGTTAGTCTGGCTGATGAGGGGTGATACTCCGAAACCGCTCCCAGGATGCTTGTTTCCAGTCCATGTAGGACCTGGCTTGGTAGTTCAGGTTGGACTGTCCCCATGACGAGCAGGGTGAAGACTATTTTGCATATGGCTGGGTCAAAACAGGGTGTGGTCTTCAAAAATGATGATGGATTTAACCCGGATCTTTGTGACTAGGGGGTGAAGGTTTGCATCGTTCAGCATTTAGTCCATCATTTATTCTTTTTGCTTTAGTTGATAGGAGCCAGTAAGCACCACACTCAAATAGACATGAAAAAAGTCTGTTAAGCTATTGGAATTTAAAAAGCAATATTCTACTATCACCTACGCTATGCTTAATATTTGAGACCCAGGACATAGATGGCAGTCTTTTGTGTACCAGAGGGGCACACTTGGTGTGTTCTTCCTGACCACAAAACCCAAAAAGCCTGTGCGTCTGTGCCCACACAAGACTGTTGTATGTGCTGGGGCAAAAACAAAGTCAGGATACCAGATAACATGAAGCTAGGTCTCTTAGGACAGGGGTGGACCCCTATTTCATCATGTGGAGGACATTCCCATTCAACAAGGTGACAAGGCAAATGGATGAGCTGAAACTGGCTGTGATTGTTCGAGAAGTAAAAGATAATGTTTAAATCAGAAGACGGAAAAATGTATTATTTTGTTAATGTTAAACTACACAAAACACCCCTCTCTTAGTTCATTTCCTCTTGCTATACATGACTTCGAAAGCCTTGTGTACTAGGCCCTTGCTGATAATTCAGTCGTTGGTTTGTTCATACTCAAAGAAAGGAATAGGGTAGGCGATATGGTAGGCCAGCTTTCCTATGAATAAATAAACAAAGACATTTAAGACTTAGACATAGGATGCAAATTAAAGCTAAAAAGTATAATTACAATATGCAATAGATATGTATGCACAAAGTTATGTAACATGGAGGCACAGTCAGCTTTGAAACTCTAGCATCAAGGGGAGGGATATGGGTGGGGGTTCCAAAGTAAATAGAAAGGGAAGTTATTGGTCCAACTTTTAAGGCGACTCTATGGGAAGTGTGGTTCATGTGGAAATTATTAGTAATTTATGGCTGTAATGAAAGATTAATTTTTCTAAAAGCAATACCCAAGATGACCTCCTCAGTAGAGCTCTCGAGACGAATCAATATTGGTGGATGGTTCTGCTTTTCCTTCTGGGCACGTATATTTAGAAATTGGTGCTAGTAAAACTCTGTCAAATGCCATTTGTCAGCAATGAGGAGTCAGTTAGTGAAACTCTTTGGTAAGGGCTTCTTCTTGAGGCACCAAGAGATTGAACCTGAAATACCTGTTGAATACTTTATTCCAATGGGGTTTAACGAGCATGTATCCATAATGCACAATGTTGAGGCCTAGTTTTATTGGCCATTAAGTCTCTAATCTAGGGTGCTAAGGTACTTCATTGTACTTACATTTATGAACTTTGGCAGAACTTTTGACAGATTTGAGAAAAGGCTCTTATGGTTGAAGCTACATGGGTTATTCAATCTCCTTGGATTAATTATTGCTTTTTGGTTAGACACCAAAACATTTTCAGAAGCAACAAACTGCAGTATTGGACTTGAGGTGGAGTTAAACAGACGTGTTTTTCCAGCACTACAAATGAATCTGTGTGTTCCCGACTCTGGCTGCTGCTCTAGTATTCCTATTCACCAAGTTCAGTTCTGAACGCATCCCAGTCCACCTGTATCCTGACAGCAGCATATTGTGCCTTCAAACTGCAATTGAGTTTCAACCATTAAGAGAGGCACTCTCCAGACTTTAAGGCTAAAATGGCAAGTTGGTTCGAAAAAAAACCCGTCCTGATCGTATGTAGGTCAAGAGCAGGTACTCTTTTTACAGAGATTATGTTATGGTAAAGGTGCTTAGATTATTTTCAATAGTGATCGAATTGATAAAGTAGAGAGATCATTCAGACATGCTCTTCACTTTTCTGCCTTCTCTCTCTCATTTGACAAGGTCTTGGACTAACTTCAGAACCCAAGAAGCTGAGGGCCTTATTTATGAGGCCTTGTGACACTTTTGCATTGCAATTTCGTCACTTTTTGACGCACCGGTGGCGTAAAAAATGCGCCATGTTGCGCCCTATTGCCAAAGTGAACCATCTAACTAGATGTGTCACTTTGTAAAGCCCTGCGTTACATTATTCCTGCGTCAGATATAATGTATGCAGGGTGGGCGTTCCCCTGCCAAAAGCCTCATAGAAGTGGCGCAGTGAAATTTATCAGATTTCACTGCACCACTTCTAGGATGCCACTGCGTCAAATTCTTACACCTGCCTCACAACAGGCATAAGGCTGACGCAGGCACATTTAACATGAGACTTGTCCATGTTTAATGACACATTGCTGGAGTTGCTTCGATTTTGCGACACACTCCAGCAATGCGTCATTACTGTTCCTACAGATACGTCAGAAATACTGATGTACCTGTAACTCCTTGCGACATGGAGCGCTGTACATTAAATACGGCGCATCTATCATGTTGCAGCGATGCAACTGTTTTCATAAATGAGGCCCCGAGTATTTGTGCTGATGTAAGCTGGTAATAGCGTGTGAAGCATGCACTCAAAGGCCGTCTCTGGAAGGTGGACATACAAAATTCTGAAAGCACAGGCATGCTTGGACGCATACCCCTTCCCTCCAAAAGAAAAATAGTATCAAGAAATATTTGATAGAACAACATAGCTTTCAGTAGCACAACATTTCTCTGGTGTTCAGTTTTAACTAGATACCAGTCAGTAAAATGAAAATCTCTCTTTGTGTTGTTGCCACGCACTACCCGTACATGTATTCTGTCTTCGTTTTGGGTTGAAGCATTTGATATTATTAGAAATAATATAACAGTGAGGTTATTCCAGAATTGCTGATAATTACTAAAATAAAACATTATCAGCTGAATCCAAATGTTGTGAGGCTGTGTGGTTAAGAAGTGGTTGGGTTTTCATTGTGTGTTATGAAACTGGCAATATGTTAGTGTATGGTGACCCGCCTCCTACCTTATATGACACTATGATAACTCCTCCGCCCATGAGTGTATTCAGATGCTCTTCCCTAAGAAAATAATAATTTCCCTTTGGACACAATTCGCTTCTGCAAATGCAGATATCTGACTCATAAACACCATTACCGAGGAGAATGGTTAACAACTCTATGAAGAAAAACTGACCAATAGCAAAGAGCTATATTATGATTATTGTAGCTGTCCTGAGAAACATTGCAGTGTGTTAATTGAGCAGTTTTCACTGTAATGAATGTCTGTTTCGTGGGAAGAAGCATACATGAATGCGCTAGAGAAATATGGCCAAACAGGTATACCCTAACAAGTTGGGTAGCAGCAAATGGGAGAGTGACTTGGTAGAGAATGGAAACATAATAAACTGCAGTATTATTGTCTTTCAATTGAAAAGTGGAGGCAACAGATGAATTTTTGAATTGTAATCTCTGTGTGACATTTTATATTGGCAGGTCCCTAACTCTGTGTGCAGTATGCCCTGCCAAATGGGGTTCAGACGGGCTTCTCGCCAGGGGGAAGCTCCTTGCTGCTTTGACTGCGTTCCTTGCTCGGAAGAAGAAATATCAGACCCAAAAGGTCGGTGTTCATATGTTTTTTAAATCATGCTTCTCTAGATTGCCCTCTCTCACTCTCTCTATCTCTCTCCGTTTCTTGCTCTCCCTCTTCCACGCCCTCTTCTCTCTTTCACCTCTGGCGATTGACACATCTCAACTTTTCATAAAAGAGAATATTCAATCAAAAGCTGTTTATACTGTCCCATCAGAGACGAAAGGAAAACCGGACCAGAAAAAAGTAGTAGTGTGAGTGATGTCTACAAAATGATAATTGTGTTTTTTTCATTCATTCCTCTAGATGGGCACACCTATAGATGCCCAATACAAGCTGCCTAGTGAGATTCAAAGTAGGGGTGGGCGGAATTTCCGAAATCCACTTTCGCAAATTATCGCGAAAATGTTTAAAATGATCGCAAACAAGCGGAAATATCGCGAAGATGCGGAAGTTTTTTTCCCGCATGTTCGCGAGATTTTCTGCATGGTTGCGGGTCGCCAACGTACCCATCTGGTTGCTCGCGGGCGCGGCCATCTTGTTTTGAGTTGTCTCGCGGTGCATGATCACGAGAAGAAAGACGTGATCGCGCGACGCATGACGTCACTGCGGGCGTGAACTGTCGCGAGACAGCGCAAATGGCTAAAAACAATACAACATCTCATGGAGAACGCGACCGGATCAAGAAAACTTGTCGGCGAACGCAGGGATTCAGGTAAGGCGATCGCGCGCGAGAATGTATTATTTTACAGCGCGAGCAAGAAACAAATTATCGCCAAGCTGCGGAAAGCGGAAATTTTGACATTTTCGCGCTCTCCGCGGAACGTGAAAATGTCAAATTATCGCAATTTCCGCGAACGGAACAAAATTTTAGCCCAGGCCTAATTCAAAGTGGCTTTCTTCAACATCACTTAAGCCCCAACAATAAGCATAAAAAGAGTCTGAATGAGGACATCATAACTTCTTTATGAATACACATTTTTCAGATGTAATCATCTTACACGCCTGTCTGTTATTTTTTTGCTAAGGATTCATTATCCAGTTTTGTGCTAAAAAGTGCTAGTTGAATGATACAAATCAGTTTTTGATGCCACTAATTGGGCGATCTAATCATGCCATATCTTTCAGATTTCTGTTCTTCTGAATGACTCCCTTGTCAGCAGTTTACCTTATCATAGTGTGCTAAGGCTTAGTAACAGCTAGTCCAGATCTTATGCAAAGTGTGTTTCACACTGCAGGTTCTTGTGTAGAGGTTTCTGTTCACTAATCACTGTACACATAAGAGTTCTCAAACTCAATATTGGTGCTATTCTAACCAAGTCCATTTAGTAAAAAATTAACCTTCATGAAATATTTCATTGCCTTTATATCTCCATTATTTATTCATAAACTATCCTTTTGTTTCATAGATGATCGAGAACATGCATTTGCATAGGAAAACGTATTTTGCTACATTTATTCACTGTCATATCGTTGCATTTCAGACCTGAAATGGGCATTCTTTGGGAAGTAGCATCTTTCTATTGAGCTAGTCAGTAGGTGTTCTTTGCATTACCAGCAAACTAGTTTTTTCTGGCAAACTTAATTCTGAGATATTTGCTTTCTACCTCCCAAGAAGGGCGTTTCTCAGCGCATTGATGTTATCTAAAAAGTGTATGAATCAACTCACAATTATGTCTGTGTTCAGTGGGAAGATGAGACTTCTTCCATCCCCTTTCAAGTGCTAGTCCTTTGCATTGGAGGCAGTGGAGTTCTTGAGGGATACATTTATTTTTAGATCACTTTGCAGATTTGGCCTTGTTTTTCATCAAGGGTGCTTGCCCCCTTTGTCAAAGGCAATGGTTACAGCCTTTACCAATACTGCAAATATTTCTGAGGCTATCAGACCTGAGGGAGTTTGAAGTCTGAAAGAGTTTAGAGAAGGGAGTCTGTATTAATACTGTTCAGGAATCTGGGGTAAGAAACTGAAGGTTTGCTGTTTGTAGGGATCTTCTTAGGTGGGTCTTTAGTAATGAGAGAGAAGCCAAGGCTATCCATGTTGTAAACCACTCCTTGGTGATATGAATTGAGTTATTTATCAGCCTGATGTTATAGTCAAAGAGCAGTAGGGAGTGATGTCAGATGGTCAGTATGTTACCAGGCTAGGTCCAAGAGGATAGTAGCAGGTGCTCATAGAAAGGTATTGGGTGTCTGGTGGACTACCACATAGACAAATTAAGATTTTGGTCCAGTAATGCTTTTCACAAGTGGGTATTTGAATGACTCCCATCTTGAAGACAGGCATCTTTTTTGTCCTGGTGCAATGCTCTCCATCAACGTGGAATTTGTTCTTGAAAAAAGACAGACATTTGCATCACTTTGCTTGAGAGTGGGTTACTTATACATTGACAAATGGAATCATTGAACAATGTATTTATAATAGGATAATGCATTGTCAATGTATATGTGGATATCATTTGTATTGGACCCCATTGTTTTCACTTTATGAATACATATTTCTTCTAATTTAATCATCTTACAAGGCTGTCTGATCTTTACTAAGGATTCATGGACCGATTTTGTTCTAAACAGTGCTATCTGAATGATACAAATTCGTTTTTGATGCCACTGATGGGGCCTTCTAATCATGTCAAATTTTTGTTCTTTTGAATGACACCTTTGTCAAGAGTTTACCGTACTGTAGGTAGATACCCAAGCTCTCAAGAGAATATTGGGTTGCTCTTTTGTTTGAATTGCTTATAGCACACTATGAAGCAGGATCAGTGACAGGTTTTGCAGGAGTGGTAGAAATGTTGCTCCGGAACACAAGTTCCGACTATTTTATTTTCACATGTACATAAGGTTCATGATGGCTAAAAGCCCTGCAGCAAGATCAGCATTGGTGCAGTACACAAATTGTAATATCTACTAGGGTATCCTTACTCTCTCATTATTTAAGGCACTATAGTAATGCCCGGTTTCACAGTCATAGTATGAAAGGAATCACAGCTAGTCTAATATCCACAATGTTCCTGTATTCAAAGAATAGCGGATCCGTTATCAGCCTAGTATTTTTTCAGCTGCAGTTGCTTCACGCACAAAAAAACCCCGCCACAAACCCCCTTCAGAGTGGCAGTGTCCACTCTGCATTTAAAGATACGCGCAAACAAAGGAGTGACACAGGCAAATACCCTGACAGAGTTCGCAGAGCACCGCCGTGAGGGGAACGGCCATCACCATTGGGGAGCACGTATCTTCCCGCTTCCAGGCGAATTCAACGCGACCGTGAGGGAAACGGTTCCTGCCAAAAACTACACTTCCCAGCAACCCCTGTGTTAGGCGCAAGCAGAGGGCGTCATCAGGCAGCGTCGGAGAGCTATTTAGTCCTCGTGGGTGCACCGGGCGGGCCGTCTGAGGCCGTCCGAGGTTGGACCAGGTTGGGTTGGGCCAGGGACCCTGCCCGATACTCCCTCTATACCATCTACGTACACACGAGCTGTGCGGTCTATATAGGGTAATTATCACATTTATCTGTATACTGTGCTTTAAGTGTACTGATTACTGTGGCCATTCTTCCTATTGGTCTTACTCATGCCTGGGAAAAAACAAACCCCAGCAAATAATACCTTAGACAACTATTTGATCCAAGTTGTGGCTAAAATTAATAATGACAGGAGATCCTCATTGGGACTGGATACATCTAATCAATTCCATATGGCCGAAAAAGAGTATGGGGATTCTCTGCCTCTACTCAATAGTAGTGTATCCTGTGTGGCTCATGTCCCTCTACTTGATACTGATCGCATCCTGCCTAGTGGTGTAGTCGCACTTACAGAAGCCAATAGCGATAGTGAAGAGGTATCAGTGATATCTACTAACATTGAGTCCCCTCCTTCTATAATTCCTGTACCAGCTCCGAGGGTCACTCGGGGTAAAAGTAAGGTTATCCAGAAAAGAGGGGGTCTAAGATCTGGCAGAAACAAAATTGTAACCCCTTCTAGGAGAATAACAGTGGACGAGGAGGTGGAGGTTGATCTGTTTAGCGAAGCTCATGTTACCCTTTCTAATGCTCAATTTACTAAACTATGGAGTATGATGGATGCAAAAATTAAAGGTATAGTCAAACCCCTGGTTAGTAAAATTGACAAATTAACCGCCGAGGTCAATAGACTAGGTGGTTTATTAGAGAAAACTTTGGCGAAGGTAGGGAATATAACTGAAGCCGTTGTAGAGCCAACAACGAGCAATACAATTCTTGCTGAGAATAGGGGTTCTGTCTCCAACCCTGTACCACTGCCTAATGTATCTAGTGGTGCCTCTGCTGATTTACATCCGGTGGCTTCCACTAATGATTCTAATATGGGAAAAGGGTCTTCCGAGCTTGTAGTTGAAGCCTCTCCATTAGTTCTTGTTCTTGCAAATGTACCCCCTTTGGCTTCTGGCGAGGTTGAATCCGCTCCTTCTCTATTAAACAAATCTTTATCATGGCTTACTAATAACATGATAATAACACCGTGGGGGAAGCAACAACTAGCTGTTGAACTCGCTAATGCCAGAAGAGTTGAATGGATTGGTAACAGCACCAAAAGGTTCAGAGGGGATTGTGTTATTTTAACCTTCACTGACCCGGAGGTTTTGTCAAATATTTTACCTAACATCTTGCCTCCACAGCGAAGGTCAACCTCAATTGTACCACTGACCCTGGACTTTTTTTATTCACGGAAAGGAAGAGGCATGAACACTAATATTCTAAGAACTAAATGGAATGTTGTGACCAATAGGAGCTGTAATGATGTTAGATTTCGTGATTGGGGTCTATGTGTGGAAAATAGGTTTTCTGCTCTGTCAAACCTGAATGCTTGCGATTGACAACCATCCCTCTGTTCATCTGATTTACTATACATTGTTGAGCTGGGCCAAAGAGAAGGTTCCTGTTCTGTGGCTGTTATGCCGGAGGCCATAGCTGGCTCAACATCTGATAATCTAACACATAATGGTTTAATTGACAATGTGATGAGTGTACTTACTCCTAGTCCCAATTCCGCAATGGCACACGATTCTGGAAACTTATTATCTTGGAATGTGGCCGGGCTAGGCTCAAAGCAGGGTTGTGGTGACTGGTCTAATTTTGTTAGTAATTTTGAAGTTTGTATCTTCCAGGAAACATGGGCTTGTGACCCTGTTTTCGCTTTGGGGTACCTAAACTTTTGTGTCCCAGCTTCTAAGGGCCCTAAGGGGCGCCCGATGGGGGGTCTTACCATTTAGATTAAACAATCTCTAAAGGCCGTTGCAAAAAACATAGAGACCGGGCAGAAAGATATCCAACTCATTAGATTCACGAGTGATTTATCCTTATCCATCGATATTTATAATATCTATGTCAGAGGTGGAAATGTAGGAAAATCTGAGGTTCTTCTTGCCCTGTATAATCTCCTCGAGACACACTCAGATGGTAAAAACATAATAATTGCTGGGGATTTAAACCGTACGTTTGAACCTCTTGATACAGGTGAAGCCTTTTTAGGTGTAGAGGAAGATAAACAATGGGATATCCCCTCATTAGATACCATCCCAGTAACTCGCTGGACAGAGGATATTTTGGGTTTGAATGCAATGTGTCTTGAACAAGGATTAAGAGCTCTAAATGGGAGGACAAAGTCAGACAGGGTACCAGCTAAGACTTTTGATAACGGGAGAAGCAAAAGTCGCATTGACTATATTATCTGTAGCTTTTCCCTTTGGCCTACTGTCAGAGATATGGTCGTGACAGAAATGCCAGAGAGTGACCACAATCCGTTATGTGTCACTCACAAATGGTGGCTGTCTGAATCCAACGCCTCTACTTCTTTTGATGATCGTCTACCCCCGCATATTGTACCAACGAACGATATGCGCAGGTCAAGATGGACTAGTGTTAGGACAGACCAGCAAGCTATCGATAATATAGGAGCTGCGACCGATAAGGCCATTATGGCCCTGGATGGCGAGGCAGGGATCACCACAAGCAAAGTTAACATCGTTGAAGTCCATGAGTCCCTTTTCCAAGAAATCAAACATTATTTCTTGAAACCAGTAAACCCCAAGGTGACTCGAGTTCACAGAGTGGCCAAATGGTATAATCATGCTTGTAAGGTGGCACGAACTTCTCTAGGTGCTGCAATCAAGTGCAAAAACTTGGGGGCTATTCGCTCTGCAAGAAAGTTATATAAAACTTGTGTTGCTAAGGCGAAAAAAGATTGGGATGAAGCCCATTGGGATAAACTGAAGTGTGCTAGTGATCGAAAAGACTCCAGATTATTTTGGCATATTGTCAAATGGGGGCAAGAAAGGCCTGAAGAGGCTTGTAATAATCATGTTCCGCAGGAAGCCTGGGTAAACTTTTTTAGTGAACAATATGCTAATAGGGTTCAGATTGTAAATAATATTAGCCCTATCTATATAACCCCTGAGGACAATGCTTTTACGATGTCCGAAATCCTGTCGGCCCTCAAAACTGTACACAGAGGACGCGCTCCTGGCATTGATGGAGTTCCAGCGGACGTTTTTTTAAACGACACTGATAGGTGGTGTAAATATATTCACTTACTAATCAACCACATCGCGAGGGGAGCAGCTATCCCGGCTTCATGGCGGGGTGCTGTTATCATCCCTGTGTACAAAAAGGGTGATCGTTCCCAGCCTTGTAATTACCGCCCGATCAGCCTGATTGACACAGTGCAAAAAATCGTTGGGCGAGTGATTGTTAATCGATTGCTCGATTGGGCGGAAGAATTTAATATTCTATCTCCATTTCAGGCTGGGTTTCGTAAGGCCACTAGTACTGTGGATCAAGTTTTTCGGTTCCAGCTGATCCAGTGGAGGACTGTGGTGCTAGGCGGGGGCAGTCTTTATGCGGCATTTGTCGACCTGAGGGCTGCCTTCGACCTGGTTCCTAGGACGAAACTGTGGGAAGTACTTGCGGCCTTGGGGGTCCCAGGAGTCCTGTTGACAATGATCATGAGATTACATGAAGGCACCTATGCTAAAATTCAATGGGGGGGATACGGTAAAAACACTGCCGATTTTCCTGTTGAGCGTGGGGTTCGGCAGGGGTGCTCAATGGCACCTACCCTGTTCACCCTTTTTATTAATGGCATAGTCTCCTGTATTCAATCACAGGCAGTTGATGCTCCTTCGCTTGCAGGTGTAAAAGTTCCGATTTTAATGTTTGCCGATGACACGTTAATTTTATCTAAAACTCCAAGTGGATTGCAAAAAGCATTGGATATTTTTGATAAATTCTGTGGGGATCACGGTCTGGAGGTGAACGCATCTAAAACAAAACTCATGGCTTTTAATCCGCATCGTAATTTTAAATCTAATATTACCATGAGTGGACGAACTCTTGAGGTCGTATCATCTTTCACATACCTGGGAATCCTCATTTCTAATGATAATAGGTGGAACCAGCATTTAACCATTGCAATTTTGAGGCACAAGCAATTGGCTGGAACTATCTTAAAGGAGCAAAGGAAATCATTAACTAAACCGATTAAACCACCCCTGATCATATATGAGGCAAAAGCAATTGGGTCGGCATTATATGGGGCTGAGTTATGGGGGCATGATAACCTACAGGAGTTGCAAACCTCAGAGAATAAATTCCTTAGGAAATTAACGGGTACACCCCAGAGTAGTCCGTTATTACCCCTGAGATATGAGCTTGGAAGGAAGGAAATCTCGGAAATGGCCAAACTACGACCAATTTTATATTGGCGTAGGTTATGGACCACACCTGAGCTCATTCATTATGCATCCGGGTTTACTGACGTTGTTAGAGCAGATTGCTTTAACAAGATCAGATGGTTCAAATCATTAAAATCAATATTATTTGAACTAGGCCTGAATGCACTATGGTCCGACCCAGCAGGGGCATCATTCCCGACCAAGGCAACCCTAAAAAATATTTTTGGGGATAATGTCGATAACAAAAGCCTCCTCAGTATTAATTGTGGGGTCATGACTGCTAGTTTTCTTGAGGTCAAATTGTACCCCATGTATGAACTGTATTGGGACTATATATCCAAACCTTTGGATAGGAAATTGCTTTTTCAATTAAGGGCGGGCTCTCTTCCTCTTCGTTACCTAACATCTAAATGGAGGGAAGGAGGCCCTGCTACATGCCCAGCTTGTGGGGAAGGTAATGAAACACTTGGTCACTTCTTGTTTTCCTGTAAACTATACTCTACTCCAAGGCGTGTATGGTTGGCACCTATGAGTAGGAATTTGGGAACCAGGAGTAGTATGGTGGCCTTGCGCATAGTAAGATCAACTACTGTAACTTGGATTATAATCGCCACCGCCAAGTACTTGGGGTGGGCTTGGACAATCAGGCAGAGATTGCTAGTCCGATGATTACTCTCTGCCTTGTTGAACAGAGACTGCTAGAGCATTGTCTATTCTCTGTGTGATGTACCTTTTCGTGTCATCGGGACAAAACAATTTTAAATGTTTCTTTTTAGAATAATGATTTTATATAATTATATTTAATTGTACTAATTATATTAATGAACGTTACACCTGCGAAATGTATGTCTAAGAGGCTCTGTCACTAGCACAAAGAATATATAAATTGTATATAATTGCAGTACCTTCAGCTATGAATTGCATTATCGTGATGAATTTTAACTCTTCCTTGTAAATAACTTGTATTCTTTTTTTTATGAACTGTGCGTTTGTCAAAATGACATGTCAGATTTAATTGTTTTTTATTATATGTTTGTTTGTTTGCTTTTATGAGTAAATCTCGAATAAAGCACTTTTTGAATTGAATTGAATTGAATTTAAAGATATAGGAATTCCTCAGATTTTTGTCTGCCACTAACTTTGCCACCATTGAATGAATCTCTACACAACTTTGAAGACCTACTCTTTTTAATACATTGGCTGATAATGCATAGTTTCATGGTGATTAGTTGGGAGGGTGCAAAGAAAAAAGAGGGGTCCAAAAACACGATTTTCCACCAATGCATTTTCCATAGACTTTTTAAACAGATGTACCGACAAAAGGGCTGCATGGATTTACATGTGATTTGGCAGGAATATACATTATGGTGTGGAAATGGTCCTTTTTGGGTTTTGTCTACAAAGCTGAGCTTGCAAAGCCTTTTGTAGTTCTTTTTAAAAGGGGCTCCCAGCCTGCCCTTCCTTTCCATTTGTTCGTATACTTGTCACCCTTTTTTCCTTGCTTGCTGTTGGTTGCAGCATGGTATTTCCTGTTGTGTTCCAGTTACAACATCAGCAACTCTGACCATAATGCTATATACTATGCTATACACTATGTTTTCTTTTTGTCTCGGAAAGATGGCCTCACAGTGAAGCCTATGCAAACACACCACCACGCCTCTACCAATGCTTAAAAGACACTGGGACCGAGGTGACAACCAACACCTGGCTCATAGCAAGACCACTTCTCTTACTCACTCCCTCTGCAACCCACTATATCCTCAGGGCGATGACTTGGCAGGTGAGGGTTCAAGAAAAGCACGGGGCTGCAGGTGCTCCAGGGGTGCTTTGGTGAGAATGGTCCTTCTGCTAAGCCCCTGCATGCTCCCACCCTCCCCAAACCCACCATTGCCTGAAAGTGATGGCCTGACAAAGGGGGTTGACACTGCAGAGCAAACAAGACACAGAGTGAAAGAACGCAAAAAATACCACCATATTTTCTTTTCCAGAGCAAGATTCTGCTGAGTGTGCAGTTGTTATGGAAACTGAAGCAAAATGAAGTGCAGGAAGAAGACGACCAAATAGCTGTAGAAATAATACCAAATGGGGGTGTAGAATATAGAGATCATGAACTACCCAAGGCTATGCAACTTAAATTGCTGAATTATGCATGTCATCACATCTATGGGTGCAGAGGCCTTCAGAGGGCTGTTTGACATTCAGAAAAGTGGGCGAGCGACAGAATATGCCCTAGTCTCTACTACTGAGATTCAGTGGGCCGTTTGACTTTCAGTGAGAGGGGCAGGGAAGAGAGATGTGAGTGTTGTTTCTTATTTTCATTTTATTGCATTTTTATATAGCACAAACTTGGCCTAAGGGCATTAGAGAGCTTCACACGAACACCGGATTGACCTTCCCTATAAGGCCCTAGTACATAATAGGGCAGGGGGTCAAAACTACCTTTAAGTCCCTAGTATATCATAGGGCATGCCAGTTTAGAGCCCAGCAGCCCTTTCTGTACTTGCGGGTGTGCACTGCTGAGGCCTTAGGTCAGTTTAAAAGCAGCCCTGTATTGTGACCAAACTCGACTTTGGTATTTAGGGCACTTAAAAATTAATAAACTACGACATTATGACATATTAGGTACCCCCAGGGTCTCTCCTAGGTTTCCTAGTAGTGGGAGGGGGGTTAGGCACTTATAAGGAGGACCCTTATAAAATAGGTTTTATATGCCTTGGGTTTGGTGAAATTGCACATTTCACTTCCCACATTGTAGTAAAGTGCTTTGCAAAATCTACTTTTGTGCTAGGAGCACTGTGGAGTGAGGATCTGCAATATTGTTACATATTCAGAACCCCTGAAGTCTCCCCTATGTGTTCTAGGGGTGGGGGGATCCTGTAGATATAAGCACAGTCCTTATAAAAGATGTTTTATAAGCCCTAGTCCCACTGAGGGCTACGACCACCGCACTAAGAGGTGGGAGCTCAGGGATGTTTTTAATGAAGTGGAGAACTAGGATGCTAAAATCCCAAAGAAGAGCACTTATGTGATGTGAGGGTGCAGCGCAAAAATATAGAAGAAAGGTGAATGTGATCTAAAACTGGCTAGTGCTAGTGAAAAATGATTTTTATTGACTCATTAGCCCTGCCAGAGATAAAAAACAGTGCAAGTCAGTAACTATTGAAAACTGCTTGGTGACAAAGGTCGACATGTTTCAGCCAATAACCATCTCAAGAGTATGTGTGGCTTTCATCAGGACCAAAACAAAGCTGCTGCTAAGAAGTGTAACATATGTGCAAATAAAGTTTGAAAAGACCAAACCAGTTAATGCTCTTGTGGATACAATCTCGCTGGAACTTGTCCAATTTGTAGGACAAGTAGGCCCACCTCAACCTGGTTACAACTCAGGGAAGGGAGCCCCGCTCTCTCCGTCGGTACTCCGTCGTAGTACAGAAATTGCAACCGGAGTACCGACGGAGAGAGCGGGGCTCCCTTCCAAGCAGTTTTCAATAGTTACTGCCTTGCACTGTTTTTTATCTCTGGCAGGGCTAATGAGTCAATAAAAATCATTTTTGCGCTGCACCCTCACATCACATAAGTGCTCTTCTTTGGGATTTTAGCATCCTAGTTCTCCACCTCATTAAAAACATCCCTGAGCTCCCACCTCTTAGTGCGGTGGTCGTAGCCCTCAGTGGGACTAGGTTTTCCCACTGAGAGGAGAAAGCCCAAATGATGAAGCATGTCACCTTTTGGTGAGTGAGGGCATTCATTCTATAAAGGGATTCCTTTCCTTGTTCAGGGCACTGTCATCCTAGACACAGATTAATTACAGTATTCTCTTCTCTTTTTTCCTTGCTCATGTTTGAAGGTCGCTCAGACCCAAGAGGTTATTTGTGTATTCTGTGATTACTTATAGGGCTAAAACTTCTTGCAGGTCTTTAAACCTATTCCCTTGGACCCCCCCATTCCCTTTTTTTGTGTGTTATCCCGTTGGAGAAATTGCCCAGTTCATTTTCACCAATGCAGATCCCCACCAAATAGGTTAACATGGCAAGAAGTTATTACTTAATAACTCCCATCAGGAAACACAAACAAATATAATTCAAGGACTTACTAGAATGATATTGATAAATCCAACAATATGTGATTGTTGAATTCATCCAAAAATGTACAGACAAGAAGTTATAAGACTTTATTGTCTATAAGCCAAAATGCAGCCTTCCAGTGATCTGTCCTGATTGGTGGATTAGCCAGGCTGCTTTGATGAGGTGATAAGTACCTTCCGGGATGAAAGAGCCATTCTGGGAGGAGAGGGTTCTGGCACATTGGAATGCCAGAGCAGGGGGAACCATGACCTGCAAAAGAAGAAGGAGACAGGCAGAAGATGCGAGTTTCATTTACACCCCTACTCTTTGAACCCAGCCAGGTGGCAGGCTTAAAAAAGGAATATGCAGATGCCGGGGGAGGGATTATATGAAGATGAACCATCCCGGAGGTTGGTTTAGCTAGCTCTTGCCTCTCTGCTGAGACTTCAGCAATATTGAATTGGAGAAATTGTGTTTTCTGGGAGGCCAATGTGCCACACTTGGAGGAAACTGTCATTCTCTGGGGTGTTGCCCTACACCTAATTGGATTGGATCTGAGAGGGGCAGTGCCTCTCTGGTCTGCTGCTTGAAACAAGAGGAAGAAGAATGGTCCATGCTGAGAAGATTGATTTGCACCAATCAGGCCCTGCACTCTGACTGACTGCGCCTGCTGCACAATCTGGATCTACAGCCCTGTGGACCTAACTTGCTTTAAAAGGACTAAAGAGTCGACTCCCTGCAAACCACAGGTTAACAGAGCTCATCTGGACCACCACCACCAAGAATCCCCAGCCTGGAGTACTACCAGTGGATTTGTAAGGGTTGTGTCCTAGTGGATTGTGGGAATTGAAGTCCCAAACTTTCAAGGATCATCTTGGAGCTTCTAGACCCTTGGAGTAACTTTTGGATACTTTGAGACCCTCAAAAGAACTTCAGGAAGAAGTTCCAGACGTTTGAAAAACTTTGGAGCAACTCTGAAAAAAAAGCTTCATAAGTGGACCAACTCGACCTGGCCAGCCAAGCCGGTGAACCTCAACGGTGAGCCGGCCTGCCCTCCAGGTTTGTCCCATTAAAAAGCTCCAAAGGTCTGACTTCCGGAGTTTTACCGGGAGCTTGTTGAAACCCAAGCCGGTGAACCCTCACCAAATCTGGCCGGGCCTGGTGAAAAATCTCTGTAAATGTTTCTAAGTTCAAATGTAGAAAAGAGGACCGGGATCAACCGCAAGAGTCTAGCGACCCACTTTCAAACGCAAGCCGGACTGGAAAGCTCTGGAGGTCTGACATCATAGGTTTGACCTGGAGCTCGTCACAAGGCAATCTGACGAACCCTCACTGAATCCGAACAGGCTGAGAGCTTCGAGGGACCCCGGGAAGAAAGAAAAAACTTTGACCGAGACCTACCATGAGGGGCAGCCATGCAGGGCTCCATCGAGGCCAGACTGAAACTTTGACTGTGTCCCAGTCTAGCGAGACCAGATGTCCCAGTAGGTGCTATAGGTCTCTATGTGCTGCATTGTGCTAAATCTTCAAAAATCCATATCTCCGGTTCCCTTCCGTGGATTTGTTTTGTTTTGGTGTAATTTTAAAGATAAAAATAATTCCTATTTTTAAAACTTGGTGTTGGATATTTATTGTGTGTTGTGGCTTAATTACTTACTTAGGGGCCAATTCCAATCCTGTAAAACCCGGGTACGAATCGTCATACGGAGCGTATTCTCCGTACGACTCCTACCCGGGAAATCCACCGTACAATCCAGCAAGTACGATTCGTACAGAAATACCATTTCCGTACAAAACGTACAAAACACCGTACGGCTAAAAAATACCTACGAGTCTGATCCTGGACAGCGCGTACGCGACGTCCGTACGGAGTCAGGCAACGTTTTACGGACCAGCAAGTACGAATTGTCCCTACGTCACTCTGCACAGCTATTTTTTTACGGCAGCCAAAAAGTCCCGGAAAACTGAGTCCGACACGAAAACGGAGCCCGGGTACGCGACGGACAGCCATGGACCCCATCCTACGTGTCATTCCGGCCCTCTTAGCCTATGACCTGGTGCACCGAACCCGACGCACATGCCGCAGAAGATGAGAACACCCAGGGGCCAAGGGGGGATGAGGGGCAGGAAACATACCCCCTACCCAAATTAAAACCTACAATATTGGGGACATACATTACCTCCAGGGTCTGGTCACTTCGGGGCGCGTGTCCACCAATCCCTGCGTCCCGCAACAACGGAAGTGGACATGTACGCATACCCCTACGGCAACACTACAATAGTAATACGCACCGTACTTACACATCCATAGCGTGGGTATGGTCCGTATCACTATTGTAGTGGGGCCGTAGGGGTACGCGTCGTACGGCCCGTACACACACTCTGAGAGCGTTTGTACGGTCCGTATCACTATAGTAGTGGTGCCGTAAGAGTACACGTGGTATGGACTGTACACATGCTCTGAGAGCGTGTGTACGGTCCGTACCACGCGTACCCCTATGGCACCACTACAATAGTGATACGGGCCCTACACACGCTCTAAGAGCGTGTGTACGGGCCGTACCACGCGTACTCCTACAGCACCACTACTATAGTGATACGGACCGTGCCCACACATTCATAGCGTGGGTACGTGCCATATCACTATTGGATTGGGGCCGTAGGGGTACGCGTGGTACGGACCGTACACACCCTATGAATGCGGGGGTACGGTCCGTATCACATGTGCCCCTACGGGACCAGTACATTTGGGATACAAGGCGTACACACGCCACGAATGTTGGCTTACGGCCTGGTGCAGCATATTACCTTTATATTGGTGTGTGTGTAGGCCCAGGACAGCAGTGTACTGCACCAAGGGGTGGGTGGGTGGGTGGGTGGGTGGCTGCATAGGATTCCCAGCAGTGGACAGACATGTGAGGGGTGGGTGCAGAGGTCTCCCAGCAGTGGACAGACACGTGAGGGGTGGGTGCAGAGGACTCCCAGCAGTGGACAGAGACATGGGGGTGGGTGCATATCACTCCCAGCAGTGGACAGAGACATGGTGGTGGGTGCATATCACTACCAGCAGTGGACAGACATATGTGGGTGGGTGTATATGACTACCAGCAGTGGCCTGCAATATGAGGGGTGGCTGAAGAGGACTCCCAGCAGTGGACAGAGACATGGGGGGTGTACATCATTATCAGATGACCACAACTCCATGGGTGTATGTACGCATCCCTAACTTTGGACTATGATGATAGTGCCATAACAACACATCACTGACAGCAGTGTCCCACTCCCAGCAGGATGGATGTCTTTCCCCGACTGCATGACACACCACATGTGGGTGTGAGGACAAATAAAACATGCATACCCACCCCTGGCGGATGCAGCACAATACACACACTGAGATCATGCCACAAGACTGTATAGTCATGTCACTGCCTACTAAACTAAGAGAGCCAAAGGGAACACACACAGCCACGCACATCCCAGGACTGATAGGAATGTACAGGTGCTGGGCCAGCCACAAAGATGGTGTCTCTCATGGAAGGAATAGGGTGGAGTTCCCACAGATACAATGGCCACAATTGTGACTCAGGTGCCCAAATACCCTGCAGAAGAAGTACCATATGTGTGCTAGGCCGGGATTACACACATGCATAGTGCTGAAAAGGGAGAATTTCTCCATGAAGGCATTTCAACATACTCAATACACAAGTACAGTGACTAGCAAGGATGGCACACATGATGCAGCCGGAGACATTGCTGAGCAGGCATGGCCATAGTTGAAAGGATCCGTCACCAACAAAAGAAATGTAGACACAGGTCAGCACAACAATTGTGCAACTCTTTGCAGGGAAGATGTCAGGTGCCACAGAGGAAGGAACACTCCTTGGGACAATGTCTCAAAACCAAAATAACACACACTACCAATGATTCTTTGCAGAGACCTTGTGATGGCACGCAGATACCATGGTCCACCTCATGACCATCAGACTAGAACATTTCTCAGAACCATAACACAGTACCACAACACCAACTCCTGGAGCCTCAGCACCAACATCAATACCTGAAATGCAATAGTGTTCAAAGTAAAAATAAAATGCTTTATTTAGCATAAAAATCAAATTATGAAATCACACTATATACAAAGGCCAATGGCCAGTCCATAATAGAAGTCCTTGGGGAGACACATGGGCACGCTGCTGACATGCCCTCCATGAACGACACCATCTGTGTCAGCAGTGTGGTGTGGCCATGGAGGACATTCAGCACTGATGCCTGCCCAACCTGCAACTGCCGCTGTATGTCCACAGACTCTGCACTGAGGGCAGCAGTGGTGCCAGGGGCAGGGGGTGCGGTGCCTGGCACGAAGGAGACATGGTGGTGCTCTGCACGGACAGAAGGGACCGGAGCAACTGGGAGGGTGGTGACGGGAATGGAGGAGGCGGGGACAGATGTTGGGCTGCTGCCAGGTGTTGTAGCAGCCTCTGCCCCCTCGATGAGGTCAGCCTCGGACCCGTCTGCATCGTAGTTGGCCTCGCCACCAGACAGGTCCATCGACTGACTCCCCTCGCCCTCCGTGCCACTGGCTCCCGCAGACTCGCCAGCACTGGTGGCACTGGTGCTGGGTCCCTCCTCCAGGTCCGTGCAGGTGTCTCCCTCGGTTTCCAATGATGATGCTGTGGGCAAGGTGAAGATACAGAAAAACATCAGTCACCTGTATACATCTGACACATGAGTACAAAACCAATAGGTCACAGTGCATATCAGGCAATGCATCATGAGTAACAGCTAGATTACTACGCACATATGTAAGCCCTGTACTCCCCAGTTGGTAGACCCACCATGCCACTTGGACACCAGGAAAAACAGGACACACCAGCCCAAAACTTGAATGAGAAATACACTGAGAAGCTAGTGTCTGGGAACAGGTGAGCACAGCAATACAATGAAGTCATGCCACCTCTTGTTTACCCTGAAAGAAACAGTAGTGGTGCACCCAAGGCAAACTAACAGACCTCAATATCAATGGTGTCCCCACACTCAGAGACCTGTAAGTACTTTGGAACACAAAACGAAAAAGATTTTGGTCCCTTGGGAATCACAATACTTTACACAATCGACATGTTTAGAATGTGTGAATGTGCCATTTTGTGAACAGAACACACATGTGCCTGTATAAAAGATGTCTCCCAAGGAGGTGCACACAAAACTACATTTACCCAGTCATTGATGAAGCTGGCAGCCTTATTTAAAGAAGCCACTGTTAGAAAGAAATGGTGTTGCAGAAAGTACATATACATGGGCCCACGGAGGCCTTGATGACTTGACACTCGTAAGTTGGTATCACCAACAACCAAGGACTTACTCAAATTCCACAACACTGTGGGAACATATATATGTATAATCTGAAAAACAGTCTTATTAGAACAGTGCCTTCTTTTAAAATGTGCCAGCGTGTTCCCTGAAAGTGTAAAGGTGGTTTGTTGTGCACTTCCTTGTGAGACATCTGTCATGCAGGCACATTATTGTTCTTAACAACAAAACATCAAACTAAAGCATTTAAAACATGAAGGCATGTTGACAAGTGTTGTGAGTGCCAAGGTACAATACTTTTTGACTAACAACTTGAATTATGTCAGTTGTCACATGGCCATCCGTTACCTGATGACACAGTTGGCAACACATCTGACCCACTGCCTGTCATGTGGAGTGGCACACATGTCCAAACCCAGGACAATGCATAAGCTAATTGGCCTCCAATTGTGTTGTAAAAAGGCATACCTGCACTAAGGAGACACCCTCATGGCAAGCCAGAATGTCCACACAGATGTCAGCACACAAAGACCAAACTACGTAGCATCTGGACCACACACTGGTGCAAAAAAAGTATGAGCAGGAATCATCTATTTAAACAATTGACACATGCTGCAGAGCACAAACATTAAACCCTGCACAACATCACTGGGTCACTGCACGTTGAGTCTCTGTCCAGCCAATTATCACACACAGGTCAGACCTGGCAAGGAGACATAAGGTTTGGCCATGTAGGCCTCGCCCGCACAAACCCCCCATACCTGAGACAATGTGATTGAGACAGATCAAGAAGTGACACCTCTTAATCAGGGTTCACAAAAATGTGCAGCCAGAATTCCCAAATGTACTCCACATCACCTTGTGAGGCTGGCAACACATATTTGTGACAAACAACCATCAACAGATAGTTGTGAATAGACACACAGGCACTGCCCAGTGTGAGTATACACAGGCCAAATGGGGTCTCCCTGTCCAGTGGACACATGTAGCACACTTTGGATAAATACAAATGAGGCCAGGGAACAATGCCACAGAGGCCAACCTATACTGAACACACAGAGAATGGCCACAGTGTTGGATGACACACATGATTACGAGGCAAGGGTGTCTCAGGGGACTGTAGTGGGCACACTGCTCCTTGTTCCTGGAATGTTCTGACTGTAACTTGAGCAACCATCCTGGCACTATGCATATCTCCCACTCTTGCACATCATGTCTGAGGCCACAACATTGGTCATGCATGCTGCAAGTGTGTTCATTTGAAACCTCACACTCCTATGTTGAGACTCATCATCAGTGCCAACAAATATGGACCCCCAACTGAGTGAACAGGACAGGGCACAGGCAAGGTACCAACACATGTCACAGACCACCCTCCCACATGATGCAGAAAGCAATGTGCACTTGGATTAACTGGCAGCCTAGATGACCATGTGCAATTGTGATTACACACAGACCAGGGGACACATGTCAAGGAGGGGAAGGGATGAATAAGAGCACCGGTTGACTTTGGGGAGCAGAATATGCACTGCACATATAAACCCTGGCAGTGTATCCAGGCTACAGAGCACTTCCAAAAGCTGGTGACACATAACACAACAAACAGACAGGTACCTACCCCCTCCTTGCTGTAGTCTCTACTGTAACTGCCTATCCAGGTCAGGGAAGACCACCGCCAGGACACGCGTCATGTGGGGGGTCAGGCGTCGGCGCCCGCCGTGGGGTCGTGGAGGTGAGAGCTCCAGCTGGACCCGGGCAATCCGCCGGGTACAGCACCGGATGTCCTGCCACCGTTTTCGGACTTGGGCTAGGCGCCGATTGCGATCCCCGCCGATCTCAAGGCCCTGACGATCTCCTTCCAGATCGCCCCTTCTCATAGGCAGTTACCTGTGAGGATTACAAAGTGAGACAACATCACTACACCTGTTCCATGTCACAGAGACACATTTGAAAATCTTTGATATGTTGAACAGGGCATAGGATGCTGCCAAGGAATTGCATCTTTCTCATATAGACACTGGCCTCTGTGGAAGCCCCAATGCACTACATGGCATTGAAAGTACACAGGTGGCAGGAGGGGTGCAACACACTCCTTGATCATGGTACACACTGTGCATCACATGCAACACCAGGCTGATGGACAGCACCTCAAAGCAGTGACATGCCCCAGGCCACTGACGCAACTTCAGCAGAGTACACAGACACACACAGGCACAGATCAATCACCTGCCATTGGCAACAGCTGATACAAACCTCACTCTGCACATGTGCCACTTGCCTGTGGGGTGTCACAGGTGTCGGGCTAGCTCAGCAAGTCAGACACACAGCACGGCTTACTTCTCACATCAGATGGGTAGAGCTGTTGCCTTCTCCATGCAGCTGTGGTGCAACACTTCACATAGACACTCACCCACATGACAAGGAACATTCACACACATCAATGTCCAGGAGGGCGTACACATCACTTGGACACTCTCACCACAGGTTCACTCAACTCATACACATCTGTGGGTACAGTCACCTGCACACCGGGGGGACCACTGAATCACCTCAGGACAATAGCAAAAAAAATGCCACCAAGGATTTGCCAGGCTGAATGTGTCATGCACTATGCAGTGAATGTCACAGTAAGCACAATGCAAGTGAGGAGTGCACACAGGAACTACATCATGCTCTGCATGAGAAACATAAGCCTTTCCACCCCTGGGACCCACTCTAAACAACATTGCATGTCTGTCACACCTGGACACAATGCCAGAAGTGACAGTCACAAAAAAGGTGCACAGTCAAAGGTAGTGGAGTCAGCACTCACCTGCTCCCCTGGTCTCCCATACAGCCTGGGGTACTGTGGGAGGAGGACATTCAGCAATGCCTCATTCTCCTCAAGTGTGAATGGCTGGGCCCTCTCCACAGCCCGCGACATGGTGCCAGAGGAAGCAGAGAGACAGCAGCAGTGTGGTCGACAGGAAAGTTGTGCAGGCAAGTGCCCTCTCATGGGTTCTGGCTGACTTATATCTGTCTTGCTGGGGGCTTTCATTTACAAGAGTACAGAGTGATTGGTCAGACTCATTTGCATCCTATGTTTCCTCCAATCCCTTTAAACATACACCAATGACACGATTTTACATGGTTCAAATTTTGAGCATCATAGCAAGGCAAACACAACTTTGCAACATTGTAATTTTTGGGCCAACTAACTTTTCAAGCCCACATGATGGCCACATTGCAACTGAAATCTCTGTATCCATGACAACCAGCATGCATTTTGGGCCTGTCATTTTTTAATCCAAAAAACATGTACAGTGTGTTTCACACGTACCCGTACACATACGGCACCACTACAATAGTGATACGCACCGTACTCACACATCCATAGCGTGGGTACGGTCCGTATCACTATTGTAGTGGAGCCGTAGGGGTACGCGTGGTACGGACCGTAAACACGCTCTGAGAGCACCACGCGTACTCCTACGGCACCACTACTATAGTGATACGGACCGTACACACTCTCTCAGAGCGTGTGTACGGTCCGTACCACGCGTACTCCTACGGCACCACTACTATAGTGATACGGACCGTACACACGCTCTCAGAGCGTGTGTACGGTCCGTACCATGCGTACTCCTACGGCCCCACTACAATAGTGATACGGGCCGTACACACGCTCTCAGAGCGTGTGTACGGGGTGTTTCATAAGCTTACACTGGTGATAGGAGGCGCACACGAAATGAATGAAGGTCTCCGACTCACACAAGTCTGTACATCAAGTCATTGTCATTGCAGACTTTCATGTGAAGGGCCTAGGTGTGTCAGGCAGTGATATTGCACATGTCTTCTCATGTAGTTGCACAATTGTTGTGTGATGACCTGTGTACACATGTCATGTGTGATGGGGCACTATGTGGCACACTTCCCCTTCACACTTTGCACATGTGTGCCTGTAGTCCAAACGTGTCAAGCACAGCATCACTGGTATGGCACAGTCACCACCACCTGCAACTGTCCCCTGATGCCAGGGACAGGGACACTAACAACTGACATTTCACGATCAGCATGCCCCTATGGGACTATGTCATGTGTGTGTCATGTGTTACCATGAGCTTGCTGTTAGTGTTCCGTCAACTACATCTGCTGTTGCTGCATCCAACATGTGTCTGTGTGGAGATGGGCATGGCACACATCTACGCACACCATGCCACATGTGGATTTCCACGTAAGCAGGGCCTGTATGCACCGGACATCATATTTTCACATGAGGACATATCTGCGTCGTCTCAATGTCTGTGTTTTCTGTTTTCACGTGTACCCCTTCATCGCAATGTGTTTGATCTGTACATTTGACATTCCATGTGACCTGTGTGTCTAGCTTGCTGTCAGCTGTCCGTATGAGATGACATCCTTTAAATGCATTAATGTGGATGTATGTCACTCCTGTGATGTCTCTGGCTGTTCACTCAGACTGGCCCCCAGCTCGTTTCAGGGCATGTCATGTAGACTTGCCAATCAACGGGTGTATCTGGCTTTTCGTAGGAGTATCACCAAGCTGGCATACATGTCCTGGATGTATTGCACAGACCAGACTCTGTATTTAGCTGATGTGTAGTAGCAGTTTAGCATGTGCTCTGTTCATTGACATTGATGTTGGTAGGCTCTCAATCTTCGTTATTCAATACAATTTTTTGCAGGGCACCGCATGTCCCAAGACCAATGCCAGACTTGGCTGCCATGAGGGAACGTGCCTGCATCCGACGTTACAGATTCACAGTTGATTGAGGACTTGACCGACAAGCTGGCACAACACCTCCAACCGCGACACAGGTATCCTACTGCACTGACCCCCAAGATGAAGGTGAAGTCAGCCCTACATTTTTTGGCCACAGGTATGTTTCAATTCACCATAGCTGATGTTGGTGGCATGTCACAGACAATGTTCAGCCGTGTCCTGCGTGATGTTTTGGCAGCCATGTTGGAGCACCTTGATGAATTCATCAATTTTCCTACTCCTGAGGAGTTGACAGGTGTCAAGGGGGATTTCTATGCCCTGGGAGGGATGCCCCATGTCATTGGCTCCATTGATGGGACACATGTGGCTTTGGTACCACCACAGGCACAGGAGGTAGCCTATCGCAACCGTAAACATTACCACTCTATAAATGCCCTTGTGGTGTGTCTTGCTAACATGCTGATTTCCCATGTCTGTGCACATTTTCCAGGGTCAGCACACAATGCCTACATCATGAGGCGTAGCAGGGTGCCACAAATGATGCTGCGGCTGCACAACGAACGAGCATGTCTTGTTGGTGGGTATACTCTGTCCTGTGTGTTGCAGTATCTTTGGCTCTTACGGCATCTCCTGACCCACTTATTTACATGATGTTTCAATGTAGGGGACTCTGGATATCCCAACATGCCATGGCTGATGACACCTCTCCGCAACCCAAGATCAGCTACAGATCACCGGTACAACAATGCACACGGGCAGACCAGGCGAGTGATTGAGAGGACGTTTGGCCTCCTGAAGAGCTGATTCCGGTGCCTTCACAAGACAGGCGGGTCCCTCCCATATGCACCGGAGAAGGTCTGAAAAATCTTCCTCGTGTGCTGCATGCTGCACAACATGGCAGTGGAGAAGGCAGTGCCACTCATCCTGGAGCAGGATGAGCAGGAACATCCACCCGTGGAGGATGAAGGGCTTAGTCACGAGGCAAGTGAGGAGGAGGAGGAGGAGGAGGAGGAGGAGGATATCTGGAGTCAGCTCATACGCAACTTCTTCTCATAATGGTGAGTCACTGGGTCTGAGTGTGCACGCTTGTAGCCTTGGGTGGCATGTGTTGCAATGTGCGTGTCCAGCTGACTGTATGCAAAGTGACTTTGATGTGTGTTCTGATGTGTCACTCGAGTGATGATGTCATTCCACACATTTTTGCAGAGACACTTTCTTTTAAATTTGCATGGGGGCAACATTGTTCATGTTTAGTAAATGACCATGTATGCGGAGAAAAAACTTTTAGCTGACTTCTTGTGTGTCTGTCATTCCTAGGTTCTTGCGCATGTTGTCTGCTCGTGTCATCGTTGTCCTCCTGCTATTCCTCATGAGTATTGCAACGTGTGCTGAATCAGCATTCCATGCACGGACATGGGGAAATGTCATTTTGGGTAAGGATTGCAGCAAGGCATTTTGGGGGTGGTACATGTTTGGAATGTGTGGGGACTACTTCTGTGCATGTTGTGTTACCATGCATACATGTCTACTCACCATGGGGCACATAATATGTAGCATGACTCCCATGAATTGAGAGTCACCCTTCGTGACAGTCATCTGTAATGGATTTTGGATTCTGATGAAGGCATCAATGTGTGTAAAACCTCCCTCTGAATCATACGGGATGCTACGGGTGGACATAGTGTGGGACATCCCCATAACAGGCTCAATGGGGAATTGCAGCCTCTCCGTGTGCAGCAGGAGGTGTTTGGCTCATCCACTTAACTTGTGTGCCAGTTCATTTGGATTTACAACATCCGTGTTGTAAAGAGGGTGTCCAGCGTAGGTCCCACATGTTCAGTCAAATGACCTCTGAGTCTGTTCATATTGATGCATTTCCCTTAGTGTGAGTTTGAGTAATAAAGGTATTCCTCACCCTCCAAAGTACCTCATCTCTGTCAATGCAGGTCTCTTGCCACTTTGCATGCGTCATCTCTGGCATAGTTGTCAAAGATTGTGCATATGAGTGTATGTGTAGTTCGGCAACATGCATGCAGTTCTTCAAGGCTAATGATCTCTATTGTGCATGACGTCCATGGTTGTGTATGTATTTTGGCAGGTTGCTCCCCCCAACGGGCCGTCAACGCCTACTGAGGGTGTGTCTCCTGTGCGCAGCTCGGACTTCTGTTTCCTGATCCTGTGTCAGTCATCTTTGGTGATTGTTCATCCATTTTCTCTGGGTGAGCCATGAGTAACCTGACACTCATACCTTTACGTACGCCTATTGTAGTTGTCCTTTCTGACCTCCTTGTCTTTGTGTGCTACTTTCGGCCTAGTTTCCAGTACATGCCGCCTGCTGATGCAGCCCCTGCGGCAAGGGCCCACCAAGTTCCTGGATTCTGCAACCCACACGCCTCCAAGATGCTCCTCCCTTCCTCCCTCCACCCATTCATTAGACTGTCATCAGCTTGTCTGTGCCACTGTTGCGGCCACGCCGTGCCAAAGGCAGGACCGTCTGCGCATGCAACGTGCACATTGCACGACCCTCATGTCCTTGCATGACCCACATCACAAAACAGTTTCATGTTGCAGCCACCCTCCAAGCAATGTCCAACCGAAAATCTACCGCCTGCTCTCAGGCATACCCTAAGCGCACACACGACACCTTCGCATGCTGAGTGTGCAACTCCAACTGCCTACACAGCGCTGCCCCGCCTTCCAGGCCCTGTCACACCAACCAGGTCATGTCCCTCCTACTCCACACCGGCTCCGTCCAACAGCACGCCATTGGACTCTGTTACCTCCTCAACACAACAGGCCCACACATCACCTTCATGACAGTGACCAGGATAAAAGCATCCTCAGCACACAACTTCTTCATTGCCATCTCAGACGGATACAAGAGCACCCGCAGGGACGGCACTAACAATCCCAGAGGATGAATTGATATCTACTCACAAGTACGCACTCAGGGTCACAAATCCAGTTTGGCACAAACCCCCTGCAAACCCTCAGAGTAACACTCATCTACAGATCTCCAGGCCTACATCCACAATTTCGCAAAACCATCAACACGTCCATCTTCACGCATGCCCTCACATCCACAGGATACATGTGGCTGTGGGCCAGGAACTTCTGGCTGGATGAGAACCACACCAGCATTCATCATTGGTCCATCTACATTAGCATCCACGTCTCCGACAAGCAACACACTGCCACACACCCCGCTACCAATCCCCCAAAGATGCTTGATGTAAGTCAACACAGACATGCTGTGTGGGACACTGGAACCAACACCACCGCCACACCCTGCAAGCTCACACAGTGGATCAGCAACTGATCCAACAATCTAGCCACATTAACGGACTTTCCTGTGACGCACAACAACAATTAAGCCACCTGGGACAAGGGAGACCTACTGGACTCATACACATCTAGCCGGACTCTTGTGCACAGCTTGCAACACAAATAACCATCAGTGGCCTTACAACCCTGGAAAACAGCACACACAGCCATCACCATATCACCAGCAAGGACAATTGGAGATCCTTCAGATGGGTCCGAGGCAAAAAAAAGCACGACATCAAGGAGCTCATCAGCATTGTGAGTGCACTGACATCAGCTCTCCATCCAAAAGACGCCCCACCCTTGCAAGGCTGAGCCAATCCCTTGCAACTTTCTACCACTGCAAGCTCATGGACATACACGTCAGCCTTGGCACACAGAGGCAGACAGCACTATTATACGTGGGACCAACCCCCCTCAGGTTTTGGACTTCCATCAGCAGGAAATACAACACCCGGCTCATGTGCAACACCCCCTGTGGATCTCCATCAGGCCCCTTCCCACACAACATCTCAACCACATCATTCCCCATCCTTGTAGCCCCCGTCCAGCACGTCATGTATGTATCATTGGAGTTAGCCACATTCCATGGTAGATAGAGGCATGCAGTGACCCAGGCCCTCCTAAGACAACGGACGGCAGGAACGCAGGCTCTCAAGGAACATCACTGTGCTTCCCTAGCCAGCAAATGTCATCAGGAAGACAGTCAGCGAGCAACTGACAAACTTCCTCCATGCAAAGAGCTCCAGGCAACCTGCACAAGACCATCTTCCACAGTAATCACCCCACTGCAACAGTCATCATTGCCACCAACACCGACAACACCGACATCTCCAACACTGGTATCCAGAGGATGGACCAGGATGAAATCACCAAGTAGCTCACCAGCAAGGCCATGGGAGTGGGACTCAAGCCTTAAACATGTAGTACAGTGGCGTCATCTGGCACATGGCCCAGGGCTCATCTCTCAGCGTGTCAATCTTCAATGTGTCCATGACCCCCTCTCCACCATCACATGCGCACACAACCTCATCATCATCTCGTATGCCATTGACAGCCAGCTGCTCCTCACCCTCACCAAAGAGCCAGCCATTGCCAGTTCCAACCTTCAAGAAGGCATGAGGTCCATTGATGAATGGCTGAACATTAGCCACCTGAGGCTGGACTTGGCCAGGACTGAGGTAATCATCGGAGGATTGTCCCCTTACAGCTGGGTCAACTCCTTGTGTCCCACCCGCCAGGGCACTGCACCAGCACCCAGTGGCCACGCACGCAAGTTGCCATGCAACTCACCAGCATCTGTACCTCATGCTGCAACACCCTCCGCATGATGCACATGATCCACAGATAGATCCACTCCAAGGCAAGACAGACCGCCCCCCAGGTCCACAACACCAGCCATGTCAAATACAGCCCCGCCCTCTACGGAGCAAGAACAGCCAAACTCCTGGAGAACTTGTCCACATCCAGGGTGCATCTGCACACCTCAGCTTCAACATCCCGCGCCCCAGCCACATCACCGTCCACCTGAGATAGCTGCAATGGATCACTGTCTGCTGCAGGATGACCTTCAGACTCCTCACCCACACTCAGGCGGCAGTCCACAACCGCAGACCCCAAACCAACCTTGGACATCTGTCATCCAAGACCCCGTTGGGCCAACTCCGTGCATCCAACCTTGCCCTGGCCACCATTCTTCACATCCACTGAACTCCAGCATGCAGGAGATAGTTCTCCCACCTGGCCAAACATACCTGGGACTCCCTCCCCGGGAACCTCCACATGAGCCATGACCTCTATGCCTTAATGATACTCTTCCAAATAGGTCTGTCTGCACAGTATTGCAAGCCCCCCCCTCAGCAGCTTGAGGCCATCACGAGTGAGTATTGGGCTCCATGTCTGTATTGGATGATACATTGTGACCCATGTGTGTCCTGTACCGGACTCAGGACCCGATTCATAGAACTAACTTAAGACAAAATCCTAAACTTACTACCATTTTGGTATTCACAGAAGGCACTTACTCATTTTGGTATTCACAGAAGGCACTTACTCATTTCAGTATTCACAGAAGTTAGGAGTCCTAACTTTAGGACTCCTAAATGCCTTCTGTGGATACCGAAAGTCTTAAAATTAGGATTTTTCTCAGTTTAGTAGTAGTATAGTTAAGACTCCTAACTTTAGGACTCCTAAATGCCTTCTGTGAATACTGAAAGTCTTCAAATTAGGATTTTTCTCAATTTAGTAGTAGTAAAGTAAACTCGCAGGACCCTCGGATGCAGGCCTTGATGATGCTTGGGACGCTCCGTCAGACGAATCCTCCTCCTCCTCCTCCCTCCCTGTGGCTGGTGGTGGTCTTTGCCTGGTGGCACAGGGAGGGTTGCCCATGTTGTCGGCGATCCGACGGAGTGAACGGCTTATGTCCGTTTGCACCGCCAGGAGATCAGCCAGTCTTGCCTCCATCCGTCCTTGGTGTTCTTGTTGACTGGCATGTTGCTCGGCCTGCTGGTTCTTAATCTCTGTGAGGGTCTCCACTACCTGGCTGATGGCCCTGGTGTCACGCCAGTATGCATCCATGATGTTGCGTATGTGTGACATACCGGTCCCTTCAGCTGGCTGGTCAGGTTCTCGCCTCCGCCTGCCTCCACTCCCACCACCCCTGCCCACACGAGCCTGGCCTGCCATTGTGGGCACATCGGGTCTACGGGACCCCTGAGGGATGGCAGTTGCGGGGATGTCTGCCTCCTCCTGGGTGCCCGGCGAACCTTGTCCCTCTAGGTCAGACTGGCTCAGTTGTTCAGTGCGGGCAGGGCTCCTGGGTGTCTCCTGGGATGTGGCAGGAATGGGGTTGGTGGTTGGCACAGATGTTCCTGAAGCAGGTGCTGCAGGGTCCTGGACACCAGAGGGTCCAGGTGGGTTGGGGTCATCCACGGAGTGTTGAGAGGCATCACTGCCGGTGGGCTCAGGTTCCTCCCGAGCCTGGGACTGTGATTCTTCACCCCCATTGTTGGGGGGAGATCCATCAGGTTGCCCTGTGTGTGAGAGAGAGACAATGTTAATACTGTTTCATGCGACATCCATGTTTCATACATATTCAAGCTGGCACAGTTCCTCCAGGTAGTTGTATGTGCCTAGCATTCTCCTCAATGTTCACTTGTGGATGTGTATGTTGAGGGGGACAGATTGATATGTTCTCCTGAGTGTTTGACATGTAGATTTTTGGCTTGGATGATTCTTTGGCTATGGATTGATCTTGTTGTGTCACATGTCCATTGTGAGAGTGGGTAAATCCATTGCCTGCCCCTGGGGTGTATGCTTGTGTAAGGGGTGTGTGTGACAGGGCCTGCTGGTGGGTGTAGTGTGATTTGGCAGTGGGTGTCCCAGGTGATGTATCTGTCCCCCCATGGAGCATGCTGCCATGACAGTGAGTGTGAGTTCCTGTCCTAGGTATCTGAGCTTGTTGTGTTGGTGTTTGAGTTTGCAGTGGTCACAGGAGGGCCTTGTGCTGCCTCCAGCAGGGCCAAGTGTCGCCTACCTTGTCAGTACTTTGCCAGTCCCTGTGCATTGAGCATAGAGCATGGGTATGTACCTGGGCCATGTGGGCTGAGGGCAATGGTGTCTGATTCAGAGTTGAACAATGCGTTTTGTGAGCCCCACCCTCCCAGCATCCCGGACATCCAGTCTTGGGTTAGTGCTTTGTGTAGCCTGGGACATGGCATGGCCTTGCTTTGTGAATGGGGCATACACATTTTAGTGGCATGAGCGTTGTTTTTGTGTGTGGTTGTGTCCGGTGAGGGCTTGGGGGTAGTTGCGTGCATTTTGTGTAGTTGGGGTGTGGATTCCATTCCCCCCATGTTCCATGAGTGGTTTGTGTACTCACCAGGCTCTGGAAGTCCTTGAAGTCCGTGTACACCCACCGGCAGAAGCAGGGCCATCACCTTCTCCTCCCAGGGAAGGTAATGTACCGGTCTGCGGGGCAACCCACCTCCAGTGATGTTGCTCTGGGCGTAGTCCTCGTTCATTTTCCGCTTGACTGCCCTCTGCAGATCGTACCACCTGGCTTGGCATTCATTCCTGGTCCTTCTGATGGGTGCAACAGCATTCACCCTATCGACGATCCTCTGCCACAGGTGTGATTTTTCGGCTATGCTGGTCTGTCTGACCAATGGTCCAAAGAGCTGTGGCTCGACTCTGATGACTTCGTTGACAAGGATGTCCAGCTCCTCCCTTGTGAACTTTGGATTCTTGTCTGTGGGCATGGTGTGGGGTGAGGGTGTGGATGGTTGTGGGTGTGTGGGTGTGAATGTGAAGGTGTGTGTGGGAATGTGAAGAGGGGGTATGTGTGAAGGAGTTTTTGTGAAGGTGTATATGTTAAGGTGTATGGGTGCAGTTGTTGGGGTGTGCTCTGTAGCTGAAGGGAGTCTGTTGCAAAGGCTCATGGTTTGTGTGTGTGGGCCCTTTTTATTGGTCCATTTGTGGGTGTGCCTGAGTTTGAAATTTTGGTGGGTGTGTTATAAGAGGTGGTTGTGAGTTTGGGCCTCTGTTTGCCTGTTTGGATGTGCCAGGTCAGTCATTTTTATGTTTTTTCTACTGTATACGTGTTTTGTGGTGTTGTGCGAGTCGAATTCACCCTCCTTGTGCTGTTTTACAGTGTCCTGGTTCAGTACGAGTCGTTTTCGCATATGTAAGGTGCGTACATGCGCGATGTTGTTGTACCGTGCTCGCATACGCAATGTTGTTGTAAGGTCCGTACATACGCGATGCTGGGGGTCAGGGCTGGTGTACGGTGCGTCCAAGTATGGGGCTGGGGTACGGTGCATCCAAGTATGGGGCTGGGGTATGGTGCATCCAAGTAAGGGGCTGGGGTACGGTGCATCCAAGTACGGGGCTGGGCTATGGTTCTGGGGTACGGTGCGTACAAGTACGGTGCTGGAGTACGGTGCTGGGGTACGGTGCGTACAAGTACGGTGCTGGGGTACGGTGTATACAAGTACGGTGCTGGGGTACGGTGCATACAAGTACAGGGTATGGTGCGTCCAAGTACGGGGCTGGGGTACGGTTCTGGGGTACGGTGCGTCCAAGTACGGGGCTGGGGTACGGTGCTGGGATACGGTGCGTACAAGTACGGGGCTGGGGTACAGTGTGTACAAGTACGGGGCTGGGGTACGGAGCTGGGGTGCGGTGCATACAAGTACGGGGCTGGGGTACGGTGCGTACAAGTACAGGGCTGGGGTACGGTGCGGACATGGGGGGTACGGTGCTGACATACAGGGGGGAACGGTGCTGATATACGAATCGTACGTAAAAATATACAGATACGAGTGGTACGGGATTTTTTTTTTTACCCGATCGGAATCGGCACCTTAATTGGTGTTTTTAAATGCTTTACATACCTGTCTCTGAAGTTAAGCCTATCTGCTCGCAGCCAAACTACCAAGGGTTGAGCAGGGGAATAATTTTCTGAGACCTATTCTTGGCCTTAGACTGTGTCAGTGGCCTGACTGCCAGTGGCAGATGCATACTTGCCATTACTAGTAACCCACTTTCCAACAGTGTCACATCCAGTAAACATATGGAGACGTTTTCAACAAGATCAGAAGCTATTTTACCAAAGTCAATGATTCACATGCGTATTTTAGTAACACATTTCAGAAACAATTTAGGCATGATTCTGTCATAGAATCCCAAGCAAAAAATAAAAACATCGGCAGTGCTTAATTTGAGCCGGTGGCATGCGGCACTCGGCACCAGCACTTAATCATCAACACCAGTGCTATAGTTTCATGAGTACCATTTAAGAACACACTCATTTTTGGTAGGCATGGGAGATTAAGTGATGGGGATGTTGAGCCAACCCTGAGACTCCAAACTTGTTCCCCAACTCCAAAGTCGGCACCTCTTGCCATCATAACACATCCTTTCACCACATCAAGGTTAGTGGTTGGTTCTGTTTTAGGCAGTGCTAGTAGGAGAAATGGTCTGGTACAAACTGCCTCCTGACGAGAGCCCCAGCATCTACTGTTTTACAAATTAACCACTGCACCTCGGTGTCATCTGAGCTTGCCTGTACTGCGTCATAACCCTCAATAGCTGCATATGCAGCATGCTGCATCAAACGACCATCTGCTTCTTCATGTGTGCTGATGAGATCGGGCACTTCGTGGCTCTCTTCAGATGTGATTTTGTAGCAGTTATCTTCACAGTTTGCGAACAGTGTTTTATTCCCAAGTTTTGTAATATAGTCTGGTTTCCTCCATTCGTTAACAAGAAATGCGATGAGAGTTGTTTGATTCCTTAAGTGGCTTAGGAATTTCCTCCACTGTCTGACAGTCTAGGAAGGTGAGATGCTCTGTAACGGGTGCCCATGTTCTTTCCCTCTGATTGTCCTTTCGCCTTCTTAATAGATGTCTCATTGTATGAATCAAACACAAGATCGATTCTTTGACTCCTATTTCCTTACTGCAAAGCCATGGACAAGGCAGACAAAGCCACCTCTCCAAAGCATGATTCCGTTTCCTTTTACTCTCTGAACAAGTACCATACCATCAATCAGAGTGGCTGAACTTCCAGGTATTTCCTCAGCAGGGGTAACATTTTTCTGCAAGTATGTTGCTAAAACAGCTTTGTTGGTCTTACGCAACAGACCATCTGGAGTTGCTAAAGCCCATGGTAATGGTACTAAGGCATGAGAGAGTTCATCTGCCATGTGAAGGTTTTGATTCTGTGCTGTAATAATTATCCAACCAAATAGTGCTTTGTCTGCTTTCATGATGATTTTCCTGCCATTGATATTCACTGCCTTCTTCTTGGACATGTTAGTGAAGGTTTTTAGTATGTTCATTTTCATTGGGTCATCAAACGTCTTATTAGGTGGATTATTCTCAAGCCGCTCAAGTTTGAAGTCTGTATAGCACTGTTCACCTATTTCATGCTCCTTCATTATGCTGGATACTATGTCTTGAGATGCCTAAAATGGGTTTATCCAGCTTTGAACCAGACTAACAGCTCTTGTAATAGTATCTTCATGTTTTTCAATTTGCGACTTATGTAGGTTTGCATGAGTAAGATCTGATCTGTTGTTATGAACCATTTCCTTTATCTGACCCAAAAAGGTGCTTCTGGGTTCAGCCATCATATAATATTTTTTTCCCAGCACCCGTCTTGAGGTTGAATCTTGTCAAACCACCTGGAGTCTATGTGTCTTTGTTGACTGTTACCTCTATCACTTGATCGACCGGAATTCGTCCAAACGTATTAACATCTGACAGTCGAACTGAAAAGCATCTGTTGATGAAGTTGTAGTGTATATCTGGATGCTTCGTTGAAGGCAATGCCATTTCGGCATAGTATACAGGACGATATCTAGCGTAGTTCATCCTGTCATATGCAAAACACCATGGGATCATAGAGCTCATTCCATCTCGAGCAGCACGCAGCAGAGCCATCAAGACATTTTCAACAATATCCACATACGACATCCAAAATGCAGAGAGATCTCCATTGCCATGATAAAAATGTTCCAGGAATACATCCCAAAGCTGTTTTATATCAGCAAAGGCAGCATTCTGCAAGAGGTAGTCTGATCTTTGTTGGCATAGGTCTTTTGCAAAGTCAGTAACATCCTCAATGAAAGAGTAGACTACCTATATGATCTCTTTGTAATTCTTCTCCACCCAGAGTATAAATTCAAACCACGCCAGTTTCAACATAGCTTCATACACGCACTTGTGTACTCGAACAGCACAACTGTACATACAACCTTCTAGTACTGATGATACTGATCCTTCTGCTAACATGTCAGCTTCAATGTCAAGGGTTGGAGGCCAGCATCTTGAAATCGCTTTCCAAGAATGGACATGACACTGCAAATGGTGTGAAAGGTGCCCATTCAAAGAATGATTCTGTCGTACGTTGCATTATGCTACCACACAATCTCAGTTGCTTTTGCTTTTTTACTATTATAATTAATATCAATTTATATAATCGCATTTACTGTAATTGTATTTTTTTATAATAAAATTCACAATAATAAACATTATGAACACATTTCCATTTACATCAAGTTATCTTGGGAGTGGAGTGGTAACACACAAAAGGCAAAGAGTTATGACTTGCTATCACATATTTACTATATCTAGGTGCCCATACTTTGCCAATAAATCATATTAGAACCCATCACCCCAAGTGGTACCGAGAACATGGTTGGCTTAAGGCCAAAGATTCACTTCTCCCCGACTCTGCTTTTCACATTTGTTTTATTTGTGGAGTTTTATGTAGAGTCAACACCAACAGAAAGTACTGGTTCACATTGCATAAGCACCAGTTACTTTCTTTTGTGAAGTTTTATATAGCGCCAAACAGCAACCAAAGGTATTGGGGTGCTTTACATTAGCAACAGTTACTTTACACAAGGACACATTCATTTTTGTAGGGACAGGGAGATTACGTGATTTGCCCAGAGTCAAGGATATTAATCCAACACCGAAACTCAAACCTGTTACCCGGCTCCATAGTTGGCAGCTCTGGCCCTTACACTGCAACTTCTCCCAAGTGGACACCACATCATCTCCCTAGCCTGGGCCTCAGTTCCACATTTTTTGATTATGAGCAAATCACTTAATCTCCCCATGGCTGCCCGTATTTGCTGCTGGTTGCCCATCCACTTCCAGTCCATCGCTGCTTGCCCCCGCTGAAATCTGTTGCATAAATCCACTTCTCCACCAAATTTGTTCTTCACATTTATTTTGTGCTGTTTAATGTAGCACCAACACCACCCAAAGGTATTGGAGCTCTTTACATTGGCACTAGTTACTGATTTTTTGTTCAGTTTAAATCGCCCCAACACCACCTGAAGGTATTGGAGCACTTTGCATTAGCACCAGTTTCTTTACATAAGGACGCAATCATTTTTGTAAGCATGGTGAGATGAAGTGATTTGCCCAAAATCAGAATGTTACGCTGACGCTGAAACTTGAACCCGGTTCACCATTTCCATAGTCAGCAGCCTTGACCCTTAAGTCACATCCTCTCCCACAAGGACACCATATCATCTCCCTAGTCTCGGCCTCAGTTCCACATTTTGTGATTACGGCTAAATCACTTAATCTCCCCAATTCTAAGCAAAACAAGCATTAGCAAAGCTAGTAGGTATCGCCGGTGTGATATCTATAGTATTTAGGTCACGGATACACAGGGCATGCGCTGCTCGGCTAGACATCATATGCACTGTCTCAAAGAGATGTGTTGTGTTCTATCTGAGGGCTAACAGGCGCCCATCTCCTGCTATTGGTAAACTTCAGCATCGCTCTTATTTTCTTTGATGTCATTCATCATCGCTTGCAAGCTTCATGCCCTTTTCTTGTGTTTAGCCCTCCCCCATGAACCAAGTACATTTCTCCTTACACTGCGTAGCTATTTGTTCTTTGTTTTCAAGCAATCCATAAGAGGTCCTGTGTTTTCAGGCAGTCTCCCTTGTACACATACACACATACCACTAAAATGCATGCGCACGTACATAAACAAAGGCATTTGTTAAAATGTTTTTAAAACATCAACAGTACTTATAAAAAAACTTTTTGGCACGATCTGATGATATTGGAGCTCTTGCTTCAGACTCCATCTTGCAATAGCGCAAACAAGAGCTGATGGTATTGGAGCGCTTTAAGTGCTCACCAGTTACATTCCACAATGACACTTTCATTTTTGTTGCTGATCCTGCTTCAATTGGGGTTAATTTTTTACACCTTTATTTTTGCTTCTCCCTGTTCTCTGCTGTTGTTGCTAGCCCATCTCCCCATCCCCTCCTGCTTACGTGATTGACCCGTCCCCACACTAACTTATTCGTCACTGCTGTTTCCTTTTTTCTTTTTTTCTATGATCCGATGATATTAGAGCACTTGTTCCGTCCCCCATCTTGCCATAGTCTCCCTTGTACACAAACACACATACCACTAAAATGCATGTCTGTGTACATAAATAAATGCATTTCTTAAACAGTTATTAAAACATGAACAGCACTTGTTTATTTTTTTGCACGATCCAATGGTATTGGAGCGCTTGCTGCATCCTCAATCTTGTCATAGTGTGAAAATGAGCTGAGGGTATCGGAGCACTTTAAGTTCTCACCAGTTACATTACACAATGAAACATTCATTGTCGTATGCAGCGGGAAGCATAAGTGATACCGCCCAGAATAACACATTGTTCAGCCGTCCCCAATATTCAAACCTGGTTCCCCAGTTCCCCTGTCTGCAGCACTGGCCATTTTCCCACATCCTCACTTCCAAGCTCCTCAACTGTTCTCACTATCATTTCCACATTTGTTCAGCAAGATCCCGTCAACACTGAACAAGCACTGGCAAAGCCAAAATATCTCGGCAATGCCCAAGCTTTTTGGCTTTGTTAATGTGAATGGCTTTTAACCATGTTGTCTAGCAGCACATCAGGAAGGCTAAAAGTCACTGAAAAAACCACTATGTTTTGGCAAGCGCAGGCCATGTCATAGTGCTTTTTTGTGTTAGTAAGGGCTGTGCAATAAACTCAACATGGAGGGCGAAGAGACTCGGATTGGGCTCAACATCCTGTGAGTCTGGGCTTTCTGTGACTTTCAGTAATTCTGAAAAGCAGATGTGCTGTGAGACAAAAATGGGTGTTTGAATGGATATGTGAGTGGTTGCATGGGTGTGTGAGTGGTTTTATTGATGTGTGAAAGGGTGTATGAGTTGTATATTAGTGTGTGAGTGGGTATGTAAGTAGTTGTATTGTTGTGTCACTGGGTGTTTGAGTAACTGTGTGGGTATGTGAGTGGATGTGTGAGTGGTTGTGTGATTGTGTAAGTGGGGGTGTGTATTGTATGACTGTGTGATTAAGTGTATGAGTGGCTGTATGGGTCTATAAGTGGGTGTGTGAGTGGTTGTGTGAGTGTGTGTGTGTATGTGGGTGTGTAAGTGTTTGTATGTGATTGCGAGTGTGTGTGAGTGGCTGTGTGGGTATGTGAGTGGTTCTATGGGTGAGTGGCTGTGTGAGTGGTTGTGTGGGTGTGTGAGTGGCTGTGTGAGTGGGTCCGTGGATGATGTCACCAGTGATGTCATTTGTGATGTCATGAGTGATGTCACTGACCATGTCATGAGTGGTGTAATATCTGAGGTCATACGCAGTGCATTGAGGGGGCATAAGTCATTTTTAGCTCAGGTAAGTATAACTGCTGATTTTCTATGGTTGTGTGCATGTATAATCTGAGCCTAACTATAATGTCCCTGTAACAGCGAATTTCTAAGGTTTTTTTTCATTCTATTTCCTAGCTTTAACGTCCTTGGAGCCTTTGTTTTTTACAGCGAATTTCAAAGGTTTTTCAAATTTTATTTTCAAAGTATTATGTCCCTGTAATGTTTATTTTTTTTGTTACTTTCTAGGGTTTATTGTTAGTATTAAGTATACTACAATTTATTTTGTTTTTTAATTTAGTAATATTTTTTAAAGTGTATAAATTATTTTTAACAAATATAATTTATATAACTTTTAAAAGGTAAAAATTAGATATGTACTTAATGTAAAATATATAATGTTTTGGTAAATGTAATTGAACAAGTTTTATTTTTTTTAAATTAATTTTGGGTACCGCTCTACCTCTGCGGGTCTGAAAACATAGACAAGATTACAAGTACTCTATGATTATTAATTCTGATCACATGATTGCAATAAATCTGCAAATTGTGATTTGCAAATTTGCCAAAAATTGTAAAAACTATTTTAAATATATACACCTCTCTACTTTCATTAATGATAATAAGGTGAACTTATTTATAAGTATATTTAGATAGATATGGCACCCTATATCTGGTTTTCAAGAAAGTTACTAATTTTACGAGTTTCTCGAATCTATGGACTGGAATCACAAATTTGCTCAATGACACACCCAAACCTTGCCTTTTGGTTGGATACATTGGGACCCCAACAATTCTTTTTTGCCATTGTTTATCTTCCTTTGTAAATAAAAGTAGATGGCTGAAAAGTAAATAAACAATACATTTACTTTTACATTATATACTATTAAATTATATACTATAAGGGACAACTATGTAGTCAGCATTGGAGGAAGCTGCTCTCCACTACTTCTGGGAACCCCTGTAGAGTTCAGGGCCCAGCCTGAGAGGAGTCAGGAGGCCCACTTGCCAACAGTGACTCCAGAGGGGGCGTAGCCTCCTGAAAATGGCTGAAAAGTGCTAGGATCATCCTGCTATTTGGGGTATGCGCAGGTATTGTCTGGGCCTGTCCTGCACCTGTCAGTGCCAGGAAGATGCAGGGCAGGGCCACCCCTCTTGGTTCTGCCATCCAGTGTCAGGACTAATAGCTCATGTTGGCCCTAGCAGGAAGTGGTAAGTGGATAAATCCTGGTTGCCTGCCCCCAGATAGAAATGCAGGCACTGCGTTACTAGCTCTTCTTGGGAGTAAAAGAGTGTCTAAAACCCATATACCAGTGATTGGGTAAAATTGAAACCGAAATTGCCCTGCTGAGGTATGCATTACCCCAGAAAAATGTAATGCATGAAGTAGCCCCCTATCCCTGGCTGGTAAGGAAAAGAGTGCTATAGGGGGCAAAAAGCACACCTAGGTGACCCTGAGAGTACGCTCGCAGTTGGAGAGTAGCACTAACATCCTCAGTGAAATGGGTGCATTAAGGTTAGTGTAAGGGATGGCAGGACTAACAGTGGGTGGCAAAATGAGAGGGAGCAGGAGTAGAGGGCCCCATGAAGCTAGGCCTGTAATAGTGGATCACTTGGGACAAGAGGATGATACATTAGGGTTGCCCTCTGAGGCCTGCATATATGTTGTTAAACTGACCAGTGTCTCACGTTAAATAGAAGGTGCAGGGGAATCATTTGGTCAGCTTAAGAATAAAACATTGCATTGGCTCCATGCTGGTTTTGCCCATGCTGATGCACTCAAAATCCTGATGGTTAGGAGAGTTACCTGGGTAGGACACTTGTCTAAGCCCCTTGGGGTGACTGTATTGTTGCGAATTCAGGGACCAATTTATTGACTGCCACTTACTTATTTTAGGGACACGCCTAAACCAGAGAGCATATAACATTGTTATGCAACCGTTGGTTTTCTTTTATCAGCATTTGAGTGAGAGGACCGGATTAGATTGGCAGCTCCCAAGACCTGTACAGTTTAGCAGATCTTGGGGGGCAGTCACTGAAATAAATAGCAACTCTGTCACCTTAAACCCGTCATCTGCCTTAGCAGAGGTTGATTGACTGGCCTCAAACCTGGATGTCCCGACAGCAAAGGAGAGGGGGGTACATAAGAGATAGAAGTGTCATCTTCTCCATCCAGTTTGATGTGCACCAGCAGGAAGGGCAACTGGCTACTACAGGTGGCGTGAATGAGCCCGATTTGAAATGCCCCTGATCCATGTAGAACATTTGAGGATCAACAGGTGTATGATTCCACCATGTCAACCTGCCCCTGGTGGGCCCCAAATGTCATTAAATTGGAACACTGCAGGAATCAGGAGTAAGTTAGGAGACCTAGATTAAGGCCCTTTTATTATAGTGAAGAAGTTTGACTCTTCCAGAAGGCATGGGCAGTTGAACAGGTGAACAGGTGTGGATTTAGAAGTTACTACACCTGGCAATTAAATCAAGCACTGGGCTTCCCTCAGGGAGGCTTTTGATGTTGATTCAGGTTATTCTTTCTTACATAGTCACGCCCATGCACCTCGGCTCCCCAGACGTCCAAGTACTGCTATTCATAGGGCCAAAATTAGATCCCCTCATGCTTATAAACATCTACAATAGGAGAACTAGCCATAGGCAGGAATCACAAATATTACATTTCCTGGATAGAGTATTTGGAGAGTATGTAAAGACACATAAGGTGATCATAGAGGGGGATTTTAATTTGACATTTGAGCCTAGTAGCCTGCTTAGTGACCCGACCAGAGATGAGAATGTGGCTTGGGGAATTCCAGACCTAGACCTTCCTAAAAGGAGATTTTTTTAAGAGCAGCATTTCAGGCCGTGGACGTTTTCATTGCCCATGGAATTAGGGCATGCAATGGGTGCCCCTCATCTGACAAACAGCTGGCATTGACGTTTAGAAGAGGGTCCTACCAAAGTACAATCGATTACATCCTTCTAGATGTAAGAATGTGGAGCAAGTTGGAGGATATGAATATTGTGGAAAGAGGAGAGTGTGGCCACAATCCACTGCACTATGGCTACAAATGGCTATGACCCATTCATGAGTCCCAGATGTGGACAAGGGCTATGGGCACCTTTTGGCTACAAACAATAGAAGGAATGTGAGATGGGAAAATAGTAAGTGCTTCAAGGGAGAAACTCAGGGCCCTGTATGCAATTGTATATATATATATATTCAATGAAAAAACCAAAGGTTTCACACATGTTATAGTTAGCTGGACATTTCACTCGTAAAAAACCAATGAAATTCCCCCGTTATAGTTAGTTCAGCTAACTATAACTCGTGCGCCCGCAATGCACTGCTGATGACGTCACATATTACATCACTCATGACATGGTCACTGACATCACTCATGACATCACTGATGACATCTCAAATGACATCACTGATGACATCATGAAGTGAATCTGTGTATTTCTGAAAATTAAATATGTTTTATATATGTATATCTCAAGGTCGATGGAAGAATAAATGGATATATAAGTGTCTAAATGGATGATTTGTTTTTGAAAAATTGATTGTGTAACTGACTGATTAAGTGTTTCATAGTGAATACATGGCTTACAGAGTAATGTTTAAATATGTAAATATCTGTATCAGTCTCTCACTTTGTGTATAAGTGGCTGCATGGGTTGGTGAGTAGCTACATGGGTGTCTATATAGGTTATTAGTTGTTTTTTTGAGTATCAGTCTGAGTGTCTGCATGGTTCGGTGGGGGGTATTACGTAGTGCATAGGTGCATGAATGAGTGATTCACTCTTTGTATGTGTTGAAGACAGCATGTGTGCAGGACTGTATGGGTGGATGAGTGTGTGTATGGGTGTGTTAGTGAGTGAATGACTGTCTCAATAGTGTCTTTATGAGTAACTACATATCTTTTAAACTAGTATATGTAACTATTGGTGTATATAAGTGAGTATATGTGAGAGTGAGAGATTGAAAGAGTTCCTGTATGAATAAGTATGTGTTTCTATAAGTGACTGTTTAAAAGACTAAGTATGTGTAAGTTTCCGTAGAAGTAAGTGTGGTGGTGTGTGTATAACTGTATATGCAAATAAATGTATGTTTGATTCTTTATTAGCATGAGTGACTATGTGTGTGAGTAACTCTATGGATGAGTGGCATTGTGTAACAGGATGTATAGGTGTATGAGTACATATGATGAGTGAGTACATGTATGAGTGACTGAATAGGACTGTTGGTGAATGAGTGGATGTGTATGTGGATCTTAGAATTACTGAAGAGGTTGTTGTAACTGGTATTGGAATGTCCATTGTTTTGAAAAGTTTAGTCTCTATTTTTGAATGTGTGTATCAAAGGTTATATTAGGGTGAGAGGAGGTCTGCCACTCTATCACAAGGATGATGTCATCGGTGATGTCATCAGTGATGTCATTTGAGATGTCATCAGTGATGTCATGAGTGATGTCAGTGACCATGTCATGAGTGATGTAATATGTGACGTCATCAGCAGTGCATTGCGGGCGCGCGAGTTATAGTTAGCTGAACTAACTATAACGGGGGAGTTTCATTGGTTTTTTACGAGTGAAATGTCCAGCTAACTATAACATGTGTGAAACCTTTGGTTTTTTCATTGAATTTCTAAGGTTTTTTAAATGCTAATTCCTAACTATAACGTGTGTGAAACCTTTGGTTTTTCATTGAATTTCTAAGGTTTTTTAAATGCTAATTCCTAACTATAACGTGTGTGAAACCCATGGTTTTTTCAGTGAATTTGCAAGGTTTTTTAAATGCTAATTCTTATATTTACCTTTTTTTTTTTTTTGCAATGTTTTTTACATATTTTTATTTTCATTTTATATCCTTTTTTAAAGACTATGCTTAAATTAAAAAAATTCCACAATATATTTTGTATTTTTACCTTTTTTTTAAAACTAAACAGGTAAGATTTGGTAGTATAACATAGTGGTTTTTTTTTCCCTTTTTTTTTTTTTATAGTATTTTTTTAACGTGCGCGTACGGTAAGCGCACGTCTTGCTTTTATTACGTTAGATTTCTACGCTGTTTGCGTTCATTTACGCAATTTGCGTAGACGTACGTCACGCGCACGCAGCGCGTAACGCGTACGCTGCACGCGCATGTTACGCGGAAGTGAAGGGGCGTGCCTGTTTTGGGCATGCGCGCGTGCGCGTGTCTTTTTTACGCGCATGCGTACTTTTGCCGTATGTGCTCCGTAAGCGCACCGTAAGCGTAACGTACGCGCACGTTGGGTCATGTGATCAAGAAACAAGACTTTTGATTGGTTTTTACTACTTTCAGTTCTAGAACTCTCCTACACCACACCCATTCCCCTCATTTCTGCTTGTGATCCCTTAGGAGAAGGAGCTGAGTTGTCTTTGTGATACGATGGCAGAACAGCAGACCTCTTCTGAGAGTGAGGCTAGCAGCACTACCTTGAGGCAGAGAAGGAGGAAACAAAAGAGCTCTTTCATATGGGAGTATTTTTCTTTTCCAGAGGGCAAGAAAAAGGTAAATGCACCCTTAGTGACTTGTAAGCTTTGTGACCGTGTACTTTCAAGAGGGAATCCCAACAAGAAGTATTCCTTCGGGAATCACACTATGTTGAGACACCTTCATGATGTACACGGTAGGACATATGCTCGACATACTGAAGGTAACCCTTCAGTAAGTCAACCAAGCACATCCACAGCAGCTCAGCCTGGTCCATCATCTGCAGGGCCGAGTCCATCTTCGGCAGGTCAGCTGAGCCCTTCATCTGTGGGGGGAGCATCTCCTTTTTGTGGTCCTCTGGAAACCAACCATCGGTTTGTGAGGGTTACAATGCGGTGCGCCCCTTGTTATGGTCTAATTTGTCATAGGGAGACCAGTGTTGCCCTAGTGAACAATAAAATAGACCAGCACATTTGTCCTACCGACTAATATTCCCATTCTTTCTTTCCTCTGTCCCTGCATGAACACAACGGCTCTTTTAAGAGCCAACCTTACCTTTCAACTTTTTTTAATATATTTTTTTTAACTTTTTTTTGATTTTTTTTTTTTACCGTACGCGTACGGTACGCGTAATTTTTTTTTTTTTTTTTAAAAAACACTAAAAATCAATTATCACATTACAAGGTCCTTGAGAGACTACAATGAAAAACTGAAAATGTGATTGTGGAGAAGTGGAAAAAAGGGACCATGAAATTTCTGACTTACCATACCCACTCAAAAAATTATTTATTAATTAAAATTTAATTTTAATTGCTATAAAAATGGTTCAAGTTTTCGAAAAATTTCTATCTCAATCTGAAAAAAAAGAAAAAAGTATTAATATTTAATAAAACATTTTATAATACAGAACACATATTTACATATTTTCCAAAAACAATTTTTTGCCTTTTTTTTGCTGTTTTCAGAATATATTGCATTTCACTATAAATCGTGAAAGCAATTGCATTCATCACTTAACAGCGGGCAAAAAAAAATAACAATCTCAAAGATTGTTTAAAAAAAGCCCAGAATCTCTTCTCAGTTAAACATAACATTATCGAAATGCAAAATATTATTCATTAAAAATATCATCTAATAACAAAAACTATTTCTAAAAAATACCGTCTGACAATTTTCTTACAGAAGCATAATCTCAAAAATAATATATCTCAAATAAATCCACAATACATCTAGTTTCCTTTCTTTTAGGCCAAATGTTAATTTTTGAAATTATTTTTTGATTAAATTTCCAACGATAATCCAATAAAATTCCAAAATTTAAATTGTACAGATGTTACCGATTCTCTCTAAAATTTTGGTTTCCGAAAGATACTTGCATCTTCTTCAATACTCTTGAAACTTCCAAGCATGCTTCTCCAGTTAGCTTGTGGTATTGTATTTTGTTCTCATGCTCCACTGGTAACATTAGCAAACGATGTAAGGTGATTCCTTTTAAGTTATATGCTGCTAACCCAGTTGGAGCAGTAACCACACAAGACAAAGTTGAATCCGTTTTTTGCTGTAGGTAGCTTCTGATGACTTTTATTAAGAAACTTTTTCCAGTTCCAGCTTGTCCGCTTACATACATCCTGATTGGATGAAATGATGTGCATGAGCACTCTTTTTTTTCATGTAGTAATCCGTGATCAATTTTGTTTCTGATCTCTTCATAAATTTGTTGCTGCTCTTCATTCAGTTGTCTTTCCAAATTTGGTAAGTCTATAAATTCTTCTTGAGCTTGATTCATAGCCGTTTCCACTTCATTCATGGCTATAGCAGCTTCATTTTCAACGATTGGTTGTCTTAGGGGATCTTGACTGAGTGTTCCTGAACTTTGGCTGTCTTGAGAACTGTCTCTAGCTACTTCAGCTGCAATTGTAGTTTCCTGTTCAATTTGTTCATTTAACATTTGCACATAAGTTGTGAATGTACTGCATTGTATGCTGTCTTTGTAAGCATTAAAGGAATCTTCATAGCTTTGAAATTCTCCCAGTAGTTCATCCTCTGTACGCCATGGTTTAAACAGCTGTAAAAGAGCCAAGTAGTAAAATTCCTTTTTCTCAGTAGTGTCGCAACTCAGCCTCCTGTGATTTATCAAACTTCCTTTTGTTTGCTTCACCAAACATCCTTCCTCACCAATGACTTTATATTTTCCATTGTTGATGTCTTCTGCGGCTTTCCGTGAATAAATGTAGTTCTGCAGCACTTCATAGAGACACATGTTCTCCAGGTGATGACTTCTCTTGGGATAATATGTGTCCAACATGTTTGATTTCAAAATATCTGTACTTTCTGGGTCATTCTCGGCCAAATATTCAATTTCTCCAACAGATTTCAGTACCTGATTTCTCATTGCTGCAAGGCCTAAACGTGCCCAAATTATTCTTCTTGATTTCGAGTAGAGACTTGCAGAAGATAACCTATCTGAACATTCGTAGGATCCAATTTCTCGATGCGATAACATCTTTAAACTGAAACTGTACAGCTTCTTACTGACAGTCTTCTCGTGAGAAATCTCTTCCCACATTTCCTTCAATTCAGTTTTTTCTGATTTAGTAATGTAAGACGTTACATATCGAGCAACAGCAATGGAATTGTCAGCTACATACTGTATATCCATGTTAGCATTCCACATGGATAAAATGACTGGGTTGTAGTCATTTATATTTTTTGATTCTTCTTTTCTTTTAAGGTTGTAGGTATTCTTAGGTGATTTTCTTGTAATAGTATGTCTCACAGATGACATAAAACTGTTTACTCTTCCATTTGAAAGAACAGGTCTAGGAAATCCAAATCGACATTTAGTGTAGTATTTATCTTTGCTCTTGTATTTCCGTCGACAGTATTTTCCACACCGATGACTTTGGAAACGTAAAACTTGCTCCTTTAACTTTTTCTCTTCTGTGCTTTTTGGTATAGCACATGTTGCATATTCTTCAATGAAAGATAACACTGCTTCATCAGTATCTGTTCCAAACTTTGGGGCATCCTTGATCCACAACAGCATATGAATATGAGGAGCACCTCTTGCCTGGTACTCTTTTCTCCAAAAGAAATCCTCTACTTCTCCAACAGGTGGATTTTTTTTATTGCAGATGAAGGACATCATAGCCTCAAATCTACGATTGAAATATCTGCAAACATTAACCGGATCCAATGAGCACAGTTCTCCAGCTGTCTTGTATTCGATGTTTTTAAAGTTTGAATTTGCCTCTCGTAGAAAATCCAGTAAATCATCCCAAGCGTACTCAGCACAGCTTAGGGTAAGGAACCATGTTGGTGTTCCTAAATTCCGTAACATGCATTTTAATTCACCATGGCGTCGGTACCAATATTCATTTGTCCCACGCTGACAAGCCATCAGATTGATCAGTTGTGTTTCCAAATGATCATCTCGGTGCTGCACTTTCTCCATAAAATCCTTAGCAGACACATTTTGTAAATGTACTCCACTTTTTAAAATGTGATTTACTGCATAAGACAATGCAGACAAGTCGCTTTCAAATAAAAGATGGAACAAATAAGGAATACTTTGTCGAAATCTGGGATCTTCTGCATATAGTCTTGTAGTTCGATACTCAGAAGCTGGAATCTGTTCTGGACGTTCATCGTATCGTCCTCCTTTTCCTGTAGGAAACAGCTGGGGAAAACATCGAGCTTCCAAGCTCTCCTCCCATACACTCACGGGAGTTCCTTTTGCTTTCTTCATCTGAAACAGATCAATAGTGTCTCCCATAACTTCTTTTGAATGAAGAGGATGTATGCTAAAATGTTCATAAATTTCTTCTTCCTTTGACTTGTCCACTTTTTCAATTTGACCAGTTGGTGTTTCTGTGTCTTCTTGTAAATCTTCTTCTTCTTCTTCTTCTATATAAATTGATTCATACCATTTATTATTTTTTTTCAAATACAAATTTGCTCTTTGTACTTTTCGTACATCCACCAGCTCTTGCCAAATCTTCTTATTCTTTGTAGGTACACCATTAACCAGAATAACTAATGGTTCACTTTCCAAAGTATCTGCATCAATAGTTTCCATATTTTTTTTCAAATCCAAGGGCAAATACACCACTCTTCCTTTTAAACCTCTCAGTAAATCTGAAGGAGGTAATTTACCAGTTTTGGGCTCCATACGTACTATGGTCTGGAACGGATGAACACATTGAATAAGTATAGACTCATATGTATTTAATTCAGAAAGTTCGGCAGGAATAGCATCCAATTCTAAATTATTATGTACAGCTCTGGTCGGCATTCTATTTTCTTCTAATTTGTTGTAACAGTATTTACAAATACGCTGAACTTCACCCAATTCAAAACAATTTTCAAGAAATATATATGTGGCAAAATCCTTCCACTTATAATTATCTTCATTTTCACTTTTTCTGTAGAGATCAACATACCTGGTTTGTTTTCTATAATGAGTTCTGCGGCAACAAATACAAGTAATATTTGGTCTTTCATTAGAGATTATTTAAAATTTTGTTATGTGATCATTAAATGTCTTACTTACAGAGGGTTCTACATTCTCTTCCACTTCTTCCTCATTTACTGTGTCCTTTTCTGCACTGTCTTGTTCAGGACCAAAGTAACAAAACTGAATTTCATCAATAACCTTCTCTACATCTGATACTGACCCACGGAACAGAGCCCTATTCAATTCATCTAACTTTATTGCTGGACTTTTAGCAAAATACAACCGTCTCACAAACTTTCTCATTTCAGTATGATGAACAGCCAGCATCCTAAAATGATGAAAAACACTTTTACACACTTTTTTAGATAGACAAGCCAGAGAATGACCCTGCAAAGCAGTATTCTCTCTCACTCTGCATGGATCTAGACTTTGAAGCACCTTAATCTTCCGTTTTACACTTTTTTTTACTATATTCTCTTAGAAACTCACGAACTTTATCAATAGATTCCTGACGCACAGTGCAAATACTACTACAATTCCAAGTGTACACTGGGGCTTTAGGACGTCTCCCCATAGCCTCATCCGCCATCACTTGTACCTCATCTCTTGGAACCATTTTCTCCTTCTCCATTATACAACCATTTTTCACTTCGTAAGCACGACCTCTGGTGTCAACTGCATGCAGCAAACTATTACTTTGAAAATAACTCTCTTCATTAAAAAAAGGTTCACTACTTGAACTATGCATCCATTCTCCTAAAAACACTTTACAAAAGTTTGTTCTTTTCACTTCTCTTTTCCTTTTGCTTTGTGATTTCAGTACATTGACCATTTTATCTAATGTACGCATCCTATTCAAAATTAAAATGAATAGTTTCCTTTTTAATTCTAATGCCTTAGCTGCAATGGCTTCAATTTCTTTTTTTCTCTTATAAAATTTAGCCTTTTGCTTATATTTCTTCACATCCTTTATCAAATTGGACATAACTCTTCTCTGAAACATTTTTCTACGTATCTCTTTAAACGCTGTTTTTCTGTTTAAATTAATCTTTATTGTTTCTGAAGGTATATTTGCATTAACTAAATGCTCAATTTTTTCCTGTTCTTTCCTATTTAAAACATTCTTTCCAGTACAGACATTTTGTACATTTTTCCTTTTTTTGAAGATGTTCTTTAAAAAATCTTTTGTCTGCTTACCAGAAGACTTTCTTTTTTTCCCAAAATGAGCATCTCCAGGTAACTTAGGTCCTCCAGTTGTCTTCAAATATATTTTTTTTTCTGGTTTTTCCTTAGTCTTGATTTTGTAGGCATCTTAAATTTTGTTCACTGCTCTTCAGCAATACCTGAAAAAAACAAAAAAAAAAATTCTTTATTTTATTTAAATATATTACTACATTTTTTATGATCTTTTCAAATCTTAAAATACTAAGTACCCCTTTCCTACAAGTGAAAATCACAATAACACCATCACAAATTAAATATCTAAAAACAATTCCTGTGTACACACAGAGTCATGATTTGATATTAGGCAGAAAACGAAATTTCTTTGCCAATTTGACATTTCTAATCCACTTTTCAGATTCTCAAAAAAGCACATGTCCAAACAGCTTTTTGAGACCAGCAACATGTGTAACCTGGGTGACTGACTACACTCCAGCAAGGGCAACCAGCCTTAGTGATGCTGAATGTATTTGCATTACTGACTGCAACCTCAAACCCCACTCGGTTGTGAATACTGTGCATGATTCCACAGGATAAGCAGCTGGCTGTGTGCTAAGAGTCTGCTTCTGCGTAAAAAAAATAGTTCCCCCTTTCCTACTTATGCAACTGTAAAATTACCAGAGCAATACGCAATAAATCTCTGCCTGTAATTCCTCTTTGCACACAGAGTCATGTTTTCATATTAGTCAGAAAACGAAATTTCTTTGCCAATTTGAAAGCACACTTACTACTCTTTTTTTTGACAAGTGATAAGTACTTTTACAGTCTGACACATTTCTAATCCACTTTTCAGATTCTCAAAAAAGCACATGTCCAAACAGCTTTTTGAGACCAGCAACATGTGTAACCTGGGTGACTGACTACACTCCAGCAAGGGCAACCAGCCTTAGTGATGCTGAATGTATTTGCATTACTGACTGCAACCTCAAACCCCACTCGGTTGTGAATACTGTGCATGATTCCACAGGATAAGCAGCTGGCTGTGTGCTAAAAGTCTGCTTCTGCATAAAAAAAATAGTTCCCCCTTTACTACTTATGCAACTGTAAAATTATCAGAGCAATACGCAATAAATCTCTGCCTGTAATTCCTCTTTGCACACAGAGTCATGTTTTCATATTAGTCAGAAAACGAAATTTCTTTGCCAATTTGAAAGCACACTTACTACTCTTTTTTTTGACAAGTGATAAGTACTTTTACAGTCTGACACATTTCTAATCCACTTTTCAGATTCTCAAAAAAGCACATGTCCAAACAGCTTTTTGAGACCAGCAACATGTGTAACCTGGGTGACTGACTACACTCCAGCAAGGGCAACCAGCCTTAGTGATGCTGAATGTATTTGCATTACTGACTGCAACCTCAAACCCCACTCGGTTGTGAATACTGTGCATGATTCCACAGGATAAGCAGCTGGCTGTGTGCTAAGAGTCTGCTTCTGCATAAAAAAAATAGTTCCCCCTTTCCTACTTATGCAACTGTAAAATTACCAGAGCAATACGCAATAAATCTCTGCCTGTAATTCCTCTTTGCACACAGAGTCATGTTTTCATATTAGTCAGAAAACGAAATTTCTTTGCCAATTTGAAAGCACACTTACTACTCTTTTTTTTGGCAAATGATAAGTACTTTTACAATCTGACACATTTCTAATCCACTTTTCAGATTCTCAAAAAAGCACATGTCCAAACAGCTTTTTCAGACCAGCAACATGTGTAACCTGGGTGACTGACTACACTCCAGCAAGGGCAACCAGCCTTAGTGATGCTGAATGTATTTGCATTACTGACTGCAACCTCAAACCCCACTCGGTTGTGAATACTGTGCATGATTCCACAGGATAAGCAGCTGGCTGTGTGCTAAGAGTCTGCTTCTGCACAAAAAAAATAGTTCCCCCTTTCCTACTAATGCAACTGTAAAATTACCAGAGCAATACGCAATAAATCTCTGCCTGTAATTCCTCTTTGCACACAGAGTCATGTTTTCATATTAGTCAGAAAACGAAATTTCTTTGCCAATTTGAAAGCACACTTACTACTCTTTTTTTTGGCAAGTGATAAGTACTTTTACAATCTTTCACATTTCTAATCCACTTTTCAGATTCTCAAAAAAGCACATGTCCAAACAGCTTTTTCAGACCAGCAACATGTGTAACCTGGGTGACTGACTACACTCCAGCAAGGGCAACCAGCCTTAGTGATGCTGAATGTATTTGCATTACTGACTGCAACCTCAAACCCCACTCGGTTGTGAATACTGTGCATGATTCCACCGGATAAGCAGCTGGCCGTGTGCTAAGAGTCTGCTTCTGCAGAAAAATAGCTCCCCCTTTCCATCTAATGCAAATGTAAAATCACCAGAGCAATACCAAACAGCTTTCTGAGACCAGCAACATGTGTAACCTAGGTGACTGACTACACTCCAGCAAGGGCAACCAGCCTTAGTGATGCTGAATGTATTTGCATTACTGACTGGAACCTCAAACCCTAAAAGTATTCCTTATTTATACCAGTACACCTTAATTTATGGTGAAAACATAGTCCATATTATTTTACATGTTCCTCACATTTAAATTTCTCCCAAAACACAAAATGATAAACACAACTTCAACAAAAGGAATTCCAATGCTATTATTCATTTCTTAATTTACCATATACATCCCCTCTCAAACTCTTAACTCACCTTTAAAATTAGTTAGTTGTGAAAGAAATGTGGCACTCAAACAGCAGATTATCAGAGCCAGGATCTCTGTTCTGTACACCTCTCTCCTCTCAGCAGAACCAGATAATGGCAAAGTTTCCCTCTCTTTTTCCACACATATACATGTTAGGTTCAAATCTCAGTGCTTCCCCCTTTTTTCAAATGTATTCACACATTTCTATTGGTTGAAAACCAACCCTTTTCAAAAAGTACCCTTCCCCCAACTTGACTTCAGCCTAGTACCCTTCCCCCAACTTGACTTCTGCCTGCTACCATAGCAACAGCTCATGGAACACTGCTGTCTACAGTCAGGTCAGAAGTTCGCCACACAATGTTTCATTTTCAATGAGCAAGAGTGCTTGACTTTTCGAACCTAACAGCAAATCCATACTAATGTTCTTTGGTAACACATTTTTCTGTACCAATACAAATCATGCTTCTATAAATTTACACACACAGCCTAGTTTTTAGTGTAGAATGGTATGAAACAGCCAATGAGTTCATTTTATTTTAAAAAACATATGTATGCCTCCATTTCCAAACTGTCTTTCATTTCTTTTTGCCATTCTTCTGAAAGACACCTCCTGAGTGCATCCAGATCTCCTTTGAAGATGTTCACAGTGTGGATTGTAGGTCACAGCTATGTCTTCTGGAGTGAAAAGTATGCAGAGAAAACAGGTATGGTGAGAGACCTTGCTTTGCCAAATGTAGACATTAAATGGATTGGTCAGAGAGGGTTAAAGTGGCACCAATTGATGCCATTGGTGAAATCCTTCATGCAAATCCAACACCCTGACCTCATAATAGTGCACTGTGGTGGCAATGACCTAGGCACTTTGACTGGGGTAGGTCTGGAAATGCTTATGAAGGAGACCTTTGCACAACTGTTTTCACTTTTCCCTAAAACTGCCTTTGTGTTTTCTAACATATGCCAAAGGCAAAAATGGAACTGGTCCAATCATTTTTGTCCACAGATTGACAAAGCAAGAAAGCACGTCAACAAATCTGTTTCTGCTTTCCTCCGTGACTATGGTATGGGTTCCATTTACCACAACAACTTGCGTTACGACATGCAAGACATTTATAGAGGAGATGGTGTACACTTCACTGATGAAGGGAACAGAGTCTTCCTCTTGAACCTTAGACTCTGCATCGGTACTTACTTGTAGGTACCACTAAAAAATCACAATAAACACTATGGCTCTTTTTAGAGCCCCCTAATATCTAAACACTTAAATCTGCATTTAATTTCATTTTTTTTTTTTTTTTACCGTACGCGTACGGTGAGCTTACCGTACGCGTACCCCGCGATTTCTTTTTAAAATTAATAAATGTTTTTTTTGTACTTTTCTGTCCTTCTTTGACCCCCTTTCAAATGTTAGGGGGTCTGTAACTCTCTTCCTTGCCCCCTTTTCAAGTTATCACCCTTTTTTTCTGAGTGAAACACACAAAATGGCGGCCGCCGCTTCCTGGTTTCGACCGATTCGAATGTTTACTAAGATCTAACAGCCAATCAGAATCGCGCTCGCGCACGTCACCGTACGCGTACGGTAAGCGCACCGTAAGCGCACCGTAAGCTGGCTCAGATATATATATTGATTTAAAGGCTATTTTCTCAGAATCTACTGAACAGATTTACACCAAACCTACAAAAGGCACTTCCTTGACCTGTAGACTACCTCTCTGCCAAATTTCAAGGAACTCTGTTCAGCCGTTCGGGCTGTAGCTGTGTCTAAAGGTCCTATGGAAAAATGCATGGGAAAAACGCGTTTTGGGACCCCCCTTTTATCTCAGCCCCCGCTTGACGAATCCCCCCGAGACTTTCAGGGTAGGAGCGGAGCGTAGCGCCCCATTAGTTTTGAAAATTTCGCGAGGATTCGTCGACCGGCGCCAAAGTTATTCCAAATAGAATGTTGCGGTTTTCCTATGGAAACAGGGTCCTAACTATAACTACCTACTGGCGACCGCCAGTAGGTAATATATATATTATCTACTGGCGGTCGCCAGTAGATAGTTATAGTTAGGACCTATTTTCCATAGGAAATCTGCAACATTCTATTGGGATTATCTTTGGCGTCGATTGACGAATCTTCGCGAAATTCTCCAAACTTTTGGCCAGCTCCGCTCCGCTCCTACCCTGAAAGTTTTGCGGTGATGCGTGAAGCGGGGGCGAGAAAAAAGGGGGGTCCCAAAACGCGTTTTCCCCATGCAATTTCCCATAGGATCTGTTGTCGCAGCTACAGCCCGAACCGCTGAACGGAATGACACCAAATTTGGCAAAGAGGTAGTCCTCAGTTCGGACTCGTGCCTTTTGAATATTTGGTGTGAATCTGTTCAGTAGTTCCTGAGAAAATTAGGGTAAAAATGTTAGTGATATCTATAGCCGCGGAGGATCCGCGGACCGTACCCGCACCGTAAGCGCACCCTCCCCGAACCGAGCGCGCACCTTCCCGATCGCACGCTGAATGCTAATTGGCTGTCGAGCATCTCTCTACATTCGAAACCAGGACCTGTTGGTGGCCATTTTCTGCCTCGGTAAAAGATGGAAGGGGAATAAGTGTGTAAAAGATATAAAGGGGGCAGAGTGGAAATACTCTGACCCTCTAGATCTGCTTAGGGGGTCCCAAAAGGACTCCCTATGGCCCCCCTTTTAAAAAAAAAAAAAGCGGCGAAATGCGCGCATGGTGCGCGCATCCTGTCGCGTTGGATGCATGCATTCTCTCGCGGTGGGTGCGCGGATCCACGGCAAAGATTTTTGAAAAACGACAAGAAATCATTGGTTGTATAACAACTTTCTACACTGAAAGGTAGGGTGTATATTTTTGTTTTTTTAAGGTATGATTGTTATTAGTTAACAAAAACAGATTGTAAGGAACATTATATATGATAAGCTGATATGTTGAAAAGTCAAGCACACTTCCTGACTTGTGTAGGAACATTGTGTGCTGAACTTGTGACCTGTGAGCTCAGTGCAGTGTTCCGTGAGCTTTTTCTATGGTAACAGGCAGAAGCCAGATTGGGGGAAGGGTTGAAATGTATTTCAGTTGGAAAGGGTTGACATTTTTAACCAATAGAAATGTGTGTTTGCTTTTGAGTTTATGTGCGAAGGATTGTGATTTGATGTTTACATGTATATGTGTGGAAAATGAAAGGGAAACTTTTTCATTCTTTGCTTTTGTTGAGAGGTGCACAGTGCAGAGATTCTGTAAAAGAAAATATGGTGAGTGATTGATATACTCCTTAATCTACAAAAGAACTTGAAAGATGAGTTATATAATTGTGAGGGGATGTATGTAGACTATGTTGATTTTAATCAGACTAATGTATTTTTCCTGCTAAAGTGTAGGGAGTACTTTTTTTCTCTACAATGTGTGTGCATGTAGAAACCATTCTGTGATAGGCATTTGTGTTTTTCATGTGTTTGTAGACAGATAACTGTGCAGTTTTTATATTTTGGTAGAATTAGAAACCAGTCATTGTTTATGAATTTGTGAAATGAGTTATGTTATGTTTCTATACTACAATGTAGTACTACTTCTAGATGAAGAAATGTGTTTTGATATAGTGCAAGGGATAGTGTAGTTTGTCTAGAATCACACAGTGAGTCTGTGTGCATTTGGGAACCACTGTGCGAGAAGCATTTGGTAACATTGTGTATTTGCTGACAGATAACTGTTTTAAAACCAATCAGGTTGTCAAGTTTTAGTAGCATTAGAAGACAGTTATGGCTTATGCTTTCATTAAATGAGTCAGGCATTGACAGTAAATTGCAGTTGTGAAATATGTAGATTGTGTGCAGTTCCCTTACCACTTGCACTGTAGTGAATGAGTTTTGGTAAACTCCTAGGGATAGTGTTGTTTGTCTAGAATCACACTGTGAGTCTGTGTGCATTTGGGAACCACTGTGAGAGAAGTGTTTGGAAACATTGTGTATTTGCTGACAGATAACTGTTTTAAAACATGTCATGTTGTGAAGTTTTAGTAGGATTAGAATCCAGTCTTTGCTTATGCGTTGATTAAATGAGTCATGCTTTGACACTGATGTGGTGTACTTAAATATGTAGATTGTGTGCAGCACCATTAAATCTTCCAGAGTAGTGAATGAGTTTTGGTAAACTCATAAGGATAGTGTTGTTTGTCTAGAATCACACTGTGAGTCTGTGTGCATTTGGGAACCACTGTGAGAGAAGTGTTTGGTAACATCGTGTATTTGCTGACAAATAAGTGTTGTAAAACATGTTATGTTGTCAAGTTTTAGTAGCATTAGAAGACAGTTATGGCTTATGCTTTCATTATATGAGTCAGGCATTGACAGTAAATTGCAGTTGTGAAATATGTAGATTGTGTGCAGTTCCCTTACCACTTGCACTGTAGTGAATGAGTTTTGGTAAACTCACAGGGATAGTGGTGCTTGTCTAGACTCACACTGTGAGTTAGTGTGTATTTGGGATCACTGTGAGAGAAGCATGTGGTAACATCATGTATTTGCTGATAGATAACTGTTTTAAAACGTGTCATGTTGTGAAGTTTTAGTAGGATTAGAATCCAGTCTTTGCTTATGCGTTGATTAAATGAGTCATGCTTTGACACTGATGTGGTGTACTTAAATATGTAGATTGTGTGCAGTGCCATTAACTCTTCCAGAGTAGTGAATGAGTTTTGGTAAACTCCTAGGATAGTGTTGCTTGTCTAAAATCACACTGTGAGTCTGTGTGCATTTGGATAAGGATTGTGAGAGAAGCATTTGGTAACATCGTGTATTTGCTGACATATACCTGTTTTAAAACCGGTCATGTTGTGAAGTTTTAGTAGCATTAGAAGCCAGTCTTTGCTTATGCTTTGATTATATGAGTCAGGCTTTGACATAAAAGTGCAGACCTGAAATATGAAGATTGTGTGCAGTTCGCTTACCACTTCCACTCTAGTGAATGAGTTTTGGTAAACTCCTAGGGATAGTGGTACTTGTCTAGAATCACACTGTGAGTCTGTGTGCATTTGAGAACCACTGTGAGAGAGGCATTTGGTAACATTGTGTGTTTGCTGACAGATAACTAATTTAAAACCTCTCATGTTGTCAAGTTTTAGTAGCATTAGAAGCTAGTCTTTGCTTATGCATTGATAAAATGAGTCAGGGTTTGACACTAAGGAGCAGTACCATGTACTATTCTGTTCACTGTGGCAGAACTGAAAATTTAAAAGTTTTATCTAAGCACTGTCCTAGAAGAAGTCTGATTATTTAGTCAGTTTCTAAGTACCAAATAGACTGCTTCAAATGTCTATGCAGTATGCATGTAGTGTTCTAACATGCTATACACTTGTCTTTTACACCTTCAATTCCCTAGTCAGTATCCATACACTACCAGGAAATATCCTGTCACTTCCTTTGCAGTCCTCTAGAGACCCATTCAACAGCATGTACTAATCCATTCACTGTGGCAAAACCCAAACACTTATAAATTCACCAAGACACTCTCTTTCCAGTACTCTAATGATTCAGTCACTGCCTAAGTATTCATGCACAGAGCCAGGTCTTAGCATATGGACTTCTTCAAACCCCTATCCACTATGCATGCAGTCCTCTAAGCACCTACACACTTGTCTTTCACACCTTCAATTCCCCAGTCAGTATCCGTTCACTTCCAGCAAACACCCTGTCACTCCATTTGCACTCCTCTAGTGACCCATTCAGCATCATGTACTAATCCATTCACTGCGTCAAACCCTAATAAATTCACCCAGGCACTCTCCTTGCAGTACTCTAATCATTCAGTCAGTACCCAAGTACTCATCCAGTGACCCAGGCCTTAGTATATGGACTGCTTCAAACCCTTATCCACTATGCATGCAGTCCTCTAACCACCTACACAATTGTCTTTCTCACCTTCAATTCCCTAGTCAGTATCCATATACTTCCAGGAAATACCCTGTCACTCCCTTTGCAGTCCTCTAGTGACCCATTCAGCACCATGTACTAATCCATTCACTGTGCTAAAACCCAAACACTTATAAATTCACCAAGATACTATCTTTGCAGTACTCTAATCATTCAGTCAGTGCCTAAGTATTCATAGACTGGGCCAGGCCTTGGCACATGGACTGCTTCAAACCCCTATGCACTATGCATGCAGTCTTCTAACCACCTAGACACTTGTCTTTCACACTTTCAATGTCCTAGTCAGTATCCATACAGTCCAGCACTTGTGACTGCCTTTGCACTCCTCTAGTGACTCATTCACTACCAAGTACTAATCCATTCCCTGTGCGAAAATCCTAGCACTTATAAATTCACCTAGGCACTGTCCTTGCTGTACTATAATCATTCAGTCAGTACCCAAGTAGTCATGCAGTGAGCCAGGCCTTAGCACATGGACTGCTTTAAATGCCTATGCAGTATGGATGCAGTCCTCTAATCACCTACACAGTTGTCTTTCACACCTTCAATTCTCTAGTTAGTATTCATACACTTCTAGCAAACACCCTGTCACTCACCCAGTGTGTCTCCTTATAGTACTGTAATCATTTAGTCAGTTAGCATGTAGTCTTTTGGTGAGGTAGGCTTTAGGGCATGAACTGCTTCAAAGTAGTATGCACTATGCATGTAGTGTTTTAACGATCGTCACACTTGTGGTTCAGGGCTATAGTTTCTTAGTCAGTTTTTATATAAAATGTGTTTGTACAGTAATGGAATAGTATAAATTTGAAAGTTATTAATATACATTTATTTGTGATTCTTTTTTACAGATACAGAACAGGAGTGTTTCTCATCTGTTTACACTCTTCTCGTGCAAGATTGTTTGGATGAAGGGTCCTTAGGTGTTTCATCATACTTGCTGTGCCGCACGAGTATTTTTGTTAGGATCCCCTCGTAACAGAACTCTTTGACAAATCTTGTGAATGAAGAAGGTAGCATTGGTCTTTGTTTGCCCCTTGGAAAAAATTAAAAATGTCTTCACCACTGATGAAAAACGTTGTGGGCGTGGTGCCTTCTGCAAAGAAAATTCCTCAGATTCGGTAAATAAGCGGCAACATTTACAGTTCTTGTAAGTTAAACTTATAAAATGTTGTTAGCTGTATACATTTTGTATATCTGTGATTTGTTTCTTGTGGTATTTTGTTAAGAATACCATGTTGGGTTTTTTTTAACAATCTTTTTGATTTTCCAGGTCTGTCGTCGACATCCGTGGTTCCCACAGGAGTGTTCTGCTTTGTTGTTTTGTATTATTGTTGTTACATTTTGTTTATTAGTTTATTGTTTATATTTATGTTAATAAAAATATAAAGTTTGAAAATAGTTTATCGTTTATATATTTATTATTATAAAAAATAATAATGGTTTTGGTTGTTGTCTTAACTGCTGTGTGACTCTTTCTTGTTCTTATTACTGTTATTTGATAGAGTCCACCATGGTGTTACATTTTGGGGCACTTATCGCTGGAATACTAGTGATATCTGTAGTTTGCACCAACTTCTGAATAGTGTGTTAGATTTATCTCAACTTTACTTCTGTTAAAATGCTGATAATGAAATGGAGAGTAGCCGTTCCCGTGCAAAACGACATGAGGTGCACCTTTGCGATTTATTCTAAATACTAAAATCCTGTATTGTGTTGCACTGAGGTATTGGCTGCACTTACAGTGTACACACGAAATCTATTAAGAAATCTCATTGTATTTATATTGATTGGGAATAGTGCGTCAGGTGCTGGATTTTGACGAGACACACTGCTCAGTTCGTATATTGTTCTGCATACAAAAAAAATCACATCACAACTTTCACACTAATTGCAATGCAAAACAAATTCTGGCGATAAGACACGTTAGCACCAGGGATTTTACACCTGCTTTCTGCTGGTGTTAAGCAGGACAACTACCTGCACCATGAAAGGGAACACAGCCAAGAGCCACACCAGAACACCCACAGGTGCCATAAAGTCAATGAGCATGATACAGGGATACCCATGAGGGCCAGAAGACTCATCTCAACAACTCCAGGACCGCCAATGCCCCCCAAACCCATATCTTAGTAAGTGTGTCCCTGTGGTCATTGTCTTAGCATGATAGGCACGAGCCCTGCAACATTACAGTGTGCTGTCACCTCAGCGTTGGCAGTGAACCTGGATGTGTAGCTATGTACGCATCCTCCTGCATGCACAACTGGCGTGTGCTGGTCTGGCGCTCACAGGTCAGTGGAGGGGTGTGCCTATCCGGCAAGGGGAACGGAGTGTCACGGACATGTCCGTGTACAGGAAGTGCGGTAAGTGTGTCTCTGTGTTCTGGTGTGGCCTGTTACAAGAGCCGCAGCAGTCGATGTTGTAAAGTGGCATGTACCACCTCCAAACGACACTGTGATGTTGTTGTTGGAATGTAGCAGGACATGCGCAAATAGGCATTACAATGGCGTGCCGTACAAGTGCACGAGATACAACAGCTCACCGTACAAAAGTGTGGGGGCTCGTGGGAGGGAGGAGCAGCCGTTTGGCAACATAACACACAGTGAACTCGACCATGTGCCACATGCTGGGCATCTCATCCATGATGACCACGGTCGGAGACATCCCACAACACCAACGACTGGCCTTTGTACACATCCTGTATGAATGCAGCGTGGTTTTCACTTCTATGCTCGTTCAGTGGTGTGATGTTGGCGGGTTGTGTGACTTGTGCTCCTTGTTAGTGTGTTTCATTTTGGCCATTGTTTGTCTATACTTGTGCTGTACTTAATTGTGCATGTGTGACATTCTGCCCATCTCCCCTCATCCCCTCATCCCCCCACTCCCTGCTTCTTCCTCTTCCTGGTGCTGTTGTGTCTATAGTTTTGTTGCTGCACACATAAATACATGTAAAGAATAAATTAGAATAGTTCCTTGATTCTTTTAGGTTTCAAAACTTCTCTATTGGTTTCTTTTTAATTTTCCATATGAGCCGTTTTTTTAATATTCAACAACACATAGAAGTCAGAAGTGCAACGTAGTCTATCAACACACTTTCTAGAACATTCTACAACATGTGCAGGTTAAAAGTTCATAAATTTTTTAAAACATTACGATATTTTTTTGTAACATTTTCTTGAACATTTAATGACACGTGCAGGTTAAAATTTGACGATTGTTTTAAGTTCGAACAGTGCCTTCCAAATGCAAGTAGCAGGTGTGGTTGAGCTGAGCAAATTTTATCCTATGATATGTACTCCACGTTGAAACTGCTTTTTCTTAACCAATCACAAAGATGCTTTTCCACAAAACTAATGTGCACCCTACTTTTAAAAAAGAATGCTTTTCATGATATCTTCAGAGATAAGTTAGAGATAGGAATTAGCATTTAAAAAACCTTTGAAATTCACAGAAAAAACCATAGGTTTCATGCACGTTATAGTTAGGAATTGGCATTTAAAAAACCTTTGAAATTCACTGAAAAAACCATAGGTTTCATGCACGTTATAGTTAGGAATTGGCATTTAAAAAACCTTTGACATTCACTGAAAAAACCATAGGTTTCATGCACGTTATAGTTAGGAATTGGCATTTAAAAAACCTTTGAAATTCACTGAAAAAACCAAAGGTTTCAGGGGCGTTATAGTTAGGAATTGGCATTTAAAAAACCTTAGAAATTCACTGAAAAAACCATAGGTTTCAGGGGCGTTATAGTTAGCTGGACATTTCCCTCGTACAAAACCCTAGAAATTCCCCTGTTATAGTTAGTTCAGCTAACTATAACCCATGCCCCCGCAATGCACTGCTGATGACGTCACATATTACATCACTCATGACTTGGTCAGTGACATCACTGATGACATCACTGATGACATCTCAAATGACATCACTGATGACATCACTGATGACATCATCCAGTGACTGTGTGTTTCTGTAAATTTTAAATATGTTTTATATATTTATAGTGAAAGGCCTGTGGAAGAATGAGTGGCTGTACAAGTGTGTGAATGGATGATTTTCTAGGTGCGTAACTGACTCTATAAGTGAGTCATAAAATGTATCTTACTGCAGACTAGTGACTAAACTTTGTGAATGTCTGTATGTTTCTGTCTGTTGGTGTATAAGTGGCTGCATGGTTTTGTGAATAGCTATATGAGTGTCTATATGGGTTATCGATTGGTTGTCTGAGTATCTGTATGAGTGCCTGAGTGTTTGTGTGGGTAGGCTGTGTGTGACTCTGTGCATAGATGTGTGAGTGGGTGATTCTATGGGTGCATGGTTTTAAGAGTGCATCTGTGATGAACTGTATGGATGAGTGAGTGTATGTATGGGTGTGTTAGGGATTGAATGTATATCTCAGTGGTACATTTGTAACTAACTACATATGTGAAAGGCAGTATATATGCGTGTAAGAGTTTATAAGTGGGTATATGTGAGAGTGTGTGATTTGAAAGTGGCTGTATGGATGAGTGTGTGCTTGTATCAATGATTGTATAAGAGCGTAAGAATGTGGTACTATTTTTATGAGTAAGTGAACTTGAGTGTGTATAACTGCATAGGTGAGTAAATGGGAGTGTGATTAATTATTTGCATGACTGACTAGGTGTGACAGTACCTCTATGGATGATTGGTGGTGTGTGAGTGTCTATGTAGGTGTAGAAATGCATATGATAGTCTTGTACGGAGTGACTGTAAGTATGAGTGACTGTACATGTGAATGAGTGGAGGTGTATGTAGACCTAAGAGTTAATAAGTGGGTATGTAGTTATTGGTATTGGAGTATCTATGGTTTTGAGAATGGACGTCTGAAATTTTGAGTTTGTGTATCAACGGTTAAATTAGGGTGTGAGAAGATGCAGTAATTTATCACAAGGATGATGTCATCAGTGATGTCATCAGTGATGTCATGATGTAATATGTGACGTCATCAGCAGTGCATTGCGGGGGCGCGAGTTATAGTTAGCTGAACTAACTATAACAGGGGAATTTCTAGGGTTTTGTACGAGGGAAATGTCCAGCTAACTATAATGCCCCTGAAACCTATGGTTTTTTCAGTGAATTTCTAATGTTTTTTAAATGCCAATTCCTAACTATAACGCCCGTGAAAACTTTGTTTTTTTCAGTGAAAATATATATATATATATATATATATATATATATATATATATATATATCACAAGCCTTCCTGTACCTCCTGACGGCGAACAAGAAAAGCAACGTCCCACACGAAAGCTTTTTGATCACAGGTGAGATTTATTTGCTCATTGCATCACTTCTCATTCCTCACGACGCGTTTCGGGCATCTAGTGCCCTTGATCACATAATGAAATATATATATATATATAACCAATTACTCTCCCAGGTAGGGAAGAATACAACACAACTCCGGGTTGATCTTGAAAGGAGGCTTTATTTTGATGTTAAAAGCGCTCTGTAAAAATGTCCTTGAAACACTGGCAGACGCGTTTCAGCCTTCAATACGGCTTTCCTCAGTGCCCTGTTTCAAGTAGCTTCTCTTCTCCCTGGGGGTCAGCCGTTGCAGTGATATAGCTGTAACCACACCCAGTCAGGTGGTCACTTGCCCCTCCTCCGCTTCTCCGATACAAAGCACCTCGCGCTACTCCTGCAGACCTGCTGCATGCCTGATGTTGGAGTCCTCCTAGAATCCCCAATATGTATTGGGGTGTTTCTTACACCAAGTGATGTCCCACTTTCTGTGGCCGGTTGGCCCCACATCACCGCAACATCCTGCCAGAGTTTAAAGCCTCTTCCAGTCCCCCTTCTCAGGCACTTAATGATGCCTCTTCTCTCCCCACGTCCTCGTACCTTCCAAGTGGGAATCACCAAGACCGGGGGGCGCCGGTGATTATATATATATATATATATATATATATATATATATATATATAGCCCATTGGGCTATGTTTGCGCATGATAAGATCCCTTTTATTATTATTATTATTATTATATGCAGTAAATCATTTTTTTTATAGAAAAATGGGCTGCAAGATGCTACCTTGCCATGATACAGGGTAATGATTGAATGAGTGCTTGGGTAGTGCCTGAGTCATTGGATGAGTGCATGGGAAGTGCCTGGGTGACTGGATAATTGTGTGGGTAGTACCTGAGAGAATGCAAGAGTGTATGCATAGTGGCTAAGTGAATGGCTGAGTGCAAGGATAGTGTGTGAGGGTTGGATGAGTGCATGGGTAGTACCTAAGTGAATGATTGAGGCAAGAGTAGTACCTGAGTGACTGGATGAATGCATGGGTAGTGGCTAAGTGCATGGGTAGTGCCTGAGTGAATGGTTGAGTGCAAGGGTAGTGCCTGAGTGATTGGATGAGTCCATGGGTAGTGCATGTGTGATTTTATGATTGCATGGGTAGTGCATGAATGATTAGATTAGTGCATGTATAGTGCCTGGGTGATTGGAAGAGTGCAAGCATGGCGCCCGAGAGAATGCATAAGTTCATGGTTAGAGGCTGAGGGAATGCTTGAGTTGAAGAGTAGTGCTTCAGTGATTGAATGAGAGCAAGGGTAGTGTATGGTTGATTAGATGAATGTATGTGTAGTGCTTGGGTGACTGGATGAGTGCATACGTAGTGCCTGAGAGAATGCATCAGTTCATGGGTAGTGCCTGAATAATTAGATGAGTGCATGGGTAGTGGTTTAGTGATTGGATAAGTGCATGGGTGGTGCCTGGGTGACTGGATGAGTGCATGAGTTTTGCCTGAGAGAATGGACACATGCATGGGTAGGGCCTTGGTGATAGAATGAGACCATGCGTAGTGCCTGAGTGAATGGTTTAGTTCAAGGATAGTGCTTGAATGATTGGATGAATGCATGGGTAGTACCTGGGGGACTGGATGAGTGCAAGAGTAGTGTCTGTGTCATTGGATAAGTACATGGGTAGTATGTGAGAGAATGCAGGAGTGTATGCATAGTGCCTGAGTGAAAGGGTGAGTGCAAGGATAGTGCCTGGGTATTTGGATGAGTGCATGGGTAGTTCCTGAATGATTCGATGAGTGCATGAGTAGTGCCTGAGTGATTGGATGAATGCATGGGAAGTGCCCGGATGACTGGATAAGTACATGGGTAGTACCTGAGAGAATGCAGGACTGTATGCATAGTGCCTGAGTGAATGGTAAATGTGGGTGGCGAACACCGCTCTGCTTGTGGAGTTGTGGAGATTTGCCAACTCCGCGCTCCGTTGGTAACACGGAGTTCAGGCAAAACTCTGACTCCATGGCAGAGCGGAGTTAACCCCTTAGCCCCTGCGCCATGGCCCAAAATAAAAAAAACACTTACCTGCTCTCTGGTGTCTCCGGGCTGCCCTCCTCCTCGCCGTGGTGTCTCCTTGCCGCCGTCCTCGTCCTCACTACAAACCCCTACGTTTTACTTCTTGCGTGGACTACACATACGCAGTCCATGCAAGACGTAAAACGCAGGGCTTTCCGATCGGCGACGAGGATGGCGGCGAGGAGGAGAGACTGGGGTGAGGAAGAGGGCAGCCCAGAGAAGCCAGAGTAAGTGTTTTTTTTCCTTTTTAAAAAAATTGGGGTGGGACTTGGGTGGAGCATTTTTTTTTACTCTGTGGAACTCTGCAGAGTGCCACTCCACATACTCCACCCACCCTTAGTGAATGGTTGAGTGCAAGCATAGTGGGTGAGTAATTGGATGAATGCATGGATAGTACCTAAGAGAATGACTCAGTGCAAGAATAGTGCCTGAGTGATTGGATGAGTGTAATAGTAGAGCCTTTTCTCTGGCAGCTTCACTATTTACCGACTGCTGAGAATGTTGGGCTGAGCCAAATATAAAAACAGCAACCCTTCCCATGTCACTGTTGTAAGTCTCACTATGTTTCCGAAGGCATCAATGCATGTGTCTGTGCCTTTTCCTAGTGACGTGATGCATAAAAAGAAACCTAGAAATAGTTGAATACCTGTGTTTCAGACCACATGCTCTCTAAGTTTCTGTAGAAGAAGGTGTATGTATCCCTTCCTGCTCATACAACAGGGCACGTGGGTATTCAAAAGTCTATTTGAGGGGTTCTGTGACACCTACATAGGTAAGACATGTCTCCCTCTGCGACCAAATGATGGAGCGGAAATGAGAAGATTTGTGTACCTGTATGAGAAGGTACCAGTTTTTTAAGCTAGAATCTGCAGACGCACAGCACGTGTCAGAATACATGTACAAGTAGACACATACCTGAGTCACGAAAGCATGCAGACCTTTAAACTTGAAGGAGTGCACTTCCCATTGCAAGCAGACACCTAAATGTATAAGCCTACTTCAAGTGTACCTTTCCAGAGACTCATGCGAAATAGCCTAATCCCTAATCCCTCTGCCAACATGTCTTAAACTTCACTATTCACTGACTGCTTAGAATGTTGGGCCTAGCCAAATATAAAACAGCAACGCTTCCCATGTCACTGTTGTAAGTCTCTTCATGTTTTCGAAGATGCACCCACTCACACCACTGTAGAATCTTTTATATATCTACTGCTGCTCCCACAAAACCATTCACAGACACATTTACAAAGCCATACCAGTACTTGCGCACCCACTCACTGATTCATTGATCTATATACACATCCATTCGCTCACCCATACTGCCACTCATAGACTCACTCACTCACTAATACAGCCATTGACATATCTACTCATACAGGCATACAGGCGCTGACACACTGACTGAGTCACCCATAAAACTACCCACACACCTATACACTCACCCATACAGTCAATCATACAGCCACTTACTCACCTAAACAGTTACACATCCACCCACGTACTTACTCACAGAAATAGGAACACATACTCACTCAGCTATACAGTCACTGACAGAAGCATGCACTCATCTATATAGTCACTCTCACATTCACTCACTCACACATACAGTCACTCAAATATCCATCAACCATATATGCTGCATTCCACATACTCAGTTACTCACCCATACTGACACATGAACTCAATCACCGACACAACCATACAGACACTCATTCATTCATACAGAGTTTCACACACACAACAGTACCCCATACAGCCACTGACTCACCCACTCACTGATTCATACAGTCAGTCATCCACCTCCTCACAGCACACACAGACACCCAGACAACCATAGACATAGTCAAACAACCAATAAATCACCCACATAGCATTCACGTACCCACTAACACACTCATACACCCACTTAGACATTATCTGACAGACAGATACACACATTGATACAACCAGTAACTCACCCATACATTCACTGAGATACCTAATCACTCACTAATACAGTCAGTCACGCACACACTGAGTCATCCCTACAGTCACTCATAAACCCACTGATTCACCAACACACCTTTGTATATATATTTAACACTCATAAACTTTTAAAAAACACTCACAGTCACTGGAACCAGCGCTCCGGAATTCCAATGCGTAGCATTTACAGGAGGTACCAGGAGGACTTCTTGGCCCCCAAGGTCCCTCAGGAGTAAAGTGGACTTCATCCCCCAACCAGTAGTGCACCACGAGGCGTGTTTGCAGAGTAGTGGAGAAAGGGGGGTGTGGGCATCCTTGGGGGCCAACTACCCCTCCTATTACCTCCAGTAAGTCCCACACAGCAGGATTGCTGAGTTCTGATACCATGCCACACCCCCTTTGTCCACCACTCTGCAAACACGCCTCCTGGCGTGCTCTTGGTATTCCGGATAAAGTCTCCCTTCGCTGCTGGGGATTCTTAGGGGCCAAGTAGCCTACCTGTTACTTCCAGTAAGCCCCACACAGTGGGATTGCTGAGAGGTGGTCACAGGCCACACCCCCTTTCTCCACCACCCTGCAAATGCGCCTCCTAATTCAGTACAACAGTAAGTGTCAGTATACACATTATCACAGTTTGTCCATCTCTATTAATCTCCATCATCACTGGTTATCACCATACGCACAGTATGGCAATATGTAATTGCAAGTATTTCCTTTATATTGCCTTGTCCTGCCCGTGTGTGTTAATACATCGAATTAGAAAACATCATCCATATAGGACAGTACTCAACATACTTGGTTGTGTCATCCACATACTGTGTACATATACCTATACCAGTTGGCTAATCAATCTATTGTACCATGCTACAAAGACCCTGGGCCCAGCCCAGCCCAGCACCATCGATTGACTTCAAGGAGGCCTTCCTCCTTGTAGCACCTTGGTATGCCCATTCACATGGACAAACTGTGACAGCGTGGTCCTAGTCAGGCTTGAACCAATACAAGTGGGAAAGAAAGCTGCCCCAGAACTGGGTTACTGTGACCACAAAGGAGGGATTGCCCATTTCCATAGCCACACATCTGGGTGGGCAGATGGAGCTCTGACCAGGGGAAGAAAGGTTCTACCAAGTTGGATTCAGGAAGAGAGGGGCACTGTGTGATAGTTTTTAGTAAAACACACAGGAGGTGCTGCAATAGCAGGTAGAGTCACCTTGGGAACTATTAACCCATTAGTTAACGCCTGCCAAGGAACTTCCCTAACTCACAGACTGACACTGGGCATAAATGAGGCACTCCCAGTACCCTCCTCAGCAAATTGCTAGACCGGAGGAAGATTCATAAAAGGAATGCCCTGCTGTTTGAAAACCGGAGAAGGTTAGACCTCTTTCCTTGTACACAGAACCCCAGAAGTGACCTTAAGAGTCATGAGGCTGACCTACTGTTAGAGCTACAAGGCCACATCAAGCTTCAAGAAGCCTTTTCCTGCATTCCCTTCGCAGCTACCCATTCCCAACTGGACCTGCCCTGTACAATTCTGCAAGCCTGTGCTGGAGTTAGTCTTAACCCTCAGGTTCTGTCCCCAGTGTCCTGGATCGTTGGCTGGTGTCAAAGTGTACTCCTCTCTGCGAAACCTGAAAACCTGGGGCTCAGAAAATGTATGCAAACTTTTTACCTGGAGTACCGCCAGGAGACCGGGACCAACCTGCCCAGCCAATCCGACGAGGGTGCATCGCTGCTGGGTCAGACTTCACTGCTGCTCCCACTGTTATTCTTTGCATAAGAAAATCCCTTTCTCTAGGACTTCCATCGACTGGACATCCAACGACATCAAACCTTCTTTGGCAGCAGCCTAGACCCTTGCCCTTCTGAAGGAATCCGACTTCAAGAAAAGTCTCTAAGTTTGAACGTACAAGGCTTCACCAGGCAAAGCCGGCACCTGCATGCAATTGATGTCAAAGTCTGTTCGGGTGAGAAGCTTGAACTTTGACTACTCTGAACTTTTTCTGCTTTTTTCAAGGCCTTGCCTAAACCTCGTCCTGCAGCTCCCCATTGTCGTCGAGTAGTTTGTCAGCTACAGCTGGCTGCTTTGCTCTGCTGAAGACTATCTACCTACGGAAAGGTTTTTAAGTGTGAAGGTAACTGTTTGACTGGGATGAACTTAGTCATTCTATCTAAAACACACTCCATTATGGTTGGTCTTTAAGCTTACCCTTGTCCCGGTCCTGTGCAACCAGATAACTGTGGTTGGCATGTAATGCCAAACCCACCGAACACGCCCACAACCTTGGCATCTTCTTCGACAGCCAGCTATTCATGAAGAAGCAGGTCAGCGCTGTCTCCTCCGCTTGATTCCTCACCCTCCGAATGCTCAGGAAGGTCTTCAGATTGCTCCCACCCAACACCAGGCAAGTATTACACAAGCTCTTGTCACCAGTAGACTCGACTATGGCAAATCCCTCAACGTAGGGCTCACTGCCCAACTCATGAGGATACTCCAGACCATCCAGAAAATAGCTGCCAGACTCATCCTCGACCTTCCCAGATAGAAGCAAGTCACCCTTCACCTTAGGAAACTCACTTAGCTACCAGTTCAAACTGCTCACATACACTTACAAAGCACTACACAATGAAGGATGGACAAACCTCAAAAAATGAGTGAACGTTCGCCAACCCTCCACAGAGCTTCATTCTGGATTTCTCTCCCAGGCAGCCACATAATGCATCCACCGAGCAAACAGTGGAGGCTGCTTCTTCTCCCACCTGATGGCTAAGACTTGGAACAACCTCCCTATGCACCTCAGAGCCTCACCATCGCTCCAGCAGTTCAGGAAGAACCTCAATACCTGGATGTTCAACCAATAGGTACAGGCACCATAATCCCACAGTGCCTTGAGACCCTCATTGGTGAAGCAGTTGAACTTTACAAATCCTTGTTGATTGATTGATTGATGCTTTCTGGCCCTAGTTTTGATTGTATAAATACCTTACACACTGCCTCTAAGTTAAGCCTGTCTGCTCTGTGTTCATCCTGACAAGCATTGTTATGGGAAATTTGTCTTTTCTGCAGAGTCATCCCATATTGGTTTTTGCCTTTTTGTTGTACTGTATGTGTGCTGGATATAGAACTCAGTGCACTTTACCCCTGCTAAACAGAGGTAAAGTGGTTGTGCTCATCCTTTTAACATTATGCAATTAGTAATATCTCTGATTACCATATTTAACTTACCTCTAAGTCCCTAGTATATAGTACCACAATACACATAGGGCCTGTAAGTTAAATGTCACATGTAGACTGCAGCACTCACTGTGCCACCCACTGTAGAGACACTGAAAACGTGACTGCAGGACTGCCACCAGTAGGCTGGCTGTGCAGGTTTAAACTGCTAATTCAACCTGTCAAAATAACCCCTTTTGGCAGGCCTAAAACCCTCCTTTTTAATATTTATCAGTCACACCTAAGTAGGCCATACTGCCCGTTATTGCCGGGTGCATGGTATTTAAAAATAGCACATGTAACGGTCTAACTTTAAAGACTTCCTTACAGTGAAATAACCTCAAAGCTTGTAAGGCCTTTCAGTGCCTTCCAACTGTCATCTGGCATCTGATGGCTCCCACTTTGCACAGGGTGAACTGCTCCCAGGAGCAAAGAATAGGCTAATCTGAATGGGAAGAGATGACCCATCTGAATCAAATAGAATATACAGGGGAGGCTTTGAGGATTCTCTTTGACATTAAAGTGTCAATTCCTGCTTGAATGCCACATCCTGCCTGACAGGTCTCCTGGAGTTTTTCATATTACACTTGGGGCACACATGTCAAAGCCTGTTTGATGGGTCTGCTGGGTTTAAGTCAAAAGACTTTGTGTTTATCCGCTCTCTGGTTGCTGAAAGCCCGGCTCTTGCCCCACCATACTTCTGTCTGTCTCTGAGTTTGCTGTGGGTACAAGGAATGCCTAAAACTGTATTTTGGTGTTCAATGGAGGCGCACGCTGGGATCACCAGAGTACACTTCCCACACACACCTTCAGACCTCAGAGCCAAAGTTAGTGTGGTTGAAGACTTTGACCTTCTTAAAAAGGCCCAAAGTGGTATTGTTAGCCCTGGGAGCCTTTACCCAATAGGCTGCACCCTGGGGTCATTCCCTCTCACAGGCGTTTACCAAGCATAAATCTGACATTTCCAGGCAACCGCTTTAGAACACTCTTAGACCTGTGAAAGATCATAAGAGGGCTGAACCTGCTGTCTGGGACCTGAGAACAGCCTAGAAGACTGGACCTGCTCTCCTTCTTGTGCCCAGGACAAAGAAGTGAACTCCAAGGGTCAAAAGGGTGACTTCCTATTGAAACTACAGGGAAATTACAAGCTGCAAAAGGCCTTTTCCTCAACTGGCCAGCTGACCAGTGGCAACTGGACCTAGACTTGACCCAGCTGTGGCCTCTGCCTGCCACACAGGTGAGTCTGCAAGTGTCTCCACTGAGGTCCTGGGATTTTTAGAAAAGTACTCCTGTAGTGGATTGGGACTTCAAGGACTAAAGTTAGAAAGTAAAAGGTTAACCATATTAAATCTGGTTAGTGTATCTGACCTGCACTCCAACATGTTCAGCATCAAATTGTGTCTAGGTCCTGTTCTGCTATGACCCTTTGACTCAGACCTGTCAATTCACATGGTGCCACCGTGTATAACACGATTTCAGCTCCTTTCACACGGTCACACGGTGAGGAGCCAAAATCACACAGAGGCAGGGAAAACAAGCTGAAATGAATGAATGAATGAAAGTAAATTTATAACAGCGCGAATTGCTGCCCTGAGGCGTCCAAGCGCTAAAAGGAACCAGATGGTAGGGTAAGTGAGGTTGAGGACCTGTAAGGAAGGAGAACTGGGTTTATTGAGAAAAATTGAACAGGTGCGTTTTTAGTTGTTTGCGGAAAGAGACAAGGTCAGGGTTGGATCTCAAATGAGAGGGGAGGGAGTTCCAGATCTTGGTGGCGTTGAAGGCAAACGTCCTTCCACCCGATCTTGTCCTTTTAATTCTAGGGACTGTTGCCATAAAAGCCTGGCTAGATCGTAGATCTCTACCTGGACGATACTGGTTTACTAGACTACGAGTGATTAGGGGTCCCGAGTCCCAGAAGGCCTGGTGAGCAATACACATTGCCTTAAAGGTGACTCTCTTACGCACTGGGAGCCAATGCAGGCTAGTCAGTGCCGCTCTAACTGGCAGTCTGCGTGAGATCTGTAGCAGGGTACGAGCAGCACAGTTTTGTACCAGCTGTAGCCTCTTTAGGGTGTACTCAGGAGCACCTAAGTAGAGGGCGTTGTTAGAGTCTAAACGTGACTGTATTAGGCCCTGTACAGCCGTTTGCTTTGCCTCCATTGGGAGCAAAGGAAGGACTTTCTTCAGTGTCCTAAGCAATCCAAAACAGGTGGCTGAGAGCTTTGTGAAAACCATTGTAAACAGTAGATTTCCATTTTCGGAGGCAGTAAGAACACGTTGTCCATTAAATGGTGTGAAAATACCCCAGGACATCGGCAACAGCCTCGATGACCCTTTGTTTTTTTTTTGGGAGGGGGTGGCGGCTTTGGTGAGGGGCACAGTGCCACTTAGATGGCACTTAGCACCAGTCGTCGCCCCCTCCAAGGACCCGCCCCTTCCTCATACAGTGAAGTTATTTTGTAAGTTGGCAGGTAAGTTGAATGTCTATGACAATTTGTGCTCCTTGGAGCTATTTCGACTTTAAAAGTTTTAAATTCATACCTCTGATTACCCTTAATTGATTTTTTTCAATTTTGGAGTTATTTTGTTTATTAAATGTAACTCTATTTTCATAATTAATTTGGGGATTCTTATTGTTTTGTGTTTCCACTTTATTCCTTTTTTTAGTAATGCCTAAATATTTTACATATTGCCTCTAAGTTGGGACTGTCTGGTCTGTGCCATACCTTCCAGGGGTAGAGCTCTAATTAATGTAGTCACTTTAAGGGTTCACCCTGTCAAGGGATTGTAATTATAACTGGAGGAGGCTCCCTACTCCAATTTCTTACAATCGTGAATATTACTTGAGTTTGATTCTCACTCCTCTCAACTAATAACCCCATCTCTTACAATGCCCAACTGTAATAAGTTATTACTGTCAAGTTGTGAAGTCATTATACCTGCTCCCAGCAGCCAAGGTAAAAGGCAGTTCACCGAGAATCATTACAACTGCAGTTTTAAAAAAAGGAGCAAAAACTAACATTACTTTCTAATTAATCTGATCTTTTTCCCAAATGAATAGTGATGAGCAGAAAGGAAGTAGTTATGGGTACATGTTTATTTTGGCACACAATAAAGGTAATTACAGGAAAAATAGAATATCTATGCATTTATGTACACATTGTGAGCACTATCAGCTTTTAATTTGACAGAATCTAATATCTTTTGCAACAACCTACTAAAAGGTGTTTTGGTGAGCCAAAGTATTTTAATCTTCATGTCAGCATCTCAACTATATAATGTTGTTCATTTGAAGGAGCAAGATACCAAGAATGCAAGTGGTTTGAAGGAAGGGTGATAGTGTGACCATGTATCATAACGAATTTAGAACCCTCTGAGGTACATTTTAAGGCTATTGCAAGTCATCTCAGAGTTCTATGACCTTATAAAGGAACTACGCCTTCAGCCATATTCCATTATGTGATAAAATACCTCCTCAGTGACTTGCAATCTCCTTATATTATGCAGCAGGAGGTACTTTATCCTATATTCATGTGTGTAGTATGATCACTGTGACCAGCTTTACTTGACTAACACAATGTCAGTCCATAATTCCAAAAACATCTGCCAGACATGTTACATTACACTGTGTTATCTTCAGAGGGTATTTATTATTCTCATGCTCCTCAGTGAGCTGGCATTCTGGCTATTAACAGATTCAGTGCATAGATTGCACAAAAGCTTTACAATGACTGAAATAAATCGATAGCTTGTGATCTTGTCAAAAAGAAAGCAAGCCAATGCTTATGTAGGTCGGGTTATCAAGTACGTGGTTCGTCAGTACATTGGGGAGCATATTTACAAACTCTGCAAGTAACACATATCTTTTAATGTATCTTACATTGGACCTGAACACTATCTTGTTTGCTAGAAATGGAACTACACTTATGATGCCATCGGGACACCCCAATCACAACCTTTGCCCTCTGCTTTCTAGCACTGGGACTCACACACAGCTCCCACGCGGAGTGGGCAAACCACATGGCAAGCTCAAGACAGATGATATTCTCTAGCACCATACTAGGTCCTCTTGGAACCTCAACCCAAAAGGAAGCCAAACATTCAGGCAGTCTCTCTGTTAAGTCAGGGAAAGCAGATGTCTTCACTCAACCTAACTTAGCAATTTTTTAGACAGTCTTCTTATTTCAACTTGAGTTAACATTCAATACCATGTATTGATTTAACTATGTGTAATGATGTAACATCTCAAAGAAATATATGCAAAGCACTAACATTTGATGCAAACAAGGAGATAGAAAATAAATATTCAAAATGTTAGTAAATCTGGGCCTTGGCAACATATTTACAATGACCCCATGTTATGCAGCACAGCACGTCAAGTCGCTATTCTGTGTTACATGTGCAGGAGACAGCAAAATTGAGTGATATTACTTTAAGGCCAGATTTACATGTTTTCAACAGTTGCAAGTGGAAAATCAGGCTGTTTGAGACCACTAAAAAGGGTTATAGCATGTACAAACCCTATTTTGTGATTCGGTAACCTATTACCAACTCACAAAATAGGGTTTGCAAGTTGCTATTAGGAAAGGGCGTGACAAGGGTGTCCCTTCCTAACAGCGAGTCACAGGGGGATGCACAATTGTTTCTGCAACCACAAATGCGGTTGCAAAGCAATCGCAGTTTACCACCTACTTCGAGTAGGTGGTAAGCCAGTTGCAAACAGGAGGTCTCACCATGGGACTTGTAAATGTATGCGAAAATATTTTTTAAGAGAAGGCAGTGGTCCCTTAATAAATGAAAAAATGGTGCGGGGGCCATAAAACCGCAACCATGCCCCGCTACTTTGTTGCAATACCACAGCAAATATGACCACCAGTTTTACTGCCCCATCACCATTGGGCCTGTTACTTTGAACAATTTGCCTTTCGTTGATTCTCTCCACGCATCAGCCTTGAAGGAGACGAGGTATGATATGCCTACCGACGAAACACATGTTGGCTAAACTGTGTTATACTGGCAGTGTAAATTCTGCTTTTGTTGGAATTTTCCCTTATTGGTTTTGTGAACTTTCAACTGATTTCATGTGAAGATTTATGGATAACACATCCTTTGGTTCGCACTGATGAATTGGATTAAAGTGCACCTTACAGTATCAAATTTTGGAATGAATATTGGATTTTTCTCAAATCTTGAGTGCTCGGATTATTTGTATAATATATTTTGCCTCTTTTTTGAGGGTCATATTAGGGTTGTTTTGGTTGCCAACCCTTTTCTTTGAGCATCATTCAGTGATATTGTGGCTCTGCTTTCCCCATACATAGTTCAGAGCACCCGTTGCTTTTGTGACCTGGTTACCAAAGTGTGCGTAAGTTTATTTAAAAAGCAGTCACAGACATAGTGGTCTGCTGACCCCAGAAGGCCACCATCCCTGTGAGTGCCTGCCATTCCCAAACGGTCACAAATTGCAACCTGCCACATTAATATTAGTGAAACAGGTCCCTTTCGACCCATTTGGGAATCACAAACAGTGTATGAGACACTGTTATGCATCAAGTTTTGTGATTCGCAAATTGTGAGTCACAGAAAATCGCAATTTGCGAGTCGCATACCCTGATGGTCGGACATCTGGCCCTACATGCCTATCATGAGAGACAGTTGCAGTCATTTAAGCAGTATAGTGGGTCAGAGCCGATTGATACTAAAGACATGAGACATTTTGTGTAGAGCGTCGCCAGCGGAGTTTTAACAACTTTGCACTCCGCTGGAAGCACAGACCTCAGCAAAAATCTTTGATTTTGCCACGAGGTGGAGATTGCCCTCGCCGCCCACACCACTAGAGAGATATGCCGCTGCCCGCGTCCCACGCAGTGGGACATCAGCAGGGCAGCTCTCTAGTGGCCGCCCGTCGCAGCCTTCCCCCAGGGAGGAGTCCTCCCCAATAGTGTGCAGGTGGAGGCGGGCCGTTGGGGGTGGGGTTTGCTAGGCGCCAGGGCCAGATGAAGGTTTCAGTGTTAGGCCACAGTTGGGGCTGTAATTCCAGGCGAAAGCATTAAACCAGACAGCCCTGGGAATTAGGCAGGCGTACGATTGGCTAAGATTTTGGTCAAACTGAGGGAAAGCATATCGACCACAGATGATTGGGGAACCAGAAAACGCTTTACAAAGCAATGCTGTAGATTTCCGGTGGAATGCTGTATGGAATGGATAGGCTTCAGGGATAAGGCCGTGACCTTTCTGGAAGGGGCATTCTTCTTCGACCTGTGTCGAACTGGGAAAGGAAGTAAGGAGGGCTGGATAACTCTTTATTCTACCTGCGTTGGCACAGCTTGCCAGGAGTGATTGGCAAAGGTTTTGCCTTCAGCCAGCCTAGGTTAACACCCATCCCTCCCAGCTATTTGTTCATGGTGGTATTGGGCCGCATTTACACAGCGCAGTATTGGGCCCCTGGGGTTGTCAGTGTCGTGAATTACTAAAATTCCCTGAACTGAAGGTGTGGCCGGGTTTTACACGAGCAGAAGTTTGGGAGTGCAAGCCTCCACCTAGGGGGTGGTTGGCTGAATGTGATGAACTACTTCAAACGGTTCACAGCACTGCACGTGGGAGAGTGGCAATGCCCTGTGCATACTTCACCCGGACACCACAGAATGAGTGTCAATTATCTGTGCATACTTCAACCAGACACCCGGGAGTGGCATGCCCTCATCTACATGGTAATAATTGAGAGAGCAGAGAGCGACCATACCCCGTGAATATTGCACTTAAACTTTCTAGTAATGAAAAGGGATTATCACCTTCTGAAATAAGCATGACCAGAGATGTGCTGCTCTCCACTGACATTTGACAGGTTAATGGGCAAGGCTAGCGGAAAAGCCAGATGTATTGTCATGATTTAAGGCGGACGTGACCGAGGTATTGGCAAGATAGAGACACTGCCAATTATGGGTTAGGAACGAAATCATAACTGGGGCGCACAACAAATTATTTGATAGAAATGAGAAGTTTCCTTTCAAGCCACGATGTCGGTGCCGCGACTTACCTATAGCACAGCAACACTGGTATAACAAGGACTGTAGGCAAACACATTAACTCCTTTCAGCAGCAATAGAGTCCAAAGCTAGCTGCTATTCAACAAGCAAGGAATTGGATACGCTGTCCCGGTGGAGAGTAAGAAAAGAGTGGGATAACAGCGGGACTAGTATATGACTCTATCGTCCAATTTAAGGTAACTTAATTTACAAGTAGAGAGGCTAAAGCGAGGAGATGTAGCTAAGATATGGGCCAGTTTGTAGTAAACAATAGACTAATACGATGTGAAAGGAAGCAAATTTAGGTAACCGTGATGTCAGCTTGTGTTTATATACGTAGGTGAGGTGGTTAACTCACACGTTACCTTCACCCTGCTTATTGTGCGGTAGCTGTTGGGAACACAATTCCGTGCCAGGTGGCACCTAATTGGGCCAATTGAAAAATCTTAATGGGATTGCAGGTCCATAGCGCCTATTTCACCAATGCCTTGTTACCGATGCCATATTGCCAGCCCGAGAATCAGATTTAGGTGTTGCTCTTCTCGCCCGGCCTTTCCTTGGAGCCAGGGAGGGGGGAAACGTTCACGAATTGGGGTCCGCGAGCTGAGCGATGTACCTTCGGCAGCTCAGTCAGCATATTGGCTTTTCCGGAGTCAATAAAAAAAAAAAAAAAAAAAAAAAAAAGAAGCCGTCCATTTAGCAGTCACGTAAAATGTTCTGTCCTGCTAAAGAAATCATGCAATCCCCGCAGCAGCAGCTGCTATTCAGGAACCATGACGCTATTCTGGCTCCATATGTAGGTGCTAGATCTTCCCGTAATTCCGTTAGGAAGATCTGCAGTGGCATCGCTAAGAAGGCTAGTAACTCCAGTCACGTCTAAGCTGAGCGGCATTGGGGCCAAGAGTCATTCGTTGTTAGTCTGCCCTGGGCTTCTGAGTAATGTTGCAACTTAATGCCGTATATTTACGGTTACAGAACAGGACCCATTATTTAGCCCACTGACAGCTGGCTCGCAGGGGCGGGCACCTATAAACAGCGAAGGGAGGAAGGGGGGGCTCTGGCATCGACGGGAGCCTCCCCAGAGCTGTGGCGGAGTTACAGGGCGATCTGGATGCAGACGGGTACAGTAAGGGTACCTCTGCGACAGGCGGTACAGTAAGGGTACCCCTGTCCGGCACAGTAAGGGTGCCCGAGCCAAGGTCCAGGAGCCGAAGGGGGTTCTGGGAAGACCGCGACGGCGCCCCGTTAGTCCTTCGGGCGGTTGGGGGGCCTGACCAACCGGGGGTGTGCCACAACACGCTCCGCCCCTGTCAGAAGGGGCGGGAGTAGGAGACAGATCACGTGACCCAGTGGATGATCTGAAAATAATTATGTGCCACACTGCCGGGCATCGACCCACCGTGTGTGCTGGCTCACCAGGCGGGCGGAGCAGCTAGGGGCTGCTTGCCCTGGATCGCCCGTAAGATAACCCAATTTTATTGTCATACTATGTTGTATGAAATAAACCTGCAGCAGTTCTTCACCCACAAAGAAAGTGTCAGTGTAATCTTTGGGTGACGTCTGTGCATGCGTGTTGATTGAAGCGGATGACGGTGTGGTCACTATGCCGCTGCCCGCGTCCCACGCAGTGGGACATCAGCAGGGCAGCTCTCTAGTGGCCGCCCGTCGCAGCCTTCCCCCAGGGAGGAGTCCTCCCCAATAGTGTGCAGGTGGAGGCGGGCCGTTGGGGGTGGGGGGCGAGGCTAGCCCCCTACTTAGACGGCCCTCTCGCCCAGTTCCTCCTCTGCTTTCTGCGCGCCGCTCCAGCTCGGACACGCGTATTCCCACCCTTTCCGCTTACCCTGCGTGGTGGAGACAGCGCGTTGTTGGAATGTTTTAATGTTTTCTTTTGCGTTGCAGGCGGAGTTACAGGGCGATCTGGATGCAGACGGGTACAGTAAGGGTACCTCTGCGACAGGCGGTACAGTAAGGGTACCCCTGTCCGGCACAGTAAGGGTGCCCGAGCCAAGGTCCAGGAGCCGAAGGGGGTTCTGGGAAGACCGCGACGGCGCCCCGTTAGTCCTTCGGGCGGTTGGGGGGCCTGACCAACCGGGGGTGTGCCACAACACGCTCCGCCCCTGTCAGAAGGGGCGGGAGTAGGAGACAGATCACGTGACCCAGTGGATGATCTGAAAATAATTATGTGCCACACTGCCGGGCATCGACCCACCGTGTGTGCTGGCTCACCAGGCGGGCGGAGCAGCTAGGGGCTGCTTGCCCTGGATCGCCCGTAAGATAACCCAATTTTATTGTCATACTATGTTGTATGAAATAAACCTGCAGCAGTTCTTCACCCACAAAGAAAGTGTCAGTGTAATCTTTGGGTGACGTCTGTGCATGCGTGTTGATTGAAGCGGATGACGGTGTGGTCACTATGAGCACTGCCTAAAGCTGAAAACATTCAAGGTTAACCGTGCTCTGCTGTACTGGAACCTACACTGATTATGACCACAAGGTGGCAGCCACGTTAAACATAAATCCTTCTTCCTGTGCACATAACCGAGGCGATCGAGCTACAGTTGCTTTACCTTGCCCGAGTAAAAAATTGACAGAGACCACACTCCCAACCCCATCTACGCATCCCAGAAAAATAGGCTCCTGTGGCGTACCTACAGAACGGGCGACTGTGGCAAAAGAACAACCTGCCCCCACTCTCACTACAAACAACATAGATGTTACTTTAGATATGGACACAAAACCATTTTCAAACAGGTTGCCCCAAAACTTCCCAAATTAATAAAAATACAAAAAACAACCTTACAGGTTGTGAACCGAGCGAGTAGCGCTGCTATCCTGCCCCACTGACACTAAAGACATCAGCTCTGTCTTACTTCAGCCTGAAACATTGATCCCTGATGACGACTAGAGGGCATCATTAGTCGAGCAAGGTTGAGAATTTATGACAGTCTTTACCACCCGTTTTCCAACAGTGTGGCAGTTTATGACATTTGTCCAGCTCTGCCTGTCTTCTGGCAGCGTGACAGTCCTAGCAGATTCAGCTGACGCGCTGTAGTTTTCTGTGTTCCTGGCGGCCTTAAACCATAACTTTTTCAGTTCTCAATGGGTGCTGCTTTCATCATGAGTGTCTATGATCTGTTTAGGGGCTTCTTCGGAGTCCCGGGAAGAAGGTAGGAGGCTCCACCCTCCCTCCATAAAACACTATAAATGGCGAGTGGCGTGCACTGGTACAATAGTCCTGCTTTATACACTCACACCTGACCTTCCCACTTACAAAGGGTGGATGGTTAACTTGTAACCAACTATAAGCTTTGGGAGAAGTACTGTTGGCCACACCAGAGCCACATGTAAGGGGTTTTAGCCCCCAAAGACCCCAAGAGAGGGAGTAACTGTTTACCTGGGAGCTTCAAGGCTGTAACTAGGGTGGAGCAGAACTCTGAGGAATTCCACTGAGCTTTTTTGCAGCTCCACGGAATTCCACGTAGTGCAAGTCTGCAAACTCCACCCACCTCTAATTTTGTGTATAGGTTTGTTCATGGGTTGAAACCCGATATTAGTTTGATGATTCAATAGCATTTGATTTGTTGACAAAGTAAGGCCATTGATGAGCTATTGTGATATACCAAAATACTGCATTGATGAATTGGAAATGAAACTTAAGAAATTGAAAGAAAAATTGATGATAGCACAGATGAAAGTGTCACAACCTGTGGTTCAGTCCCACCTTAGTTCCAATTTTCACTGTACCTTTTATTGGGTTATTTTTTCTACCTTGTCCATTTACCTTACTTTCGGGTCTCTTTTCATGTTTCCTGCCTTCCTGGCGACTGACGCATCTTTTGAGCCTGGTTCCGCTTACAGGGATGTTTTGGGCGCAGCAATGTTACCCGTACATGGGTAGGTCGTATTTAGGAGCCGCCTAGCTCCTCCTCGTTGCTTGGTTTAGTTTCCGGTTCCTGCACCGGAACGACTCTCGCTGTCAGCATTTCCACTGATACTACGTTGTTTCCCGCCAGCACCTCCTTGGATTTCTTGTTCTTCTATTTGCAAGCAGCTCTTCTATTCTCTTCGTGTGCTGGTGTTGGAGGTATTTTATTCTTCCATGGCCTCGGACTCACACTAAAAGAGCGGGTGTTGGTAAACACCCAATTTATTGAATTATTTTGTTCTGTATTTTGCTCTTATTTTTGTTCAGTGCCCTAAATTCATTTTGAATAATCTACACCAAGGACTAATCTGTATTCCTGATTTTTTTACTACATTGTGGGTTTTTTGCCTTTGTGGTTTTTTCCCCGCAACCCCCCTTCCATTTCATCTTTAGTCCTTCACGTCTTGCCTATTGGAAATAGACTAATTCCTATTACTCCTGGGATGAAGACATTGTGGAATTCTCATCTGGATTTCTTATGGGACCTCGCTATTCATGTGAAGGGGTGAGCTGAGTGTATAATGATGTCAACAGCAGTTTCTATGATTTGAGTGGAGAGATTTCTTTGACTATATCTATTCTGTTACTAATCTTTATTATTCTTTCTCTCTTTTGAGATGCTTGTGGTTGTTGCCTAGATCCCAAGATACTCCGGAGAGTGATATCAAGATCCGACTCATACCTTTTCCTTGTTCCCTTGTTTACCTGCCTTCCTCCGGTGCATTTTCCGCTCATGTCTGTTTTAATCTTGGGCATGAAGGGTTAAGGCACAGGGCAAGTGGTGGGACATTCTTCGTTCCTGCAGTACCTGGTTTTCAGGTGAGTGGGTGCAGAACAGAAAGCTGCACAGTGAGGTCTGAATCAACAGTTTGTTGGGAGTGGTTGTTCCATGTAGGGAGTGTATCAACAGGGGATTCCTAAGATGCAAGGTGGAAATAGGTTTCCAAAGGTAGAGGTGGTGGTGGTCCAATTGATGCGAGTACGGGGATTGATATGTCGACTTTGAAAAAGTTGAATCCTTGCCATGTCTGCGGCAAGTTGAAGCACTGGAAGCAGGAATGTCATCTCAATGCTGGTAACATGGCAAATGGCAATCAGGTTCAGAATGGTGGATTTGTGCAGTCTCAAATAAACATTCTTAATTATAGTCACTACTTCTTGGTCCTCATCTGTAGCCAAATGGGTTACACTGTTAATTGAAAATGATTGATGTAATGTTAACTCCCATCACCTCTCAGGTGGCAAAGGTTAGATTCCTTAGAGGACAAATGGAAAGATGGTTTGCGCACAGTGGTGTAGCACAGGATGCAACCATACTTATATTTTTAATTGATCATAAACTTAAAAGAGCACTATTTCTGGTAAGGTCAGATAAACTCCAATTCAGTAGGTTTTAGTCCCACAGAAGCGTATCCCTTTTGATAATTTGCCCTTTATGCACTGAAGGAGTAAAGAATTTGGAAAGCATCTTTCTTATTTGTCATGCCCTCGTACGGCAACATCATAAACTCTTACTTGATCTAATAAAAAACTCAAAAGTGCACTCTCTTTAATTGCTTTTATATATTTGCATATAAATTAAAGCATTTATAATGGCATTTTTAGTTTTTTAATTTTTTTTAAAGATGTTTTAACTTATTTATTCACCCTCTAGTACTGTAATAGTCTACCTCGTTAGGTCTTCCCATCCTCATTTCTATAATTAAGGTTGTGCTTTGAGCCATAATTAGTTCATCTCATAATAATGTACTTTAATGGCTATCAGTTCTCATTATATTTGAGTATTTTTCATTGTATTGTTGGCCTCAGTTGTGGTCTATATCAATACGTTTGGATTTAATTTAATCTAATTCAGTACCCTGTAAGCACTTCAAGATGACCCATTCTAAGGTACACAAAGCCGGAATAAAAAAAATCAGGCCAACGTATTTTACTTTATGCAGAAAATACAGTTGTTTTTTCCAGAACTGCTCAGATTTGTGGACTAGTGTGTGTCTTTCAAGAAACATAATGGAGTCTACTACTATATAAGTCTAGGTGGTGAACTCTGCTCTGTTCGCGGAGTTTGCGGAGTTTCCTGCACTCCACGTTACGCGGAGCTCTCGGAGTTCTGATAAACTCGGCTCCGCGGAGTGGAGTTTTTTCTCCCACTTGCGTTCGTCAACGTCAAGTTGGTGAGCATGAGCGAGGAGAATCCACCTTTCGGAGAGATTTTCCCTCAATTGCAATCGTTAACATCAAGTTGGCGAGCGCCAGCGTGGAAAATCAACCTCCCGGCAAGATTTCTCAAAGCAGGCAGTCAGATTTCTCATTGCGAGTGGTCGCGTATGCTCGCGACCGCTTGCATTGAGAAACCGTCCGTTCGCGTTGAAAAAGCTGCTGCTCGAGTAAAAATCTACGCGAGCTGCAGAAAGGAAGCAGCGCCCGCTTGCGCTGTTCATGGTGCCGTTCGCGATGATTGCACAGTGCGGACAAGGACCTGCCACTGAAAATCACTGTGAATGGCATTTATCTAACGCACTCCGTCGCTTGAGGAGCTCCGCGTAGTGCGGCGGAGTTTTTTTGCACGCGGAACTCAGTGAACTCCACCCAGGCTTACTACTATATTGAAGAGACCAAGTAAAGTACGAACAGGGAAAATAAATGTGGCTGCTGATGACGACGATCTGTTGTTCAGCATGGCTGAAAGTCACTGACAGCCCAGAATCACAGGATGTTGAGCCAACGCCGAGTCTCTTCTCCCCTCATGTTGAGTTAATTGTCCTGCTCCTCCTAACACAAGAAGGCGCTATGACTTGGCCTGTGCTGCCCGCATCCTAGCACTTTTTTCAGTGACTTTCAGCCATGCTGAACAACAGATGATCTGCTAGACAACATGACTAAAAGACATTCACATTGACAAGGCCAATAGGTCTGGCATTGCCGAGATCTATTTGTTTTGCCAATGCTTGTTCGGTGTTGACGAGGTCTTGCTGAAAAAATGTGGAAGTGATAGTGAGAAACAGTTGAGGAGCTTTAAATTGAAGAACATTTTTCACTCTCTCGCTTTAGAAATACTTATAAATTGTTTAAGTAAATGAGACAATTAAACTTTTCTTCATCCTGCTGCAAAATCTCCCCTTGGCAGTTCGGAAATGCTATAAAGCACGGTGTGTTCGTGGTAATGAAATATTTCCATGTGTCGCGTCAGCAGCCGCTTCTCGCAGTGAAACGTTGGCAGGTGTGCTAGGTGCGTTAAGTGTTCAGGGTAGAAAAGGACTGTTTTAGTCTGTGCACTTGGTGAAAAGTCGTACCACGGGCAGTCTTTTTGTAGTTTGCTTTAAGACACACTTTTTCCCCCAGACTATGGGGCATATTCACAAGCCGATATCGCTGCTTTAGCGGCACTTTTTATCGGATAAAGCAGCGATATTTTTATCGCAATATTCACAAGCTGCCGAAAACAGCCATTAGCAACATATTTTTTGTGTTAGCAACCGATTTCAACATCGCAGAACTTGTTAGCGATATTTATCGCTAATGATATGCAATGTAGGCGTTCCCTAGCTAAAAGTCATGCTAACACCACATCGCCCTATTCACAACGAGGGTCCTGACCGGGGATGCGATAAAAAAAACTGTCGCTAAGCCAAATTAGCTGCAGGAACTTAAGACCAGAAAAAATCAGGTCTTAACATGGGTGAAAATCAGCCGTATATAATGGAAACTATCCCAGAGCCTCATTTGAACACCCACTGGTGCCATGGAGGTACTAATCATGCAGATTGGAGAACCAAGAAGGCCACAACAACCACCGCCACTCCCCCCCTGGACCACCGCCGAGGCTGCGCAGAATAAGACAGCGTGTGAATCGCAGCCGCATCAGCCTCACAGATCTAATGCCAGAGGATGTCATAGCCCACTAGAGGCTCAAAAGAACAGCCATCCTCCGCATCCTGACACCGATAGCCCACAGGCTGATGGCACCAACACAGCAGATAACCAACATCCCTCCGCAAACGAAGCACCTGTTGGCCTCTGGTACATTCCAACCAACAACTGCCAGAGTCGGAGGAGTCTCACAGCCATCACTATCAAAGTTCCTCACAACTGTATTGGATGGCATCAACAGCCTGATACCACAACACCTTCACTTACGCAATACTGCGCAGGAACAGTTGGAGATCAAGCAAGGGTTCTATGTCATAGCTGGCTTCCCGCATGTGTTGGGGGCAATTGACTGCCCACATGTCTTACTTGTGCCTCCTGCTGACACTGCACATATATACCGCAACAGAAAGCACATACATTCCATCAATGTGCAGGCAATAGTGGATCACCGGGGCATGTTCACCAATGTTGTAGCCAAGTTCCAAGGCAGTGTGCATGATTCCTACATATTCCGCCAGTCAATAATCAATCAGCGCTTTGAGGATGGCACATATGGAAATGCACTTCTCATTGGTAAATACTAACTGAACACACACCTCAACTACACAATCATAGTACACATAACTGTGCGAATGCACACGTTCAAAACTCACACACAACATGCCAATTAACATGCCCATCTAACAGACATGACAACACAAGTAACTGTGGAAACTGGGGCCAGCCATGTAGCCAAACCATCACCAAAGGCATAGCCCCTCTGCCACACATCAGCAAATGTGGGGAGAGGTGGCAACTAAGTATGTGCAATGTAGGCAATTGACCTAAAAAGAAATAATGTGCACAAGGCTGAATGTGGCAGTGGAGTGCTGGATAGTCTTGATTGTGCAGTGTACAGACATGTCCAAGTGGGAATGTATTTTGTTCCCGTTGTCCAGCCTGATGGCACATACAGTGTTGTTTACTGTCCTACCTGACGTGAAGTGTGAAGCATGCAAAGGCAGCATGGATGATGCAGAGCCTATTGAAGCATCTGCAGGCCCCTGCGTAGACCTGTTTGTACATGAAGAGGGAGGAGTCAAGTATGATGCCTATGTATCTAGAGTTGTTGTGGGTTTGGCTGGCAAAGACGGTGGCTCACCAGATTTTGCCACATGCCAATGGTGTGGAGAGGAGGATGAGGACTAATGTCCCCTCTTTGAAGAGCACCCATCATCTGTTGAAGATCCATGTAGCAACTTGCATGTAGCAACACGCAATAATAAGTCAGCAATCTGTACGAGTCAGAAGCAAGACTGTTAGACGGACCGGGAGGGTCGGCCGAGGACAAGGGGAGAGGTCTCCGGGGAGAGCCGTCTCCAGCGATCGTACAGACGAGTAACTTCCCCCCCACAGATGTACACCACACAAAGATAAGGTTTTGACGTTCTTTATAAGCAATCTTTAGGTACGATAGGATGGTACAAGGAGGTCAGGACTCAGGGGTCCCCTCGATTCTAGTCTCCTGGTTGGGAAAGGGGGTAGCGGGACAGTCTTGTTACCAATCTGGTAGCTGAGATGGTATGATGGATAGCTCACAATCCTCGAGCTCGGCGTTCTAGATGGACGGGCCGCGGCGGCGCCAGCAGGTTCCGGTGAAGGTGGTAGTTACAACGGTCCGCGGCAGCGCCAGCAGGTCCCAGTGAAGGTGGTAGTTACAACGGTCCGCGGCAGCGCCAGCAGGTCCCAACGAGGATGGAGGATGCAGAAGGCCGCGGCAGCGCCAGCAGGCAGGACGATAGTTCGCAAGGCAGGGCTACGGCAGCGCCAGTAGTCCGTCAGGGATGAGTTCCTCACGGTGTCTCTCGACTCCAGGATACAACTGCCTTCCTGCTCTGGAGCTGCCCCAGTTATAGGTCTGGCGCCCTTTGATGTCCGGACCCTCGCACTTGGAGGTCGGGAGGTCCGGGATGAGGGAGTCCAGACACCCAGCAGGGGGGTGGAGCCAGCGCCCGGGGGAGCTGGGGGGCGATCGGCACCTGGCGGGGGAGAGCCATCGACACTTCTTTCTCCCATCGACCTGCCAAGTGGTCCGTTCACCTCCTGGGTGGATGGTGGTGCCGGGATGTCGGGGCCTGGCCAGGCCCAGGGTTAGGGTCGAGCTGAGGCCACGCGGCCTCGTGGTGCAGTGTCCAAGATGGTGGCCGGGCCGGGCGAGGGAGCCGGTAGTGGTTCGGCCCCATGATACAGAGAGGTCCGGGGGCAGGAGTCCCGTCTGGGGACGGGGTGCGGGTTGTTTCTGTGGGTAACACCTGGAGGGCCGGGGCTCGGGCCCTGTCATGCGGGGAGGGAGCAAGCCCTTCACGTGGCCTGTCCAACATGCGTCCCCCCCAGCTGAAGGCGGGGAGAGTCACCCATCCTCTTGGGGACTCTCCTCGTCGAGGCGGAAAAAGCGTGACAGGCCATCTGCGTTGGCGTGGTCTTGGCCCGGTCGATGTTCCACAGTGAAGTCCATCCCCTGCAGGAAGATGGACCAACGCAATAGTTTGGGGTTTTCCCCCCGCATCTGCATTAGCCACTGCAGGGGTCGATGATCTGTTTGCACCCGGAAGTGGGTACCGAAGAGATAGGGCCGGAGCTTTTTGAGGGCCCACACCACTGCGAAGGCCTCCCTCTCGATGGTGCTCCAGCGCTGTTCTCGGGCCAGGAGGCGTCTGCTGATGAAGGCCACCGGTTGGTCAAGTCCTTCGGAGTTCAGCTGGGAGAGGACCGCCCCGATGCCATGGTCGGAGGCATCTGTTTGTACGATGAATTCCCGACTGTAGTCGGGGGCCTGGAGCACAGGGGCAGTGCACATGGCGGCTTTCAGCTTCTCGAAGGCCGCTTGACAGTCTGGGGTCCAGTTGACCTTCTTCGGGTGGTTTTTGGATGTGAGTCCCGTGAGGGGCCCCACAATGCTGCCATAGTCCCTCACGAACCGCCGGTAGTAGCCGGTGAGCCCCAAGAAGGCTCGGACCTCGGTCTGCGTGACTGGAGGCTGCCAGGACTGGATGGCAGCGATTTTGAGTTGCAGAGGGGCCACCAGACCACTTCCCACCTGGTGTCCGAGATAGGTCACGGACCCCTGACCAATTTGGCACTTGCTGGCCTTGATTGTGAGGCCGGCCCGTTGGAGGGCCTGCAGGACCTCTCGGAGGTGGTGGAGGTGGTCGGACCAGTGGCGGCTGTACACAGCGATATCGTCCAGGTAGGCGGCGCTGAACTCCTCGAGCCCCGCCAAGACCTGGTTCACCAGTCGCTGAAAGGTAGCTGGGGCATTCTTCATGCTGAAGGGCATGACTTTGAAGTGGTAGTGGCCATCGGGGGTAGAAAAAGCGGATCGTTCTTGGGCCCGGGGTGTGAGACCGATCTGCCAGTAGCCCGCTGTCAGGTCGAAGATGCTGAGGTAGCGGGCAGCCCCCATGCGGTCGATCAGTTCATCCGCTCGGGGGATGGGATGAGCGTCGGTTCTGGTGACAGCATTCAAGCTCCGATAGTCGACGCAGAATCGGAGCTCAGGAGTGGTGCCGGGGGCAGCAGCTTTGGGGACCAGCACGACCGGGCTGGCCCAGGGGCTGTCCGAGGGCTCGATGACCCCGAGCGTGAGCATCTTTGATACCTCCTCTTGGATGCAGGCCCGTACCCGATCTGGTACGCGGTACGCCCGGTGTCTGATAGGGGGACTGTCCCCAGTGTCCACGTCGTGCAAGCACCAGGGGGTGACCCCTGGGGTGAGGGAAAACAAGGTAGCAAACTGCAGCAGGAGGTCCCGGCAGCCTTGGCGCTGTTCCGGGGTAAGGGCATCGGAGAGCCGGACCCCGTCCACGGAACCATCTTTCTCACGAGTCTTCAGGAGATCAGGGAGAGGCTCGGAGTCTTCTTCCGCTCCACTGTCTGTAGCCATCAGGAGGCTGAGCTCCGAGCGCACAAAGTGGGGTTTGAGTCTGTTGGTGTGGAGGACCCGGAGGGGGTTCCGTGGAGATTCCATATCGATGAGATAGGTGACGGGGCTCTTGCGTTCGACCACTTTGAAGGGCCCCGTCCACTTGTCCTGCAAGGCACATGGTTCGGTGGGGGACATCACCCACACTTGTTGGCCAGGTTCGAATTCGATGGAGGAGGCATTTTGATCGTACCATTTCTTCATGTCCTCCTGACTGGCCTCAAGGTTCGCTTTCGCCATTTCTCTGAATCGCCTGGTCTGATTGCGTAGGGTCAGGAGGTACTTGAAGACGTCTGGAGGGGTCTTTAGGGGGGCCATCTCCCAACCTTCTTTGACTAGGCTGAGGGGCCCTCGCACAGGGTGCCCGTACAAGAGTTCGAAAGGGCTAAAGCCGAGGGACTTCTGGGGAACTTCTCGATAGGCGAAGAGGAGGCACGGAAGTAGTACATCCCACTGGCGACGGAGGGGCTCTTCCAATCCCCCAATCATTCCCTTGAGCGTGCGGTTGAACCGCTCGACTAGTCCATTTCCTTGAGGGTGATAGGGGGTCGTGAATCGGTAGGTGACCCCGCACTGTTGCCAGAGGGACTTCATATACTTCGAAATAAAGTTTGTGCCTCTGTCGCTGACGACTTCTCGGGGGAAGCCCACCCGGGAGAAGATCCCCATTAAGGCCCGGCCGACCACCGGGGCTGTTACAGTTCGCAGGGGCACAGCCTCGGGGTAGCGGGTGGCGTGGTCCACTAGTACCAGGATGAACCGATGTCCTTGTGCTGTACGGGGGTCCAGGGGCCCCACAATGTCTATTCCCACCCTCTCGAACGGGGTGGTGACAACGGGGAAGGGTTGCAGAGGTGCTTTGAGTTTGCGGCCGCTCTTCCCGCTGGCCTGGCACGTGGGGCAGGACCGGCAGTGGTTGAGGACGTCGTTTCTCATCTTTGGCCAGAAAAAGTGGGTCACCAGGCGACTGTAGGTTTTGTCCTGGCCCAGGTGTCCAGCCAGAGGGACATCGTGGGCCAAATTTAACAGGAAGTCTCTAAAACGGAGGGGCACCACCAGCACTCGACTGGCCCCTAACTCCGCGATTCTCTGTTCACTGTACAATAGGTCGTTGTCCCAATAGATCCAATGGGCTCCGGTGGTGTCCCCTGCACTCTGGGCGAGGGCTTGCTGGCGGAGTCCCTCGAGGGAGGGACAGGTCTTCTGTTCTTGACGGAACTGTTCCTGGGTGGGCCCCCCTTCTTGACGCCACTGAGCCAGGTTGGGAAGGTCCTGGGGCTGAGCGAGCCCTTCGGGGGTTTGCTCTGGGGGGTTGGTATGGTCGGTGTCCTCTACTGGAGCGATCGGGGGAGGAGGTGCTGGCCATTCTGGTTCTTCTGGTCGGGGGATGGCACGGGCGGCCATGGACTGGGTGGTTACGCACGCCCAGTCCGGGAGGCCCAACATCCCCAGGTGCTCTCTTCTTTCTACGGCGGCCCACGGGGAACTCTCAAGATCATTCCCCAGGAGACAGTCCACGGGGGCATCATCTCGGACCGTCACCTTCAACATGCCGGAGACTCCTCCCCATTCGAAGGGGACGCAGGCCATCCGACATAGACTCTCCGAATTGTCGGCTGAACGGACGGGGCAGAGAATGTTCGGCAGGATCTGCTCTGGTTTTACCAGGTGACAGCGGACGGCCGTCACACTGGCCCCCGTGTCACGTAGTGCTTCGGCCCGGCGTCCATTAATGTTCACCCACTGACTATATTTTCTGGTGTTGGCGGGTAGGGGAGCCCGCTGGACCATGTCTCTTCCCCCTAGGCACGCTAGAACCATGGCGGCCGGTTCCCACTCTTGTTGTTCCTGCTCGTATTCTTCCTGTTCTTCGGAGATTTGTTCTCCCCCCAGGGCGGCGGCAGCTACCTGGCGGGGTCTCGGAGTTTGGTTCTGTGGACAGTTCGGGTCATTGGCGTAGTGGCCGACTCGCTGGCATCGGTGACACGTGACATTGGCTCGGAACCCCGGGCGCATCGGGGGGTTGCCCCGGCTGGCCGGGGGCGGGGTGCTGGCAGCGGTAGCGGCCGGGACGGTGTCTCTTCCTCGTCCCTGGCCTCCTCCTCCTCCTCGGGGACGGTGCTGACCTTGGTTGTTCCGGTTCTGTTCGTGCGGCCCTCTTCGGCCCACTCGGGGGCTTTCCCACCGGTCAGCTTCGGCAGCGAGTTGCCGTGGGTCAGTCAATTTACTGTCGAGGAGGTGCTGCCTGAGCTCGACGAAGCAGTTGTTAGAGAGGTGCTCCCACACCATGAGATTAAAAAGTTGCTCATAGGTCGTTACGTGGCTTCCCTTGATCCAACCGTCGAAGGCTCGGCTGAAATAGTTGACATATTCCACCCAAGTTGTACCCGGGATCCGGGTGCAGTCTCGGAACCTCTGGCGGTACATTTCGGGTGTGAGCCCATATCGGGTGAGGAGGGCAGCCTTCATGTGGTCATAGGATGACATCAGATGGTCTGGGAGCTGTAACAGGGAATCGCGGCCTTCATTGACGAACCTCCCCCATAGACCGGCTCCCCAGTCACTTCGATCGATCCGGTGGGAGGTCATGGCGATCTCGTAGGCCTTGAACCACTGTTGTATGTCGTCCTCTCGGACATACTCTCGAACGACATCCTTGGGGATGTGGACTTTCTTTTCTGTCGCTCCCGGGGTGCGCGGTCGCTCGGGCACCTCCAGTTCTTTGTTCTGCTTCCGTAGGTCTATTTCTGCCAGTTTGCGCTCGTGTTCGTACACTAATCTCTTTTCTTCGAGCTCTCTCTGCCTCTGTTTTTCTTCCCGTTCTTCTCGGAGCCGCAGATGTTCTAGGTTCAGTTTTTGTTCGGCTAATTTTAGTTCACCGTCCATTTTGAGCCGTGCCATTTCTAGCTCATGTAGTCTGCTTTTTTCTCTCTCTTGGATCTCTTCCTGCGAGAGACCCGTTCTTCGCTCCTCGGGAGCCGTGGTGTTCCTCTCTGATGCTGCAATGTTTTGGTCCGGGGATCTGGCGTCCCCGGTTTCTGCCCACGACTCAATGGCGTGCTTGAAATCGTCTTTGGTACTCAGGCCGGTGGTAGCAATGCCTAGTTCAATGCAGAATTGTTTCAATTCACGATGGCTGTACTCTTCCAATTTCTCCATCTGGAATTTCTCGGTGGATCCGCTCTCTTTGGTTGACATTGTGGTTTCGTCGTGGGGTGAGCTACTCTCTGTACGATTATGCGTTGATTCGGATCGCGCCGCTGGCCACCAATGTTAGACGGACCGGGAGGGTCGGCCGAGGACAAGGGAAGAGGTCTCCGGGGAGAGCCGTCTCAAGCGATCGTACAGAGGAGTAACTTCCCCCACACAGATGTACACCACACAAAGATAAGGTTTTGACGTTCTTTATAAGCAATCTTTAGGTACAATAGGATGGTACAAGGAGGTCAGGACTCAGGGGTCCCCTCGATTCTAGTCTCCTGGTTGGGAAAGGGGGTAGCGGGACAGTCTTGTTACCAATCTGGTAGCTGAGATGGTATGATGGATAGCTCACAATCCTCGAGCTCGGCGTTCTAGATGGACGGGCCGCGGCGGCGCCAGCAGGTCCCGGTGAAGGTGGTAGTTACAACGGTCCGCGGCAGCGCCAGCAGGTCCCAGTGAAGGTGGTAGTTACAACGGTCCGCGGCAGCGCCAGCAGGTCCCAACGAGGATGGAGGATGCAGAAGGCCGCGGCAGCGCCAGCAGGCAGGACGATAGTTCGCAAGGCAGGGCTACGGCAGCGCCAGTAGTCCGTCGGGGATGAGTTCCTCACGGTGTCTCTCGACTCCAGGATACAACTGCCTTCCTGCTCTGGAGCTGCCCCAGTTATAGGTCTGGCGCCCTTTGATGTCCGGACCCTCGCACTTGGAGGTCGGGAGGCCCGGATGAGGGAGTCCAGACACCCAGCAGGGGGGTGGAGCCAGCGCCCGGGGGAGCTGGGGGGCGATCGGCACCTGGCGGGGGAGAGCCATCGACACTTCTTTCTCCCATCGACCTGCCAAGTGGTCCGTTCACCTCCTGGGTGGATGGTGGTGCCGGGATGTCGGGGCCTGGCCAGGCCCAGGGTTAGGGTCGAGCTGAGGCCACGCGGCCTCGTGGTGCAGTGTCCAAGATGGCGGCCGGGCCGGGCGAGGGAGCCGGTAGTGGTTCGGCCCCATGATACAGAGAGGTCTGGGGGCAGGAGTCCCGTCTGGGGACGGGGTGCGGGTTGTTTCTGTGGGTAACACCTGGAGGGCCGGGGCTCGGGCCCTGTCATGCGGGGAGGGAGCAAGCCCTTCACGTGGCCTGTCCAACAAAGACAAACCAATTCATAACGGGTAGTACTTAGAAGAGGGAAGACCACACCATGATAAGCCGGCTCCCGTGTGTAACACCACGTATTCTAAACGTATAAGGCTGCCTTGAAAAAGTCTGCATACCTATTGTGGTGCAGACGAAACACGTGTTGGCCTGTTGCTCACTCGTTGCTGGGAATTTTCGTACTAAAGAACAATAAAAGAAGACGTACATACATCGCTTGTGGATATGTTTTATGAATAACATATATGTTACTATTTTCTGTGCAAGTTTAAGCAGACACTATTGCTTACAATTACATTTAGGAAGTGCTATTACTGAATGTTTCTCATCCCTGTGACACCAGTCTGGTGTGTGGGGGTGCCTTTTTGAGACAGAGTATGAACTAGGTGTCCTTGTCGGTGGTGATGTCCAATGTTCACCTTCCTGTAGCTAAAGTTCTACTCCAGGCGTCTGCAGATGCGTCTGTCAACTTTGATCTATGTTAACGATGTGGCATTCCTAGCACGCTGTATGTTGGAGTTGCATGCTGGGGCAAGTGTGTATGTGCATAAGTCTATACATGTTACAAAAATCTTGCCGGCGCAGTTGGTGTTGCCTGCAGCGGTGTGGCTGTTGCTATTGATGGTGGTAAGTAACAGATCCTTGTTTATCCCGCTCCTGTAAGTTTGCATGGCACCTGCTGTGTGTTTGTGTGTCATGGTGTTACATGACGAGGAACTGTGCGCTGTGCTGGTCACAACATGGGCATTTATTGGTGTTGATGAAGTTGACGCAGTTTCCACTTGTGAAGATGGTGCCTAAGGTGTGCCCTGGCTTGTGGATCAGTGTCGAGAAGAGTTGTCTCAGTTCGATGTTAGCAAGCATCTGGCAGAGCTAAACTGAATTTTTTTAGTACTTGTTGTATGTGAGGTGGAGTCTATGATCATGGATGAGTACGTAGCCCATGGAGTAGATGACTTGGTGTGTGATGACGTTGATGGTGAATGCTAAGTGTTCACACCCTCTGTGTGCCCTGCAGATGATGGTGCGGCAGACTGTTGCCTTGTGGCATGTCTGTACCTGAAAAAGCATGTTTTGTGTGTTGTGGAATGTATAGTGGCAGAGGCAGCAGCTCAACAGAAAGGGAGCCATGTCTGCTGTGGCCCATTGGCATCTAAACTTTCTCCTGGTGTTGACTGTGACTATTGCAGATGTGTGGCATAGCAAGATGGTATGAGAGCCAGGGAGCCTGCTTGTGCATGTGTCAGTCTTGTGATCATGTGCATACAGGCCTGACATTGGTGCACTGTTGGAGTGGCAGTAATGCAACATTGCAGCACATACAAGTGAATATGCTTGGGGGAGCTAAGAGCATCTGGTAGGCAGGCTTGTATTGATGCTGTTCAATTGTCCCGAAGCCACACAGGGCAATGATTAATCACAAACTAGCAACAATCACAAACCACAAAAATAGTAACCGTGGCCACTCAACATGCATAACTACTAATGGACACATCTCTCCATTACATGTTACAGGTGATCAAGTCTATGCACTCACCCCATGGATGATGACACCCCTCCGAACCACCAACACCCAGGCCCAGAGGCAGTATAATTTGGCCCATGTACACACCAGGGGCATTATGGAGCGCACATTTGGCGTGCTAAAGTCACATTTCCGTTGACTTGACATCACAAGTGGAAGACTGTTGGCAGCCCAGAAATTGTCTGCAAGATGATCATAGCATGTTGTGTATTGCACAATATATGTGAAAGCACCAATGCCCCATGGATCCAAGTGCCAGATGCACCGTACGATGCTCCGGAAGATGAGGCAGGTGGAGCACCTACATAATAAAATACTACACACATACCCTGTGTGCATGTTTATCATCTGCATGAGTACTTCCAACACCTCAAATACAAAATGATGGTGGACCTGTCACCTCTGAACAGATATGCTTATCAGTGTGACAGAAGTCATAAACTAAACATGTTAGGGTCTCAAATGTATTTTGATAATCAAATGTGCTAAGTGTCACATGTGCATAATAATCACATCTAGGATCTGAATAGTTGTAAACTATGCTTATCAGGGTGTCCTTTTGTGTCAATTCTTAAATTTAGGGTGTCATTTGTGGTATAAAATGAATATTAGGGGTAAACCATGAATATTAGGGTGTCATTTGGGGTAAATTATGGATATTAGGGTGTCATTTGGGATAAATAATGAACATTATGGTGTCATTTGGGCTCAAATTGTAAATTAACATGTTAGAATTTGTTATCATCTAATGAAATTACATTAACTAAGTTTCATCTGTGTAAGAAGGTGCACTTTGTGTACAAAAATACACACATTTGTGACAATACGATAATTTTTATCATGCAAACGATAGAAAATACATCGCAAAACACATTGGTCATACTGAATGTCACCCCAAATTCTATTTGCGTGAAGAATTTAATTGCTAAGTCAAAAGCGGGCCGCATATACACAGGAAGTGATGTCAGCATGCTTCCTGTCTCATGGAGGAGTGCTGTGCACTTTCTGTTTCACTTTTGAGCACATTGCTGGTGATTGTGGAGATTGTTGGAGGTGTTTGGTGGTGTCTGCTGCAGTTTTGAAAGTTGGAGAGTGTTGCTGTGTCCTGTGTCCTGTCTATTGTGTGTCCCTGTGAAGTGTTGTGTCCCTGTATTTATTTGTTGTATTGTCCTTTGTTATCAAACTTGTTGGGTGTTTGTTTGGGGTAGCTAACTTTATTTGTAGTTGGTGTGTGCAGGGAGATGGTGGGTGTGAGCAAAGAGGGCAGGATGTCCAGGGGGGCTTTGGGTGGCTTCCTCAGGATGATCAAGTTTTTCTTGCCCTTGATGGTGGAGAGGGGAGGACGTATCCTGGCCGGGTACCCCGTCAGTGTGCGCAAGCAGAGGTGGAAGCGTCTGCGTGCACAGATGAAGCGTGTATATGGAGTAGACCGCACTGGAAGCACCGCTGGCAGGATAGCATGGCCTAGGAGGGTGACCTGTTGGACTACGTGGGAATCATGGGTGGCCTACAGTGTGGTAAGTTAAAAGTATACATTTACACATGAGTACTGTAAGAAATAAACATATATGCAGTGTGGGACACACTGTTGACCATGTTTTAAAACGTGTGCAGGATAAATATTGTCTGTGTACAGGAAGGGTGACTGTACATGAGCAATCCAAAGGCATTGTTACTGTGACCTGTGTGCTGGCCTGGAGGAAGTGTAAAAATTGATGTCATCATTAACTGTGGTGAGGTACCTATGCTGCCCTTGAACATAGTCTCTGTGTGACAATGTTTGAGATAGGAACAAATGCCCTAAGTAAATAAGACCCCTCCAACATCTGTGAAACTGCTGTGTGCGATTTGCAGCCATGCATTTGTACACAGAGCATGTATTACATCATGTTGTGTGTAGAAATGGGGCCTTGTGAATGTGTCACACAACTAGTATGTGTAGGTTTGCTAAGATTATTGTGTTGTTTTGCCCGACTCAGCATTCACAGGTCTTGTGTGAATGGCATGCAAACAAGACACAATCATATAGCCAACATGAAGTCCCCTACAGTAATGTAGCTTTTTATGTTATGGTGATGACTTTTATGATGAATATGACCTGTGTGATTCATCGTCTGATACCAACACATTTTACTTTTGTTGTCTCACAGCTGGACGACCGATCATCACACGGGGGAACATAGACAGATTCAAGGACCCACACGCCACTGGTGAGTTTGTACATCATATATTGTCACAGTGCTGTGTGATGACTGTCTGGGTCAAATTACCAACGTTGTAGTTTGCAGTATGGGTGCGTATCACATGTACCATGACTACAGTGCCGTGTCTGGTGGCTCAGTGGACAAAATAATCCACTGCAGGGGCCTTTGTTCAAGCTCATGGTCACAAGTTAAAGTCCCGACGGGTCCACTCAGCCTGTCATCCAACTGCGGTTGATAAAATGAGATGCATTGAGTTGGGTAACAATGAACATCTGTCATTCATTACCAATATAACTCTTTGGTGTGAACGTGCGCCTCACAAATACACATGTTATGATGTATTCTGGAAGACAGATGTGTGTGCAAATCTGTAAGTGAAGGTGAAACAAAGCATTTGTCTCCCAGTTGTAACTTTGTACATGCCCAGTCGGTGATACACATGGTGATTGGGTCTATGGTTTCGGTCACAACAGCACATGTAAGTGGTGTTGTAGATAAGTATCATCAGACATGGAATGCATGTACTTCCTTGAGTGAGATGACAGTGCAAGTGCGCACGATCATGCACTAGTAGGCAGTGGTTTGCAGTTCCAGCATGCTCAAACACAGGTCTGCACTGTGATTTATTAGATATGCTGCATGACAGCTTCACATAAGTGGCAGTGCAGCTCTTTGCGCCAAGCGTATCAATGGCATGTTCACCAATAACCTACCTAAGAAGGCCCTCTGAATCTCAGTGCCATGTTTGGCAACTACGATGGTGTTGTCAAGCTGTCTCCCTGGGGTCATTCCATGTCAGACTCTGCATTCGGTGTAGAAGCTCATCTGTCCCAATGTGTCACATTACTCCACATGCATTTCTCAGGCATGCTTTAGCTCTGTGATTATTGCATTGCCATTATATTTTACCAATTCATGCCTCTTGAACGCTATCTGTGAGAAAACGTTACACATAACAACACTGTAACCATGATGACTCCAGGGTGCCGTCACTATGGTGATTGCATTGTAACCGTTTGTGTTGTAAGTGCCTGAGTATTTTGATTTAATATGGTGTGATATTAGTGGATCAGGAACATGCATGAGTGACAATTTAGAGTACAGGATGTTTCATACTTTCAAACATCAATACGTCAACTATTGTGAATTAGTGGTGGAGAGAGGTACAGCACCTCATGTACAAGTCAGTGTTCAGCCACCCACTGTGTTTCTATGTCTGCTGCATGAAGCAGCACACATGTAAGTCCCAAACAGGCATTTTCTGTGTGTACATGTGCAGGAAGGGACACCTGCCTGTGCATATACATACATCCCTTCTTGCAGACACCCTTGCACTCTGGTGCAAGGGTGCCTGCATTGTTGCCTACGTTGTGACACTTTAAGCCGAGAACCATGACGGCTCTCTCCGCCACTTCCTAGTGAATATCCCCCTGTCAGGCATAATTGGTTGTGACAGTACATGCACCATGCTATGCACTGTTATGTCAGTCTCCCCAGCATGTAAACAGTGATCCAGGATCCCACTTTTAGTTGTCATGATCACTCTCCGACTTCACATAGTCACTTCAGAGTGTAGGCACCCATGATAAACTGATCTAGTATTATGTATTTGAATGGAGGACATTGACATAGTATGAATGACTCACAATTTCACATTGTTCATATTTTACAGACAACATGACGCCAGCGGAGTTACATGCCTTCCAGGTGAGGAAGGAGCGGTACCAACACATAAAGAAAGTCAGCAAAGGGTACCACAACATGGTGCGTAGGTATGAGGAGGAACGTGCGGATGGTACATGGAAAGCGTTGTCCGGGGTCTCAATACGTGGCCAACCCAGTGGCACACAGCCCAAACCAGGATCCTCTAGCATCAGTGGTAGATCCCAGCCTGTACCGTCTGTGTCCCACCCCCCTACTACTATCCCCTCACAAGGGACAATCTCACCTGCACCAGCGGATCAGGTGATACCATTTACTCTCCGTGAAAAGAAACTGATGATGGACAATAACGTGATGGTGGCAGAGTTGAGGAGGGAAATGGCAGAGCAGACAAGGCAACTCTCGGACATAAAAAAACACCTGGGAATACCATAGTGTCTGGCCACGTTGGTCACCATCCCCCTGTTCTCCCTTCCCCCAAAGTCTTATCTCATACTTTATTTAGTGTTAGGTAAGTATTTTAGGTGTTAGGTAGTGTATTTTAAGGTTAAGTATAGTTAGTGTTAGATTTTAAGATAGTTTTAGATTTTATTATAGTACAGTATTTGGGGATAAGTTTCTTTTTACTTTGGGTGGGGGTGTTTGATGTTTTTCTAAAAAATATGTAAACAATCATTTTAAAAATATATACCTTTGTGTAGCTTAAATGTGTAGTTAGTTTATGTATAGCTTAGATGTCTTTGTCCTGTTTCTTCATGTGCCTTAAGGGTGGAAGGGGGGGGGGGTAGATGTTTTTGATATGTCTTGCGTGTTTAGGATTAGTTAGGGTAGATAGTTTAGGTAGATTTTCTCTTTATTCTAGTTAGTTTATTTCATCTTACTAGTAGTTATGAATATAGATAGTTTAGTAGAGAAGATTTTGTTAATGTTACAATAAATGTTCACTATATTGCAATTCTGCTTGCACTTATGTCAGTGGTGATATGTTGAGTGTTAAGTGTTTGGATTGTATGCATGTAGTCTCATCACTGGACTCTCCGTTGCATGTGTAAGTGTGGCATGACATGTTAGTTAGCAGTATTGTTTGTGACAGGATACCTTAGATGTGAGCACAGTAAACTAGCATGGATAACAGTGGTGCAAGTAGGAATTACGGCCTAGTCTAGGGTGCAGTCGTTTGTGATGTTCTACATCTTTAAGGGTGAATCACGGAGGTGGCCAGCACATTGTTGTCCTTTTATAACACAACGTAAGGGCATGTCATTGAGAGGAGATTGCAATAGCTTCTGTTATCCACTATAGAGATGGATGTATGTGCTGGGTACCACAGACTGCGTCATTGCCCGGCATCCCACATGCTCCTTGCACAGAGTCCATCTACATTGCACAGACCTTGGCACACTAGCTGCGTAGTGCAAGTGTGTCAGATTCATTTTATTCACATGTTCCTGTGCATGGAGGCTGATCCTCAAGGATATGCCAGTATGAGTATTTCCGTGGGTCAATTGAAAAGTGCATATGGCAGTACAGTGGGCATGATTCACATAAGACATCTGCGAGTAAGTAATGAGTTAGCATTTTCAAGTATTCACAACTGGCATCAAGGAGTACTGCAGTTAGATGTACTGACTTAACTTCTCATAAATGCCTTTGAGGAATCTCAAACATTATGAGGTCATGATTTAGTCACTGTGAAATGTTTTGTACGTGCAGACAGTTTGGCTGCACACAGGTGGGGAAATGTTTCATTGCTCCCTGTAGTGCCAGTGTTATGGTCACTTCTCCCAGCTGTTACCTTTTAGCATTGGCTCATGGTGACGGCACCCCTTGAAAATGTTACTCTGCCTCTGACTGTATGCTATGTGCAGTACAACACACATCCATTGTCACATTGCCCCATCCGTTCACAGTGGTCACGGCAAGTGAGTGTTTAAAATTCAGTAAGCATTGTACGTCCATAGGAAGGGGCTAACTGACGCCTTATGTTTTGGTGTGAGTCCCCATAGCTAACTCTACTTCACTGAGGCAGATATTGTGGTTCAATTAGTGGGTGGTAGACATTTGCCCTTATGTATCTTCATCTATGTGTATGTTATGTTGTAGGAGAGTAGGGTCTGCTATCCTATGGTCACCCCAAATTTTTGCTTTTTGCTTCACTGGTTTTTGACATATTGAGGCTGTGGGCCTGCCAATCAGACCCCCAGCCTGCTGTTATCTCTACTAAGTTTACACTATGCACCCTAGGTGGATAACCAATTGGAAGTGGATCACCCTGTGAGCCCCTGTACCAGTGTACACTAGGTACCCAGGGCATCGGTGTATCTAAGGCCTACCAGGGGCTGAAGCATGTATTGTGCCACCCCTGGCCTGGCCTAACAAATTTGACACAACTGGCTGATCACTCAGCTGGGGTAAGTTGGTGTAACCACCTCTTACTTAGGTGTAGTATACCTATACCTAACCTTAAATGGGACACATGTTAACCTATAAGTCACTCCTATGGCAGGCCTTAACAATCCTGAAGGCAGAGTGCTTGGTTCCATGTGAGATGGTGCTCTGGCATGAGCTGAGCCTGTCTGCAGTGGTCGGAACAACTTCCTTCTACTGTTTCCAGATATCGTCATACCATATACTCTTAAGTGCATTATGAACCTCGCGGTTAAATGCTATCTTTGGTTTGGCTTTATCAAAACATGTCGAGTAAGGTGTCATACGAATTGGAATACTAACCCCTCGCCAATTCTGGCGACGGGGTTAGCATTCCACCCTTCTAGAGGGACACGACATGTACAGTACCTGAAACCCGGGTAAAATCAGACATAGCCTCAGCTCCACAAAACGGATGCTGCCACCACAGACACAAGTCTGCCCTCCTGCTGCTGGGAGTCCTTCCAGCTTGGGAGGTGTGGACAAAGGGTTTCCTGCCAGGGGAGGTGCGTGCACCACCCCAGACAGGATTTTGTGTATTGGTCAGGTAGGGCTTGAAAGAAACCAGACATGCCTGAGGCTCACAAGGAGCCTCGGTGCATATGCCAGTTCAATCCGGTCCTGGGGCACACCAGTCCCGGGCCTGGGGCGAGCTGGACAAAGGATTGGGGGTGTAACCACCCCCCTTCCTGGTCCCACCCTTAGGGAGGGACCTAGCAGGTAGTCCGGCCCCTAGAATCCGCTTAAAGGTAGGAGCTGTGTCCTAAGACTTCAGACATCCTGGAATCAACTTGAAACTAAGAAGAAGACGGGAACTTCGACATTCTGCTGCACAGAAGACTGAAGGAAATCTCCCCTGTGGTCAGGGAGTGACCACCTTGCTAACGCAAGCACCATCCAGCGAATCAACGTCTGCTTTGCCGCCGCCTCCCGCCGGAGCCCGAGCCCAGAGACTGACAAGACCTGGACCTCCAGACCTCTCACCGCCCGATCCACAGTCCCTGAAAAGAGGAGACCCGTGGAGGTAACGAGACACGTGGAGCCAGCCATCTTGAAACGACCACAACAAGCTGCAAGTGCAACAACCGAGGCTCCCTCCAAGTTGTGCTTTGGGATCTGAGAAGCCCAACCCTCGAGCAGCATCTGCACCAAAGGTGAGCCCTCCAGCATCTCCACGATCTGCGTGGGGCCCTTCTGCATTTTGCCACTCGACGCGCCTAACCGGTTGCTGGCCCGCTGGCTAGTGGCCATCTTGGCAACGAACTTCAAGAAATACACCGCTGGTCTGGTTGCTCCAGACTGGCCCTTGCTCCCCTCCAAAGGAGCAGTCCCTCTGACCTTGCTGGTCAGAACCATCAGCTTATTTCGTTTTCCACAACAATTGCTTTTGCCAAGGCTTGTTTGCTTCGATCAAGTCACCGACACTGCCGACAGCGAGACCCTGCGTGGGACAGCTCGTGAACCAACTTCTGGACGTCATCGACCTTCAGGGACCACGTGGCTGCAGAGACAAGCTACACCTTTCTTCCTGTTTGCACCCGACATCGCCTGGTACCCACCTGGTGCCACGCTGGTCACTGGCTAGTGACTGTGAACACTGTCCCCTCTGCTTACAGGTCTTCTACAACTCCGATCCACTCTTGGATCCACCGCATCTCTTCCGGACCGACCACCTGCAGCATCTTTGTCCACAGGCTCCACTGAACAGATAGAAGAAACCCGACGCACTTCGAGGCCTATGCACCCGCTTCCTGTGGGTGAGGTAAAGCTGGCACTCCGGTGCCCAAGTGTAGAGAATCATCTCTAGTGTCTGTGTTTCCAATCTTGAGTTCATAGTCCATCCGGAAGATCCTTTTTGCAGTAACTTTGTAACTTTTACGCACCCATTGAAAACCTATGGGAGCATGCGTGTGACTATTTGCTCTGCACACGCAACCCGTGGACCTCCTGGTCACTAACTAAAGTTAGCTCCTTGTAGGCCCAGCGATTCTAGAGGCCCTAGGCCTTTTCCCTTTTCTGTTCGTGGTACTTATACCACTATTTTAGTATATGGTTTGAGCTGCCACCAGGGCCTATCCATATAAAGTGCAACTTCTGTGTATTCTACTGTAATCTTGTTTGACGATTTGTGCTCCTGTGCTCATAAAGAGACTAGGGGTTACTTTGAGAAATAAATACATATATATTTTGAATATATATCTGTGTGGTGTCCTTTCATTGGTATAAAAGGGGGTTGCATTTGGTAAAACAGCTTGCTTAACACGTTTCACGAGTTTAGCCTCAAAGACTGCTTAGCCTACGCTACCACTAGGGCAGCTAGTCCGAAAAGGTTGACTTACAACCACACCATAAGGGTTGCTTGGCATGGTACAAGGTGGTCACTTTAACTAGTGAACATCATATACCAGGCCAACTTCTCAGATTGGTGAGCAGCGGTTGGATTTGAGCTTGCTGTGTTTTACCATTGTAATCTCTTGGTTACCAATTGAAAGATCACATAGGTACCTATAGGTACATATAAAACAAGATTAGATATACTTAAGTTCTACTGAACTTAGTTGTTGTAGAGCAAAGGGAGTAGCACACCCTGACTACAACTACTAGATAGGTTTAGTAGGTAAACCCAAGTGTAGGTAGATTGCAACACATCCACCCACACTTAAGAGCAATGGCTGGGGCAGAGGGGTCCACTGTACCCATCTCTGTTGAGAGTGACCCCCAGAGGGCACCATCCATCTTTGCTACCCTTAATCAAAATGAGCTCAGGCAGTTGGCAAATATCAGGGGCCTTAAACAGCCCAAGAATCCTACTTTTGCTGAACTCAGAGAGCTTTTACAGGCTGATGAAGATCAGAAAGCTCTCAGGAAAGCCTCCCAGTTAGGCCCCTTAGGGACAGGAACAGGAGGCCCCCCTTCTGAAGATGCTACCGAAGTACCCCTTTCAAATAGCCATCCCTTAGATGAGAATCATACTACAGAGGAGGAAAGCGGGGAGGATACAGAAAGTAGTGAGGATGAAGGGAGAACTAGCCCAGTGCCAAGTGTTATACTTGGTCCAGCTAAACTAAGGCTATTGGGGACTGACAATGGGATCATCCCATTGGATCTCCCCAGTGGACTTAACCAGGGGTCTGGGAGGCAAAGGAATCACTCAGGTGAATCTAATGCTTCTCATGCCTCTAGAGGCTCTCAAGGTCACTCCAGGAGAAGGATGACCACCCCTCAGAGGAGGGAGCATGAGGCCAGAATGCAGGAAGCCCAGCTGAGGATCAGGAAGCAGGAGCTAGAGGTAGCCCTGATGGAAGAGAAACTGAACAAAGCTAGGCAACCTTGAGAGAGTGGGTCTATACCCACTGGTGGCAGCATTGTCCCTAAGGACAAAGATAGAGTCTTTGATAATAGGAACCTGTCTAAGGTTGTGCCCCCCTACAAAAGTGGGGATGACATCCACAAATGGATGACTGCTCTTGAGAGAGCCTGCAAAGTGCAGCAGGTTCCTGAAGACCAGTGGGCAGCAATCCTCTGGCTCTCCTTTGAAGGAAGAGGCAGAGACAGACTCCTCACTGTTAGGGAGGAGGATGTCAGAAACTACAGAGCCCTGAAGAGTGTCCTAGTTGATGGGTTAGGCTTAACCACTGAACAGTACAGGTTAATGTTCAGAGGCACCCAGAAGACACAGACTCAGGACTGGTCTGAATACATTGAATGTGCCACTAAGGCTTTGGAGGGTTGGTTGCTGGGAAGTAAGGTATCTGATTATACAGGATTGTACAATTTGATGATGAGAGAACAGATTTTAAATAACTGTCAAAACCAGCAACTGCATCAACACTTGGTTGACTCTGATCTGACCTCTCCCCAAGAATTGGGAAAGAAGGCAGACAAATGGGTCAGAACCAGGGTTAAGCAAAAGAACCAGAACCAGGGCCAAGGGGGTGATCAGAAGAAAACAGACCAAAAGGGTGGAGATCAGAAATCTAAAGACCAGAAGTCTTCAACAGGGCCCCAAACTACTGCTAAAGAGGGTGGGTCCCAGCCTAAAGGGAAGAAGAAAGAAGGTCAAAAGAAACCCTGGTGCAATCATTGCAAGAATACAACTCACTGGACTAGTGATTGTAAAAAGGGTGGAGCCCCCAACACTGTTGCCCCTAAGGCACCTGCTCCCAGTACTACTGTTAGCAGTGTTGGTCCCCAGACAAAGGGTGTAGTGGGAATCACTATGGGAACTGAAGGAGATTCTGACTTAGACAGAACCCTGACACAGGCAGTCTTGATCTGTGATGGGGACATTGATTTGTCCCTGACTGTGAGCCCCAGTAACCTGGGCAAGTACAGACAGACTCCTTTAATTAATGAAAAAGTGGCTCAAGCCTACAGGGACACATGTGCCAGTGTCACTATGGTGACACCAGGCTTTGTTGACCCTGGACAGTACATACCAGGTGAGAATTACCTGGTGACCAATGCCAGCAATGCCACTACTTCACATAGTGTGGCAGTTGTTAACTTCTCATGGGGAGGGGTAACTGGCCTCAAAAGGGTTGTGGTTAGTGCAGACCTCCCAGTAGAATGTTTGTTGGGCAATGACCTAGAGAGTTCTCTATGGTCTGAAGTGGAGTACAGGACACATGCAGAGATGTTAGGTATATCACCACATGTCCTTGCTGTGACCAGGTCACAGGCCAAAAAGTGCCTTACTGAACCTCAGGTCTTGGATCCTGGAACAATGGACCAAGCACCTACCAAGAAGAAGAACAGGAGGGTCAAGGCTGTGCCTTCCCCCCTGCCTCAGAGTGATGATCAACCTTCCCAGGAAGCTGATCTAGAGGACCCTGAAGGAACTGTCCCTGAAGAGCTTGAACCTGACCAGGTTGAGTTTCTGGGGACAGGGGGACCTTCAAGGGCTGACTTGAGGCAGGCTCAGTTATCCTGTCCCTCTCTTGAACCCCTCAGACAGCTGGCTGCTGCTGAGGCTGCTGGGAATGCTCAAGGTACCCATAAAGTGTATTGGGATGAAGGGCTCCTTTATTCAGAGGCTAGAGACCCCAAGCCTGGTGCCACCAGGAGGTTGGTTATACCTCTGCAATTTAGGGGCTTCCTTCTTACCTTGGCCCATGATATTCCTTTAGCAGGACACTTAGGCCAGAACAAGACTTGGGACAGGCTTGTCCCTCACTTTCACTGGCCTCACATGAATGAAGATACAAAGGAGTTGTGTCGCTCCTGTGTGACCTGCCAAGCCAGTGGCAAATCAGGTGGCACAACAAAGGCCCCCCTAATACCACTACCTGTGGTGGGGGTCCCCTTTGAAAGAGTGGGAATAGACATAGTGGGTCCCATGGATCCTCCCACTGCATCTGGGCACAGATTTATACTGGTGGTAGTGGATCATGCCACCAGGTATCCAGAGGCAATTCCCCTTAGGACCACTACAGCACCTGTTGTGGCCAGGGCCCTGCTGGGAGTATTCTCCAGAGTGGGGTTTCCTAAGGAGGTAGTTTCTGACAGAGGTACCAACTTCATGTCAGGATACTTGACAGCTATGTGGAAGGAATGTGGTGTCAACTACAAGTTCACCACCCCTTATCACCCACAATGCAATGGGCTTGTTGAGAGATTCAACAAGACCCTAAAGGGTATGATCAAAGGATTACCTGAAAAGCTCAGGCGAAGATGGGACATCCTTCTACCCTGCCTTCTGTTTGCTTACAGAGAGGTCCCACAAAAGGGGGTTGGCTACAGCCCCTTTGAATTGTTGTTTGGGCACCCTGTAAGAGGCCCACTGTGTTTAGTGAAGGAAGGATGGGAGTTACCTCTCAAAAAGCCTAAACAAGACATAGTGGACTATGTACTTGGTCTCCGCTCCAGGATGGCTGAGTATATGGAGAAGGCATCCAAAAACCTTGAGGCAAGCCAGGCCTTACAGAAAGCTTGGCATGACCAAAAGGCTGTCTTGGTTGAGTTTCAGCCAGGACAGAAGGTATGGGTGTTGGAGCCAGTGGCCCCAGCAGCACTCCAAGACAAATGGTCTGGACCTCATACAATCCTGGAAAAGAAGGGAGAGGTTACCTACTTGGTGGACCTAGGAACTCCCAGGAGTCCCCACAGGGTACTCCATGTTAACAGGTTAAAAGCATATGTTGACAGGGCAGACATGGGCTTGCTCATGGCTACAGATGAGGGACAGGAGGAAGAGAGTGACCCTCTCCCAGACCTGTTGTCTCAGAACCCTGAAGATGGCTCAGTTGAAGGAGTGACCCTTGGAGGCAACCTCACTGCCCATCAGCAGACTGAATGTAGACAAGTTCTACAATCATTTCAATATCTGTTTTCCCTAATACCTACCCAAACTGACTGGTGTACCCATGTGGTGGACACTGGTGACAGTCTGCCTGTAAAGAACAAGCTTTACAGAAAACCTGACCACGTCAGGGACTGTGTAAAGGCTGAGGTACATAAAATGCTGGAATTAGGTGTCATTGAACCCTCAGAGAGCCCCTGGGCTAGCCCAGTGGTTCTGGTCCCCAAACCTCACACCAAAGATGGCAAGAGAGAGATGAGGTTCTGTGTGGACTACAGGGGTCTCAATGCTGTCACCAGGACAGATGCACACCCTATTCCAAGGGCAGATGAGCTCATAGACAAACTAGCTTCTGTTAAGTTTTTGAGCACATTTGACTTGACAGCTGGCTATTGGCAAATCAGATTAGCTGAGGAGTCTAAGGCCAAAACAGCATTCTCAACCCCAGGTGGGCACTACCAATTTGTGGTGATGCCCTTTGGTCTGAAGAATGCACCTGCCACCTTCCAAAGGTTGGTGAACCAAGTCCTTACTGGGTTGGATGACTTTTGTGCAGCATATCTTGATGACATTGCTGTCTTTAGCTCCACCTGGGAGGATCACCTGATCCACCTGAAGAAGGCTCTTGAGGCTCTGCAAAGGGCAGGCCTCACTATCAAGGCCACTAAGTGCCAGATAGGGCAGAGTAAGGTTGTGTATTTGGGCCACCTTGTAGGTGGAGGCCAAGTTCAACCACTGGAGAGTAAGATACAATCCATCAAGGACTGGTCTCCTCCAACCACCCAGACTCAAGTTCGAGCTTTCTTGGGCTTGACTGGGTACTACAGGAAGTTTGTTAAGAACTATGGGTCCATTGTGACTCCTCTTAATGATCTGACATCCAAAAAGATGCCCAAAAAGGTTCAGTGGACAGTAAGCTGTCAAAAGGCATTTGATGACCTGAAGGAGGCCATGTTCTCTGCACCTATCCTGAAAAGTCCTGACTACTCCAAAGAGTTTATTGTCCAAACAGATGCTTCTGAGTTGGGTGTGGGAGCTGTGCTGTCACAACTTAATGTAGATGGTCAAGACCAACCCATTGCTTTTATTAGCAGAAGGTTGACCCCCAGAGAGAAGAATTGGTCAGCTATTGAGAGGGAGGCCTTTGCTGTGGTGTGGGCCCTGAAGAAGCTGAGGCCATACTTGTTTGGCACTCACTTCAAGATTCAGACCGACCATAAGCCCCTCTTGTGGCTAAATCAGATGAAGGGTGAAAACCCCAAACTGCTTAGGTGGTCCATTTCCCTACAGGGGATGGACTTTACAGTGGAGCACCGGCCAGGTACTGACCATGGGAATGCAGATGGTCTCTCCAGGTACTTCCACTTAGGACATGAAGACGAGACTGGTCAAGGCTAGTTTAATGTCCCTGTGTTTGGGGGGGGGGGTTGTGTAGGAGAGTAGGGTCTGCTATCCTATGGTCACCCCACATTTTTGCTTTTTGCTTCACTGGTTTTTGACATATTGAGGCTGTGGGCCTGCCAATCAGACCCCCAGCCTGCTGTTCTCTCTACTAAGTTTACACTATGCACCCTAGGTGCATAACCAATTGGAAGTGGATCACCCTGTGAGCCCCTGTACCAGTGTACACTAGGTACCCAGGGCATCGGTGTATCTAAGGCCTACCAGGGGCTGAAGCATGTATTGTGCCACCCCTGGCCTGGCCTAGCAAATTTGACACAATTGGCTGATCACTCAGCTGGGGTAAGTTGGTGTAACCACCTCTTACTTAGGTGTAGTATACCTATACCTAACCTTAAATGGGACACATGTTAACCTATAAGTCACTCCTACGGCAGGCCTTAACAATCCTGAAGGCAGAGTGCTTGGTTCCATGTGAGATGGTGCTCTGGCATGAGCTGAGCCTGTCTGCAGTGGTCGGAACAACTTCCTTCTACTATTTCCAGATATCGTCATACCATATACTCTTAAGTGCATTATGAACCTCGCGGTTAAATGCTATCTTTGGTTTGGCTTTATCAAAACATGTCGAGTAAGGTGTCATACGAATTGGAATACTAACCCCTCGCCAATTCTGGCGACGGGGTTATCATTCCACCCTTCTAGAGGGACATGACATGTACAGTACCTGAAACCCGGGTAAAATCAGACATAGCCTCAGCTCCACAAAATGGATGCTGCCACCACAGACACAAGTCTGCCCTCCTGCTGCTGGGAGTCCTTCCAGCTTGGGAGGTGTGGACAAAGGGTTTCCTGCCAGGGGAGGTGCGTGCACCACCCCAGACAGGATTTTGTGTATTGGTCAGGTAGGGCTTGAAAGAAACCAGACATGCCTGAGGCTCACAAGGAGCCTCGGTGCATATGCCAGTTCAATCCGGTCCTGGGGCACACCAGTCCCGGGCCTGGGGCGAGCTGGACAAAGGATTGGGGGTGTAACCACCCCCCTTCCTGGTCCCACCCTTAGGGAGGGACCTAGCAGGTAGTCCGGCCCCTAGAATCCGCTTAAAGGTAGGAGCTGTGTCCTAAGACTTCAGACATCCTGGAATCAACTTGAAACTAAGAAGAAGACGGGAACTTCGACATTCTGCTGCACAGAAGACTGAAGGAAATCTCCCCTGTGGTCAGGGAGTGACCACCTTGCTAACGCAAGCACCATCCAGCGAATCAACGTCTGCTTTGCCGCCGCCTCCCGCCGGAGCCCGAGCCCAGAGACTGACAAGACCTGGACCTCCAGACCTCTCACCGCCCGATCCACAGTCCCTGAAAAGAGGAGACACGTGGAGGCAACGAGACACGTGGAGCCAGCCATCTTGAAACGACCACGACAAGCTGCAAGTGCAACAACCGAGGCTCCCTCCAAGTTGTGCTTTGGGATCTGAGAAGCCCAACCCTCGAGCAGCATCTGCACCAAAGGTGAGCCCTCCAGCATCTCCACGATCTGCGTGGGGCCCTTCTGCATTTTGCCACTCGACGCGCCTAACCGGTTGCTGGCCCGCTGGCTAGTGGCCATCTTGGCGACGAACTTCAAGAAATACACCGCTGGTCTGGTTGCTCCAGACTGGCCCTTGCTCCCCTCCAAAGGAGCAGTCCCTCTGACCTTGCTGGTCAGAACCATCAGCTTATTTCGTTTTCCACAACAATTGCTTTTGCCAAGGCTTGTTTGCTTCGATCAAGTCGCCGACACCGCCGACAGCGAGAACCTGCGTGGGACAGCTCGTGAACCGACTTCTGGATGTCGTCGACCTTCAGGGACCACGTGGCTGCAGAGACAATCTACACCTTTCTTCCTGTTTGCACCCGACATCGCCTGGTACCCACCTGGTGCCACGCTGGTCACTGGCTAGTGACTGTGAACACTGCCCCCTCTGCTTACAGGTCTTCTACAACTCCGATCCACTCTTGGATCCACCGCATCTCTTCCGGACCGTCCGCCTGCAGCATCTTTGTCCACAGGCTCCACTGAACAGATAGAAGAAACCCGACGCACTTCGAGGCCTATGCACCCGCTTCCTGTGGGTGAGGTAAAGCTGGCACTCCGGTGCCCAAGTGTAGAGAATCATCTCTAGTGTCTGTGTTTCCAATCTTGAGTTCATAGTCCATCCGGAAGATCCTTTTTGCAGTAACTTTGTAACTTTTACGCACCCATTGAAAACCTATGGGAGCACGCGTGTGACTATTTGCTCTGCACACGCAACCCGTGGACCTCCTGGTCACTAACTAAAGTTAGCTCCTCTTAGGCCCAGCGATTCTAGAGGCCCTAGGCCTTTTCCCTTTTCTTTTCGTGGTACTTATACCACTATTTTAGTATATGGTTTGAGCGGCCACCAGGGCCTATCCATATAAAGTGCAACTTCTGTGTATTCTACTGTAATCTTGTTTGACGATTTGTGCTCCTGTGCTCATAAAGAGACTAGGGGTTACTTTGAGAAATAAATACATATATATTTTGAATATATATCTGTGTGGTGTCCTTTCATTGGTATAAAAGGGGGTTGCATTTGGTAAAACAGCTTGCTTAACACGTTTCACGAGTTTAGCCTCAAAGACTGCTTAGCCTACGCTACCACTAGGGCAGCTAGTCCGAAAAGGTTGACTTACAACCACACCATAAGGGTTGCTTGGCATGGTACAAGGTGGTCACTTTAACTAGTGAACATCATATACCAGGCCAACTTCTCACATATGTGCATCATCTTGGGATGTGACATGCAATGTGCACCATCACAACAGGCTCCCTCCACCCTGTAGAGTGTGAACAGATATGCCAATGGATATTCTATTTGCACTAATAACAGGGGACACTACTTGTGTCCTGCAACAGACTTTGAATTATTTAAAACACATTCCTATTACCTTCATGGATGTTGGCCTAAATTGGGATCTTGATAGATTGGTGTATTGTAGCAATGGGGGCACAGCTAGTTCACACATATCCATTCATCTCACTGCTCCTACATTTTGACAGACTGCAATGCTGGATTGGTCATGGAAAACAGACAACTGTGTGACTTCGGAATATTTATTCAAATGTCCGTCTACATGGTTGGAGACTGGACCAGTACTTGGCCTTGCAATCCCCACATTACATTGAAGTGGAGGGCCAGAATGAGTCCTTTAGGGGTGAAAAGTCAAAAGGATGAGGAAGAGTTCAGACTGCAGGCTGATTGCTGTGTCATTGGTAACCAGAAAATATTATGGCAGTCCATGTTGAGGTCCAAGGTGAATGTCACAGAGTGTTTTGGGGGACAGTGGAAGGTGATATTAGGGGGCATGATGCTGAACCCAGAACCAAATTGAAACTGGCCATTTGGCATGGATGAATGCTACTGCTTCCTTCTTAGCAAAAATTCAGATTCATCCACATCTTCGTCCTCTGATGTGTCATGTGCCTCACATGTGGGTGGTGGCACATTGGCTGCAGGACTGTGAGGCACTGACACATCAGGGGGCGGAGATGTGGATGTAGAAGCAGCAGCATTCATTTGCGCCAGACTTTGCTGCAGCAGGGCATGAAAAATGCCAGCTACATCTCGCTGGTTTGCAGCCGTGGCTGCCATTTGTTCTGCCTGTATCCGCACCATGTTCTTCATTATCCTCCGCATACGGGCCAACTCCTGGCTGCCATCGCTGGAGCCACTCTCACTAGACAGGTGTTCCTGTCTCGGAGTCAGGACTCCAGCGATGTCAGCCATGGTTTGTTGGAGAGCATTGAGCGGACTGTGGGTGTCTGTGATGTTTTTGAGGTGGTCTCGGATGGAACTCAGACACCCACTTACGGAATAAAGTTGGGCCACCAGGCTGTCAAACCCCACCTGCACCTGATGAGCCATCTCCAGCTGGACCTCTAACACATGACGTTGGAATGCCAGGTGTGGGTCCTGGAGGTCCTGGGAGACAACCGTGGTGGTAGGTGCTTGCTCCTCTGTGGTTTGTGCAGGGGGTGGGGTTTGCACGATGCAGCTGGGTCGCCCTGCTCTTGGAGATGGGATGCTGATGGAGTCTAGCAGCTGTTGGAGGGTGTCCATGTTGATGGTGGCGAATTCCTCCTCCTCATCCGTGAAGAGTGGGACAGGCTGCTGTTCAGGAGGTGCTGTATCTCCCTCTGCAATGTAAAGGGGAGATGCATTTTAACTGTGTGTTTCATGTGTGATCATGCATTGGATGGGTTTACAAGCAGACTGCATGACAATGTACATTATGACTATTTGGGAGGAGATGCCTATTTTTTGCAGGTTGTAGACTTTTTCTACTATGTCACGGATTAGAGCTTGTACTTGTACATTGTCATTGAACATTTTACAGCTATGACAAATGTGATTGGCAAGTTTACACACACAACCAGCACCAATCGTGTCCTCTGTTCAGTTGAGGAAATGACTCAATTTTTCACACATTGTAGTCATTGTAGACGAGCTCTGATTTAGATGTGTGTGAGCGACATTGTGGGATACTCGCACATTCAGCTGAATTTTTAATACCCTCTATCCCTTTCAGGCAATGAGCCTTCATTTCTGTGCATTTACAATGCTGAGATGTAGCAACTTGGGTTGAAATATGTGTCTTTGACAGAGTTGGGACCCTTGTGCATTTATTGTCAGCAGATGTCTTGTTTACATCAGGGGTTGTATGTACACGAGGATGTGTCAGAGAATGACCTGCTCCTTTAAGGATGTGATCCAAACCCAGCCACCTCAGTGTTGAGGCCTGCACCATGTTGAGACGTTTGGGTTGTGGGCATGCTATACATCATGCACTGTCACTAGCTTTGTGAGTGTGGCTTACAGAACTCCACCTTTGCTGGGTGGTACACACTTGTTCGTGTGTTAGTAGCGAGATTAGTTATGGGTGATAAGGGTCCCGTTTATGCGCATTAGCTACTAAGGCATATTTGCTGTTTAAATGTGTGCTGCCCTATGCTGTACACATGTGCATCCATGTTGCTTTGTCTATTGTGATTTGTCTTGCATGTATTTCTTACTGCACTCCTGTTGGCTTACCCATTGTGAGTATGGGGCTGCATGAGTTTCTATTCTTGTTGCTGGATGGACAGACAGTGTCAACACACATTACCCTCAACGGTGACACCACGTGCAGTGTATAAGTGGGCCTGGATTTGTGGATGTGGTTTCCTATGGCGTAATTGTGGTGCTCAGACATTGTAACCACCAGCCTACCAACAGTTGCAAATGACAGGGTGATGTGTGTTTGTGTATGTGCCACGCAGCTGTTCACATGGATGATACATGCTGTCCTGGCTCAGATTAGTCAATGCATGGCTTTGTGTGTGGTTGATAAGAACCATGACTGCATATTTGTTCACTGACACTGTTGACTTAACAAACAGACTGGTTTACATGCACATTCTCCAGAGTTTTATATAGCGCGAACTTGACCCGAATCCAATCAGGTATCAGAGCGCTTTACATAGCACCCGTTACGTTACATTAGGACACATATTCATTCTTTGTTAGGCACGGGGAGATTAAGTGATTTGCCCAGAATCACAGGATACTCAGCGTCATTACCGAGACTCGAACCCAGTTCCCCAGGTCCAAGGTCGAGCGCCCTAGCCGTCAGGCCAACTCCAACATTATGTTGTGATGTGCAACTCACCCCAGTACTGATATTGAATGGTGTTTTCTGTATGGCATATGAGTACACTTGAGAGTGTAGGTGTGCAAATCGGCCTAAGGGGTGAATGTGCCATTTTGCTAGTTGTCATTATTAGTTGCAACTTTGCTATTCCTGCTTGTTGTCATACTTTGGTTGTCATACTTCTTTACAGGGAAATGGTAGTTCTGGGAGTCTGGCACACAGACAAGTCATGCAGTGCATATTTTGTTGACACATTCCTGATGGGCATTGTCACTGCATTGTGGTGTTGTAGGTATTGCTCATTGTATTACATTGTGTTTTGTGTTTAGTCTGCTGTTTGTGTGCATTGTGGGATATGCACCTTTGAGCCAGTAGGCTGCTTGCTCATTTTATCGTGGCATTGCATGTGTTTCTGGTATGCAGACTCAATAGATGGTTTCTCACGTGGTGTACACACAGTGACGGCTCACGGTGGGAATGCTGCAAAGCATTGGTGCGGTGCAGTGGTGAAGGTAGGGGGAGTGGCAGGATGAGGTGTTGTGGATTTGGACATACGAGGGCTGGAGTTAGGTTAATGGATAAATGATTTTAAGTAGTTACCTTGCACTTGCTGCATCCCCGAGTTGGCAATGCAGTAAGCGCAAGCTACTTAGTTGGATTTATTTATGGACTTACCTAACTCAAGCCCGTTGTGCGTCCTACTCCACTACCCCCTATCCGGCCCCTCCCCTGCCCCGCTCCACCGCCCCGCAGCACTCCCACTGCGAGCTGTCACTGTGTACACAGGACTGCTTCTCCTGGACAAGCAGGCAGACACATTTACTGGAGATGTGGCAGGATGTCTACATGGCTCCCTTGCCTATATCGTCTGCACAGGGCCACTTCTCTCTGATACTTAACATGGGGAGGCAGTGTGTGTGTGACTGATCATTTGCATGAGTGTGCATGCCACCCCCAATGTCATCAGACATGCAGCATTGTGCACGTGTGTCTGGGTTGTGTGCAAGATTGTGTATGTGCAGTTGTGCCACCCTTGATGCACATACACAATCTTGCACACAACTCCAACATACGGGCACATGCATATGCATGGTGTTGAGGTGAGAGGTCCTTTTTGACAGCCTGTCGCATCTCAAATAAATGTGTGCCTTTGCTCTTTCACGTAGGCCTTATTGTGTGGTGTGAAATGATACTTGGACTATATTTGTTTGACTTTTCAGAGCACATTTCCAGGTTTGTGAGCTCACCAATTTATGTCTTGGAATTTATTGTTTGAGTAGGGTGTTATGTGTCTATGCCATCTTGGGCAAGGGGATCTGTGACAAGTTCCGCATTCACCCGCATTGTGAGTGTGCACTCAAATGTATTTAATTACGCATGGGTGCCATTGGGTCCATATCCCCGCCCCCCAGTCCCTGGTTGGTACTCACCCTGTTGCTGTTGTGACTGCTCCTGTTCAGCAGTATCCTGTCCCGGAACGCCAATCACCGTCTCCTCACTGATGACAGCGGACACCTGTTCCTCCAAGGGATCCAGCTCCTCCTGTGGTGCTTGACTCCCACCTCCAGTCTGCATTGCTGCTTTCAGGTTGGCTGCAAGTTTCAACTTGGCTTTGCATTGGACATCATGCCAGTGCTTCTTGCAATTGTCCACTGTCCTCCTCACCTCTCCGACAGCATTCACCTTGGACACGATGGACTGCCATCTTGCAGTTTTGGTTGCCAATGACACAGTGGAGGTGACAAAAAGTTGTTGTTGGTGTTCCGTCACCTCCGCAATCAGGACCTGGTTTTCCTGCTGACTGAACCGCTTCTTCCTCTTCCTCTTCTCCTTGGACTTCCCCTGGGTCTCTGGCTGGTCCTCCTGGGTGTTTGTGGGTTTGTTGTTGGCCTCTGTGCTTGGTCCAGCTTCCTCCATAGCTTCTCTCAAAACTTCCTGCTTTTTTTTTGGGGTGTTTGGGCTGTGTTTTTTTAGTGATTTTTCCCACCTACCTTGGGAAATACAAGCCTGGCACTGGTTAGCGATCCGTTTCGGATTGCTAATTGGACCATCCCTGCTTACCAAAGGACAATCAGACATCAGTAGGGGGTAAATCAGCCCTTTCCATGAGGGTAGGACACAGCTATACAAATGTGAAGTGTGAACGCCCCTCTCTGTCCCAGCCCAGGAACACCATCAGTATGCAGATGAATGTACGTGTAACCCTGCCATACCCAACCCTTTCCATGCGATGGCTGTCTGGAAAGTATGCACAAAGATTACCTATCACCCTGGCCTAGACATGGATTGGAGTCAGGCTGCAAAGCACAAAGAGTCATAAGCACAGAGAAATGCCCCCTTTCTATAAGGGGCATTTCTAAAATGGTAATGTAAAATCCACCTACACCATTGAGCAGGATTTATCACTACCATTCTAAGCACACCAAACATGGCAATGCTACTCCTTTCAGATCAGGAATGACTGCTTAAACATATATAAGAGAATTTCCAATGCTTGACTATGAGAGGAGAAGGCCTCACAGCAGTGATAAACAAAATAGGCTTTTTGTTACTACCAGGACATTCCACACAATAAAGGCACATGTCCTACCTTTTACTTAAAAAGCACCCTGCCAATAGGGCTACCTAGGGCCTACCTTAGGAGTGACATGGGTAAGAAAATGGGAGTTTAAGGCTTGGCAAGTAATTTTAAATGCCAAGTCAAAGTGACATTAAACTGTGCACCCAGGCCCTGCAGTGGCAGTCCTGAGACAGGTTTGAAAGGCTAAGCCTGTGGGGGGGCACAATCAGTGTTTCAGGCCCACTAGTAGCATTTAATTTACAGGCCCTGGATATACGGGATACCACTGTACAAGGGACTTACATGTAAATCAAATATGCCAAACAGGTGTATACCAATCATACCATGTTTTAGGGGGAGACCACATGCACTTTAGCATTGTTTAGCAGCGGTAAAGGGCCCAGAGTCCTAAAACCAACAAAAAAGAGGGTTCAAAAATAGGAGGAAGAAGGCAAAATGTTTGGGATTACCCTGCAAAAAGGCCAGTTCCCACAGAGTGAGTTCAGCGGGGGTAAGCAGCGAAGGGAGGGAGATGGACGGGCAAACAACAGCAAATGCGGGCAGCCATGGGGAGATTATGATTTGCCCGTAATCACAAAATGTGAAACTGAGGCCAAGGCTAGAGAGACAATGGGGTGTCCTCTTGGGAGAGGATGCGGTGTAAGGGCAAGAGCTGCTTACTATGGAGCTGGGAAACTGGATTTGAGTTTTGGCATCAGCCTAACATCCTTGATTCTGGGCAAATCACTTAGGGCCTGGTTACGATCTTGACAGATGTGATACTCCATCACAAATGTGACAGATATCCCGTCCGCCATATTACAATATCATTATATCCTCTGGAACATGTAATACAGCATACAGGATATCCATCATGTTTGTGATGGAGTATACCATCTGCCAAGTTTGTAAACAGGGCTTTAGTCTCACCATCCTACAAAACCGAATGTCACCTTCTGTAAAGTAACTGGTGCTAATGTAAAGCACTCCAATATCTTCTGGTGGTGTTGCTGCTATATAAAACTGCAGAAAAATCTGAAAAGCAGAGTCGGGGAAGGAAGTGATCTGTGCAACGGAGTTCAGCGAGCAAGCAGCCATAGCTTAGAGGTGGACACGCAACCAACAACAAATGCGGGCTTCGCCCGGAAGAATAAGTGATTTGGCCATAATCACAAAATGTGGAATTGAGCCAGAGGCTAGGGAGAGAACATGGCGTCCTCTTGAGAGAGGAAGTGGCGTAAGGGCCACAGCTGCCGACTATGGAGCTGGGAAACTGGGTTTGAGTTTCGGTGTTGGCTTAACATTCTTGGTTCTGGGCAAATCACTTAATCTCCAAGAGCCGACAAAATAAATGTTCCCTTGTGTAAAGGAACTGGTGCTAATGTAAAGTGCTCCAATACCTTTAGGTGGAGTTGGTGCTATATATATAAAACTGCACAAAAAAGTAAATGGTGCCAACGTAAAGTGCTCCACTACCTTCGGGTGGTGTTGGCACTATATAAAACTGCGCAAAAAAACAAGAAAGAATCAGTGTTAGGCTGGTTTACAGTAGTTAACATGAGGAAATACATCTCATCGGCAACTACATTAAAACCATCAAAACCACATGAAACGTTCTACTTTTACAATGGACACTGATGGGCAGCAGAACTTGATGACACCAAGATTCAGCCTGGCTCTTTTAAAGAGAATTCAAGTTAAGCAGCAATGGTGCACGGAAACGCTTCACCGGTTAATGCGGAAAAAGTCCCACCCTTCGAAATGTGGAGTGAAAAAGGGAGTGTTAGACCTGGCACATTGGCGTGGGTCTCCCTTCCATTTTTTGCTGTTGCCTCATGTATTTCTGCTGGTGTTAGTTGCTCAGGGCACTGTGCCACTACTGTCCAGTGCCACAGTGCAAGTGCTCCCTGTTGTAAATTAATGTATGATTTGTGATTCCATGATTGGTTGGTTTGGTTTACTTGTCAGACCCTAGTACTGTGCACCAGGAGTGCCCAGGGCTTGTAATCCAAATCCTGCTGGTGGGCTTGCATCACTGGTTGTGCGTCCCCACAGAAGCAGCCTGTAAACATGTGTCTAAGGTCTGCCATTGCAGAGCCTGCGTGCAGTCTGGTACTGGCATGCTGACTGCGCAAGTCCACCCACTTGCCAGTCCCTAAACCGTCCCTTTTCTTCATATCAGACACCCCCATGGTAGGCCCAAGGGCAAGGTGCATTGTAAGGATAAGGCAGAACATGCCCTGGTGTGTGTGGCATGTTATAATAGTGAATTACAGACATTTTCTTTTTTCACTATTTCAAGGCTACCTGTTCTCCATAGGCCAGAATGGGCAGTTTGGTTATTACATTTTATAATCCTAACTGACTCAGAGAACATGGTAGAAATTCGAATTTAGTATGCCTGAACTCAGGATGATAAAATACATCTTTTAGTAAAGTTGGTTTTAACATTCTGTGTTTGAAAATGCCAACTTTTAGAAAGTTGGCATTTTCTTATGTAACCATTCAAACCTGCCTCTGCTAGGCTGTGTATTCCTTTGTCTGGAGTTTGAGTGACAGGGCTGGGGAATTCCAGGAGACAGGGTGAGGTACCCCACTGGTGAATAGAGAGATCTGCATCTAGATGGGTGGGAGGAGTTGCACCTGGGACCTGAATAGGGCTGTGTCTGCCTTCCACAATGCCGGCTCCACCTCCTGGGGAGCGGCTGATGTCCCTGCCCTGCACAGTGAATGAAGAGAAGGAATCCTGTCAACAAAGTGCTCCAGGGCTGTACTTGCCTTCCACAATGCTGGCTCCACCTCCTGTGGGTCGTCTAATGTTTCTGCCCTGCACTGTGAAAGGAAAGGAGAAGTCTGGTAAACAGAGTGCTCAGGAACTGGTTTGGACTGGGCAAAGGCCCCTCTGCCTTCAGAGGACAAAGGATTTCTGGGTATAAATATTGGGACCCTGATCCCAAGAACTTAGATCACTTTGGGAAAACAAGAAGAACCTCTGCTGAGGGAGGAACCAGAAGAAGCTGGGGAGGAAACTATCCCTGAACCTGGGGGATTGGCCTTCAGTGGTTGCCTTACTGCCAAAGAGGGTTTGGAATAGAGCTTGCCTTCTGCTGAAGTCTCAGGAACAACAGACTTCACCCCCCAGCTCCCCAGGGTTCTTTGGAAGTGCCTGCTGTTGTTGTTGGGCCTTCTGAGGGACTGCGTGTCGCAAGGAGCTGGAAGCGCGACTCAAGAAGGAGAAACGTGCCGCTGTCGGAGCTGTTGTCGTCGCATCTTGTAAAGTGTGTCGCCGCTGCAGCATCGCATCGAGCGGAAGCGTCTCGCATCATCCAGGAAGTGTCTCGCAATGCCAAAGAAGCGTGTCGCCATTGCAGCCATCGTAGCTGACGCATTGCACCGCATCAAGAGAAGAGTCTTGCATCGAGGAAGAAGCGTGTCGCCATCGCAGCCATCGTAGTTGTCGCATTGCACCACATCAAGAAAAGCGCCTCGCATCCACTGAGAAGCATGCCACCATCGGAGCTGCTGTCGTCGCATCGCGTAAAGGGTGTCGCCGCTGCAACATCGCATTGAGCGGAAGCGTCTCGCAAACGTCGGAGAAGAGTGACGCTGCCAAAGCCACTGTCGTCGCATCGCGTAAAGGGTGTCGCCGCTGCATCTGAAGCGCCGAGTCTTCTCGCAACATCGGAGAAGCGTGCTGCATCTGAAAGATCTTCACGTCTTTATTTCTTTGCACCAAAAACTTAATCGCATCAACATCGTTGCAACACTTTCGTTGCCCTGCGTGTCGCATCTAAAAGGTTCATTGACTTAAAGTGTCACATCTAAGAACTTAAGAGAACTAAGCAAAATTCTATCATCTAAACTAACAGTATTGTGTGTTTTTGTCGTTTAACGGTCATGTGGTAAATCTATATAAAGAATACTTATTTTTGATATAAAACCTGTGTGGTGTCCATCTGTTGTGTTGTCACTTGATTACTGTATGTGTTCACAAATGCTTTACACACTGCCTCTAAGATAAGCCTGTCTGCTCGTGCCAAGCTACCAAGGGGGTGAGCAGGGGTTATTTTAGGAGTGTACCCCCTTACCCTGACTAGAGGCGAGGGTCCCTATTTGTCACAGGTGCATACCTGTGCCAACTAGAGACCCCCAAGTCTAACAGGGAGACACAAACAGTTCAATCATTTTGCACAGGAGAAATATGGCTATGCAATTACAGCAGAAGGCACGCATATTTTAGGAGCTCTGACATGTCCTGTGGTAATGCATGCCCAATGCAATTGAAGTCTGATTTTCTAGCTATAAACACCATTGCCGAACAACCACATATGATGTAAACATGCACACACACTTAGTACCCAGACGTGTAGAAAATAAACAGAGACTGTGCCAAGTAATAGCAGCCATGCACACATGCTCCAATCAGCACATTAGCTATACATTACCAGAACATTCAAAGGAAGAACACCAACACTCACAATAGCAAAACAGACTACAATGGGGGTCTAAATCATTGATGGGGTCGGAAGAAGGGGTGATTTGTGGATGAGGCAAGCACCAAAAGCTGTGAGGGAGGAAGCTGCAATGGAAGGGATGAGGTGGAGAAAATGAAAAGCAGCAACGATGGGAAAAGCAGTGATGGGGTAGGAGGTGATTTGTGGATGGGGCAAGCACCGGAAGGTGCGAGGGAGCAAGAAGAGACAGGAGGGAGGAGGTGAGGGAATGAAAAGCTGCATTGATGGCAAATGCAGTGACAGGGGAGGGGGTGATCTGTGGATGGGGCAAGCACCGGGAGGTGTGAGGGCGCAAGCAGAGATGGGAGAAGGGAGGTGGGGAAAACAGAAAGTAGCAATAAAGGGAAAAGCAGTGACAGGGAGGCGAGTGATCTGTGGATAGGGCATGAGGCAGGCTGGAGACGGAACTGGTAAAAGCACAGCACTGTGTAGTTTGCTGAAAAAGAAAGAAAAAAGTAAGTCCTAAAATGGTCATAAAAATGGGAGCAGTGGATGTTTATAAGTACTTGGTCCATGCTCTGGGGGTAAGGCTAAACACAAGAAGATGCATGACCATGCATACCAGGGCCAAATGGTGATATTGAATATGAGACAGACAATAAAGTGAGCAAATGGCAATCCTGTGGATGGGATGAAGCTCACAGACTGAACACAACATGTCTCTTCGAGACAGTACATGCACTGTTTAGCCGAGACCTAAAAAAGTAGGAAATAAAAGATATTAACTGTGTCAGGTGTCAGTAAATGTATTATGATTTATTTAATGTGCAGAAAGTCAAGAAGACTTACAAATGTGTCTCCTGTCCTATATGTTAAGCTATCCAGAAAAATGTGTCTAACCTGAAGATGGTAGTCCTTACACATGTCTTTCTAAACTACAATGCACTTCATGTTTTTTCTGCACCATCTTTGAGTAAATTAGAAATAAATCTCATAAAAAAGGAGTGGGATCAGGTTGTGTCAGTCTACACTTCTATAGGCATAAATATTGAAAACTCCTTTTAAATGCCTTGCAGTAGGTAAATTCTGCATACATTCTGAAATAGATGCAGTCTCTCTGATAACGTTTTGTTTATTTATTTTGAGTCTGATGTATAATTTTATCTTATTATAAATTTTTCAATTCTATCTTTACTTTAATGATCAATGTGGAATTGAATGAATTCATGCTAAACATACTTATCTTATGCACTCATTGTAAATTGTCTTTATATTTCATAGATATTATATGTGCGATTTTATGATTTGAATATTAAATTGATAAATCAAGTTTTGGTTTAGACTTGGAACATGCCAGCATCATCATACTGATGAACTCATTCTGAGAGTCGATTCAAAACATAATCAACTGTTTCAAAGTAATTATGGTTCAACCCCAGGTTTGACTATTGCCATGCCTTCAAGATAATAATTGGAGATAACTGCGCAGCCAAAGCATTACGTAAATAGAGTGTCATACAGTACAACCAGTCAAATATTTTTTACACTCGTATCATTACGAACAGGGCCGGCTCTAGGGCAGTGCGATCGGTGCCACCGCACCGGGCGCTGACTTTGGGTGGGGGCTCTGTGTTTGCAAGTATATTAGGTTAAAAAGCCCCTGTTGCTGTGTTCTGGCAGGAGAAATTTTCAGGCAACCATAAAAACGTCAAGATAACTCCAGGTGATTAATGTTCTTCCTGGATCTAAAGCGAAGTTTTGTCTAGAGGAAGTTTTGACTAATTGTAAGGTAGCACAGAGGATTAATATGCTTACTGCAAAGAAAGTGTACTATGCAGATTACAGAGTGCATATAATATAAATAGGTCAGCGGTTAGTGCTTTTTTCAGATCATTTTGTTACTTGCATTTTATAAGTTAAAAATCTAATATAGAGCAGTGAGCTATTAATTGTCATCAAAGAGCTACAAGCTAAATGCAAGGTATAGATTAGAGCGTTCTGATTTGCCCCCCTCTCCCCCAGTTTTTCATTACCCTAATGTTGCAAAAATGGTTTATTTGGATAGAAATTGATTATTAGTAGTAAAAACAACCCCCAACCATAGTGCTAAGTTTTAAATTCTGAGTTTGTACTTCTCCCGACCAAGCACACTTAAACTGTACTGCCTACCAGTATGGATGCTATGTGACTCTTTCACCTCATAATACTGTGCTTTATGTAACATTTCCTATACACTGATCTACATATGTATTATTGTCTCTGTGTGTGATGTAAAATGACACCCTACACTGGTACGGGTGGTGCTATAAAACTAATTGAATGCATCTGAGAGAAATTGGTTATGGAGACGAGGTGCACTGTTAAAGGGCGGTAGTGAGGGAGTCTGTGACGAGGAGGTCATTGGGGGGGCACAGACAAACATTGTCGCACCAGGCCCCACCAACACTAAAGCCGGCCCCTGATTACGAAATACCAAATTGGAAAGCCAGAGTACAGAGCACAAATATTAACTTCTTTACCATGCAGCAATGGAACTTTCCTGGGCTGTTATTGCGCAAAATGTCATTCTCGACCTATAATGAGGTCTGAGGATGAGTCAATGTGCCTGCAGGTGTTACTTTATTGAGTATTCCCTTATGACAATGATTTGTTCAGAAGACAATGCAACTATTTCTACAGAAATATGTGCATACGTTTTAGTTAGCTGACTTATTAAGTTATGTATGTATTGCAGAATATCTCTATGTATCTCTGGTTGCTAAGTGCTACTGAATACTTTTCCAAAATAAAATGGAAATTGTAGTCCTATTCCCAAGTATTAACAAGGATATTGACTCCATTTTCAGATTCTACTGAATGCGTCCCCTGCCCAGCGGAGCAGATGCCCAGTGACAGGCGGGACAGTTGCATTCCCAAACCCATCGAGTACCTCTCATACCAGGAGCCTCTTGGAATAGTCCTGACCACTTTCTCTCTTCTCTGCAGCCTGCTCTCTCTCTGTATTGTTGTGGTGTTTATCAGACACAATCAAACTCCTATTGTAAAGGCCAACAACCTGCTCCTCAGCTACATGCTCCTCCTAGCCCTTGTCCTGTGCTTTGCCTGCCCACTTATGTTTATTGGGCAGCCACGTTCTCTGAATTGCCTGCTTCGCCAGGTGACATTTGGTATTGCTTTCGCACTCTGTGTCTCTTGTATTTTGGCAAAAACAGTCACAGTGATAATGGCTTTTCGGGCCACCAAGCCGGACAGTCCGCTTCAGAAGTGGTTTGGGTTTAAAGTGCCGTACTGCATCACAGGCACTTGTTCCTTGATTCAGCTCCTCATATGCATCTGTTGGTTGATCCTTTCACCTCCATCCCAACAGCTGAATTTCCAGTACTCCATTAAGCGGATCCTAAATGAATGCAATGAAGGGTCCACTTGGGCTTTTTGGCTGATGCTGGGGTACATGTCCTTCCTTGCCTCTGTCACACTGGTAGTGGCCTTTCTGGCTAGGAAGCTTCCGGACTCTTTTAATGAGGCCAAGATGATCACCTTCAGCATGCTGGTGTTTGTTAGTGTCTGGGTCTCCTTTGTCCCTGCCTACCTGAGCACAAGGGGTGCACTCATGGTGTCAGTGGAGATCTTTGCCATCCTGGCGTCCAGTTTTGGGTTGTTGAGTTGTATATTCTTCCCAAAGTGCTACATCATCCTGCTGAGACCTGATGCGAACACAAAGGAGCATATAATGGGACGAAGAAAAGTGAATAAAGAAAAAAAGCGTGGATTAAATGGATAAATAACTCATGTAGGGATCTCCTCTTCCACTTTAAAGGATGGGATATTGTCTGCCATATTCATACAGGACCTGCCCTTTGTCTTCATGCTCACTATGACGACACAAAAGCTCACAAGACAAAATTGTAAATTTTTGTAGATGGTAGAGGTAAGCAGCAAGACACTTCTTAGTAGTTACAAGTTAGGTTTATTAGGTTACAGCAGCCAGCTGACCAGACCATCAACTGACAAGAGTAGAACACCCTGGTACACGTTAGAACACTCACAGGTATTCTGGGAGGCTAAGGAGGTAAGAACACTAAGGAAGGGCTAATGACCACTATCAGCCATATTACATGAAGAATCAATATACAACATAAATCTCATTCAGAACATTTACAGCCTTCTTGTTCGCAATGACATTTGAAAAGGCAAAGTCAGTGGAGAAAAATATTTATGCAAACATATGTTTTTGTGTCCTACAGTGATGTATATTTTGATATAAGAAAGGTGAGGTCTATTAAGAAAAATGAAACTGATTCAAATTTAAAATGTCTTTTGCATGTCTGCAAATCTTACATGTAATTTTCCATATTGACCATCCTTCGATGATAAAAAATGTACTCAATGAAGAACTATTTTTACACACAAGTGTTTATTATAATCCAGCACCTAAGTACTCAATGGAGTCCTACACAACCAGCCTGTATTTCTACACAATGTTTCTCTGTCACAGCCATGTTTCAGCTGTTCGCCCCAAATTTACAAACAGCCAGGTGGAGTTGTGTTGCATGAAAAAAACGGTGCTGCATTGCGCAAATGTTTTCCACATGGGCCAGTGCCATATTTACTAATCATCATAGCTAACATGGTGCAATGCACCGTGCCACTCCCTGACACAAAAAGCCTCATTGACAAGAGGCCTGCGCCGCCGGAGTGCCACTTTTTATGACTTTACGGCATCCCAGTCCTCTGAAACATATCTATGAGGCGAAGAAAAGCCACCCTGCATGGCTTTACATGGCCTGATAGACGTGGAGTAAAGCTCTGCCTTGACTTACTCTACATCAAGAAGGCGTTGCGGTGCATTTTCCTACGCAACACACAAGGGGTTTAACACATTCCCAGATTAACAGAGATCTGTAAACCTGGCAATGCGTCACAACTGTGCACCTCCTCGGGGAGGTGTAACAAGGAAAAATTCCTTCATTTCCCCTGGGTCTTTACACTTTCCATGTGTGCTGCATTCTGCAGCACACATAGAAAGAGGAAACACCTCCATTGATTGTGTTTGTGCAAGAAAGTGTTCCTTCGTGCACTGGAACAATCCTGCCAACAACGCAGACACCCTTACACCATGGTGCAAGGGTACTGGCATTGGCACTAGGCACCAATTTCTGTGCTGGTGCTGGCTGAAGGGACAGGCATGCACAGTATTTCATTACAGGCTCAGGATTTATGACAAGCTGTAAAGAACATGAGGGCTACAATGCAAACTGGTGGACACCCAGAAATCCATGAGTACTTGTTGCCTTTGTAGGAGCAGGTGGCAGCAGTCATAGGACCAGAGAAGGTTGGTGAAATTGAGGGCACTGGCGCTGCCAACCGTGAAGACACAATCATAACTGTTACCTTTAACTATGGTATATCATTTTTGGTGGTAATTGTCATGCTGGTACTCTTGTTTATTTGTGTTGGGACCAGACAATCTCCTGCAGTGTTTACAGTCATGTCTCCTGTCCAGAGTGTACAACAATAATTATCTGCTTTTGTGTATTTTGTTTGGGGGAGGGGCTCAATACTCATGCTAATCTGAGGACACTGATTACCATTTTGCATCACAACAGTATAAAGTGTTGATTTCGGATTTCCTTTCCAGCTCACATACTGATTTGAATTGTAATGTAGCACTAAAGTGACTCAAAATAGCAGATTGTGGTACTTTGCACTACCTAGGGTGAAGGCTACATGGCCGTTCCCATGCAACCACCCATGGATTTTGAAGAAAAACCTCATCTAGCTAGAAAGCTGACTTTATCTAAAAAAATATACCTCCTCAAGACCGTTGTAAAGTTTAACACAAGCTTTCTTTTATCTAAAATTTATCAACTTTGCATGTGTGCCACATTTTACAACTCGCTTACAAAGTGGGATGAGTCTTGGATGAGTACCCTTCCAGGGCAAAACCAAGGTTTGACATCACACACACACACCCTGGTGCTATGGTGCAAGGATGCATATATTAGTGCAAGCAGCCTTAAGTGCTCCACCACAGGAGGCGAGGGATAGCACTGTATCTTAGTAGATATGTTGTGGTTCTGTTCTCTCCCTTTGACACAAAGCAGTGCTGCAAGTAACATTGTAAAATGTAGTCACTCTCTCCCCTAGAGTGTGCAGAGTCCTAGGCCTGTCCCTTGATGTGAGTGATGTTTTTAAACTGTCCTAAACCTGGAGGTGTGTACCAATTGCGCTGTCCTTTGCAAAGGTGTAGAACTGTCCCTGTCATGAGTTAGCTTGTAGATTGGTTGTGGTGGCATAGTGTGTTTTGTCAGTCAGTAGTCTTGAGCAAACGTTGCACTTGTGAGAGCCTACTGACTCCCTTGTGTGAAATGCTACTGCCACTGGATCACCTGGATCCTAGTGGTGCCATTCCTGCACATGTATGCTTATTTGTATGTGTGTGGGCTGTCTAGCACAGCTGTGGAATGGGTGTGAGGTTACGAGATTGAACAAGGCATTTGGGATGCATTTTGAAATCCCCCTGCATGTTAATGTACACAAGATGGAGTCTAGTTTGTTGCGCACACAGTGGAAGTGTACTGCTAACGTTCCTAATACTGGAGGAAGGGCTCCTCCATATGACAAAATGAAAAGAGGAGTTAATACTGTCCTTAAATTTCCAATCTTTGCGTTGCTGCAGAGGGCTGCAGAATAATTTTTCTTAGTACTGCCAATTGGTAGATGTTAGCGGTGAAGGATGGGCATGCAGTCTTGGTTGTTCATATTATGTTAAGTGTCCTTAAGAGACTCTCTTCCTAATCACTGTAAGTGTGGTTGTTGGTAGTTCATTATTAATGTACAATTACTTAAATTAACTTTTCTTAAAAAGTCTAAAAAATGAATGGGATTAGTTAAGTGCCTTGCTATCCTGAGCCCATTATGTTGTGGCTGTGGCTGAATAACAATGTCAGCTGGACAGCTCATGAGATTCAAAGGAAAGACAAAAGCGGCTTTCAGAGGTTTATGGTCACCACAGTTGACATCCAGAGTCTCACTCTTCCCCAAGCTCTGAAACAAGCCTTGTGAAGTCAAAACGTAGTCAGTTATGGAAACACACGCTCTACCATGAAAAGTGGGAGTCTTTGACTCGCCACTAAAATCAATCTCGTGTAAATAGATCAAGTCAGGGGCAAAATGTACCTACGAAGTTCAATGCCTCTACACTCAGAGGACCCCAGAGGACCCCCTGCTTAAAAAAGCAGCAGAGCAGGTATGACGGTCAGCCAAATCAATGTTGCAAAAATTGAATGTATCTTTGAAATCTCCACAGAGGATAACATTACACTCTGACTGAATCGTTCTATGGGTCATCCACGGTTTCACATATGCTAAAAAGGGACATAAAACTCGTGTTTTTACTATTTGTGAAATCATTATTATGAACATTAATTATATAAAAATGAAATGTATGCGATCCTTCCACCTGAAGTACTTAAATCTCAGAGCATTTAGAATCCACTGAAGTCCTCTTTGCTTTAATACCAAGCTTAACCTAAATTGACAGACCACCCTTGGGTCGACCTCAGCTTGAGGGCACAGCTGATATAGAATAATAAGCAAAACTGTTTCCCTCAAAGGAGAAGTGTAGCTCAAGTGTTCTGCATAATTATAAACTCTAAAGTGTCTGTCAGAGACATCCATTCTGGCTGCATCAGCTTATTACTAACCCCAGCTCTATTCCAGGATAAAATACTAATGAGTGAAAAGTTGGACTTTACCTTGCAATCCAAAACCATCTCAGAATTGTTAATCTCCCTACAAACTCCTTCTGTTTGATACACCTCAACAGATAAAACTTCTGGACATATTTGCAATAAAGTGGCGAGGCGTGGGTTAGCTCCAAAATAGCTAACGCCGCGCTCCATCACTTAAGAAATGCAGGGATGCACCGTATTTAAAATAATACGGTGCACCTTCGCGTTTCTCCCTACGCTGGCGCAAAATTAAGCTGCCTAGTACCAAGACAGACACCCTTGCACTATAGTGCAAGGGTGCCTGGGTTGGGGAAAAGATTGTTTATGTGCAGGAAAGTGTCCCTTCCTTCACATAAACAATCTAGAATGGTGATTTGAAACTTTTACATGTGCTGCATTGTGCAGTACACATAGAAGTTGTAAATCGTCATTATTAATGATTGTTCATGTGCAGGACGGGACACCTTTCTGCACATAAACAATCATTCATGGCAATTTGCTGTTTCTATCTGAAATGCTCTATGCAGCACACATAGAAACAGCAAAAACTAGGGGAAATAAAGCGTTTCTCCTCGATTTGCCATGTTAAGGCCAGGTTTTCCCTTGTCTTAATTTTGGCGCTGCCCCATATTTACGCCACCCTTGTAAATAGGGGTAGCATCAAAATCAAATGGTGTTGCGGCAGAACACCCACCGCAACACCCATTGCCCACCCCTTTCACACTAAATATAGTGTGAAAGGATGCCTTATTTACAAGGCGGCGTTAAGCCAGGTTTAGTGGGTTAACGTTGCTTTGTAAATAAGGCAAAGCCCCTATCGCCACTGAAACGTCTTTAAAAGTGATGTTCCTGTGGCGACAGGGGCTTGTAAATGTGCCTTTTAGGCTTTTTCTATATAAATGTTTATTCGTTTTAACATGAAAACAGTAAAAATACAATATAAAACAAACAATTGATCACAACTTAAGGTACCTGGTAATATAACTTGCCTGGGACACTCAGAAACCCCATCCCATAAACAAGGACGTGGCTAAAGTACTATCACCCACAGGCAACTGTAAAACAAAATAAAAACTACATCAACTGGACGCATACAGAAGCCAGAGCTGCGAAATGGCTAAATACTGGCACGCATACCTAAAATCAATAACCAAGCCAACTTCTAATAAGCATAGCAGCAGATAAAAAGCATGCAACTATGTAACATATCAATAACCAAGCCAACTTCTAATAAGCATAGCAGCAGATAAAAAGCATGCAACTATGTAACATATCAATAACCAAGCCAACTTCTAATAAGCATAGCAGCAGATAAAAAGCATGCAACTATGTAACATATCAATAACCAAGCCAACTTCTAATAAGCATAGCAGCAGATAAAAAGCATGCAACTATGTAACATATCAATAACCAAGCCAACTTCTAATAAGCATAGCAGCAGATAAAAAGCATGCAACTATGTAACATATTAAATCATTGTTTAAAAGTTGCAAAACAACAAGGCAGGATCAGCATGTTTACAATTCACAATTTTTAAAGTGTAATAAGAAAAGCCTTACGTGGACCAGTACAAAAACTACAGAACATAAAAAAAATGTAACAGAACTTGAGGGGACGCACAGTCACACTCAGAAGGGATAGCACATTCCCCCCACCCAATCTTTCTGAATTGACAAAGACCGTTGTATTAAATTCAGCATAAAACCTGTTAATAAAAAACGAGGTCCAGAATTAGTGACAAAAAAAAAACAAATAAGGCTCGACATGCGGTACAGTCTTAAGTATAATATATGCGCTCACTGAGTGTTTAGACCATTCTGAAGGTTCCCTATCGGCCTGTTGGCTCGATATATAAGCTGCTCGAGTCCATTCCTTGACAGATTTGGTAATCGTCTCAGGATTTAAAAATAAATCCGGACGGCCTAATTGTGTAAGCCTCTTATCTAGCTATGTAAGCCAGGGAATGAGCTACACTTTGTCTTAAAGAAGACCATCCTGTATTGTAGTTTGACTCAGTTCTCCTTCTTCACTCAACCAGATAGTAATTATTAGACCTGGCATCCTTGGCGTGGTTTTCCCCCTAACATTTTTCCTTCAAACCTCCTGTTTTTGCTGACTTCATTTTGGCTGGCCTTTGGACTCTGTGTACTTTACCAATGCTAACCAGTGCTAAAATACGTGTGCTTGCTCCTTAAAACATGGCAAGATTGTCTTATACCTAATTACCGTATTTAGTTTACTTGTAGGTCCCTAGTACAATGGCACTACCTGTGCCCAGGGCCTGTAAATTAAATGCTACTAGTGGAACTGCATATATAATATTCAAAAGGGCAACCCGATATTCCCTTGTAGGCCTGGGCAACCATTATAAGGTAGGTAAACGTGCCAACAAGGAAGAATGTTGAGGACATTTTTCATTACTCTATGATGCCTGAGAGTGACATCTCGAACAGATTGAAAGTGGCCCTGTAGTACTTATTGTGCCACCTACTTAAGGAGTACCCTAAACATGTCATTGTGTGTGCAGATTTAAACTGCCATTTCGACCTGACAAAGTGAACCCTTTGCCAGGCCCAAACCTTCTTTTTTAACACATATAAGCCACCCCTAAGTTAGGCCCTAACAAGCCCACAGGGCAGGGTGGAATGTATTTAAAAAGTAGGGCATGTACATGATGTAGCGCAAATTTGCTCTTTCATTTGTAGGGGTGCATTATAATCATGGGTAGTCCCCACCCACATATAATCCTTTGTTGTATTAATTTAGGAGATTAGAATGTTAACTGCAATAACAGGAAGGGTGAGGTATTAGGGATATTTTCAATGTGAACGTGAAGAAATGCACATCGCAATTTGATGTGCTTAGTTGAAAGCATTAACGTGCAGAATTCGTACGTGCTGCTGACAATAATTATTCACGTATTTGATGTGCTTATGTAAGGTGCTAATTTAGATATGCTCAGTAAATAATGTTAATTTTATATGTGTAATTTCCTGAGGCCCTGCACCATTTCTTAAGATGGCCAATTTCTGTAGGCCTGTATTGTATTTTTCCCCTGGAAGCTCTTGCATTAGATTTAATAGTGAATTTCATATGCATGTTGGATTTGTTCTTTCTCACATTTCTGTTGCAGGTGGAGAATTCATCTTTGTTGGTTAGAATAATGTCTTTGTTTTTGGAGTTAGGCTTCGGTAGAATAGGATACATTGAACGTTGATACTGATAATGAAGAACTGTTGTACTTTCTTATCGGAGCAAGCCTGGGAATCAAGGTCATCTCGCCAAGGCCTGGGAGCATCGCTGCCTAATGGAAAATCACCTACAAGGAGGTGGCTTAACTGGATGGTGTAATGCTGCAATGCATCTTGGGATACTACCTGTGGTATTGATGTATCGAAGTTAGGGAAAGTGTCCTGGGACTTCTGCCTTGCCTTAAGAGAAAGGGCATCTTAGAACGAGCTCTGTAACTTTATGCTACTTCACCCATCTAAACATGAAGAAACTTCACGCGCTGACACCTGAATGGATTTTGCCTTGGAAATACTAGGTAGGGATGTCACGCTAATTGTAGTGCAGGGACAGACTAATGCTTTATACCAATGAACTTCCAATGAAGGGTAATTTCGATGTCTGTGCTGTCATCTTCTCTATTCTGGTACTCAAACTGATTATCCTGTGCATGCTGCACCGCCTTAACTTCACCCATAGGTGTGGCTTTGTATTAGTTACAATGTACTTCTACACCCTCATCTTGAGGTGCCTCTATGTTCAGCTGTTTTTGGCTTTGTAATAAACTTACTAAACTTGATTGGGAGTCTTTGATTCTTTGGAGTCATAGAATCATTGGAACAGCAATGATTGACTTGCTAACGGTTTCTCTCCCCTCCACGCTTTCATGCTGATAAAAAGAACCATCAACCTGGGGTTCCAGAGCAGATCTAGAATGTGGAACCCGGCTCCTTCATACATATAAGTTAAGCTTTACATGTCCTAGTAGTGAAAAACTCTTACATTAGTTTTTGCAAGGCCTACCTCTCCCATAGGATAACATTGGACTTACCTTATTACATTTTATAAGTGTAATTTCCAAATGGTAAGCGGTATCCAGTTCATATTCGTGTCTCTGGAGTCAGAATTAAAAATCCTAACTTATGGTGAAGTCAGATTTAAAATTACACTTTTGAAAATATCACTTTTAGAAAGTAGACATTTTCGTGCATTAGCCATTTGGTGACTGCAGCCGGTCTCTGGATCACATGACTGGGTGTAGTTGACAGCTGGTCTTTGTGTATTCCTCCTAGGCAGCCACACACAATAGTGAACTTAGGTGTGCCTGCATGGGCCATCATTGTCAGGATGGGAGGGAGGAGCTGAGCACAGCCCGCTTAAACTTGAATAGACTGTGTTCTGCCTCAACACAAAGCACTGCATACCCCCTGTAGTCAGTCTGCAGCCAGTGCCAGGAAGGCAGGGCTCCTGTGGAGTTTAAAGGCATGCGTCTAGACCCTTCTCCCCTCTTCAAAGGCACAACTGGGTATAAATATTGGACCCCAGACACCATATCTTCAGTACACTTCTGAACCTGTGGATACTCTGCTAGGAAGAGGGACTGCTGTGCTCCTAAAAGGACTGCCACTCTGCTGGAGTGTTGAACTGAAGGATTGCTGCGCTCCTGTGCTTGCTGGCCTGCTTCCTGCTGCCTTCTTGCCTTGGTTTGAAGGACTGAATCTGCATCTCTTGAACCCATAGAAACTCTAAGGCTGGTTAGTTGGCCTCATGATCTGGGAAATAAGATAACAGGTCTGGAACAACCTTGCACCTGCACCTGGACTCTGCCATCTGTCAGTCTACCCTGCCAAGTGGTGCCATTCCATTTCTGAAACCTTGTAAGTGGGCTTAAGGTGCTCTGCCAGCCGCTGTGGATCCAGTGGCGCCAACATATCCCCGCTGATGTGTGGTACAAACCCGAGCAGAACTGATGCATTGCTGCCACTGTTTGAATTGGACCCATCGCAAAGTCTCGCCTCGTCACCACAGCCCTATCAGAATTACCACTGTGCAACACATCCTCGGTGCAGGTCATCTGATCCCTCATGAACGCCAGCCTCGACGATGGACTCCACATCGCAGCCTCGGAGCTTTCTGGAACCGCCACATCGCCCCAGCTGCAATCGCCACCTCAGTGCCCTACTTGGCATTCCAAACCCTGTTGACGGGATCCTATGCAAGGGTCATTGTCATTGTGGAGGCCTCAACAACGACGATGACCCTTGCATAGGAGCCTCTATGCATCTCAGAACTGATACACTACTTTGGCTGTGCGATGCATCTTTGACGTGGATCCTCTAAACACTCTGCAAGTCAGGATTTAAGGTACTCTATTCAGCAGGCCTTACTGGATTCCTGTAGCCGGGCCACACTCCACTGAAGATGGCCTGAACTTTTGGCTTTGTTCCGCTCTAGCACAACCAGATTTACACAGTTGGAGCTTTGTGCTTTTTGGCACTATCTTCACTAAAATCTTTAAACTTAAATATCCCTGGTTCTACTGATTGTATTTTTGTCATTCTGGTCTTGTTTTATTTTTTAAAAGGAAGTTCAATTTTTCTAACTTGGTGTGGGATCCCTTTTGTTTGGTGTTTTCACCTTATTACAGTTTGAACTGCGCCCCAAATACTTTACACATTGCCTTTAAGTTAAGCCTCCTTTGTGCCAAGAGATCAGTGTTCAGCACAAGTTAGTATAGAGTTGGTTGTACCCTACCCTGACAAGGATTTTGGATACTGATTGATCAGGGCTCACACCTCAGTCAAACAACAACCCAATTTCTTACAGTAATCCTACGCAAGAGGGGCATGAATTCAAGATATTGGATACATTTCACAACCCCAGTTCTTGATGAATTATATAAGCAGGGGTAGACAAGGGAATGTTCAATAATTGCCGAATTATTTTCTATAACATGAAGCAGGGAGGAAACAGAGTAGCCTCAAATATCACTGAGATAGGCCACCACTAAGAAAGCACACTTTGCTTAGTAGATTGCTAAGAGTGCCATCACAGATTCTTTTCCCCTCATCTAGAGGAAGAATCAGAAACTGAACCATTAATATGTAAAAACTGATTTTGTTTTGGCCTTTAAGAGAGGGCACCAGGTTCCCTCCTTATCCCTAACAGCACACCAAAGTAGGAGTAAGAGTTTACTTTGGTAATTTCCTGACCCTGTGCATGGAAGGTTCAAGAGGAAGGCATCCCTCAGGCAATAGCAGCATTGATTGTCCATGTGAGAATAGGTGCCCAGACCTCAGGTTCAAAGAGATCAGGGCGAATCTCATCAGGGCCCAGCACTTTGTTGTTGAATAGCCAAGTTATGCCCTCTTAAACTTACAAGTAAGGGCCAATTTTGAAACTCCTACACTACTCTCACCGATCTCTATCCGAAATCAAAGTGGGCTGGTTGTATATTCCCTCAAATTGTTAAACCCAACTTTCTGGAGGGATGTGAGAACTAAAAGCCCCTCCTTGATCAGGAAAAATAAAAGGATGATTACAAATCCTACAGAACCTTGAGTTGTCTCTCAAGCAGCTCGCTTGATGAAGCTGATACCAAACATCCTGATTCAACAAGCGTTTACGCCATTTTAGCTTCTGTTGACACCTCGCATGGCAATGAGCAAGCAAAACCATGTCCCTGAGTTGAGATTAAAGTGCACTAATCAAATTTAGAACAATTCCTGTTGGATCGCCTGCTGCCTTATGCAGTCACGTGATTTATAGGGTGGATCAACATATCAGCCGCATTCTGTGATAGAGAGGCAAAAGACCCAAAAATCTTGATTGGGGAGGGATCATCACTCGGACAAATAAAGTTCCAAGCACCTGATTGGAATAGATGGAACAAGCATTCAGTTGGCACATTTATTGTCCCCTTTCATCTTTAATCTGTGCCCCTGAGAAGTGGGAGACACTATAGGACAAATAATATCTTTTGCACTCCTTCTAGAATTGCCCTAACACAACAAAATAAAACGGGGTTTACGGCCACTAAATAATAACTGAGAGATACTAAATCCTTTAATTACACCAAAAATGAAGGAAGACACAAATATAAAATCAATGATTGATGAACAGCTTATAAAACTGAGAGATAAGCTATCCAGCCCAAAGACTTCTAGTTTTTGCAAAGAAAGTATTAGGTGAAATTCTTTTGGAAAACTGTTAATAAACTCCCACTTGTTGCAATGCTCCACTGCAGGGTGCAAGCAGGCACAAAAAACTGGTTAGCAGGGGAAATGGGTGTAAGAAAATGGGTTTCTGTTGCAGTAACCCCCTTTTTTTGCCTGATAGCTGATGCACTTTTCCTTGTTGTGCCCTGGGCTCCTGCCAATCAGGTGCCCAGGGCCTGTGTTCCTTCCCTTGAAACTGCCTAACAGCCAAAACCCAAATTGGCAAACCCTAGCCACATGTCAGCCCCTGTTAAATGGTACCCTAGGTACCCAGGGCCTTGTGACCAGGGAAGGCCTCTAAGGGCTGCAACACTCATTGAGCCACCCTTAGAGGCCCTGTACCCTAACACACACACACTGCTCTTGCAGGCTAAGTGTCTAGGTACAAGACAAAACAAAGAGTCAACATGGCACACATTCCTGTGTGCCATGCCCACCACCTACACTGCCCTGGCATACATCAGCCACCCCTCTAGCTGGGTGCCCTATGTCAGTGGTGTGGGCACAGGAGCATGAGCCCTGTGCCCCTACAGTACCCAGGTCCATTCCTGGGCACTGTAAGTGCAGTGCTGCTATTTAAGAGTACATGGTGCTGAGAGCTCGTCAAACACGAACTCCCCAGCACCATAATGGCAACACTGAAGACTGAGAAGTTTGGTATCAAACTTCTCAGCACATTAAACCCGCACTGATGCCAGTGTGGGATTTAATGTACCAAGCACCCCAGAGGGCATCTTAGAGATGCCCCCTGAAACCTAATCTACAATCCACGTCTGGTCTGAGAGGCTGCCTAGGCTGCCACACAGCAGACATGTTGCTGGACCCCTGGGAAGGGGAGCCCCTGCTCTCCTGGGCCTGCAACAATGCACATCCTGGGCGAGGTGCTAAATCTCCTCCTCCAGATGGGCAGGGGGAAGCTTCAAAGGCATGCTGCCTCTGTGAGCTTCCCCGGGCCACTGGCAGCCCTCACTCTGGCGGGAAGCCTGGCCGGAAACCCCAAATAAGGACAGGGGATGTGCCAGCCTGCCATTCCCACCCCTCAGGTGGGGGAGGCAAGGTGAAGCACATCTCCGGGTGCTCGCCATCTTGACGATGGGAAGCCCTGCCCAATCAGGACTAGGCTACTGCCCCCCTCCCACAGGAGAGAGGCAGGATAGGGGGTGTACCCACCCCAGGACAGGGACTCATTGGTCCCTGCCCTTCACCTACCTGTAACACCCCTAAATCTAGTATTTAGGGGCACCCTGAACCTTTCTTTCCCAGATTCCGAAATACAAAGAAGAGCAAGAAGAAAGAAGACCTGCCCTGCAGCTGCTAAGAAGAGGAAGACACCAACTGCTTTGGCCCCAGCCCTACCGGCCTGTCGACCCTCGAACCTGCTCCTGCTCCAACCCGGCATCTCTTGTGGCCAGCAACCTCACAAACCCCGGAGGACCTGGCTATCTTTTGTCTCTAAGCACCTGGGACTCCCATGAGTAGTGGATCTACTCAAAATATTCTTCTAATCCCTGGCATCAGCCCGGAACCGCGAACCCTTCACACTCTGCACCCGCCAAGCCTGGCCTGTGCCAGAGTGAACAAAGACCACGAGGACGAGCCCATGGCGACTGTGACCGAGAGTCCTGCAGCCAAGGACTTCCCTCGACGCTCCCGACGACGCCTGCAGCCTCAGAACCAGGTGCCCCCCCAACCACGATCAACAGAGGGTAAGATTTCCCGACACAAAAAGGCACCCCTGCACCCGGCGCCCCGTGGCCCCCTGTGCCCAACTCCGGGGTACCTACCTATCCTCCAACTACCCAACTTACCTCTCGAAGTGGTGGTGGCACCTGAAGAATCTTCGTCCCTGAGCTTGCAGTCTTTTTCTAAAACAGAGCTTTCCCATTGAAATCAATAGAGCGCCCGAAGGCTCAAAAGCACCCTGCACCCAGCCGCCCGAGTGGCCCTGGCAGTGTAACCTCTACACCTATCTACTTCCCCATTTGCCCTGAGCAAGTGACCAGGAGCCCAGCTCCCACAGCCGCGTGGCCTGCTAGTCAGCAACCACCAACCAAGGCCCCCTTGCCTCCCATAGGATAACATTAGGCCTAACTCTCTCTGCACCCTGCTGCCCCTGTGCCGCTGAGGGTGTAACAACTGTACCTACCTGACCCTGGGAGACCCCTGAGTCTATGCCCAGAACCTTAACTCTGCCAGTCGAGTACTTACCTTAAAGCCGATAACTCAATTTTCTCCATAGGGTAACATTGACTGGTTTTTCCTGAAATTTCTTGTGTGGACTCTTCAAAACTTAAAATATTCACCAAAAATCAGCCAAGTAACGAAAACGAAAATACTCACCTGCTATTAGGTGAGCTCCCAGTGCTGGATCTTGGTACCCAGCACTGACTCTGAAAAATATTCACAACCGTACTTACCAGTAACCCAGTTTTCTTCCATAGGAAACCATTGACTGTTTTTCTGTGAAATTTCTTCTAAGTGTCGATTTCTGCAAACTTTAAATATTCTTTAAAAATCGTATAAATTGTGAAAACGTAATTACTTACCTGTTTTGGATAAAGGTCCCAGTACTGAGTCTAGGCACCCAGTACTGGATTACAAAAGTAACAAGAACATTCTATACCTGCAACTTGAATTTTCTTCCATAGGGAATCATTGACTCTTTTCTATGAAATATTTTCTAGGTGTCAACTTTTAAAATAGCAAAATATTGTCTAAAAATCATAACAGTAACTAAGTCGACTTTTATCACTTGTTTCTAAGTACTGTCCCAGGACTGAATCTAGGATCCAGTCCTGGAATCACAAAAGTAATCCTAAAAGTAATCTATTGCAAATAACTTGAAATTCCATTGAACTCAATGCATTATTGTGTTTAAAATTGTGTTGCCTATTGCAACCACTTGTAACTTGCTACAAAAGCCAATTGAATATTGAAAAAGTATTTATATAAAGCATCTCATTCTGAGAAAGTATATTTTAATACCTATTGTTGGTTCTAAAATGTAAATGTAAATGTGTTGTACTTGTATAGCGCACTGCTACCCTAGGGTGTCCTGGCGTTGTACTCGTACAGCTGTGGAACCCTTCCTGGCTTTTCCCTGTGAAATGTCCACTCCTGGGCACCCCAAAGGTGAAGCCAGGCATCCCAGCGCTGTTGGGGCCGTTGTGGAGATTAAGCAAGCTATTGCCCAGAGTTGCAGAGTGGGACCCATGATTAGAATAGGCACAGAGGCGAGAAATAGCGGGTCCGAGGAAATTGAGCCCAAGACCCGCCAAGGCGGGAATTGAACCCTGGTCCCGGGCCAGACCTCTGCATCAGGGTCTGCCTCTCTAACCATTGAGCCACACTTCTCCACATTAAAACAAGCATTTTTTTTTATATAAACCATTGGCCTAGAGTTCAGTTATTGAGTGTGTGAGACCATTTGATGACAGAGTGTGTGCAACAAATGCTTTACACTGTCCTCTGATACTGCCTTACTGCTCGACCAAGCTACCACTTTAGAGAGTAAGGTTATATCTAACTTTACCAAAAGTACTCCCCACTGTCAACTCGCAACTAAGTTGCTGAATGCATTTGAACAGTCCTAGAGCTCTAAAGGTATGGAGGTCCCTGCGTGAAGTCAAAAAAGACCACCACTATTGAGTGGGGAAGGAGGCAACTCCTTTTGTTTTATATTCTCTCACACACCCTAGTGGTGTCATACTTTATCATTGGGACACCTCAACGCCTAGAAGTCGAGGTGGGCTCGACCATTTTTCAGGGAGCTCTTAAGAAGATGTTTTTGGCCAGGGGGAGAAAGATTAAAAGCCCGGCAACAGATCACAGTTTCCCTTTTATTCTTGGACCTGCTGGGGGTGATAATAAAATAAAAGTTAAGGGTCAATGGGGATATTATGGTCCTAAGACCCTATAGCCAACATGTTTCAGTCCTATTAAGCCCCCAAGCAGTGGAACCACCTCCGAATAGGATGATACGAGGGGCAGGACCCTTGATGGCTGTCTGACTACAGGGCTACCCCAATAAGAGCTGGTTCTCCACTTGGAGTCGATACCCCTCCCAGAATGGGATGGAGTGACATGTGAGACTAATTAGTCTACGGAAATTAATAAGGAGCGTTAGTTGCCCTTATCACCAGTAGTATAGGGAAATTCCCTTCACTACCCATTCCAGGGGGCATTCATTCCCGCCCTGAAGAAAGTCCAGCACCCTTTATGGGGCTTAATAGGACTGAAACATGTTGGCTATAGAAAAAGCAATAGCCAGCATAAAAAAGGATTCATATTCAAGTACAAAGCATTGACCACCTCCCAGGTTTCCTGAAGACAGATCAGGCTAAAACACTTAATATAATTAAACCGAGTCGTATGTCTTGGCATTACACCAGCATTGTTCCAACTTCCAATATCAATATCATTTGAGAGGTAAGGAGCTAACCATGGGGCCTTGACCCCTGCTAGGGTCTGCCCTGCCTTAAGTGAATCTGTTAGTAATTTTGCCCTTAATAAGCTATCTAAGACTGCAAATCTGTTAGAGGGTGGGGAACAGAAGCAGGAGAAGCTGGTTGCAACATATTCATGACAGGAGACAGAGTACACCTGGAGCGAAAATTCTGGGGGCATACAACATGAAAAAACTTATAGAAATAGCCTAGAAGTAAATGTATAATATGTGATTGGCTGGATACTGAAAAATGTGTCCATGCTAAAAGGCCACGTACCATTAGCAGAAACATAGTTATAATTCAAGACTCTAGGAAAAGGGACAGCCCAGTTGAACCTTCTTGCCATAGAAATTTGACTACTTGTACTGTAGCCCATGCGTTTACAAAGCCAGTATAACACCTTGCGAATTAGCTATTCATTTGACTCTTGAACAAATATAAGCTTTGGGTCATTCGCCAACACTGGCATGTATGAACATGCAGATGAACATGTGGGCAGTACCATCTGCTCTTACTTGGGGGGGGGGTTCTGTAGGGTTGAAGATAAGGCATCTGTTGTTTACCTGAGTGTGAAAGCCGCAATGCTATATTCTATATCGTCCAAATGATCTAGAATGGGCTTGAATTGTGCTTTTAGTATGGCATTAAACCTATTACAAAATTCTTTGAAGGCTAAAATCCACAGTACTCTCTGAAGTACTCCATTTGGGTTTTATTCCTCTTCTATCCCCAACCTCCTCTGCCAAACTTACACCCCATTCTTTCTTTTTAACTCACAGTTCATTTGATGACAAATCAATACAGGGTGCAGGCAAGGAAAGCCAGGATTTATCCTGCGACCAACAGCACAGGTATTTTCTCCTATGGCATAATGTCCTACGCTCCTGGGATCTTCAGGCTAGTGGTAGGGTCCAAGGATGGTGAGCTGCTTGATTGGCTGGGAGGCAAGGGAGTGGGGCAAAATTTGCCATTAGGGGGCCGGTTAGATGTCATGGATGCCGTTTTTGAGTACACACTGGCTGGCTTGGGTCATTCCTTGAAGTTTTTAGGTCTCACCTAGGTAGCGCTTGCACTGTCTCTGAGACATGCTGTATTCAGGATATTGGCATAAAGCTACACCCACTTTCCGCCCATCTTTTTAATTGTCTCCTGTCCCTTTCCTTTGTAAATGGTGGCTTTTCATTGGTCAATAGGCTTAGTAGTCCCTCCTTAGTACCGTCTTGTCTCTTCTTGTAACCTCCCATGAGGACCCCCCCCCGTTACATGTGTTTTTACTCCGTAGGTTTTAATTACAGCTTCAAGGCACTATTTTCTTAAATGGCATCAGTCAGGACACACACTTGGTCGTCAGCTAGGCTGGCAGTAGTTACTTAACTCACTAGAACATCTCACATGTATATGAGACCATCTATAAATTTCCCTTCCTCAGCTCCACACAGAGTACAACCTAATCCGAAATTAATGTAATAATTCTTTTGTCACATTTCAAAGCTTCTACTTGTATATATGGGCATAGCTATTTGAATGTACTCGTAGTACTGTCTTGCATGCAATGCATTATGGGAAGGGTGGATTTACCATATCTTCTGCAGGGTGCAGTACCATATTTGACCAAAAGAGGCCCACTTTTGGCCACATATGGTACTGTACCCTGCAACATGAGTAGGTAAAAAAACATTGCCATTTGTAATGCCAATAGCTCCAACTTTGTAGACATGCAGTGCTGGTGACTTGTTCACTACGGACCTCTAGGAGCAGCTTGCGGTACTGCACCTAGACATGCAGTGCTGGTGCTTAGCTCACTAGGGACCTCTAGGAGCAGCTTGCGGTACTGCACCTAGACATGAAGTGCTGGTGCCTTGCTCACTAGGGACCTCTCTGAGCAGCTTGCGGTACTGCACCTAAACATGCAGTGCTGGTGCCTTGCTCACTAGGCACCTCTAGGAGCAGCTTGCGGTACTGCACCGAGACATGCAGTGCTGGTGCTTTGCTCACTAGGGACCTCTAGGAGCAGCTTGCGGTACTGCACCTAGACATGCAGTGCTGGTCCTTGCCCACAAGGGACATCTAGGAGCAGCTTACGGTACTGCACTGAGACATAAAATGCTGGTTCCTGGCTCATTACGCAAGCATTTGCAATGCACTAGGTCTCACATTACTGAAAGTATGAGCTATTGGCATTGCATTATTATTTGCAACGCCAATACCGCGAAACATCAGTAATGCTAGACCTATTGCATTGCAAATGCTTGTTTCAGTGATGTCCCCAGGTCGGGTTTGTTAGTGTAGCAATGGCATTAAGTAACAGTGTGCTGCAGGCTCTCCTGAATCTGCAGGAGGGGGGCAGAGCAGACCTGCTGGCACCGGGGGCCTACAGCAGGCAGATGTTTCAAGCTTGGTGCGGCAGAGAAGGAGGTTGGCTGGGGGGGTGGCGGCAACCGTTATGGCTTGCTCGCCCTCGTTCAGCAAATCAAAGATCATGGTCACAGTGGTGAATGGAGCTTGTGGACGGGTTCCAGCATGGGGATTCTGGGAGGTGGGTGTGGTGCCATGAGGAGCCTTTCAGAGGGGCTGGACAGGAAGGCCAGAGACAGTTTAGTGCCACCAGGTGTCTGAGTTAGGTGTAGTGGCGGCAGCAATTTCCGGACAGGAGGGAAGGTCTGGTGCAGCCTGGGTACCCCAGTCCGAAGATAGAGTTCACATCTTTGTGACAGGGTCTGGGAGAGCACAGGACATTTTTGGGCACGTCAGGAATCAGAGTGTGCATCCATCTTGCCTGTGTCCACATTGCCTGTTATAGACTCCTATCAAGAAATGTATAATGCACAATCTGGTGATGGTGGTGTGGGTGATGGTGCGGTGCCTGGTACAAATGGTATGGTGGGATGACAGGTTGGTGTTGGATTATAGGGAAGAGGAATTGGAGTAAGGAGAGATTGTGGAGGATGAGGAGCATGAAAGTAGCTGGTGGGCGGCAACTCATGATGTGCAGCAAGGGCGCAGTGAATTTAACCTGAGGGGGAGCATTGGTGTTTTGCAGCTGCCAGTGACAGGGTAGGCATCAGCAAGGGCAGTGTCCATACAAACAGAGGCAAGGCCAGCATCAGGACAGACAACTTTGGTGTGGGTTCCCAACTCTGAGGCCAGGTAAGAAGCCTTGAGCAGCGGGAACTGTCGGGAGTGTTGAGGTGGGGATTCAGGCAGTGGGATCGGCATGGCATGACACAGGGGAGTCTGGCCATAGGTTATTGAGTAGTAAGTATGTGCAGGATCATAGGACAGACACAACAGGCAAGAGTGGGAAGGACAAAAAAGGGAAAGTAAGACTTCGCAAGGAGAAGGTTGGGGCCTTGGGGACAAGGCAGTAGAGAGCAGTGAAGGGGATAAGAAAGAGAGCAAAGAGATTCTGTAAGAAGTTGCCATACATGGGCATTAGTAAGCTGCTCAGTGCTCATTTGATGTTGGTGACAAAAGAACGCATTTGGAAAGGAGAGTATGTAATCAGTCAATCAGTAATCTTAGAAAGTGCGACTACTCAAGTATCAGGGCCTTAATGACACTGGGTGGAGGGGTGCAGTTCAGTCGAAGAGGCAGTTCTTGAGGTCCTTCCTGAATTGCGGCAGCAAAGATGATTGCCTGAGGTGCAGAGGCAGGGAGTTCCAGGTCTTCGCAGTGAGGTAAGAGAAGGATCTTCCTCCAGCCGTGGTCTTGTGAATCTCTGGGATGGTGGCCAGGGCCAGTTGGGCAGAGCGGAGATGTCTCGTGGGAGTGTAGAAGGAGAGGCAGTGGTTGAGGTATGCAGGTCTGGTGTTGTGGAGGGCTTTGTGGGTGTGCGTGAGAAGGTTGAAGGTGATTATTTTGTTGACAGGTAGTCACTGAAGGTCTCAGGTGGCCGGTGATGTGGTTGCAGTGTGGGATCTTCAGGATGAATCTGGCGGAGACGTTCTGGACGGTCTGCAATTGTTTTTGGAGTTTCTGTGTGGTGTCATCGTAGAGTACATTGCCGTAGTAAAGTCTGCTGATGATGAGCACATGAGCGACATTTTTTCTGGACTCGGTGGGGATCCACTTGATGATCTTAAGAAGGAGGCAGAGCGTGTGGAAGCAGGAGGACGAAACAGCATTGGTTTGGTGGTTTGTTGACAGCGAGGAGTCCAGGATGATGGCAAGGTTTTGTGCGTGGTCTGTGGGTGCAAGGGGTATTCTGAGTGCTGTGGGCCACTAAGAGTTGTCCCAGGCAGAAGGGGAGGAGCCCAGGATGAGGACTTCAGCCTTGTCTGAATTAGGCTTGAAGCAGCTGTCCTTCATCAAGGTGGCAACTGCCTTTAACCCATTGTGGAAGTTGCTTTTGGTGGCTGTGGGTTCATCTGTGAGGGAGAGAATCTGCTGGGTGTCGACAGCATAGGAAACAATATTGAGTCTGTGGCTTCTGACGATCGCTGCAAGTGAGGCCTTATAGATGTTGAAGAGGGTGGGGCTTAGGGAGGATCCCTGAGGCACTCTACAGCTGATCTCTGTGGGTTCTGAGTTGAACGGTGGAAGTCTGACTGCGTTTGGCCGGTGAGGAAAGAGCAGATACATTCTAGGGCTTTGTCGTGGAAGCCGGCGTCATGGAGTCTTGCGCAGAGGGTGTGGTGGGAGACTGTGTCAAAGGTGGCTGAGAGGTCCAGGAAGATGAGGGAAGCGGTCTCGCCCAGTCAAGGAGGGTGCAGATGCCATCTGTAGCGGAGAGGAGAGCGGTCTAGTGCTGTGGTTGCTTCTGAAGCCTGATCTGGAGAGGACCAGGATGTTGTTCATTTAGATGAACTCGGAGAGTTGGTTATTGATGGCTTTCTTGATGAATTTGGCTGGGAAGGGGAGCAGATAGATGGGTCTGCAGTTTTTGAGATCCGTCGGCAGAGAGTTTCTTCAGCAGGGGTTTTAACTCTGTGTGCTTCCAATCTTCTGGAAAGGTTGCGGACTTGATGGAGCAGTTGATGGTGCCGCAAAGTTTGTTTGCAATGGAGGTGCTGTCTCAGTTGAAGATGTGGTGAGGGCAGGGATCTGAGGGGGCTCCAGAGTGGATGCTCTTCATGATCCTGAGGGTGTCGTCAGAGGTGAGGGAGGTCCAGTTGGTCATGGTCTGCTGGGGGCTGGAGCCATTGGGTGTGGTGGTTGCGGGTGGGATGGGTGAGTCTTGGGTTTTGAATCTGTTGCATATCTCATTCATCTTGTGGTGGAAGAAGGTGGTGAGGTTGTTGCAGAGGTCTTGAGATGGGGAGATGTCTGCTGTCTCTGTGCTGGGTTCAGTAAATTATTTGACCACTGCAAAGAATTCTCTGCTGTTGTTTGTGTTGGCGTTGATGCTTCTCCTCGATGGCTGTTTTCTTCGCTGCTCTGATAAAGCAGTGGTATGCGGTGATGGTGGATGTGAAGACTGCGTGGTCTGCCTTGATCTTGCTGCTCCTCCATCTTTTCTTGAGCAGTTTGCATGCAGTCAGTGGCCTGAGTGGTTTGCACTCCTAAAGTGGGCAAGAACTGCTTGGCTGGCCCACATGAGCCGACCAAACAGTTCATGCGCACTTTGCTTATTCCCCAACAACCCAACAAGCTGCATTACAAGCCTTGTGAGGAACATGCACCGGCTCCATGTTCTCGTCTGAGCGCTGAACCAGGGAGCTCAGGCCAATCCAACGTGCATTGCAGCGTTGTGATAGTCTCAGTGGAACCTGTGAGCCAGGGTGCTTCCTGCTGCTGGCCAGACTGCAGAAAAGAAGAAGGGAGAGGACGCAAGGGATGGCGGCGCAGGCCGGCCAGCCGGCCGGCCATTCGAAGGTAAGTGTTATTTGCTTCTTAAATAATCCCCCACCCTACCACCCTGTCCGGTAGCAGGTCCTACTGCAGTCTACTGAATATGTAACTAGTTTGTAAGTAAGATAGTAAATGTATAATTTCATCTACATCTATAGGTCCGTCAGAGGGTGAGAGAGACGATATATGCTTTGGAAACATTAATTTCACCTACATTATGAGTGCTATAGTATATGTAGTGCTTGCAATAAGAGTGTGTGCATGTATAACTAAGTTACTAAAATGCATAACAACAACTTTCACTTTATTAAGCAGAAAAGACTATACTTTATGGCATATCTACATCATATCTCACAGCTCAGTTATCACTTGAAAAACAAGCATTCAGCACTTCATAAAAACATGCTACATGCAAAGTAAAGCAGACCCATGTTTAAACAGTGCACGTTTAACTATGCCTAGCAGCCTCATACTTCACGTGACTTAATACAAGCTTAAACAACATATGTCAACTTGATCTTAGCATACACAAACCGGTCTTATAATTTAGAAACAGCTTCACTAAACAATATCTTAATATATAGCTAGCAAGTTCCAAAGGTTCATGATTCATATAAACCTACAGTGCATTCTTTCCTCTTTCAATTCTGAGTGTTGTTGTCCTCTTTTACAATGGAATAAATAGGACTACAAGTCCCAGAATGCAAACAAAAACTTTCTCTATGACCAGCATATCATGTATATTATATAAAACGTTCATATCTTCAAATACACTATTACATATAACTTAAAGAATTAGAGTACCGTGTTTTTTATACCATTTACAAAATGGAGCACAAGGGAGTATGGAGCTTCATGGCAACACATTGTGAACTAACTTCACAGACACCTACTTTGCAACCAACACAAACTGTGTCTTAGTCTCATACTAATACTCATGCTACCAGTTATAAAACCATTTTATGTACTTGATATCCTTTTATATAAATTTCACAATCTTTTTTTACAATCTCACATACACATATACCGTCTTAATCAATGTTTTTGTTTAAAAAAATATATAATTCATATACCAGAAGATTTAGTTTGTTGATCAAATAGCTTTTTAGCTCTTATTAAATAGATGCAATAGTCTTAACCCCTTCAGTGCCACGCCCTTTCCCCCTCCTGTGCCGGGCGTTGCACTAGTGGGTGGGGTTCATGATGAGATAGTCTCGTCATGGGCACAGCGCAACCGTGCTCCATGACGAGACTATCTCGTCATGGGCACTGAAGAGGTTAAGATTTGTAAAAACTAAGCACAAGAATGTCACACCACTCTCATACTAAGCTACCATAAATGGCACCTTTTCAACTTTGCACTGTCTGATACTGAAGAAGGCAGCAAATTTAAACATTCCTAACATATTTTAGTCTTGTAGGTGCCCTTCTCAGTGGTTAGTATGTATTAACCCTTTCACTCACTTTTACAAAGACCAGCAAAATGGATGCCTATTTGTGTATAATCACGATTTCACCACAATTATCGTGATGAACGTTTTGGGAAAAAAACGTGAGTCCAAAAACATATTTATATTCATTGTTTTATGACTTTAACACTACAGTACACATTTGTTTTTAGCCAGCCCTCACTAGGAACCAAAACCCTTTGTATAGTAAAAGTGCTCTGAACATCTCAAATAAAAAAAATAGTGACCTTTGTCTTTAAAATCCTTCCCCAATAGATTCTTAGCACAGTTTCCATATCAACCCACTAGAACCAGTAGGTCACAAGTTCACACCACATTCTAGAAGGACCATACTTCCTACAAAATCAACTGCAACAGGTATGGTTTATTACAGATTAAAAAGCATACCCATATCTGTATTATATTTTCACTTTACCAGAACCAATCACAGATCTACTACTCCTCTCAACACACTACCTAATGTTATTCACCTACATGTTCACAACATCCAAACAAATATGGATTTTAAACCAGGAAACACCTCAATTTTAATTGCCTTTCATTTGATGTCATCTGTGATGTCACTGATCATGTAATGGGTGATGTAGTATGTGAAGTCATATGCAGTGCATTGCAGGGGCATAAGTTATAGATAGCTTAGGTAACTAGAACTGCTTGCTTTCCCTGGTTTTGTATGAGGGAAATCTGAGCCGAACTATAACGTCCCTGTGACCTTTGGGTTTTTTCAGTGAATTTATATGGCTTTTTAAAATTCTATTTCTTAACTTTAATGTCCCAGTACCCCTTGTTTTTTCCAGTGAATTTCAATGTTTTTTTACATTTTATTCCCTAACTATAACGTCCCTGTATCCTTTGTTTTTTCCAGTGAATGTTTACTTTTTTTTAAATTGTATTTTCTAATTGTAACATGTAACCAATGAGAGTGGGTGTGTTAGTGGCTGCATAGGTAGATGAGATGTGTGTGACTGGCTGTATGGGTCTCTGAGAGGGTGTGTGAGTCAGCTTGTGGGTATTTGAGTGGCTGTATGGGTCTGTGAGTGGGTATGTCAGTGACTGTATGTTTGTGTACATGGCTGTGTAAGCAGGTGTAGGAGTGCCGGTTTGGAACTGTGAGTAGGTGTGTGAGTGTCTGAGTGGGTATATGAGTGGGTGCATGAGTGTCTGAGTGGGTCTGTGCCTGGATGTGTGAGCATCTGAGTGGGTCTGTGAGTGGGTGCATGAGTGTGTGAGTGGGTATGTGAGTCTCTGAATGGGTCTGTGAGCATGTGTAGGAGTTTGTCAGTGGGTCTGTGACTGGGTGAATGAGTGCTTGAATGGATCTATGAGTGGGTACATGAGTGACTGAGTGTGTCTGTCAGTAAGTATAAGAGTCTCGGAGTGGGTCTGCGAACAGGTGTGTGAGTGGCTCTCTGAGTGGGTGCATACATGTATGAGAGGGTCTGTCAATGGATATGTGTTCAAAAATGAGGTAGGGGGCACACGGGAGCAGGTCATCGTGCTAGCTCCTCCCTGTGATGGTCCTCCTGTCTAGCTTGCCTGCAGTCCACTACCCTCTGCTACATTTGTTTGTTCCCTCCTTTCTTTGTTTTCTGCTTTTTTCTGCCTCTCTGCTCACTCCTGCCCCTTATTTTGCCTCTGTCTGTACACTCCAGACCTTTATTCTGCCTCTTGCTGCTCAATTCTGACCTCTATTTTGCCTCTTGCTTCCCATTTTGGACCTCATTTTGCATCATTCTGCCCATTAGTTTGCCTCTTTCTGCTTGCTCCTGACCTTTATTCTGCCTCTTGCTGCTGGTTTCTGAACTCTATTTTGCCTCTTTCTGCTCAGTTCTGAACTTTATTCTTCCTCTTTCTGCTCCCTTCTGACCTATATTCTGCCTCTTTCTGCTTGTTTCTCACATTTATTTAGCCTCTTTCTTCTCGTTACTGACCTTTATTTTGCCTGTTTCTGCTCATTTATCACCTTTATTTTGCCTCTTTCTGCTGCGCATTACTGACCCTTGTTTTGCCTCTTCCTGCAAACTTCTGACCTTTATTCTGCCTCTTTCTGCTTGTTTCTCACCTATATTTTGCCTCTTTCTGCTCATTGCTTATCTTTATTTTACCTCTTACTGCACTTTGCTGACCTTTAGTCTGCCTCTTTCTGCTCGTTTCTGACCTTTATTCTGCCTCTTTCTGCTCATTTCTGACCTTTATACGCCTCTTTCTGCTTGTTTGTCACATTCATCTTGCCTTTTTCTGCTCATTGCTTACCTGTATTCTGCTTCTTTCTGCTGTTCCTGACTTTTATTCTGCCTCTTTCTGATTGTTTGTCACCTTTAACCTGTCTCTTTCTGCATATTGCTGACTTTTATTCTGCCTCTTTCCGCTTGTTTCTGACCTTTATTTTTCTTCATTCTGCTCTTTTCCCCTGGGACTCCAGGGGAAGTCTCAGGACTCCCACAGGCCTGGCCAGCTCCCCAACTCCTGAGGGAACTGCCATTGCTCTCGCACAAGTGGAGCTGCTGGAAATGCCGCTCTCTGCATGCGAGAGCAAAAGTTTCATCTCTTTCCCTGCCCACACATCTGCAGGCAGGGAAAGAGAAGCTTTCTGGGAGCAGTGCTCCCACCAAGCAGAAGCAAACTGCTATGTTGCAAGGGTGGACACCCTGGGACTTAGCAGAAGCCGGCCCTGGAGGGTGGCGGTCCCTAGGGCCATAATTGGCTCCAAGAGGGGGGGCGCAGGGCCCTACTCCCTTGATTTTAAAGGGATTGCCCCAGGGAGGTGGTGGTCCCTAGGGCGGAGAATGGCCCGGCAGGGGGGCTGCAAGGCTCCCCTACTTCTAAAGGAAAAAAAAGCCCAGGAGAGGTGGTGGTCCCTGGAGCTTACTTATGTATATGTTATTTTATTGACCCGAAGTTGCTGTGGTTCCGGGGGGGTTCTGCGTGGGCCCTGTTTTTTTTTCTTTACTATAGCCTCGGGAGGTAGTCATCCCCAGGGTCCGGGGGTCTGTGAAGCCCCCAATTATAATGTTCATAAGTCCCGGGAAGATGGTGGTCCATGGGGAAAATAAGCCATTGGAGCAGGACCCCATGCCCCCTATCCATTTTTTCTTAAATGCTGCATGCCCCCAGCACTTGGCCTAAATGGGAGCCCTTTTCAAAACAAGCACGGCAGGCTGAGCTTGTTATTTTTTTCTGCTGCAAATTTGCGAATTCACTGCAATTGTTTTTTTTAATTAAATGTTTTTTTGCCTTGTCAGGGTTCCTTTGGTAGCCCAAGACCAAGGTTTGGGGATCAGGGTATTCCTACCCTGTCCCCTTTTCTTTATTTCCCATTTTTTTGTGGAACTCGGTTGAAGCTGTGTCCCAAAATGGCTGCCAAGAGTTCCTGGTTGAGGTGTTGGCTGCCAATCAGTGCATTTTCCTGCACAAGCTCATTCTTATTCGCGAATTAGGAACAATCACAGACAAACAACTTTGGATTTCCTTAAATTTCTCAACAATTACCATACTCATCAATATTCACTGGGGCACCTTTTTTTTGGGAAACTATCGTGATGATTCCTCAAATGGCGCCAAGAATATAGGCAAGTCAAAAAAATGCTAATCCTAAGGAAAAATGGTCCTAACTATAACTACAGTAGGTAGTTATAGTTAGGATGTAGTTACCATAGGAAGAGCGTTTTTTGTGTTGCCATAACTTTGGTGCCCTTTGATGAATCTTCACTAAATTTTCAAAACTGATACGATGCTCACTTTAGCGGGTGGGCAAAATCCGGGTGGGCATGACTATAAAAATGTACTGGGGGTGCTCATTTGGCACCCCATGTGCCCCAGGGACAACCACCTCCCCGGGGCTTCAAATATTATTGAAAGGGGGGCCGCATGGGTCCCCCTGTAGCTCTGGAGGCCGCCCCCTCCCGGGGGATTTACATCTACATAATGCAGGGGCTGCATGGTCCCCATGCAGCCCCGGGGCTAAATAAGAAATTAATGTGACCCCCCCTGCAGCCCCGGAGATGGCCACTTCCCGGGGCAACAGTGAAAAAATGCAGGGGGCTCATTGGGCACTCACACAGCCCCGGGGACCATCACACAGCCCCGGGGACCACCACCTCTCTCGGGGCTGTGTCCAGCACACAAGAGGGACCGAGTGGCCCCCCTACAGGAGCCAAAAAGCATTTGCAATGCGATCACATTTGTGAGTTTAAGCTATTTGCATTATAAATGACAATGCCTTTTATTTATGATTTAAAGATCAAAACATAAATAAAAGGCATTGTCATTTACAATGCCACTTACTCAAACTCGCGCAAATGCCAGACCTATTGCATTGCAAATGCTTGTTTTACCATCTTGCAGCATCAGGGACTTGAAAAGGTCCCTGCCTGCCATGACGAGGCGAAATGAGCGTTTGCGGCTGTTTCTCAGTTGTGAGGAACCAATAATAAAGAAATTAATTATTATCAGATCTCCATTACCTATTTTTCATATATTGAAAGATAGTCTTTTACTTCTCTCTATTGCTTAAATTGCATTTATATAGCGCTTACTACCACTGACGGTGCGTTGAATTTTCTATGTATCAAAAGAATTGTATGAGACAACAAGAATTTGACTACCTCATTTTTGTGCAACTAGCCTTGGATTCTAAAGTAACTACTTATTAATCTCTGTATCAGGAGTGGGCATCATGGCCTCAAGTGGACAATTACACATATCCAAAATATTAACTAACGCAGCAATATTAGAATAAGTGGATGTGAAGACCCCTTTCCTGTAGTTCACTTTTATAAAGTGTTGTAGTTACAGGCATAAAGTATACAACACAAAATGTTGGTCAAATGGAAAGTGAGTGACCTCATTAGCAGAAAAATAGAGTGAGTGAGGGTGTAAACCAGGACCATAAGTGGGTACAGAGGTACATTGGACAGCAGAAGCCGGTAGAAGGTAAGGAGAGGTCACCTTCCTGCTGCACAGAAGGTAATATGTGACGCTCTTCCAGATGAAATGTGCCAGAGATTAGTGAGGAGAGAGAAAGATGGCATCTGTCACAGGCAAATTTTAAATTGTTAAAGTTGGAAACAAGTCACAGGACCCGAAGCGCAGAATGCATATCTTTCCAGTCCCAGCCCACTTCTCTTTTTTCTAAATAAATTGGTTAGTTTTCCCACAGAGGATGGCGAGTGGGGGATACCCACGCATGAAGAGTTGGCTCAGTAGGGTATTGAGTCGGCTAAAGAGATGTGTGTGGGCTGATTCCGTCTTTCATCCTTGCTAATGTTGATAAGTTGAGAAACGTTGTACACTGCTTTGGAAATGCGTCAGCAAGCAATAGGTCATCCATTACATATCGGTCAGTCAGAGTAAAATACAACTAGCTAGACCATTAAAGTATGAAAGCAATACATGCAGACAGATCAATACAGACCACAGTAGGAAAGCACAGCTAGCAGTTTGCTATTAAAAGATATTTTAAAAAACTCTTAAAGACAGATAATCATAAAAATGTGAGAGCCCCATACAGACAAATAAATGTGCGTCAATTACTCCAGCACATATCAGACAGTCAATTAACTCAGAGGAAGTCAGAAATTTGGACGAGTCTGTGAGGCGGACTTTGAAGGCCAGGCTCTGGAAGCTAAATGATTTGGGTGTGATACTTCAGTGCACAGGTGTGAAGCAGAGTGATTAGCACTTCCCCTTGACGCCAATTTTGCATTCTTTCCTTGCAGCTATGCCCCCCCACCACCACCCTTCCTCCACCCCCAAAGCATTGTTGCATCAGCAACTACTTAAGGGCTGCGGTCATACATAGGTGTGACAAAACGTGTATTGATACAAATGGAAGGGGGCTCTTGGTGAGTCGGGGAGGCTCTTAGAAAAGGGGGGAGTCACAGCTTGCTGGTATCCTAAAAGGCCAGTGTAGCCGGCACACAGTCAGTCACATGCCGGTCATTTGCACGAACAAGACAGCTGGCGCATTAACCCACTTCTCCCTTTCACTGTCAGTGTCATGGCATTTGCCAAGTTTCCTCAACAGTTACCGGAAACCCAGATGAAAATATTCAGTTCATGGTCATTTCCCTCCTCACATGTAGTGAGGTGCAGAGACCCAAGCAGTGTTTGCCACCCAAGGAAATACAGCATCACTACAGCGGATTATCTCTTTACCAAACAGTTCAAAGGTCATTCTTGTGACCATTTCTGAGAAAGAACTGTCTGGAGTGTGTGTGTCCTGTCTGCTATTAAATTAAAAGCATGCATTGCGCGCTCTGCATACAAGTAGCACCAGCCATTGTCCCGCAAGTGCTGGGGGGGGTTAGCCACTATTAAAGTAAAATCATGCATTGCGTGCTCTGCATACAAGTAGCGCCCGCCTTTGCCCCGTGAATGCTGTGTGGGCGCGCTGCAGATTTAACCACTGCCATTGTCCCACATTATTCATTAAAGAAAATAGTGCTCACAGACTAACTAAAGCAATCTGTGTAACGAGCGAAGTAAAAGGTCCAGTCCTTATGGGCGGTACCAAATGGAGACAGGGCGGTAACAAGGCAGGACTAACCAGCCTTGTAATGAATCGGAAGCCAGCATTTATCAAGGACAATGACACGAGCCAATGAAAAATATGGGAGGAGAGTGGCAAGGCTTACACACAATACTCTGCTACTGCATGCCTCGCAGAGCAAGCAGTGCATGCGTGCTGCAACGCTAGGCTCGACCTAATAATGGCCCTGGGGACCGCCAATCCCCAGGGCTGACTCAAGCAATGTCCTGGTGTGCCCACCCTCAGGACTGTGCAGTTTGCTCTGGCTTGGCGGCTGCACCGCTCCTGCCAAGCCATGGCAAACAAAGCTCTGCTTAGATCTAGCGAGAACAGTTTGCTCTCGCTTACTCAAAGCAGAGTACAATTTGATTTTACACCTAGGGAGATGCATGTTAGCAGCTCCCTATGTGTCAAAGCATTGCTGGCTCCCGCAGGATGTGGGGAGACGGCAGGGAACGCGGGTGTCATCAGGTTCCCTCTGTGGTCCCCATCAAAGGCAGTGGGTGCCCTGGATGGGACTAGGGCACTCACACCACAAGCCATGCCCTGAGGGAGGGGGTCCCTGGGTCTAAAACCAACCCTGGAGGGGGGGGCGCACAGCCCCTGTCTGTTACCTCCAGTAAGTCCCACACAGTGGGATTGCTAAGAGGTCTTCAGAGGCCACGCCTCCTTTCTACACCACTCTGCAAATGCGCCTCCAGGTGCACTATTGGTTGGGGGATGAAGTCCATTTTAGTCCTGAGGGACCTTGGGGGCCAAAAAGCCCTCCTGTAAATCCCATACAGTAGGATCCCTGAGAGCTTGTGGGAAGCCCAGCCCCCTTTCTTCACCACTCTGCAAACACGACTACTACTAAAAAAATGATCGAAATTTACTGAAAAAACAAATGGTTACAGAGACGGTATAGTTAGGCTCAGGTTTCACTGATACAAAACCAATGAAATTCAGCAGTTATAGTTAGACGAGCTAACTATAACTCATGCTCCCGCAATGCACTGCTTATGACATCACATAATACATCACTCTTGACTTGGTCAGTGACATTACTGATGACATCTCAAATGCCATCACTGATGACATCATCCAGAAAATGACTAATGCACCCACTCACACCACCACTTAACCTTTTATACACCCACTCCCATATAACCACTCACAAACCAGCTCACAGACCCATACCAGTACTTGCGCGCACACACACACACACACACACAGATTCATAGATCCATACACACATCCACACACTCACATATACAACCACTGATAGTCACTTATTAATAGAGCCAATGACAAATCTACTCATACACACATACATCCACTCACACACTGAGTCAGTCACTCACAGAGCTACTCAGACACCTGCTCAGCCACCCAAACAGTCAATCAGACATCCACTTATTCACCATACAGTTACACACACACACACTCACTTAGATACTAACAAGTACACTCACCTTACAGTCACTGATACAAGCACACACTCACAAATACAGCTACTCTCACATTCACTCACTCACATACAGTCATTTGTATACCCCATCACTCACCTATACTGCCTTTCACATACCCAGTTACTCACCCTACCACTAATACATCCACTCGCTCACCCAGTCATACATACTCACTCACCCATACAGCCCATAACACATGCAATCACTAACCCATTCAGCCACTGATGCACCCAGTCACTAATCCATACAGGCAGTCACACACACCCTCGCCCACCCACACAGACACTCAGACACTCTTACAGGTACTCAGACAACCCATCACTCACCCATACAGCCACTCACTCACCTATACAGCCACTTTGACACCAACTAACTGACTGATACAGACATTCACACAACCAGTCACTCAACCATACATTCACTGAGACACCTAATCACACACTTATACAGTCAGTCACGCAGCCACAGAATCATTCATATAGGCACTCATACATCCACTGGTTCAACAATACACGTTGGTATATATATATTTAGCACTCATAAACGTTTTAAAAACACACACAGTCGCTGGATGAAAAAAACCAAAGGTTACAGGGACGTTATAGTTAAGGATTAGCATTTAATAAACCTGAGAAATTCACTGAAAAAACACAGGTTTCAGGGACATTCTAGTTAGGAATTAGAATTTAAAATACCTTAGATATTCACTGAAAAAAACAAAGGTTACAGGGACGTTATAGTTTGGCTGACATTTCACTCATACAAAACCAGAGAAATTCCTCCATTATTGTCAGCTCAGCTAACTATAACTCACACCCCACCAATGCACTGCTTATGACCTCACATATTACATCACTCATGACATGGTCAGTGACATCACTGATGACATTTCAAATGACATCACCCACTGCATCTCTGACACACCCACTCATATCCCTATAGAATCTTTTATACATCCACTGCCTCTCCCACACAAACATTCACAAACCCATTCACAGAGCCACACCAGTACTTCCACACCCACTCACTGATTAATTGATCTACACACACATCCACTCGCTCACCCATACTCCCACTCATAGACCCACTACTCACTAATATACCCATTCACATATCCACTCATATAGCCATACAGGTGCTCACACACTGAGTGAGTTACCAATAGAACTACTCAGACACCTAGACACTCATCCATATAGTAAATCATATAGCCACTTACTCACCCAAACAGTTACACCCCCCCTACTTACTTACTCACACAAATAGTAACACATATTCACTCAGATATACAGTCACTGAGAGAAGCATGCACTAATTTATATAGCCACTCTCACATTCACTCACTCACGCATACAGTCACTCATATACCCATCACTCATGTATACTGCCTTCCATACTCAGTTACTCATCCATACTGACACATTCAATCACTGACGCAGTCCTACAGACACTCACTCACCCATACAACTTCTTACACATGCAACTGTACCCCATACAACCACAGACTCACCCACTCTCTGATCTATACAGGCAGTTACACACCTCCTCACCCACAAACACCGACACCCATACAAACATAGATGTTGGCAGACAACCAATCACCTATATTGCCATTAATACACACACTCATACACCCACTTAGACATCAACTGACAAACACAAATTCACACAATCAGTCACTCACCCATATATTCACTGAGACACCTAATCACCCACTTATACAGTCAGTCATGCACCCACTGTGTCATCCATACAGTCACTCATACATCCCCTGATTCAACAATACAACTTGGTATATATATTTAACACTCATAAACTTAAAAAAAACCACTCACAGTCACTGGATGATGTCATCAGTGATTTCATCAGTGATGTTACTGACCAGGTCACGAGTGATGTAATATGTGAGGTCATAAGCAGTGCATAGAGGGGGCGCAAGTTATAGTTAGCTCAGCTAACTACAACTGCTGAATTTCTATGGTTTTGTACAAGTGAAAGGTCAGCCTAACTATAACGTCCCTGTAACCTTTGTTTTTCAGTGACAAAATATATATATATATTTACATATATATACATAAATATACAAATACATCCACGAACACACACTTCCATAAAGCAGGTCAGGCACTCCAGAAGACTGCAAACAAATGTTATTTCTCCAATAAGCATGAGTAGATGGGTTTCTGCAACCATGCCTTTGTCAATACTCATTGCATCCATGACAACATGTAATCACAGTTTCATTTAAATTCATGAAGCTGAGCTCCCATATGTGAACTTAACGTGGAGATTGAGGAATACACTTGCTTCGCCAGTCATTCCTCAATCAATGGTCGCAATGTCAGCATGTGCAATATTCAATAAACAATTATGCAATCTTGCCTCAAATAGACACTGTATGGTAAAATATCTGATCATGTTGTGTACATCCTAATAATGTACAGTACGTCTTTCAACACAGTCTTTTCCACAAATGGGCATCCACTCATGTACCAAGGAGCAGTTCTTAATTGTAGATTGGGCGAGCTCTCAGGCCAGTGCCCATTACAACTTGTGTGTCTCTTTTCAAGGATACCATTAAATCCATCTTGTTTACCCCAAGCCTGCCGTGGGTGATGTTATGTAGAAATCCTTTTCTAACAGCCGCAGGAGTTCGGCCCAATAGCCATATTTCCTCAGGTGCAGTAACCTCTGAACTGCGTTGACATAATAGGAGTCAAGTTTCATCACCAAGCGGCATTTCTGGCATACAGTGTGATTTGCATTCTTTAAGGGGGCCGTGTTATATCAATGCAGAAGAATGTCAAACGACAAGACAACGGAGCTCTGTGACATTGCTCCGTACTCTTCCGGTCAAAAGTACTGTTCTGAGTATTTAATGAGATAGCACAATTAAATTAAGTAACAGCCACAATGGACCCAGCAAACCTACCATAAACCATGTTATGTTAAAAAGATTTTAAGACAATGGTTGCAACAGAACAAATGATTGAAGAAAATTGTGAAACAACTTTTTTATGTCTTATTGTTGCACTTTATTGTTAGCAGTAAATAACGACATCTCATACTAATTAATGTCTGGATAGATTTATTGTTGTATTTTTCTACCTTTCAATTTTAATAATGGCGTGCTATTCATAGTGTTGAAAACTTGGTGTAGCCAGGTGCTATAAGCTGGAAGTCTGAGTAAGATGTAACTTTTAGTTGAACTCTGCAGCTGCTGCATTGACCTGCTAAGTTGTTTTCCATTCGTCACACTCATGTGTTATTATGATGTTTTTTTCCATATGCAGCTTGTACTTCTCTGCTTCAAGTAATGCTGTGGAATAAAGAATTCTTCTGCTGCAGTTGGAGGTAGTCTGGTGTCATGGCTGATTTGTAGATTTTGAAACCAGAAGCTATGAGTTAAGAGACTAGCTCTCCACTTACCTTTCGGTGTTTTTGGGAAAATCTGCCAAGATGTAGAGCACCCTCCGGCGGTTTGATTCACTGAGACATGAGTAGACTAACTTTTAACTGGCAATGAAAGTATTCTGGGAGTAAAATCGGACACGTCATGATAGCATGTACCACTTCCCAGCTTTCAATCTGGCACTATGTCAGCCAGGTCCTCAGTATCTGACTGTCAATGACCACACTTTGCTGCCCACCACCAGTGGCGAGTTCACTTGAAGTTAGAAACTCCGTTATGTGAGAATGCATACCCAACACATCACTTTGTAAATAAAACACTGCTGATCCTCATACTCTGCTACATAAGCCACAGGGAGCAGGAGCTGCCCCTCTCTGCCTACCTCCTCTATGAAGAAACATGCTGTAAAGAAAGTCAGGTGTCTCTTCTTGCAGAGACTCAGCAGATCCCTTTCACAGTCAACGGTTGGGTCACTATCAATTGAGGTACACTGTAAGTAGCAAACCTTTTGGTCGCTTGTTCATATTAGGGTGAGATGAGGTCGATATCTAGGACGGCGTGGGAGTCCAAGTTGGGGGGCTACTACCGTTGAGTCTGGATTGCACTGGTAGCCATTTTTTGCATGCACACACACAGTCTCTCATCTCTGTTTTGAAAGCCCTAAAAAATTTGATTATTTTACTAAATTTAGACCTTAATTATGATGTCAGTTGGACGAGTGTCCGACCGACAGTGTAGCGGAAACGGACCACCTGACAAGGAGTCGGAGGTCCCGCTTCGACAATTATGATGCGACCGCCTTCACGGCACACGGAAAGTGTATATTTTCTATTAAGGCTTGTGCTGCAGGTTGCAGCCCCAGGCTCAATAGAAAATATACACTTTTAAAACATCCCTGTACTGTGTGGCAGGGACCATGCGGTACATGCCACATTTGTCATACAACATACCTTTACCAGGACAATGGAAGTTTAGGCACAAATTAGGAAATGGCAGTATACGTACTTCATGAGCCAAGGTCCAGACACAATCTTAGGGCCTAATTAAGATTGCGGAGAATTGATTTTTTTCCATCAGGGTGACAGAGTAAACTACTCTGTCACCCTGACGGAATACCTGTACTCTGCATTTAGAGATGGCTGCCAGCCCTGACTTCATCGCTAGTCATTGGCAAGAACTGCTGTTATGGCGGTTCCTGTCTTTGTTAAAAAAGGGTGTATGGTGTTACATGTAAATCTCCAACAGCCCGTTCTATGTCGGTCCTTCAGAGAAGTATGTGAGTGACGGAGCTGGGCCAAGCTTCGTTGCAGACATACTTAAGTTCCACTTGCCAGCATATCAGGCGAGTGGACCTTCAGTTTGATGGATAGGGTACACCTTCATACAAGCCTGTAGTCATGAGGGCATGGCCTGCTCCATTAAAGATATTGAGGGAAACTTGCCAGATGGTTTAGGGTGTTTTATTACATGGGATTATATTCCTCCTTTTTAGGTTCACTAAAGATCCACATGTTTCTTCGTCTGTATTGTGCATTACACCTTTGGTATTGTAGCTTTTTTCTCCCAGTCTACCATGTAAATAAATGGTGACTACTCACAGGCACTTCAGTAGAGCTCATGGAGACAGTATGCAGGACAGTGCAAGGGACAGAATGATAAGCTGGTTGAGACATACATGCCTACACCTTCCTTTTTCCCATTAGGGAGCTGATCAGAAATGGGATGCAATTTTAAAGGGTAATTCTGCCCTTCCCTACCCTGGGGTTAATGATACTGGATACATTGGTATCTTCTGGGGAGGGAAAAAACTTTGCATAAAGGAGAGTTACTGTAGAATACCTCACCCAATTGCTCCAATAACTCCTCATTTCTCTCCTTGTCTTTTCTTGCTCTCTTTACCCCTTTCGCTTTCTCCCTAAGAAAGTAACGGCAAAGAGAGAAATAAGGTACCCTTTTTTTGCTCGTCCTTTCTCTCAGTGCTTCTTACTTTTGGAGTGCTTCACATATTACAAGATACTAGCCAAAGTGATCTTTAGTATTAAACAGAGACCAGCTTTAAAATGCATCATATAAATAGCAATCTGTTCTAAGCTACACTTTGAGAGACACCTTGTTTTAAATTGGAATGCGGCTGGGTGCAACATTAAATTAGCTGGGGGGTGGAGTGACCATGTGGACACTGTCACGTGACTCTACTTGCTTGCTCCTCGGGCAGGCCCAAAGAAGCCTAAGTGTTTGCCGGGCTGATGAGCTGATAGGCCTGAAGCCTGTGAGGTCATCAGCAGGCAAAGACCTAGGTTAAAGGCCCAGTCTCCACGCCCTGATGGCGTGGAGGTAAAGTTAGCTCCGGGTGTTCTAAATACAAGCCCGGTATCACTAAGCCTCCATGTCAATCAGAGAGTGGAGAGCTTGTCAGGGTGGGACCCACCCGGGACCCACAATGTGACGAGTCGGGAAAGGGTGTGACAGGCGGGACACCAAGGAATCAAGTCTGCGCAGATTCAACTTGAGACTGCTTCCCATGTGTGCATCTGCAGCAGTGTCAATCCGGAGTGGAAGCCATTTTATGAACAGTCTGCAACTCGAGTCAGACTGCATGTTTGTCGGAGGCAGTCTGATTCAACATTACTGCAGTGCCGGCAGCAGCTAGTCCTAATGGTTGCTTGCCGCTGAGCACAGCACTGCAGGTTGCTGTCCTGAGTAGGACTTGTGCATGTCGTTATGTGAACTCTGGACTTGAGCAGTTCACCAGGTAAGGCCCAAGCAGCCATTTTTTTTAACTTATATAGGCCTGTTTAGGGCCTTGTCCCATGGATGGACATCGGGGAGGAGGACAGACACTGCATTGTCTCATCATCTGCTCTGGCGCCATGCAGCAATAAGTTTTGTGTTGCACTAAATAGGACCTATTCTATCTGTGACAATGGCATTTATTAATACTAGCTGGTGAACAGTGGGTATGTATTGTTTCTTGCAATTTTACAGGTTTCAGGAGTCAAAAGCAGGGCACTTGTGGAACACATAGGTAAAAGGGAGAGGTGGGGCATTTGAGCATACAGGCAGCCATGACCACAAACAGTTTGTATTTGCTTTCTGTTTGCGGTGAGCCAGAGAGATCATTTCCCATCTATGCAAAGCTCCTCTCTGGGGGCTTGAGTGATACACCTCTCATTCCAAATGTATTATTGTGTTTGTCCCATGTGTTAATTAATGGTTTCCACGGGCCTCCATTGCAGCTTGCATGGTCACGTTATTATTTGCTGTGGTCTCTCTTTGCCTGTGGAATGGCGAGCTCGTCCTGTCCCGTGTGTTAATTGTTTCCAGGGGTCTCCACTGTTCATGCTGGGCATCTAATCTCAAGGACCACCAGTGGTCTCCTGTACTTTCTTTCTGCCTAAGCCTCGGTAGCACTCTTGCTTCCATGCTTCCTTCTCTTCTTCCTTCTCTTCCTTCCTTCAAGCCTTTATCCCTCTCTTGCTTACTTTCCTCCCTTCCTGACTCTATTTCTCCCTTGCTTCCCTTCCTCCCTCCATGCATCTGTCTCTCCTTTACTTTCTTTCCTTCCTTCATGGCTCTAGCATTCTCTTCCTTACTTTACTCCTTCCATGCCTCTACCTCACACGTTTCCTTTTCTTTCCCCATGCCTCTGTCTTTCTCCATTAGTTTCTGACCCCACCATGACTTTTCTCCTTGCTTCAAAACTCTCTCCTTTCGTCCTTCATATCTAGCTTCCTCTGTTTCCTTTATTAAACCTTCTTTCTCTCGTATCTACTTCCTGCCAGTTCAATCTCCTCCTTCCCTCGCATGTTCCTGCCCTCCCCTGTACAAGACAAGGCTGCCCCTTTCTCCAAGTTCCGATAGTTCCCCTGGCCACTGAGTTCAGGCACTGGATGGGAAAATATGTCCAGCTTTTGTCTCGCTGGTGTAAACAAAACTTGAGCTGTTCAGAGAAAACTGACACAAACTGCAATCAGTATGAAAGGCCAAACTGTACTGTAAAATTTGCACACTAAAGTGACTAAACAATTTTAATTTTGTAAAATATTGAGTATTTTTCATGTGTTGAAATATTTCAGGTCTACACTGTCACAATTGCATTATGAACTGTCTTTCTTCATCAAATATGCTTTAAAATGCATGATTTTCCCACTGTTTTAAAAAGAAAATCTGGGACGGAGAAAACCCCAGATTTCCCCATATGACAGTTGTGCTCACTCGCTTCTCTTGCGACACAACATGCATCTACAACTTCTACGCCTCACCACTTTCAAATGTCACCAGCCATCACTGCTTTAAATAAAGCAATCAGGTTTTTAAAATGCAACCTGTTTCCCTTAAAGGAAAACGGGATGCTTATTAAACTAAAAACAATAATGAAGGACAACAAGAGACAATCCTGCAGATTGCCCTTGATGTCATGTCCTACTACCTAGGCTTCTCTCTCTATAGGAACAGTACCCTCTTGTTAGATTCATAAATATGACACCCCTGACTACCAGACCTCAGATCACGTCTGGACTGGAGGGAGGACTGAAGAGGACCACCCTGCTGTTCCCTGGACCTGGCAAGAGAGGCTGCACCAACCGGTGGACTGCACCTGCTGATCCTTGGGCTACCAAAGAAAGGACTGTACCTCTGGCGCCTCACTCATAAAAAAGTCACTACAGAACCCCATACAGTGGAGGTGAACTCCAAGGGTCAGTTGGATGACTTCTTGTTACACAAAAGCTGAAGGAGCCTGCCTTGGCAAGTCACTAGCTACAATTGCTTGTCTCCGCTGACTGACTGCCGACGTGCAGTGCAGGAGCCTGAACCAGACACTCAAAAATTGAGCCTAAGTCTGCTGGACCTGGGAGACTCATTGGAGAACAGATTGGTCGCCCTAGATGGACACTAGCATTTGCCAAAGGGAACTGCTGATTTGCATGTGACTCGAGACCAGCATTCCAGTAACAACAAAGAGGAATTCTAGGGACGTTGATCCCTGTTGCCAAAGTTGCCGCAAAAAGACAATGGACTGAGGAGTAACCCCAGAAAGCCCTCCATCGACCTCACAGCATCCTCCGCATCTTATAGTATTTTCAGCATCCTGTATCCCTTCAATCAGGATCACTCATATGAAGTCTATGGAGGTTTGCCAATAGAGCCTGGCACTGGACTCGATACTGCTTTGGTGACAAGGTAACTGCTCTACACATCCTTACTGGCCCCACTGACCTACTCCCTGCCATAGCTGGTCTCCTAAAACGGGCTGGAATAGCCGAACACAACTTTACAAAAGCTTTACAAAGTGTTTAAAAATTCCGCTTACCCATGCTTGATGGAATTTTGTGCATTAAACATTGATTTACGATTTAATAAAAAATCTATATCTTCGTAACCCTTTGGTAAATTTTGTTCGTCTTGGTGTCTAAAAATTCAGGAAACGATGCGATTATGCCACTTCACGTAATTAAAAACCCTTTGGGGTAAACATGTTCCTCAAATGGTGCAATTTGCAGTAACAAATTACAGTTACATACATCAAAAATTGACTTGAGGACGCATTTTGCACTAAAATATAGCTTGAAATGATGGATGTTCATTGCACATAATTACATGTAATTTCACATAGTTTTGCCGTAATGTTGCATAATTGCCAAAAAGCAAATTACTCAAATTGTGCAGCACACCCATAGACAGTAGTTTATCATTGCCTGGGCCCTCGTGCAACTAGAACTGCTGAACTAATGATTGGTACACCCGCTAGCAGCAGAGTCAAGAGGAAGAAAAAAAGGTGGGGATAAAGGAGGGAGGGGTGAGCTAGCACAAGAAAAGGAGAGTGTAGTAGTTGTTGAGCTAGGTCTGGCAGAGGAAAAGAAGATGCAGGGGTGAAGGAGGAGAGGATAGCTGAGGTGATTTGGGATAATCACACCAAGAGAGAGAGAGTGGAGGGGCCAAGTACGACCTCCCTTACAAGAATATAACACACAACAGGCGCTTAAGTCAATGAAGTGCACAACCTATTCACTTCTTGAGTAAACTGCAGGTTTCCAAAAGAAATTTAAGGGTCACCTCACCTACTCCTTATATTGGCATGCTTCACCATTGGTGCCATATCCACACCAAAGTAGGTGGCTACAACTTTAGTGAAATCGACCAATGTGCAGGAGTTCTGATAAAAATCAGTTGTACATTTGCAGGGATCTAGATTACTGATAAAAAAAACTTGGGGTGTACCCCTATGGGATACTCCACTTTACTGGTGGGAAACCCCAGATATGAATAAAATATCTATCATGTGGATGTCAGATGAGATACAATGAATCATCCCTCCACTCCGAATTTGCCTACATGTTCAGCCTTCTCATATGCCCTTATGGGACAACAGCTTTCATCTGGGCATAGGGTGACCAGATGCTCAAATCAAAAAACCAGGACAAGTCATAGACATAGAAGTAGGACTGACAGAAGTACCCAGGGCTTTAAGTGTGATGAAAAAACAGGGTGGGGAGGATCTCTCAAGGGCCGTGGCTGATGTAATTAAGACTTGGCTTAAAGTACATAAGGTAAAGAAATCTGTGCCAGCATAGTGTCCCGCCAGAAAAATGTGCTGCTTCTGTCATTGTATCCAGATAAATAATACGAGTAACAATACACATACAACAACCCAGGACTATTAGCATTGTCAATTGTTGTTAGCTGCATAAGCTAAATAAGCAACAACTTTGGCTTCGTTGTACATAACATTGAAAATGCTTCAGTTCTGAAATGATGAGACTGAAATAACTATAACGGGTCTCTTTGAAGGCAGTGAAGTGAGGTACTGCTGTAGCAGTAAGATTATTTTTGTCACCTATTTTTGTCACCATGAGGGAAAAAATGGAGAACCCAATAGAGACCCGTCGCATTTGCCCGGTCCCAGACGTAACCACATCCTGCTGGCCTGTGAACAGGTGGCCTTCAGGCTTGATGCAGATCCCCGTGGTCGGTGCATTAATGCACTGAGCTGCTCGACTGGCTGGCTTTCCACTCCCCGTTGTGACACCTCCTGGCCGGCTGGCCCTTCTCGCTGTGCCTGGCTCACACGGACTACTCACACTGACTTCAGAAGTACAGCAGGCGCACCAAGACACTATTTAAAAACCGGGGCATTTATTTGTTTATCCCGGGCGCTGCGCAAAAACCAGGACATTTCTTTAATTTGAAGCAAAGTGTCGGGACACTGGGACACTGCTCCAAAAACCGGGACCACCCGGGGAAAACCAGGACGTCTGGTCACCCTATCCAGGCATCAGCTATAGTTGGTATCCCAGCTCCAAATTCTATCACACCATGCATCACACTAAAGAATGCAAACATGTTTTGAACTGGTTTGGCTGGATTTCTTTTTTGGAGACTCTCTTTATAGGTTACTAAAGGGTCATGGAGGTGATGGGGTGCCCTTTAGTCACACAACTATCAAGGAATAAGAGCCATAGATAAACCTATCAAACTCTTGTCAGTCCATTACCTGCAGAGAGGCTTTATAGGGAGCTAAGCCACAACACCATATACCTTCTCTCCACTATGCTTGGTATGCAATTTAAGCACGACTGTTTATCCTGTTGCCACATAAAAAAAGGTGGACTTCAGCTCTTAATGATTCTGACTTGACCCTTGTCTCGGCCCTACTCTGGCCTGTGAATACCTGAGACACAGACAGTGGAATTGGGTGCGTAGGAGGCTCTACATGGTATTTCATTTTTCTCAATGATGCCTCACTGTGTTGTGTTTTCACTGCTAACCAGATTTCTAATAAATGTCCGCAGACACCTGTAAAATGTATTGCCAAGTTTTTCCCCAGTACAATGCGTTGGCCTCTCTACCCATCGAGAATAAAATAACTGCAATAAATGCCCAAATGACTTAGAAAAAGAAGCCAAAAGACACAACCATAAAAATACACTTCAAAATCCCCAAAGGAAATATACAACTGAGTTTCATTTTTGTGGGACCTGCATGACCCTGAGGGCGTATGGAATTTTGACCCCCTTGCCCCATGGGGGTGTGGCCAACAGTTTGAAGACCACTGGTTCAGTCCGTATATTTTGAATATAATTGTGCAATACATGCCAACATTGAAGAACAGGCAAGTCAGAGACTGGAAAAAAAAAAAAGGGGGAATGGATTTTCCCCATTGATTTATATTGAGGAAGATGCATTTTTAGGCATAGACAGCTAAAATTAGCCAATTTTTGGCTTCAAAAACTGGTTCTCCTACCGAAGGTAGGTCTTTTGACACATATGTAGTGCTTTGTGCATTGGAGTTACTTGCGTTCCTTTTATGGTTTTCTTTTTTCCCAAATTCCCTTTGCCCTCTTAGTATTGTATTGGGATGGTCTGCTACCGTTCTCTACAGTCTGTTATTTTGGTTGGGTTGACTTGAATGATTATATGATACACAGAACCCGCTTTGGGGTAGTTCTTTTAAATGTCCTCTCCAGGCTGTTTACCAGAGATAGCCTTTGTGTAGAGTGATGCTCCTAAAATCAGGGTAGTCTACAGCCTAGAGTACCCACAACAGAGTCACAAAGATGTGTGAGCAATCTGCACCTGGTTATCAACATCCACAGTGACCAGGAAAGAGACAAAAGGTTAATCACCCTCTAAAGGACCCTGTACACCATGACAACAGGTACTCTAGTCCCACCCTTGGACCCCCTCTGCCCCTGCCCCACCCTCATCTCCCAATGGGACTGCTACTGGAAGACTGATCATAGCTCCTCTTATTGAAAGGTCCATTTGTATTTCTACAGGAGCTTTGTCTCCTCTGTCCTCACTTCTATGTCTAGGTCTTCTCCTTCCAGCTCTGGACTATCAGCAATACACCTACACTGTCTGGGAACACAACCTCACTAACATCTTTTAAACAAGAATAGGATTATAACTCCCACATATAACTCAGAGGCCTCCATTACTCTGGGTCATTCTAACACACAATGTATGTAACACACAAGCTACCTGTACAAATATGTTCAACATACACTAGGGATATGAGCTGTAGGTACCTTTGTGTCTTTGCTGTAGAAACCACCTAAATTGGGATTAGGTAACATCGTGACTGCATGTTGGCAAGATGCTCTCAGCCAGTGCCAAATAACTCACTTTTAGGGCTTGAAATAACTTTTAGCCAGTGATATTAGGACAGTGAGGGAAGATCATTAAAGCAGGCATTTCCCTAAAGAATGGGTCAGTCTCACCTCCCCAGTCTCTACATAGACCGTTTACCAAACCTGGGATACCCAGTACTGGGCTTATAAGGGCAGCCCTAGGAGTGACACACACGATCCGGCTCTTAATGTTTAAATGATCTGCACACATGAGCTGGCATGTTTAAATAATCTTCCCATTACATAGAGCTCAACCTAACGTCATTTCTTTCTACAGCTTTACATCCTCAGATTGCATGCTATCTCATAAAGCCTCCCCCTACTACATTCATCAACCCACTTGAAATATTTACCTTGACTTACAACTCTTAATTGATTCCTCTCCTTCCTTTTCTCATAGTGACTGTCTTGTTATCTTCTATCCTCTGCATTCAACCTCTTTTTGGTTGTAGCCTCTCTATCGCACGCTGAAGCTCTTTTTAAAACATATGGCACTGAGAATAAGTTTTGAATTAGATAAGGAATACTGTATCCAATTAAAGTATTATAAAATATTTGCGGAAAACATAGTATATAAAACACCCGAGCACTATCTACAGTTCCTGTTAGAGCACAGAGTAAGGCACTGTATTCTCTTTCTGTGATTAGGAATTCTCCCTTTAAAAGTATATTCCACCAGATGGAACTCCACCAAAAATTCTTCAGGTAATTGTCATTTGTGTAACGGTGGATCACAAGATCTTTCTCACGAATTATTAATTTGTCCAAAACCGATCTTGGTAGAGGTTCAGCAACGATTCATAAAGCCAATCCGCTTAAGATACAATGGTATTTTAGTTCAAGATTTAATTACGGCGTGTAAGTCTCCCTCAAATGAATTTTTTTGCTATGACTTGTTTAAGTTTCTAGAGAGATTTTTAAAACTGTTTTAAAAGTGCACAACTTTAAATTTTTTAACTCATGTATTATGTACCTGCGGACCCCAAATTGCAATAACCTGTTTAAGCTTATAAAGAGTTTTTAAAGTCGTTTTTAAAAAATACAATTATCTATGTTCTATATTTCTGTATTTTTTATTTGTTGACCTCAGTTGAGTTCTGAATAAAATAAAATGTATTATGATGGTGCCTATCGCATTCCTGCTATTGTTTCACATGCCAGGAAGAGTTTTTGTTTTTTTACAACTTTTTTTAAAGACTTATTTTGTTGCTTTTTTAAAGTAGTATTTCCTCCTATTAACATTTTATCTGATTTAATGAGGGTAGAGTTTTGTATTTTTTCATAAAACCTTTAGAAAAAAATGAAATAAGTGAATGTAAATGTCTAGCAACTTTTGTAACTTCAAATTAGCGTGATCTAAGTACGCCCCCTGTGCACCCACATTCTTTTATTCTATGTTGTAAAATGACACACATCCATACCTAGTGGTGTTTTAGCACTAGCACATGTTATATTTCATTTCTAAACCATTGTTGTACATTTTGTTTTTCTGAAAAAAAGCATTCTAAATACAAATACAAGCCATTGTTGAAGAGATATGATTGCATGTAAGACGATGGGCAGTTGTTGATGTTCTCTTTGCACTTAAGGATGTTCACTTCCACCAGCAGATGGCCTGGTAGTCATCTTTTGCAGCCTTCTTCTACCTTCTGAGACAGCAGGCTGTTCAACAAGGCATCATTGGACCTTTTTGAAGACTTGCTTGCACACAGCATCTCCAGCGCGCAGTTCCTAAAAAATATAGCAATTACAATGAGAATAGTTCATACCCCTGCCACATAAAAATTAAAAGAGTTTGTTTTCATCAGAAAATGTACAAATACAGAATTAGTTTAATCAGATTCCGCATCTACTCCACTTGCGGAAAAGTATACTATGAGACGCAGATCCTTTCCAGATCCCTCTGGTGCCTTCCAAGTTACCCGAGCTTATGAGTGTTAGAATATCCTTGCAGCCCATTCATATAAATATAGTCATCTAGCACTCTCCCCTATGCTGAATTGTGCCCAAATAATTTGAACAACGAGTACTTAAGAGATATTTTTTAGTACAATCGATTTGAATCCAAGAGTATTTGAATATTCTGTGATTATGCCACATACTTGAATAGGTGAGGCCTTCATGAATGTTCAGTTAGTATTCATGATCTAGCAGCACCCCGTCATAAAGTAACACATGGGTTTGTTATCAATGACACCAAGGGTTAAATTAAAGTCTGGTGTTCTGAGGACTATCAGTGTTCGGGGACGCAGCAGTGGTGGTGCAGCCACTGCTGCACCAGCCGTTTGACCGCCCAATTAGGACTTCGGTGGTCAAGCCGCCATTGCGCCACCACAGCCACCAGGGAATGCTGTTCCCTGGTGGTAGCAGTGGTCAGGGACTAAGTAATATGCTGGTGGTGCCGCTGCAGCACAGCCATGAATATTACAAGTTTCAGGACCGCCAGCAGTGACATTATGGTCTTTCTTCCATGAAGAGGCGGGCAGTCCTGAAACAAAGGGGGCCCTGCAAGGCCCCCTGTTGCCCATATGCATGGGGATGCATGCAGGGGGGCACAACATGTGTCCCCCTGTGGGCATGCACCCCAGTTTCATGCTTTGCAGGAACTGTTTTAAGCATTCCCATTACAGTGCCCATTTTCTGAGGCAATGCTGTGGGACTGCCAAAAACAGGCCACCAGACATGAGGAAACTCAATCTGGCGGGCGGTGCAAGCACAGTATTGGTCATGCGGGAGTGGGCTGCCGGCATGGCGAGAGACTTGAATTTTAAAGAAATCCAAGGACAAAGGTGACCATGCCAGACTAGCAGGAGTCCAGGAGGAGGAATGAAAGACAATACAAGTGGTCATGGAGGATTGACGGGCAGGTGCGGAAGGAGGGAGTACATGTCCACGCAAACAGACACAATGACCGACCCTTTGGGCTGGACTAGCAGGCATTAGTCTTGTAAAAGGTGCTCCACAGAGGGGGGAGAGACATTGCTAACATGTTGTTATGATGTTGTTGCTGGGATACTCAATTAAAACCTACAGTTTATTTTAAGAAGGATGCAGATACTGGGACTTCATACTTGAGGGACATACTGAGGTGGGATGACATCGCTCATAACACCAATACCACCCATGGTAAAGATTTTGAGTTTTAATGTTAGAGGTCTCTTCGCTCCAGCAAAGCATGTAGCACAGCTCATGCTTTTCAGGGAACTGAATTGTGGTGTCTGCCTCTTACATGCCCAACACCTCTCAACACATTCATTCAAACCATACTCTCAACCATCGCAACAACCAACCGATGAAAAAGACAAGAGAGAACAAAACCAAATAACTTTAGGCAAAATATACTGATAGATAGACAAATAAAGCAAACAATCTGGCAGTGAAGTATTTTCCAAGGTTCAATTCCTTTGCATGCATATAGTCAACAAATGGTTTCTTCAGTTGGTTGTTGGGATGGTTGAGAGTATGGTGTCAATGAATGTGAGAGGTGCTGGGCATGTTAAGTGCATTACTGGGCCATTGATCTGGTGCTAAACTGTATGGGATATAGTCCTTTTTGTGATTTTTAGTATTGCTATCATGTTGTACACTGTGATATGTATAGATACATGTATTTTTATATGATATTTACAATAAATAATGTATAGATCTTTTGTTACAAAAAAAATTTCCTCCTCTGGAAGAAGTCATTTATGATTTTCTTTAGGTCTGATTAGAAAATACTGCTTGTGCGATAGATATACACACATTACGATGCAGAGGATGACGTGGTAAGCATCCTTTAAGTACGGCGAGATATTCCACCAATATATTTCTTACAGGCAGTCTGTTTGCTCTTTAGATACATGTAGTGGTTTCCCTGATTTTCTGCCTGTAAATTGGGTACCCAGTGGTCCTCTTTTTTGACTTATTTATTGACATTCATAGAGAAGGTCAAACATACCATTATAGACTACCTATGCACTAACAACACAACTGGAACAACAATGTCACTCTGGTGGAACACATTGAAAGCTGTGACGGGTGGAATTCATCTCACTATACCAGGAAATGATGGAATAAAAAGTGAGAACTGGAGAAGAGGGTTGGAGACATCGAAGGGGCCCACCAGTAATCTGTCGTTCGATACGTCTGGTGCCAACTCTCACCCGACTACAGCTAAAAGCTTTGGATATGGATAGGGCTAACTTGCCCTCCTGCACCTTCAACAATAATAATACAGAGGGGGCAACGGGGGCAACTGCTAGCCTGTAAATTGCAGGGCAAAAAGCAGAAAAGTCCACTAGAGCAACTTGCCACACACACGAGGGAGCCCATAAGGGATAATGTAGGTGCAGCCAATAGGTACCGCTGTTTTTCACGCAGACCTATATGTAACGGTTGCACCACAGTTCGCTAATGTACAATTTTATCTTGACGACATCCCTCTGCATTCCCTTACTCCACATCAGACCACAGTTTAGAGGTTGAAATCGCAATAGCAGAAGTTATTTCAGAAATTTCACAGCTTTGCACTCAGAAAGCACCAGGCCCTGACAGCTTTACTGTGACCTTCGATAATATATTTTGATTTTGCCCCGCTAATTAACACCGCTGTACAATACCTTCACCGGCAATGGCACCGTCACACTCACTATATGTGAAGCAGACAACACTGTTATACCCAAACCCAAGAAAGATCCCAAGCAGTGCTCATCCTATCTTCCCCTATCATTACTGGATGGGGACACAAAGATTTTCACTGGAATCCTGGCACAATGCCTTAGTCCATATGTGGAAAGCTTGGTGGACTGGATCAAACAGGTTTTATCCCAGAGAGAGGATGTAGCGATAATACCAAACAAATAATAAACATGCTAAATAAAGTGAACATACTCAGAATCCTACCTTTTTACGGTTGGTCGACGCTGAAAAGATCTTTGGTTGTGTCCAATGGCTGTTCTTTTGGGTATACTAAATAAGATTGGACTGGGATCCAGGTTCCGGACTTGAATGCTAAGTAGCTACAGGATGTACGAATTGGGAACCATCCTGATAAACTGGCCTTATACACAGATGGTATAAGGGTACAAATCTTAACCCCTTAAGTGCAGCCGTCGGCAATGGCTACACTCCCTCCTCATTGTGTCTATCAGGTATTGACCAACACTGGAGAAGGTTAGAAAGGCCTCTAGTTTTTTTCCACCGAGGCTCAAGCTGCTTAGGGAAGAGCTTCCCGAGCAGTCTGAGCTTTTTTGATGTTGTTTGGCATCAGATCAGCGGACAGGGCATGCTAACGTCATAACATTATAAAAGTGAAAGTAAAATTAGCCGAATTGAATGGGTGCTCAGGGGCATATCTCAGCACCGGAGCACTGATTCTTATGGTAGAGGTATTGTTGGACAGCCCAACTAAACACTAGGCCTTGGGGGCCAACTACCCCTCCTGTTACCTCCAGTAAGTCCCACACATTAGGATTGCTGAGAAGTTGTCAAAGGCCACGCCCCCTTTTTCCACCACTCTGTAAATGTGCTTCCCGGCATACTACTAGTTGTTGGATAACGTCACCTTGGCTCCAGAGGGACCTTGGGGGCCAAGAAATCCTCCTGGTACCTTCTGTAAGTCCTCCACAGTGGAATTCCTGAGAGCTGCTCGGAAGCCCAGCCCCCTTTCTTAAACCACTCTACAAATGTGACTGATCATTAAAAAAAACCTTAGAAATTCACTAAAAACAAGGAGTACAGGGATGTTATAGTTAGGGGCCGATTTTACTCATACAAAACCAGAGAAATTTACCTGTATAGTTAGCTGAGTTAACTATAACTGGAGGCCCTGCAATGCACTGCTTATGACCTCACATATTTTATCACTCATGACATGGTCGCTGACTTCACTGATGACATCATTGAGGACATCTCAAATTACATCACTGATGACATCATCCAGTGACTGAGTGTTTTAAAAAAGTTTATGAGTGTTAAATATATATACCGAGGTGTATGGGGGAATCAGTGGGTGTATGAGTGACTGTATGGATGACTGAGTGGGTGCATGTCTGACTGTATAAGTGAGTGATTAGGTTTCTCAGTGAATGTATGGGTGGGTGACTGGTTGTGTGAATATGTGTATCTGTCTGTCAGTTGAAGTCCAAGTGGGTGTATGAGTGTGTTAGTAGGTACGTGAGTGGCTATATGGGTGATTGATTGGTAGTTTGACTACCTCTATGGGTGTCGTGGTATCTGTGTTTGTGGGTGAGGAGGTGTGTGACTGCCTGTATGAATGAGTGAGGGGTGAGTGAGTCAGTGGCTGTATGGGGTAGGTAGTGCATGTGAGAGAAGCTGTATGGGTGAGTGAGTGTATGGCAGCCAGCCCACCATCTCCTCCTGGACCCCAGTCACCACCAAGGAGACCATGTCAATCATGAAAGGCATCCACTCAGGAACGCCCACAGATCCTAGCCCCCACACATCTTCCACAGAGCAGCCACCTCCATCGCTCTGGAACTACGGCGCACCATCAATGCAACCCTCGAGACCGGCACCTTTTCTGATGACTGGAAACGCTCAGAAGTCAGACCCCTACTCAATAAGCCTTCAGCAGATCCCACGGATCTCAAGAACTACCGACCCATCTTCCTCCTCCCCTTCATGGCCAAAGTCAACAAGAAGACCGTCAACACCCAACTAACAAAATTCATTGAAGAAAACTCCATCCTTGACCCCTTGCAATCCGGATTCCGCAGCAATCACGGCACTGAAACTGCCCTACTCGATGCCACGGATGACATCCGCACCCTCCTCAACCAAGGACACACCGCAGCCCTGATCCTACTTGACCTCTCCGCAGTGGTCGATACTGTCTCCAACCGCACACTCACCACCAGCATACAGTGAACCGCCCTCGACTGGATCTGCTCCTTCCTCACCAGCAGAACACAAAGAGTCAGACTGCCACCTTTTCTCTCCGAACCCATAGAAACTAATTGCAGAGTACCCCAAGGATCTTCCCTCAGCCCCACGCTCTTCAACATCTACATGGCCCCACTCGCTGCCATCATCAGACAACATGGACTCAGCATAGTATACTACACCGACGACACCCAGCTCATCCTCTCCCTCACCAAGGACCCCATCACCACCAGACTCAATTTCCAGGAAGGAATTCCGGACGTTGTATCCTGGATGAGTAACAGCTGCCTGAAGCTCAACTTGGAAAAGACAGAGGTCTTCATCCTCAGACCCTCTCCCTCTGCATGGGGCAACACCTGGTGGCCCACTGCCCAGCAGCCCCCCACCCCCATGGACCACACCCGTAATCTCAGTATCATACTCAACTCCGCCCTCTCCATGACCAGACAGGTCAACACTGTCACCTCCAGCTGCTTCAACACCCTCTGCATCCTCCGAAAGACCTTCAAATGGATCCCCCCCGAATCAAGGAAGACCATCACCCACGCACTCATAATCAACAGACTGGACTACGGAAACACTCTCTGCGCCGGCATCAACAGGTCTCTGCTCTGCAAACTCCAGACCATAGAGAACACCGCAGCCAGACCCGTCCTTGGCACCCCGTGACACAAACACATCACCCAACACCTGCGGAACCTCCACTGGCTCCTCGTCAAGAAGAGAGTATCTTTCAAAATACTCACCGATGCCTACAAATGCCTCCACAACACCAGACCCCAATATGTCAACGAGAGAATCTCCTTCCACGTACCCAAGAGAAACCTCCCATCCGCAGACCTCGCCCTCGCTGAAACCCCACGCATCCACAGAGCCAGATCAGGTGGAAGAGTCTTCTCCTACATCGCGACCAAGACCTGGAATAAGCTCCCAACCAACATCAGACGCATCCCTTCCCTGAACGTCTTCAGGAAGACACTCAAGACCTGGCTCTTTGACTGAATGCAGCTGCTTACCCCCCCCCCCGTACCTTGAGACCCTCACAGGTGAGTAGCACGCTTTACAATCCCCTGATTGATTGTGTTGGTGATTGAGTGCTTATGTCAGTATGGGTGAGTAACTGGGTATGGGAAAGGCAGTGTAGGTGAGTGACAGGGTATATGAAAGACTGTATGTGTGAGTGAATGTGAGAGTGGCTATATAGATGAGTGCATGCTTCGGTCAGTGAATATATAGGTGTGTGACTACGTGTTACTATTTGTATGAGGAAGTAAGTGTGTGTGTAACTATTTTGGTGAGTAAGTGGCTATGTGATTGACTGTATGGGTGAGTGTCAGGTGTGTGAGTAGTTCTGAGGGTGACTCACTCAGTGTGTGAGTATTTGCATGGGTGTATGAGTGAATATTTAAATGGCTTCATTAGTGAGTGTGTGAATGAGTGGCAATATGGGTGAGCGAGTGGATATGTGTGTAAATCTATGAATCCGTGAGTGGGTGTGTAAGTACTGGTATGGCTCTGTGAACGGGTTTGTGAATGGATGAGTGAGAGTGGCAGTGGGTGTATAAAAGATTCTATAGGGGTGTGAGTGGGTGCGTCAGAAATGCTGTGGATGATGTCATCAGTAATGTCACTGACTATGTCATGAGTAATGTAACATATGAGGTCATAAGCAGTGCATTGCAGGGGCATGAGTTATAGTTAACTCTGCTTACTATAACGGCTGAATTGCTCTGGTTTTGTAGGAGTAAAATCTGCCCCCAACTATAACATCCCTGTAGCCTTTGTTTTTTTAGTGAATTTTTAAGATTTTTTAAATGCTAATTCCTAACCTTAACGTCCCTGTAACCTTTGTTTTTTTTCAGTGAATTTCTATGGTTTTTAAAGTAGTAGTCACATTTGCAGAGTAGTGGAGAAAGGGGGTGGACCTTCAACTAGCTCACAGGAATTCCGCTGTGTAGGACTTACAGGAGGTACCATGAGGGCTTCTTGGTCCCCAAGTCCTTCTGGAGCCAAGGTAATTTAATCACCCAACTAGTAGTGTGCCAGGAAGCACGTTTGCAAATTGGTGGAGGAAGGGGGCATGCCTCTGACAACTTCTCAGCAATGCTGCTTTGTGGAACTTACAGGAGGTAACAGGAGGAGTAGTTGGCCCAGAAGAGGTCCTTGGGGGCCAACTACCCCTTCTATTACCTCCAGTAAGTCCCATACAACAGGATAGCGGAGATCTCAAAGGCAATGCCCCTTTTCTCCACCACTCTGCAAATTAAGCAATCCCTATCTTAGTAGATACAATGCGGTTCTGCTCTTTCATGCAAAACAATTAGTAAATTTAGCCCTGTGCTTCCTAACTAATGGCGCTGACAGATTGCAGCAAAGGCAACATATTTTCTTTAGGTATTATAAAAGACAGCTACAATGTGTGTGCATTAGGTGCCTCATACAGGTATTGTCTTTCATGCTGATGTGCTGTGCCTCTGTGAAGCGTACATTAGGGTCTGGGACTCCTTGTCCACTTACAGCATCATTGTAGAGGTGGCGGGATGGCTGTGTGATTAGAGCATTCTATGCTGAAACAGGCAGTGATCTCCAGATCACAAGTTGGCATCAGCAGGGTGGCCTTCACCTTCCATCCTTCTCCAGCTAGGTAAATTGAGTGCCATGAATTTGAGTAAAAGTTAAAAAAAGTGTTTACAGCTTTTTTTTAATTTTAGAGCTTTATATAGCGCAAACTAGACCCGAAGATATCGGGTATCAGAGCGCTTTACATAGCACCAGTTTCGTTACAGAAGGACACATTCATTTTTGTTAGGCACGGGGAGATTAAGTGATTTGCCCAAAATCACAGGATGTTTAGCGTCGTTGCCGAGACTCGAACCCTGTTCCCTATCTTCTACATCAACTGCTCTAGCCATAAGGCTACATCCTCTCCCCATTCTCTTAGGAACGGCAGAGATTTATTAAAAAACAAGTTGATTTATTTAAAGCAACACTTCGGTGTTGCTTTTCTATAGATATTTGCAGACAACATGCTGAAACAATTGTAAATATCCTGTCTGACAATGTAATAAAGTAGAGCTGTTTAAATATCGTGTCAACTTGTTTCTGAATCTGTGCTACAGATTAAATGTCCATTTCGGGAGCCCTGCCTTTATGAAGGGAAGAAAAATTGGAGGGAGGGCTTAGCACTGCAGTACCTTGTTTAGTGCTGGCCTGAATCCCCTCCGTTAGAGAATTACACTTTTTCACACCGAAACACATGTCTTTCGCTCCCCTGGGCCTTCTCATTTTCTTCCTGTTGGGTGTGAAGCTCGCGCTGCACCTCGGGAGTGATTGGATGTTACCGGCCTCTTGGTGCAGGCCTGCTCCAGCCCTGGCTCCTCACCTCTCGCCTACATCCAGGGCCAGCCGAGCCAAGGCAGCTGCTGCCTGGGAAATGCAATCACACTAATCTGCTCATTGCTCGCGTGGCTCTAATCCCATTAGCACACCTGAAATCACAGTCTCGGTGACAAATGGCCTCTTGTTTCTGCGGCTTTGATGACAGTCCTCAGTAAGAGTATTGCTAATGCTTCCGTGAGGGCTTATAATCATGGAGTAGAGCGAGATACAGTAGCCTTAACAATTCAGAGGCCCCCTCCGACATGGTGTGCACCCCATACCTCCTGTGGGGCTGACAAGAATGTGAGAGGCAGCACTTGCAAAGATCGGTGCCCACCTCTGACAGCTGCTCTCCATTCGAACATAACCAAGATGGTGTCCGATACAGCGCCTTCAACTAAAATAAGCTTTTATTTCAGCTTACCTGCATACTACTTCAAGTGGTCCATGGATAGGCCAGCCGTGCTAGTTACATTATGTGTTAGTGTGTGTGTCTATGATGTGTAGGTGTGTGCATTAGTGGATTAGCGTGTGTGTGTGTCTGTGTCTGTGTGTGTTTGCGTGTGTGTGTGTGCTCACAAGCGTTCATGTGTGTGTATTTGTGGACTCCAATGTGCATGTGTGAGTAGGTGCGTTCATGTGTGAGTGCACGTATGTAAGTACCTGCGAGGATTGGTGCGTGTGTTATCTGGGTTTGTATGGGTAGGTACATGTGTGCGTATCGTGTATGCTTGACTACGTGTGTGCATGTGATCTCGTGTGCAAGTCTACATTCGCGGATGTGTATGTGCAAGTAGAAATAGTGGGACGTGCCGATTCTTATTGACAAGGGTTACTGGGAAAGTAGAGTGCATTGAGAAATGCTAACCATTGTAGCTATAAAAAGAGACCGTTCCGGTCGCAATAAAGAAATGTGGGCGTGCAATTTCGGATGACAGCTGCTACCATTGCCTAAGTGAATTGGTGTGTGTGTGTGTGTGTGTGTGTGTGTGTGTGTGTGTGTGTGTGTGTATTTGTAGATTTATGTGTGCATGCATGAGTATGTGTGTTCATGTGTAAGTGCATGTATGTATGTGCCTGCGTGGATTGGTCTGTGTGTTATCTGGGTTTGTATGGGTATGTTTGTGTGTGTGTATTGGTAAACGCTAGACTACGTGGGACCGCGTGTGCTCATGCGGTTGTGATCTGGCCTCTGTTCGCTGATGTGTACATGTGTGCCCTGCGTGTATATAGAAAGATGGATGCTGTAGGCATGGACTGTGCATGATCTCTTGTAACCCGACAGCACTGATTATCCAAGAACACTCTCCCAGGTGCCTGTGAGCACGGGGATAGCCACACAGAAACCACTAATAGGGCCCACACTTCTAAACACAAGTTTCCACCAAGCGCTCAGTAAGGACCGACCAAACAAGTCACTTCACAGGCAGACTGTCTGGTGTGAGGTGTCACCGTGGGAACTTTGCAAGTGAAGCCCCAATTAACAGCACCACATGGGTATTCCCCACTATCAAATTATCTATAAGGGGGCCCACGACCCTCCCCTGATAGAGGAGTTGAGGGAAGGAAGATAGGCACTGTTCGCATGCACACACTGATGAATGTTTCATCTCGTACACGGTTAGGCAGCTATCCCCTTAACACACTTGAATACTTCATCTCCTGTAAGTCTCAACGCAAAAATCTCCACAATAACACGAGGGCACATATTCTGGTACCCAATACACTGTGTTTGACAACATCAACTTCCAAGGCCTGCAAGTAGAAATAGGGGGTCTCGTCGATTCTCATTGACAAGGGTTACTGGGAAACAAAATGTGTTGAGAAAGGCGAACCTTTGGCGCGATAAAAAGAGAAGTTTACAGTTGCAATAAAGAGATGTGGGCGTGCGATTTCGAGTGACATCTGCTACCGTTGCTAAAGTGGTTGTGACCATGTCGAATATGGCCCTCCGGTTTTAGAACAAAATATTATCCCGTCAAATTTGGTTGTATCCTGCAAAGGCTCCTTGTGTGCGCTGACACCACTGAAAAAGTGACTATGCTGGATGGCATAACCCGTGCTTATTTTTTTCCTCGTTTTTTGTACCCAATACACTACGTTTGACAAAATCTACTTCCAAGGCCTGCAAGTAGAAATAGTGGCATTGAAGAAATGTGGACGTGCGATTTCGAGTGACAGCTGCTACAGTTCATTAAGTTCATGTGTCCACGTCGAGTACGGCCCTTACGGTTTTAGAACAAATTATTTGCCCAGTCATATTTGGTTGTATCCTGCAAAGGCTACGTGTGCCCTGACGTCACCGAAAATGCAACGGAGCTGTATGTTACAACCTAAACTTTGTTTTATTCAATATTCTGCAGGAGTTGCTGATCCAGCACAACTCCTGCCAAGTATATATACTTTTTTTTACTGCTTTCTTGGCTCTGGGTGGTCCCTGTTGGACCCCCCCCCCCCCCCCCCCCCAAGAGGCATAGGGGGTCAGGGTGCCTCTACCCTGCCCCCTTCTCTTTTTTTACAATCTTTTATCTTTTGACTCTGTTTAACCGAGTCACAAGGTGGCTGCCAATAATTCCTGGTTTGAAGTGTTATCAGTCAATTGGGTCTCAGGAACGAGATCGGGAGGGTTTGTCGTACTTTAATCTTTGTGACCGCGTAGGGGACAGGGCCCTACCCCTGTCTATCTTGGTATTAGCAAACCGCAAATGGTAAATGCGGCATGTACGAGTGCTTTATATATCGTTCTAGCTATGAATGCACTGTGTACACGTTATTCTGCTTCAACTACGCGGGTTCCATTTTGGAAGCAGTGGCCATCTTGTCATTGCCCTCACATAGGCTATAATGGAGTAAATACGGGCCTCACAGTACATGGGCTTCTCCTCTGACTTCTCTGTGACCTGGGCAGCTGGCTCTGCTGCCCCAGGTCAAACCGGTCTCACGAGCTCCCCTTCCTCCGTCCACCTGTGATTAGCCTCAGGGCTTGACCCATCATAAAACCCTTTCATTCTACACAATCCTCCGGCCAATCTCTTTCACACCTGCTTGTTCCTGCTTTATGACTTGTTTCCCAAAACAGGAGATGCTCGTGTTTATTGGGGGGGTCTATTGACATCAAATGTGGGATCTGAACCTTACTGTGTAAATCATTGTGGGCTGGCCGAACTGGAATGTGGGATGGTCATCATGACTCTGCTTTTTCGTTTGTAATGTATACCTTTATATGGCCATATCGTAAACCAAGGAATGTGTGCCTGAAGCATGATATTTAGTATTTAAGGAGAAGCCCGTTCCTATGATTTTCAGCAGTCTCCTGAGAACATACACGCTGTTGTACTTCTAGGATACCTGTAATTGGTCTGCAGCCAATAAACGAATCTTTGACTTCACCCAGAAGACTCTGTGTTTCTGTAGGTCTGGAACAGGGTGAACCCAGAAGTCATAGGGTGTGTGCCCCTGCACCGCTGGGTCCAAAAATACCCAGTACTTCAGTTTGGCGCCCAACTCGGGACGATTTCAGCGGTACCAGTCCAAGCCAGAGGTTTGTGAGGAGCATCGTGTGGAAATTCCGGAGGAAGGCCGCCACTTCATCGACCCCTGCATGTCGACGTGGTCCGAAAGTCTTTTCTGCGAGGTTCTCCGCGTCCCGACGGCTACGAAGGACTGCTGCCCTGATTAATCGACCTGTTTTGGACCCTTGACGAATTTGAGAGAGCGAAACAATCGAGAGAGTCTTCTGGTGACGCCATCGATCAGCAATATTCAGTTAAGTATAAGTGGAGCGTCTCCCATTTGTTTTGGTATCCTTCGGGATCATTTTGAATTAGTGATTTGGAGTTTGCAAACGCCAAAGCCAGAGGACTCGTGTATTCACGAGAATATCGTAATCGATAATCCTTTGACGTTTGGATCTAGACTAGTGAGCAAAGATGCCTGGTTCTGGACTATTTGGTAGATTATTCTGTTTGGGTTGTGGAAAAGATTTCCAGCTAGAGGAATCATGTCCGGTTCCTCCGGTTGGAACTCCAACTTATGAGCTCTATGTAAAACATGGCGTAGGCCCCATTGCATATAACGAAGTATGGATCCACTACACTAGGAAAGACGGTGTTTTGAAATGGCCCCAAAATGGTAGTTTCGATACCGATATTTTAGATAATTTGGAAATTAAATTGTTTAAGAAGAAAGCCCGGCCGGCGATGTTTGACTCTTTCCGCTTATGGCGAAAGGAAGCCAAACAGAAGGAAATTAAGTTAGCGAAAAAGAATAAGAGAGAGAAAGGTATGACAGTAATGCAAGCAGCTGTACAATTTAAAGACAATGAGGAGGAGCAGATGAGTGAGCAATTGCACAGGCAGCGCAAGTTAGGGATTGACAAATGTTACCCAGCTTTACCACATTCTAAGCAGAATGAGTTAGAAGAAAAGGAGAAAGATCCCCTGATGTCACATTTGTTGAGTTCGCCACCCCCGTATGCTCAGAATGGCACGGCACCTCCCCAGCTTGTGAATATGCCACCTCCAGTCAATATACTGCAAGCCTTGCCGCTACCGCCAGTTGCTTTGCAGCCGGCTCTTATCCATGTAGCGCAGCCCTCTCAAGGGCCGCCAGTTGTGCTTCCAACTGCCCCCGCACTTCCTGCGACTTTGCCTAATACAGCAGCTGCCTCTTCTGACACTCTTCCTTGCACCACTCCAGTACCTGTTTCTGCATCCTCTTTTCTTCCCTCTGTGTATCCCCCTGTTTTTGCCTCAACTTCTCCTTCAGCGCGACAGCGCTTAGCTAATGTGGTTACTACATTAATGTCTCCTCTCTTTGATTCGTCTGGTGCGACTCCTGGTTTAAAGCGTAAGCAATTGCGTAGCCAATTGCCTAACCCGGACGAGAAAAAGGTAATAGATAGCATGGCGCGTAGATGGATTGTTTTCCCTTCACTGTATGATGTGGAATCAGTTGTCAACGTTTTCCATCAATGGGATGCCCCAAAACAGAGATATGTGTTTGAGAAAATGTGCGAAATTCTCTGTGAAGAATTGGAAGATAGTGGTAAAAATCCGAGCCCGCAGGAATTGTGTAGAGTGAGGTTCGATTTTGGAACTGGTATAATTGTGGACCGCGAAGTAGATAAAGCAGTTGCGGTTGTATTGTCCTTCAGGAATGATGATTGTCAACAGTCATTGTTTGAACAAGATGTCCTTGTGGGGAAAAAGGTAAAAGCGGGACAATACCCCATGAGAGAAGTTCCCCCGGTATGGAAGGAAGCAGTTGCAGCTGGTGCCGGTAATCCCGCTGTGCCAGCGCATTTCCAGCGTGTTTGGGTGCATGTTCCATGGAAGCGCTCAGAGGTGTTAGCGCTTAAGCAGTCATTGCCTGATCCCCGTAAAAACCCAGCAGGTTATTATAAGGAGTTGTCACAGACGGCAGGGTCATGCGTTATGAATCTGGCCGACATAGACATGTTATTTGGTAATGTTGTTCCACAGCCTCTATGGGGATCAATTCGTAATGTAGATCACGATGCAGAACTAGGGGATACATGGGCTAACATCGTTGCTGCTGATGCTAGACAAACGGGTGGTGCGAAACCAGAACCTTTAGTAGCTGAACTGCCTGGTAGAATCATCACGTATATGAAGACAATAATGCCTGCGATGCGCTTAAATTGGGACAAGCTATCTGCATGTAAGCAGAAGAAAGATGAGACAGTGTCAGACTTCTTTACTAGGTTTGAAGAAACGTTTATTGATCACAGTGGGCAAGATATGAGTACTGAGGGTGGCCAACGGTTGTTTGTGGATAAGTTTGTGCAGAATCTACTTCCTGACCTGTGTAAAAAATTGAAAGATTCAGAAAGTTCTTGGGCTGTTTCTTCTTCAGCGCAAATACTGGCTACTGCACAGTATTATGAAAATAGAGATAAGGACGAGAAAGATAGAACAGAGAAGAAAACGAAGGAATTAAAGACAAAGGTCCTTTTACAGCAGGCCTATCCGCCACGTGGAGGTCAGAATAATTATAGGCAACCCCAAGGTGCCTATCACCAACCCCAACAGTTTCAGAACAACCAGCAAATGAACGGGTATTATCAACCACGTGTCCCTGTAGGTCCCAACCAATGTTCATACTGCAAAGAGGAAGGTCATTATAAATATAGTTGCCCTAAATTAATGCAGCGGAACGGTAATGCGTATGGCGCAAGAGGTAGGGGTGGTCAGCAAGCTCCTAGAGGCCGAGGGCGTGGAAATGCTCCGCAGAACGCGCGTCCTCTGCCGCCTCAAAGTACCATCAATAGCTTTGATCAGCAAGCTAACGCGACTAGTAATACGGCCCAGAATTATAATAATGATTATTATGCAGAGGACGGTGATGCAGAAAGTAATGATTACTAGGACAGCCATAGACAGAGAGAGGGAGTTGTTTCAGTGCCAGTGGATCAGAGCGGACCATATGTTGAGGTAACTACAGCAAATGTAACGGAGCCTTTTCTGCTAGACACTGGTGCTGCAAAGAGTTCAATCATGCATTCAAAACTCCCTGGCGCACCTTTGTCTGGCGATATAAATGTTTCAGTAGGTTTTTCTGGCGCCCCAGTTAGGAACCCGATTTCTAGTCCCATGTCACTTTCTGTTGGACCTTGCGAACTGAAAGCACCCCTGATTCTGACAACAGGTTGTGGTGAGAATTTGCTGGGATTAGATTTGTTGAAAAGATTGCATGCTACACTGTATTGTTCTCCTTCAGGAGTACAACTTACATTAGGCAAGAAAGTGATTTCCCCAATGTACTTTTCTAAAAATACAATGCCACCTGAATTGTCATCCCTTCCGGATGCCCTTTGGGCTACTGGTCCCAATGATGTGGGCCTCTTGGAGATACCGCCATATGTGGTGACTTTAAAGGCTAATGTCAGACTGCCACGTATTCCCCAGTACAAGATCTCTAATGAAGGCCAGAAAGCATTGTTAGACATTGTCAGCGACTTGATTCATAAGGGTGTGATTGAAGAGACAAGAGGCAACGTTTGCAATAGTCCGATTTTACCTGTCTTAAAACGAACGGATCCTTCACAGCCACCTGTTTACAGATTTGTGATTGATCTTAGAGAGGTTAATAAGATTGTTGTGCCACAGTTTCCGGTTGTCCCTGATATAACTGCCTTGTTAACGATGATTCCAGCCTCTGCTGCATGGTTTTCAGTGATTGATTTAAAGAATGCTTTCTTTAGTATCCCAATTGCAGAAGAGAGCAGAGACATTTTTGGTTTTAGTCTGGGAGGCCGAAGCTTCCGCTTCAAACGCGCTCCCCAGGGCTACTGTGAGAGTCCATCCATATACAGTCAAGCTTTGAAAGCGCAGCTTGATGCACTTGTTTTACCTAGTGGCGCTATCCTGATTCAGTACGTGGATGATTTACTGATCGCTGCGGATACTGAAAAGATCTGTAAAGAAGCCACATTGTCACTGTTGCGCCATTTATCCGCTTTCCACCACAAAGTGTCTCTCTCTAAGCTGCAATATTGTCGACAAGAAGTGACCTACTTAGGTCATCTCTTATCGAAGGAGGGAAGGAAACTGACCCCAGAAAGAATTCAAGCCATTGCACAGTTGAGTGTGCCAAAAACACAGAGAGAAGTACGTGCTTTCTTGGGCATTACCTCATACTGTAGGCATTGGATTCCTAGTTTTTCTTTGTTGGCAAAACCTTTGTTAGCCTTAACATGCAAAGACACACCGAATCCTATCCCATGGTCTGAAGAGTGCCAGAGAAGTTTTGTGGAATTGCGTAATGCATTGTGTTCAGCTCCTGTGTTGGGTACCCCTGACTACAGTAAGCCTTTTACATTGTATGTTCACGAGAAAGATGGTTGTGCGTTGTCAGTGTTAACACAGCCTTTTGGCGACAGACGGCGCCCATGCGCATATTTTTCATCAACCTTGGACCCTGTAGCGAGGGCATTGCCAAGCTGTCTGAGAGCGACAGCTGCTGCAGCAATGTCTATCCGACAATCTGCTGGTTTGGTAATGGACAATACATTGATCGTTATGGTTCCACATGCTGTAGACACATTATTAAATAGAACCAAGACACAACACTTGACTTGGCTATGAGCTCACACTGTTAGCAAATCACATACACATAAAGAGATGCAATACGCTGAATCCAGCCACATTGTTGCCAATTCCAGCAGACTCAGATGAGATTGAGCAACATGACTGTCTGTTCAGAACAGAAGAAGAGACGAAAGGGAGAGTAGATCTAAAAGATACTCCCCTGACTGAGTGTGATGGCACTTTATGGGTGGATGGTTCGTGTTTCAAACTCCCTAATGGTGACACAACTGCTGCATATGCTATCACGACTTTACACACGGTCGTGGAAACTGCACGAGTGCCACATAATTCGGCCCAAGCAGCGGAATTAATTGCCCTCACGAGAGCGTGTGTGTTGTCTGAAGGAATGAGAGTAAATATATACACAGACAGCCAGTACGCCTTTGGCGTGGCTCATAATTTTGGGCGACTGTGGAAGGAGCGTGGGTTCCTGACATCGCATGGAGCTAAAATTCAGAATGGCAAGTTGGTGAATGATCTCCTTGAGTCACTGACCCTACCGTTGCAAGTTGCGATCATGAAATGCAGTGCGCACAGGAAAGTCACAGATGATGTTGGACGTGGGAATGCGTTTGCTGATGAGACCGCGAAAGAAACAGCACAGAATGTGAAGACTAGAATGTATGTTGCAGGCCCCGCAAGATGGGTTAATGATGTGGGAATGTGTGAGAACACAATAGAGAGTGTGAAGTCGCTTCAAGCTGAAGCCACAGAGGAAGAGTTAAGCAAGTGGAGAGAAAGTATGGGTAAGTTGGATGAGAATGGTTGTTGGATTGATCTGACAGAACATAAGCGATGGTTGTTGCCTGATGCATATGTGCTTCCAGTGGTTACTATGGCACATGGAATGGCACATATCAGTACGAAAGGTATATGCAAGTTGTTGGCTCCAGTATGGCAGAATGCTGGGATTCCCAAGTGTGCAGAGAATGTGGTCAAGAATTGCATAGTATGCTTGAAGTACAACCCTGGTAGGGGAACCCCAACTCCAGCTGGTCACTTTGCACCCCCATCATGTCCATTTGAAGTTTTGCAGCTGGACTTTATTCACATGGAAAGGTGCAACAACCTGAAATATGTACTGGTGGTTGTTTGTGCTTTCTCAAAATGGATAGAGGCTTATCCTCTGAAAGATAACACTGCCCTATCCACAGCCAAAGCCCTTGTGAAGGAATTTTTCCCTAGGTTTGGAATGCCAAGAATGGTGTGGTGTGATAATGGAAGTGAGTTTGTGGGTAAAGTGATGAAGAATGTATGTGAAGGGCTAGGGATAAAGCAGAAGTTCCACGCTGCAAATCACCCCCAATCAGCTGGATTAGTAGAACGCTACAATGGAGCCTTAAAGCTCAAGCTGGCCAAAATCCAGGCGAGCACCGGTCTTAAATGGCCTGACGCTCTGCCTTTAGCACTCCTGTCCACCAGAATGACCATACACTCACGAGTGGGACTTAGCCCTTACGAGGTTGTTTTTGGCCGCCCGGCCAACGTATGGGGTGTACCGAGGCCTACGAAGTTCAGTGAGATTGAACATCCAGTACTACTCGATTACCTGTATGATTTGACTGTTAAACTGCGTGTTTTGCACCAACAGGTACATGATACTCTTCCCCAAGCTTCTGAACCTCCTGGACACCCTATCAACCCTGGCTCGTGGGTCCTGATCCGAAATTTCCAGCGTAAGAGCAACGACGAGCCTCGCTGGATCGGCCCTCTCCTTGTATTCCTGTCGACAAGATCAGCGGTGCGAGTAAAAGGGAAGAAACACTGGATCCATGGTACCCACTGTAAAGTAGTCCCTTTGCCTTTGCCATATGACCAGTGGGTCAAGGAGGGTATCGCCGACTCTGAGACAGACCCTGTGCCTCGTTTTGTACCATTCAGTGACGCACGCCTAAAAGACACAGTTTCAGACCAAGAGAGTGACAATATTCTGCAAGAAGCTGTGCCACCATCAAATCGATTGGACACCATTGAGCCTGAACTTTTGTTTCAAGACCAAACAGCACCTGGCCGTCTCCGCTATAATTTGAGACCAAGGCCCATGGACAAATAAAGATTTCCTTACTATTTCCTTTTTGACATTTTTGCTCTCCCATCTGAAAGACTTTCTTGATTTTTGTTTTTCGAACCACCATCCGGGTTCTGCCGCAGGGTCGCGGTGCCAAGACTTTGGGGTACAGGCCGAAGACGTTAGGTCAATGGTTCTGGTTGGTCTAGGGCGTTTCCCTGGACTGACAGGCGTACTCCTTAGCAGAAGACACTCATCCGCCGCGAGCGGCCCAAGTAGAGGATGGAGTTTTTTAAGATGGAGAGACCGATTGAGGAAATGAACTTTAACGCAAGGATGTGTAGAATTGTAAAAAGTAAATGTTTTGTATTTTTGTGCCTTTTTACACTGTGTAGTATCATGATGTTTATTGTAGGATTTGTGTTCTTCTCCGCTCAAAAGCCCATTACACCCACTGAACAGCCTATACCTCTTTCTACCGCCTCCTCTCACTCCTTTCACCCTTTGCCTGAGCACGAACAGACCAGACGATCAGAGTTCGTAAATAACTCGTTTATCCAGCTCTTGCACCAGCACCAACTGGTAATGAATACGACCAATTGCTGGGTGTGTGGGTTAATGCCACATACCATTAACAAGGGTATTCCCTACCTGGTGCTGCCGTATAGTTACAATGGATCGTCATGGGCATTCCAGACCATGTTTCTCTATGCTCTAGATACGTACTCCCCTCGCCAACCGCGTTCCATCAGACCTATCACCAATAATAAGGCTTTGATAAAAGGAGTTGCTGATATGAGTAGGGATATCGATGCCTACTCATCCATTCCCAAAGAAGAGTTGAGACCTTATGTAGGATGGAACGCGACGGGGTATAGTATTAGTCTGGGTGAAAGACAGCGAAAAATCTCATCTCCAATCTGGGTCGTACCCCACATGGGTCGGTTCTGCTTACAAGGTAATGGTCAGAATCCTAGAGCTCAACTGGGAAGAAGTGACTGTACTGAAACGTACACTTTCCCGTCACAGTTTTCCCCTGCGTTTTTGGCTGCCAAGGGCACATATTTCATCTGTAATGACCGAGCATATACATGGTTACCCCTGATTTCTCGGGCACATGTTATATTGCGAACTTGCTACCGCCGACATTTACTGCCGCCTCTGACTATCACAAGACCAGAGTTGTGAGAGGCGTGATTAGTAAGGAAGACACTGCGGGTCAGGAAGCGGGAGACTTCTTCTTGGGTTTCCTGCCGTTTTGGGGACCTATGGTGAATAGTAGGAACCTGAGACAGCTGACTCGTGTGGTTGAATCCACTGTCAATGTAACGGCTGGTGCCCTTGGTAATCTGACAGCTGAGCTCCAAGCGGATCGCCTTATGACTTTGCAGAACCGCATGGTTCTAGACGTTATTCTTGCAGACCGCGGTGGGGTCTGCAAGGTCATCCAATCCAGTTGCTGCATTTTCATACCAGATAATGCTCCAACAGTGTATCAAGCCATCTCCAAACTCCATAAAATATCTGAATCCATACACGTGGATAAGGGAGATTGGTCACTGGTGGGGTGGTTCTGGGAATTGATATCTGCCTGGGGTTGGAAAGTTCTGATGGTCATTGGAATAATCTTAGCCATTCTTTTCCTGTTCTGTCTGTGCATACAGTGTGCTCCTGCGATATGTGGCCTCTGTGCTACCTTATGTGTAAGGAAACCTGTATCGAGGGACGAGCTAAGTAATAGGATGATGCTACAGCAACATCTTCATGACTTCGTGAACATTGACCTAGACTCGGATTAAGATGAGTATAGTGATTGCCTATGTAAGGGCAAAAGGAGGGTCTGTCGTACTTTAATCTTTGTGACCGCGTAGGGGACAGGGCCCTACCCCTGTCTATCTTGGTATTAGCAAACCGCAAATGGTAAATGCGGCATGTACGAGTGCTTTATATATCGTTCTAGCTATGAATGCACTGTGTACACGTTATTCTGCTTCAACTACGCGGGTTCCATTTTGGAAGCAGTGGCCATCTTGTCATTGCCCTCACATAGGCTATAATGGAGTAAATACGGGCCTCACAGTACATGGGCTTCTCCTCTGACTTCTCTGTGACCTGGGCAGCTGGCTCTGCTGCCCCAGGTCAAACCGGTCTCACGAGCTCCCCTTCCTCCGTCCACCTGTGATTAGCCTCAGGGCTTGACCCATCATAAAACCCTTTCATTCTACACAATCCTCCGGCTAATCTCTTTCACACCTGCTTGTTCCTGCTTTATGACTTGTTTCCCAAAACAGGAGATGCTCGTGTTTATTGGGGGGGTCTATTGACATCAAATGTGGGATCTGAACCTTACTGTGTAAATCATTGTGGGCTGGCCGAACTGGAATGTGGGATGGTCATCATGACTCTGCTTTTTCGTTTGTAATGTATACCTTTATATGGCCATATCATAAACCAAGGAATGTGTGCCTGAAGCATGATATTTTGTATTTAAGGAGAAGCCCGTTCCTATGATTTTCAGCAGTCTCCTGAGAACATACACGCTGTTGTACTTCTAGGATACCTGTAATTGGTCTGCAGCCAATAAACGAATCTTTGACTTCACCCAGAAGACTCTGTGTTTCTGTAGGTCTGGAACAGGGTGAATCCAGAAGTCATAGGGTGTGTGCCCCTGCACTGCTGGGTCCAAAAATACCCAGTACTTCAGATTCACGGATCCACCGCGCCCACAGTTGTATATCTGAGAAATCTTTAAATTTCTCAGGAACTACTGAACGGATTTACACCATTCAACAAAAAGAGTGCTTTCTGGACAAAGAGCTACCTTTCTGTCAAATTTGCTGTAATTCTGTTCAGCAGTTCAGGCTGTAGCAGTGTCTAAAGTTTCCTATAGAAATTAACATGGCGAAAAAGTGTTTTGGACTCCCTCCCCCCCCTTTTTTTTTCTCAGCCCCGCTAAATGGATCATTTCGTAATTTTTAAGACAGCAGCTGAAGTGCGAGTCAAATTAATTTAGAAAATTTCATGAAGATTCGTCAAACGGCACCAATGTTATTAGCAAATCAAAAGCAGCTTTTTAATAGAAATGATGTCCTAACTACAACTACCTACTGGCAACCACCAGTAGGATATATATATATATATATATATTCACGCTCCGTAGCCAGTCCCACCAGGTGAGCAGCACTCGAACACGCACTAAGGTGGCAAGCCTTTAATTCAGGGTACAAGCAGGTTCAGTTTGCAGTTTCAATCAAACAGCCAGAAAGCGATTCGCCTGACGCGTTTCGAAAGTCAATATTTCTTCTTCAGAGGCAGTCGCTGTAATGAATGTGTGCTCCGGTCTCCATGCTTAAATGCCAAAATCACGCCCCCAGATGGGCCGGCCAAATGACCCTCGGCATTATGGGTGATGGAGTCCTGGTCAATCAGACCTCAGATGGTGCACTAATTTCTGTTAAAATATTTTCAGCCCACAGATGAACCACCGCAAACAGTGCCTGCCATCAATCCCAAGCGCATGCTCCCACTTTACGGCTTAACAGATGCTCTGCCGTGTGGCCCCCTCTCTTCACAGGGTGGTGCAAGCTCGACGGCTGGGTCGCCGCCTAATATTCACGCTCCGTAGCCAGTCACCACCAGGTGAGCAGCACTCGAACACGCAGCTGAAGTGCGAGTCAAATTAATTTAGAAAATTTCATGAAGATTCGTCAAACGGCACCAATGTTATTAGCAAATCAAAAGCAGCTTTTTAATAGAAATGATGTCCTAACTACAACTACCTACTGGCAACCACCAGTAGGAGATATATAAATATATATATTCATTCAATGAAAAAAAACAAAGGTTACTGGGACGTTATAGTTATGTTCACATTTAACTCAGACAAAACCATAGAAATAGACAGTTATAGTTTTACTTATGTTAAGAAACTATAACTTGTGGCCTAGAGTTACTTAACAGCACAAATTATAGTTTCTTCAGATAAGTATAACTAAACGTATAACTATAACTGCTGACTTTTTATGGTTTTGTTTGGGTAAGACATAAAGCTAACTATAATGTCCCTGTAACCTTTGGTTTTTTCAGTGTATTTCTATAGTTTTTTAACGTAAGGTAATATAGAATTACTGTATGTTATTACAACCACTGCCACACAGGCCTTTGGCAATGCACGGCAGGGGTTGTGGCTAACCCATTCCCCGCATGCACCCAGGCCAAGCAACAAACAAAATGGTGGGAACAACTTTCCTCTCAGGTTGAGGCCAGCCAATCAGAACTTTGTTTTGCCGCCGGAACCACGGATCCCCCGCGGGTTCCCACAGATCCCTCATGTGTGGATCCATGTCCCTAGATATCTATTAATTTCTTTCTTTAATAACTCATAAACTATTGAACAGATTTACACCAAATTTCAAAACATTCCCTTTCAACACCAAGAGCTAGCTTTCTGCAAAATCTGGTCTAATTCTGTTCGGTAGTTCGAGCTGTAGCCGTGTCTAAATCTAAAAAACGCAAAATCCACATTAACATTACATGGGGACAAATCTATTTGGGAACCTCCCCTTTTTCTCCCCCGCTTTATGAATCACCCCGAAACTTTAACGATAGCAGCTGAACTGAGTGTCAAACTAGTTTTGAAAATTTTGGGAACATTCGTTAAACAGCGCCAAAGTTATAAGTAAAACAAAAAAAGCTTAGTCTATGGGAAAAGTTGGTCCTAACTAGGTAGGTATAGTTAGGATTGCTATTCCATAGGAAAAGCGTTTTTGTGTTGCTAATAACTTTGGCCCCATTTGATGAATCTCCACAAAACTTTCCAAAAAGGTGCTACTTTTTGACTAATTTGTGCATGGAAAGTTTCAGGGTGATCTGTCAAGCAGGAGTGGAGAAAAAAAAAGGGGGGGGTTCCAAAATCCACATGCATTTTCCATAGACTTCTTTAAGATTGGCCACAGCAAAAACTGCTGAACAGAATTACACCACATTTGTCAGGAAGCTAGATCTTAGGCCCCAGATTGTGCTTTTTGTGATTTGTTGTAAATCCATTCAGTAGTTTATGAGAAATGAAGGCTAAAACATAATTGTATATTTTAGCAGTTGGGCTTGCAAAAGTCTCAGTGTTTCGCGGGAACATCATTAAAAAAAAGAGCATTATGATTGGCCCAAGGAGCTTTATTTCCCTTGGGCCTTCACGCTCGTGCAGTCAGACTCCTGCTAGTGGGGTTGGTGCATGCGGGGGGGGTGTTGGCCGCAACCCCTGCCGGCCACGACCATTTAGAGATGCAACATATTGCAAAATATAACTGCACCACAATATTGATAAATGCATAAAAATGGAAACATCTAAAAAAGAGTTTAAGAGAGAAAAGTTGGCAGACAAAATAATAACTTTGTCCAAAAATATGTAACCCCCTCCTACATCCCGAGGAGAGCAGATGCTCCAAGCACTACACAGAGCTAATTGAGCCAGATAGTCTGTCACTATCAGCTCGGTGGACAAAGAAAGCAGAGCTTTGTGCGGAAAAGGAATAACCTGACAACTACCAGCCCTCATGGCCAGAGACAAGCTATGCCTTATTTTGCCAAAGTCTGATTTTTCCCAAACGTTCCGAACTACACCCCATATCACACCCAGGGGTAGTGCATACCTCCCCCTAGCCCTCTCTGCATTAAGGAATGCACCCATCAGCAATCGCCACCTCACATCTCACCAGAATGTTGACAGGTAGACTAATATGGACACACATTCCAATGACCAGGACAAAACCAAGTGTTGAAGCGAGTTCTCGGGTACTGGTGGATAAGCTGCGTGTTTACCTCAATGAACTAACTAGGACTGCTAAGTTCCTGAAGGTCCACCACAGAAATGCTTGGGGGCAGACACCAACCCAACTCTACCAAACACCTCAGCCAGGGCAAGAAGTCTACATCTGCAACTTCGTATGGATGTTGATGCAGGCCAAGTTCAAAGGGCTTTGCTGAGTAATATTTTCAACACCAACGGTCATCAAGGTGGAAGGAAGGGAGGGAAACCTGCCTCCACCTCTCTGATGTACCCCCCAAGCGATGAGCCAGGGCACACCTCCCAGACTAACTACCAAACAGCTAAAGGCTCCTCCAACAGACCACACCGTAGATAGGAGAGGGGGGGTTCCAAAATACAAAGAGCCTTGAAACAGTTTAAAACTCACCATCCTCCTAAAACCTTAACACTTTCTTTTCAGTACCCCATTAGGAAAAAGTTGCTCACAAGTTCAAAACATTTGCTTGCATCAAGCACATGGGTAAAATGTAAGTGCAGGTACTTTTCCGACAACTGCCTAAGGATGTGTTTTTCCAAGCTAATCTACAAACCGCAGCTCTTATCCTACAGGTCTGGGATAGAGCTGAAAGTGGACCAACACTGCCGCTGACCGCCATTCCTTCAACCAAAGCTTTCAAAAGGACCTTCTTTCACAAAGCCAATTGCTCAAGTAACCAATTGACTTTTTCAACAACCCTTTGAGAAAAATTTTTTGCACTGCACCAAGACAAGACACCTCTGGGGGCCCAGACGACAGACACCTTACCCGAGGACGACCCCACAGCCTACAAATGTTTTCCAAGTTGAGTAATTTTATATTTCTGTACAAGCTCTATTTAGCCGGGGTGCTCTTGATCCCCCTCCGGAACAAGACATATGCCTAATCTTGTAAACTCTACTTCTGCATTCTTGCCATGCTTGTGCAGAGACCTCTCTCACCTCACACTTACACTGAACTAAACGCTAGTATTCCTCATGCACCACACAGCGCACTCTTACACAACTGGTACCAACACACAACCACTGTAGGCACTCAAACTACGAACAGATCATGTTATATATGTTGACGGATACCCCACGCCGTAGGTGCAGACACGCTTTACTTATCCCAGCGGTACAAAAGGGGGTGGTGATGGACGGAGCATCAGAACCAATCAAACACTCACACCCAGTCAAGAGATCTGGGTTTGATCCATCAGCGTTCTTTAGCCCACTCTGCCACCCCAGTTCAGACATGGCCATATGCAAATCAGTCTGACCCTGTGCCTCATGGGTACAGTCCAGCCCGAACTGCCAAGCCATGCCTTCCCTGGACCGGAAACAAGCTTCCTAGGACCGGTTTCTGGCATTTCAGCCGTCTTCAGCCAGGCTTGCTTGAATCCAGTGGCAAAGTGAGCAAGGGACTCACGTCTGAGCATACCCTGCCAACTTATGGCGAACAAAGCGGTACAAAAGGGGGTGGTGATGGACGGAGCATCAGAACCAATCAAACACTCACTTATCCCAGGAGATAGCCCCTAAAAGAACAAAGTGCCTCATCCATCTGTACCTATCGAGGATCACGGCTAAAATCCAACCCAACAGAGTAGAACCCGCAGGACAATAGTAAACATCACCTAGAATGAGAACAACCCCAAAGCAATATAGCTCCTCACGGAGCCTAGTGACATCCAATCCGAGGTGTACCAGATGCGCAGAAGGGGCACCATAGAGGAGGACTTGGTTTGGCCCCAGGAGTTCATAGAAAGAGGTTTTTGGAGGTAGCAAGACCACAGCACCAGTGCACAAATACGTCTGCTTCTGCCTCCGCCTGCGCTCCCAGGGTGGCTCTTTACGTCTTTGGGGCCACCTTCCTTAATGAAAAGTGGAGCCAAGGCATGGAATTCCAGAGTAGGGCAGCTTACCTCAATCAGACTGGGGGAAATAAAACCCATGGGAGGGGGTCCAAAGCCAGCAGTGAAAACCCACACCAAGAAACCTGGGATAGCGAGACTAATAGACACACGTTAGGAGGGGAAGGGGCAACCTCTAATTGTATGCAAACTTACACTGTACTCTTTATGTTTCAGAAGCAAAGGAAACTATACTGTTGGCAGTAATGAAAACTGTGATGTGATACTGCACATACCGGACCTGCAATGGGGCTCCTCCACGCTGATGGAGTTCTACTGGCAAAGCTGTGACCTTGCCAATACCAAACCCGTCCAGAGATGGCGGGCCCTCTGCACCCTCGTGAGCATACGCACCCCAGGTCATTCCTGGAAAAGATCTGTCTGAGTTGTCTCAACATCCGTTACAGAAGAAAACAACTCTGTTGCATCAGTCTTGAAGGCGGAGAACTGCTGAATACTTTGACTGAGATCAAGATAAGGACATTGGAGAAGAATTTAGACTGTTCACATAGACGCGAGTAAATGCCGGAGGGTCAATACCTTTTTCACTATGACCACTAACCGGGTGGGAGTTGATGAAGATGATAAATAATACTGAGCTCGGCCTAAACACTATCAAGGAAGAAATGAGAGCCACCCGCCTTATGGTGATGCAACATTGGTACGGGTTGGACTTGATGACCGGGATGGAGGGTGGAATGTGTCCCAAGATTGGTGCTTCCTGTTGTACTTTTATTCTCAGAAATGACATGGGACATCAACTTGTGCCTTCGAAGAACTGTATCATCTGCAAGCCGGCATGAAGGAGGAAGGTGCCTTGGGCAGGACTGGTTGCATAGCATCTTTTCGTGGATCCCCCTATGTGTGCCCAAACTATCCATGTCAATGATGCCAGTTTTCATTGTTGTACTTCTGTTATGTGCTTTCCTACAAGTGGGGGTTTCCTGCTGTAATAACGCAGTCCTCAAATTAGGTAGTATGCACATAGTTAGGGAAAACATAACAGACACTACAGACACAACACACTTTTGAATAATATACCGGTCATGACATATGAGGAGGATGGAGTAGTTCAGGAATCAACTAGAGGGGGGAGTGTTGGAATGGGCAAATATGATGTCAATATGTGATATGTGAAGCCCAGCAACGGCATTACCAATAAATGCAATGTCAACGTATTCCATCACCTGTGCCCGCACAACCGTGCTGATACCGTCAGTAACAATGTCAATGTATACCATAATCCATGTACCAATGACAATGTTGTTATCAGTAAAAACAATATTGTTGTAGGCTATGATCTTGGAATGCATAACTATGTCATCAGTAAAGACAATATCGATGTACGCTATGACAACTCTACGCACAATGTTGAGAATGTCGAAGAAAATTACACCAGTGATTGCCACATTCTTTTCAGGAGTTCCAGTGAACTGGTTTCATTGCTGTCGGATTTACCCAAGTTGACCTCCCCATCAACCCGGAGTCAGAGATATGTGGCCAGGCAGGTCCTGCGACCCATGCCTATCAAATAGCAGGTCACAGGTGGGGTCTCACTTAACCGGAAGACAAACGCGCGCACAGGGCAATCCTGACTGATCGCACAGATAGATAGTTGCACCACAAAAAGTCAGAGGAAGTTGGCCCCAAAAAAACAAGCTTGGCCAAAGGCTTGTGTTCGCCAAAAATAACACAAAGCTAGATACCACTTGTAGATAGGAACACTCAGCCAATCAGGACACAACTTGCACACCACACATATTGATCACACGCTCCTCATGCCGGACATCTGGACACATACACACTGGCCCACACTAGCTTTCCCCAAGGCTGAGAGCCATCAGTGTCCTTATCAGATGACCAAACTTGTTAATTTATGACTGAGGTGCTTTTCATGAATGCAGAAATTACTTTATTGTACCTCACAGATGTATATAATCTCAGCCCAAACTTTGTACACCGAGAGACCTTCCTCAGACGTATTCTGCCGAGACTCACTCAGCCACTGCGTTTAATAAAACCAACTTGTTCCTGTTTTGCCAAAAACATCTTGTCTTTTCATTTCATTAAGGTAAATTCATATCCGAGCAACAATGGCATCCAAGACAGGTTGCAAAAATGAAGAAAAAGCACTATCTGAAGTACCCGCAAACCTGGCAAAAGTGCTCTGAAAGGACCCAGATCCCAATTTATGAAGTACTGCCACTAATTTGTTGTTTGGTGGAATGGCATGTGAATGGCCAGTTGATAAATGCAAACACAGACCAATCTTCTACAATAAATGCAAGATGTTCTCCTTCTTCAATAGGTACAATTGGACGGCCTTCTCCCTTACATCAATGAGAGTGACTCTCTGGCGAAAGATCCTGTAATTTCTTCCTCCTTCTCTGTACCAGATGTTGGCTCTAACCTCCTTGGCTGGATATGGTTAGGAACGATTGTTAGTTACAACCACTTTTGATATACCGATGTAATTGCATGACTTTTTGCACCTGCTAGGACCATGCATAGCATTCTGGCGCATTCAAGCAGTGCGGTACACTGCGTGATGCTGAATAATACAGTGTGTGCTTTGCAAATACCGATATGTTACCCATGCTTTAGGACAGGAGTGGGAACACCTAGTTTGCATGCATTAGAATCTGCTTAGCACAAGGCGGCACGCACTTAGTAAATCTGGGCCCAAAGGTTATAGTGACATTATAGTTAGGTCTTGTAATATTTTCTTCCTTTAAGTTTTTTAAAAAAAACAAGAAATTCACTGAAATAACTCAAAGGTTAAAGTGGCGTTATTATTAGGTTTAGTGATAATATCTTAATTTACGTTAAAAAAATGTAGAAATTCACTGTAAAAAGTAAAGGTACAAGTGATGTTATAGTTAGGTAAAAATGTCAGTTAAGTGAGGCTGCCAGTAGTTCATTGCATTACCTCTCACAGAGTCTTAGGAGGCTTCACAATTAAAATAAATACATTTGTCATTTTCAAAGAGATCCTGAAAACGAGACTTTATATAAAGAGTATCGATCACCCAAAAAATGAAAAGCCGTAATTCACATCTTTGTTCAGTAAATATCACTGTTGAATAAGTAAGAATGCAAAGACAGGGCTTAATTTGAGCCAGAGGTTGCAGGTAGGGTCATCTGGCACTCACTTTTGGGTTACACTTTTTTTTTCTAGTCGATTAAAGACTCGTGAGGTGGATTCAAGATCAAGCAGCCTTAGTAGTCTGTATGTTATTATGCAATAGCCCGGCAGCGGGTTTCTGAGCAGAGCCTCAGGCATCATCACTCATTCTTTTCCAAACTAAGCACTGTGCAAAGAGTTATCTTGTCTTAAATTCTCACTGAGTATGAACATTGTCAGCCCGCATGTGGCAGTCAACAAGTCAGAGTCTCTGAATCACCACTGAGTGAGGCACCGGGAATTCAGAATGTCACCAGGCAATCTCTTTTACTCTTTCTTACTCTGCATTACGAGGTAGAACCCATGGCCATCCCTTCGTCTACCCCAAAGTAAAATATTTTACTCTGTATCTGGAAGAGATCCTGACCGGAAGTGGTCTGAAAGAAGAGTCATGACTGCAGCAGCATTAAATGAAACAAAAGTCAAGGCAGTAGTGCAGTGGCTGCAGAAGAACCAAAGTTACCTGTGACGCTGATGCCTCCTCTATATGTGTTCTAGCAACTGTAAATACTGCATCTTCCACAAATTGAGAGAATAGCAAAGAAGTGAGAGGTGAAGGTAAAAACTGCTTTAGGACCATTCTTCTCCAATGCACATTTCAACTATGCACCATTGAGCTTTTAGTACTGGTTCTTAGGTCATTATCGTCTTGGAGGCTACTATTTATTGTACCACAGGTTCAAAAGCCATGGTCGCCATAAAGTCAGGCAGCAAGGAGGTTAGAGGCTGTGGAGATGGCAATACCAATTCTCACTCAGTTCAAAACAATCGGACATTGATGCATGATCCATCTTATAAAAAGAAATAACAGGAAGGAAAAGGAAGTAGAGAGATACAAGGCAAATACATTGAGAGGGAGGCGGAAGAAATCAGAAGTAAGGGAGGTTTAAATGGAGATGAGGTTGAAATAGCAGCCAGGGGAACAGGAGATTATAGCTGAATGTAAGGAGATTAGGAAGCATAGAGGCTAGTGCAACTGGTTAGTCATCTATTTGCTTCCCGATTGCAAATGTGGTGTTCAGGAGATCGAATCCCAGCAGGGCAGATTCAGCCTTCCATCCTTCTGAGGTGGGTATATGGGGTATGATAAATTGCTCAATAAAAGTTTATTTTATTATTTTTTAGAAAGAACCTTGGTGCATTATGTAGCATTCATTATACCTTGTTGGTGGTCTGTCAGGTTGGGCCAGCCCCCATCTCCTACCTCACCAGAGGCATGCTTATGAACACAGGTTTTGGAGGACACTACCTGCATTTCCCCCCCATACAATAAAGGTGATCCACCTGATACTGTTGTTCTAAAGATGGTCAGAGAAGCCAGTTTATAAACACTCAAGTCACAGCAAACGGATGCTTTTCCTTTATGTTATGGGTAAACTTTAGTTTCCATAAAATAACTATGCATGTGGAATCTATAAGCTCTTTAAATCAGCATGTATGTTCATTTGTATTCACCATCTGTAAATCAGGCAGCTTGTTGTCATTTTTGTACAAGTGCATGCTTTGAAACACTTAAGAGGTAATCATAAGTCACAGTATTGGAAAGTTTGTTGGTGAGAAATGCATGCTTTGTACAGGATAGCACTACCTGAGATGGCTAGTGGCTTTTTCACGTTAGTGTGATATAGTGCTAATCTTGGAAAATTTGTAAAATACTTAGGTGCTGGGTAAATTAAGATGCTATTTTACCAAAACACGAGGAATTTTATTGTCTAAACTGTAAGTTGATGTGCAAAGCTGTGCTCCAACTAGACATTTTAGCACTCCAGGTCAAGCTAGCTAATGCGCCTTGACAAATTTAGCTAATATTTACGTTTAACAGTCGAATATTGAGGCAATCACCATCTAAAGAAGCTCAGATCATATCTCTATGTTTCCAATTGGTTTGAGAAATAAGCAACTGCAAGCTCTTAAGTGTGTGACCTCTTGGTACAGATGGCCGGCCCTTCAACAACAAAAAGGTTATATTTGAATGTATTTTGTAAACATTGAAATATCAATCTACAGCATATTGGTTGTGGGGCTGAAATGTATAAATAGTGATACCCAATGATTTGCAGATGTTGTGAATAACTAAACAATACACACAGTGATTAATGAAAACAGGAACCGCTAATCGTACTTAACTAGTTTATAGAGCAGTGAAAATCTTCACAAAACATGCACATTATGTTGACTTCGACAAGAGAATTTCAGAAGCAAATTAAAACTTTTCACAGAATCATCCAAAAGCACTATGGTCCCACAAGATTAGCTGATGTGCTCTATATAAAAAGGTGTTAACATAACATAATACAGCAACTCGTCAAACAACATAACAATACAGCACCAACATAAAATCATAATAGCCAGCACTAGAATTTTTTTTAAAAAAAACAACATTCATGAACCACTCATTCTCCACCACTTGCTGCTGACCTGAAGAAAGTAGAAGTTCACCACTCTAACTTCCATTAACCCCTTCGCTGCGCCGGGAATTCCGCCGCAGCACTGGGGGTGGTTTGGGAGCAGCGCGGTGGCGCTGTGCTCATGACGGAGCCACTCCATCATGAGCCACGGTTGAGCTGTGCTCATGACGGAGTGGTTCCGTCATGACTCCGCCCACGGCGCTAATCGCCCGCACAGGCGGGGAATTAGCGCCGCTTGGGCGGAGCTGCCGCCAACGGCCGCGGCATGACGGAACCACTCCGTCATGAGCACACGGCGACTGTGGCTCATGACGGAGTGGTTCCGTCATGAGCAGGGGAGGGGTTAAACTATGTAAGGTGTCCATATTTCCACAGGAAAACAATAAACATATACAATTTGAGCTTTCACAAATGAAATATAGACTGCACTTTTCAGGTACAAAGCATATATCCATTGGCTCCTTGGGAGCTCACAGTGACCACAGAGCACTTTCTGTGTTCCCAAAGGCTGTAGCACATGGCCAAAGTTCATGTGTAGTGGGTTTCGGTTACAAAAGATGGGGGGAGGGTATGGAACCTGTCACTTAGAGGCTATGCACAGCATCTTCTAGAACAGGGTTCTCCAAAGTCGGTCCTGGAGGGCCAGATCCATGCCAGATTTTTAGATAACTTCATTTATATGCTAAAAACATGGCAAGGATTCAGCCCTCCTGGACCGGCTTTGGAGAACCCTCTTCTAGAGTTATGAGATAGGACACGCTGAAAAACTGCAAATCGCTAAAGGCTGTGTCAAGTGGGTTCTACGGACATGAAAAAGGACACAGCGTTAAGACCATGCTCTGTTCCACAGCTATTTAAAAGATGGACTTATAGAATGGGTTTTGGGGACACAGGACAGGATGTACGATTTGGCACAAGGCCACACCCTATGCCCAGTTTGAATGTCCGGAATAAGAAAACAGTGGGTTCTGAGTGGACAGAAATTGGATGTAAGGGTGAAATGTGAAAAAGCCATGGCCAAAGCAAGTAACTCCACAACCCCCATCCCGCTGTGTGCTTGTGAATGCCATATAAAGCGGGTTATGGGAAGAGAGGTGCTGTGCATCACACCCTCCAAGCAAAACCTGCTTCACGTGACCAAAGTCGATGCAATGTAGTTCATTAAAAGAACAAAAACATTAATTGAAAAGGCATTGCTAAAAGTTACTTTTTGGCTCTTTCTCCGACCTAAAAATAACACCTGCCATTAAAAAATATAAATTATCCTAAAACCAGTCAGCTTAATGGATGTTCTGATTAGAATCCAAAGCTTAAAGACCACAGGAATTTGGCATTTAGGGCAAGCTACACAAACATTTATCCACTAGTGCACTACTCATGAGGTAACATAGGATATCCTATGCAACATCACCATTGACATCACCACCGACATCATCAATTATATAATTGAAGCTAATTTTGTGATATAGGTGCTCAGCACAGTGACCGTCTTAGTATGGAGTCTGACCCAGCCACAGAGCCCACCAATCAAATCATTTCAGATTGGATTCATAGGGTAGATGTCCTAAGTGAATGCCGGCTTGGTCCAGGCACTGTATTTTGAGTAACGGGCACAGAAGAAGGTCAAGTCTATCAGCACAGTCATAGGTGATGTTGAGCAGGGCATCCCAAAGTTAGTGCTGAGCCCATAGGACACTCAGGGCAAGACGTGGCTGAAGGCTATGTCCTGTGCCCAAAGGCAGATGGCCATCACCTCGGCTTTTTTCTGCTACCCTTTTGACATTAGGGAGTCTGATGACCGAAAACAATTACCTTCACTCATCAGCTGGTGGTATATATTAGTTATCATGCAGCTGTTGGTTCGAGTACCCAATGTAATTGCTCATTTATGAAATAAAAAGCAGCTAAGGTTATGTTTATTTCCATGACCATACCAAGTGCATCTCATCGCCTTCCACCCACTGGGTCCATCCGCGGCCTTCTTTTTCACCTTTCTGTACACAGACAAGTTTATCTCCAACCCAATTCACCGTGGTCTGCAAAAAAAAAAGAAAAAGAAAAAAAAGAAAAAAAAAAGAAGAACGTGGATAAGGATAAAGCAGGATAAGGTAGATATTTTAACAGTGTGTAATTGTGCTTTGATGCTAGCAGTTCTTTAGTTAGAAAGTGTGCTGGACGGTGAAGGTTCATTAGACACCCTACTGACATTACTGGAGCTCCTCTCGTTGTAAACTGTCTATTGAGTCTCTCATTCAGGCAATTTCTGCTCAAGCTAGAATGGATTTCTTTGCAATACCAGCAGCACTCCAATCATCCTAATTTCAGGGAAGACACTGCCTGCTGTCATGGTTCTGGCATCTGGAAACTCCTAATAATGCAGCAACAAGGGTCTGAGGAAGGGCATTCTAGCATCTATCCATCCGTTGCGCCTCATAAGGTGGTCATGAGAGTGATCAGAACAATTCCAGATGAACAATTTGAATTACTTTCACAGCCGTGCAGGGGACTGGAAGTTATTTGAAATTAAGCTGGAGAGAGGCACTTGTGTTTAGATCCCTCTCTGGAATTAATCCTAGGATATCATGTGCAGTACTAAATTTGTGGCCCGGATATACTAACATTACACTCAACACAGCTCAGCGAGGGAAGTTGCTATGCAGAGTTGACTGAAAGGGCGAGTGCAGAATTGCACCATATTTATAACAGAAGTGGTGCATTGGCTGCCTAGCGCCAATGAAGGCACCCATCCGGCATGTTGCAAGGGTGCCTGCGTTGTTGTCAGAATAGGTTTTGTGTTGGAAGGGATACATTCCTGTAACAATTGTGTTTTGAGACTTATTCATCTTTGTGTGTGTTGCAGTAAGCTCCACACATGCAAAGAGGAAGTAACAAGGACAAATAAATATATATATCCTTGTTACGCAAGCTTTGGGTAGGTATATAATACATGGGTGAATACATTGGAACGCCTAAGCTCCACTCAAGTAACGCATCTCCGACACAAGGTAGTACAAGTCAGCACTGCCTTGAGTTACTTCCCTTTTTTTTTTTTTTACAAAGAAATGCAAAACTATGCAACTTGGACTTTGCGTAGTTTAGTAAATACCTAAATAAATTTAGCAAAAGGACTGCGTTAAAAAAGTGACGCAACATCTTAGTAATTTTGGGCCTGTATTTTTCTGACTGTAATGGTAGCTTGCAGCCAATTAGAGCCCACCTTCTTGCCAGAGTATAAAACATAGAACCCCGCACTTCCTCATCTCTGTGGATTGTAATAAGCACACTAATGGCATTGCAAGCACTTACCTTTAACCATGTCTTCGATATAGAAAATAACATAATATACATTCCAACAGATTCTAGTATACAGAGAATTTTCATTTGGCACCATGTGATAGGGACACAAATGATCAAATCTTCGGCTCTCTCATTAAAATGTATAGATATCCAAGATGACTAAGCTAGTCGGGCATTGTAATTTGACAGCTCATGCAATCAATAACTGACGAGACTGCAATTTGGAGTATGTTTAATAGTACTACAACAGTACTACTAAAGAACTACAAGTTTTAAATAGCGCAAAATTGACCGGAAGGTATCAGGTATCAGAGCGTTTTACATGAGCACCAGTTGCTTTACACAAGGACACATTCATGTTTTGTTAGGCACGGGGGATTAAGTGATTTGCTCAGAATCACAGGACATGGAGCGTCATTGCCGGGACTTATGCAAGCTTAGCAGTAACTATGGGAGGAACCAGGAGGGGTTTGGAGTGGGACAGACACCCCGCCCAAAAGAGCAAGCCCATTGCTACTAACAAACTACACTTCTAAATCTACTACAACTAAAAAGGTCTCCAAACAGTAGCAAATGTACTGCAGCTGAGCACTGAGGTCAGTCCAGCACCCACAGGTACCGCAATTCCAGAAATGAATTAAAAATTAACCCCATTGAAAATGATGTTTAAAAAAATTAATGAATTTCTACTTTTAATATACATATAATTCACTGAAAAAAACATAGGTTAAAGGGATGTTATAGTTAGGCTCACATTTCACTTGTACAAAACCAGTGAAATTCAGCAGTTCTAGTTACCAGAGATAACTATAACTTACGCCCCTGCAATGCACTGCTTATGAACTCACATATTACATCCCTGCAGGACAAGATCAGTAACATCACTGATGACATCAATTATCATCTTTAAAAAAAAAAAGCCATGGGGAGGTGGTGGCCCAGGGTGCAGGCGGTTCCCGAGGCCCCACATCAATTGTTTTAATTGCCTTGGGGAGGTGGTAGTCCCTGGGGCTCAAATAGCCTTAAGAGGGGGGCCTTGTACACCCCTCCTTTTTTTATAAAATGCCGCCAAGACTTTGCCTACCCGGGGGCCCTATTGAAAACAAGCGTGAGAGCCCGTGCTTGGTATTTTTATTGTTTTTGCAGCCATTGATTTTTCTCAAAAAAAGCTTTTTTGACCTGCTGGGTCCATCTGGGACCTCAAGGCCAAGGTCTTCCTTCCCTGCCCCCTTTTCTTTATTTTGAGGGGGTTTTTTTGGTACTCGGTTGAAGCGGAGTCCCAAGATAGCTGTCAACACTTCCTGCTTTAAGTGTTGGCAGCCAATCGGAGCTCTACATTTCCCTGCATAATTTTTGATTATTCGCGAAGTCCTCGCGATCCCAGGTACACAAATCTTTACTTCCTTAAATTTTCCCAGCAACTACTGAATGTATTTACGCCAAATAACAAAAAGCACAATTTGCAGACCAAAACCTAGCTTTCTGCCACATTTGGTGTAATTCCGTTCAGCAGTTTGAGCTACAGTTGTGTTCAAAGCTCCAATGAGAATTAACATAGGAAACACACTTTTTTGACCCCCCCCCCCTTTTTATGCACCCACTTGATGGGTGGCCCCGAAACATTCCATGCGCAACAAGAATCGGCAACCCACTTTTTTGTAGAAACTTTTGTGAAGACTCGAACGGGCATCAAAGATATAGGCAAGTGATTAAACAATATATATATATATATATATATATATATATATATATGAAACAACCAACACGTAAAAACGTGTAATTTGAAGAGCACTCCAGCAAAAATCCAGGGACAATGTTTTTCAAAGCATAAATGCTTTATTCGGCAAGTTCCCCCCCGTTCTACCCCCAAAACGCTGACAGACGCGTTTCGCCGACTGGCTTTTTCAATGTCAGTTTCCATTATGTAAAAGCGGCACATTTAAACTTCAACAATGTGTCGCATGACAATGAATGCGCAAACATAGAAGATGGGCTAGCAGCAACATTGTTTCTAAATTCATGGCGGCCATCTTCTAGTAGCTAATACAAACAAATAAAGTGCCTAACGTTCAGACAAAAATAACATATGTGCAGGTTAAAATTACAGTTTCAAGTTGGACAACAGTATAAATGACAGGTGATAATAAGATGTTTATACGTTGCGCTGTTCAGGATGGAGAAACGCACGATTTTAGATACATAATGTTCTAGAGTTGTATTAGGACTAACTAGGGTTTTAAAAGTGTGCAATCCTCATAGTTATTGATTGATTTACAAACTGAGGGGGTGAGAAGACTGAAATTCTACTAGGTAATCGAACTTAATGTTTAGTTTGTCAATCTGCCCCCCTAAAGTCAGGCATTTCCTCCAGATTGCCTAATCACCTGTCCTTGTGTATTAATGAAGCCCTGAATGGGCAAAAAGCCAACTACTGTGAGAGAGTATATTAGATATGTGCTGCTACCAAAGTGGAAAAAGAAACATTAGAAACAAAACAACAACAAGTGTCGATTGTATGTGATCGTAATGAGATTTTGTAACGATAGAGACCCAGTACAAGGGTGTCTCAGGTACATTAAGCGACCCATCCAAGGGTTTGAGTGTTTTCACCCTCTCATAGATGGACCCATAATTCCTCATCATTGTTAAGCCCTATTGGGGCCTTTGTTTGGAGATCTATTATGTATGTTGACTCTAGGATACGAAGTTTTTGTATTCTATCGCCACCCCTCTCCGACTTGCCCACTTGATCCAGACAATAGAATTTTAAAAGATCACGGTTGCTCTGATGGTATTGCTCAAAGTGTCGAGCAACCGGATATGCTGGATCTTTGTTAGAAATTGCCCGCATGTGCTCCAAAATGCGTTTTTTAGTAGGATGTATGGTGCTTCCTATGTATCTTTTGGCACATGGGCAAGTAAGGCAGTAGACAGTGAAGTCTGAGTTACAGTTGAGGAAAAGTTTCATCTTGCGTACAGGTCTGGGGTCATTGGGTCTGCCTGAGTATGTTGTTGTTTTTTCGCTAAATTTGCAGGCTTTGCAATGGTTGCAGGGATAAAAACCTGTAAGGCCTATTCTGTTTTTGACTCTGGGGACCGGATCAAAGTGACTATGTACCAGGTAATCGCCAATTGATAGGCTGCGCTTGTAAGTGATTACTGGGCGTGCTGGTAACTTCCTTTTAAGAATGTTATCTGTTTGTAAGATGTGCCAATTTTTCTTGAAGATCTGCATGATCTGGCTAGATTTTTCATTAAAATTGGTTATCATCCTGGCCTGACCTTCATTTGATTCAGTAGCTTTTTTTGCAATTAGTAGATCTTTTCTGTCAATCTCTTTGACTTTAGTATCAGCTATTGAGAGGTCTGCGTTGTTATAGCCTCTTTCCCTGAATCTTTTGGTGGCTTCTGTTTTTACCTGGGTATAGTCTTGTGCTTTGGAGCAATTCCTTTTGAGGCGTATGAATTCCCCAAATGGTATGTTCTTAATGGTGCTGCGTGGGTGGTGGCTGTCAGCATGCAGGACAGTATTGCCTGCTGTGGGCTTCCTGTAGACTTTGGTAAACAGTGTACCATTGTCTACATAAACTTCTAGATCCAGGTTTGTGACAGATTTGTCACTGATTTCCCCCGTGAATCTTAAGTTGAGGTCATTTATATTAAGGGAAGCCACAAATTCCTCAGCCGAGGTACGACTGCAACGCCAAATTATAAAAAGATCGTCTATGTATCGTGCCCAAAGAGCGATCTTTTCCACCCAGCATTCATTCGCCTCGCCCCAGGCCACGTGCTTCTCCCACCAGCCCACGAAGAGATTCGCGTAGCTGGGGGCGAAGCACGTTCCCATCGCGGTCCCTCGCAGTTGTCGATACAACTTTCCTGCAAAAGTGAAAATGTTGTTGGTAAGACAGAAAGTAATCATCTGTATCAGCATTTTGTTATGTTGGTAATATTTCATAGGTCTTTTGTTCAGAAACCAATCTATAGCAAAGACGCCATTCTTGTGATCAATGCAGGTATATAGACTGGTGATGTCCAGAGTTATGAGTAGCATATCAGCGTCCCAGGCAGTGCCTTCAATCAATCTTAAAAAGTCTTGTGTGTCCTTGATGTAGGAGGCCAAGTCTTTTACTAGTGGGGCCAGAAATAGGTCTATGTAGATAGATGTATTTTCCAATAGACTATTGATCGACGCCACTATGGGTCTGCCGGGGGGATTGGTTGTACTTTTATGCACCTTGGGAAGGTGGTAGAAAGTTGGAATCGTGGGTGCCTCACATTTCAGGAATAGAAATTCATATTGATTTAGCAGACCATCTGCTTTCCAGATTTGTAAGAGATTGTGGTATTTATCGATACTTTCAAGATAAATTGCTCTGGATATTGGCAAATAACAATCTTTGTCGTTAAGTTGCCGCATCGCTTCATCCTGGTACTGCTCTTTGTTAAAAACCACCATGTTTCCCCCTTTATCTGAAGGTTTAATTTCAATGGTTCCGTCTTTTTCCAAAGATTTTAGAGCCTCCCAATGTTTCCTGGGGATGTTGTAGCGACGTTCATTAAAATCTTTACGGTTGGCCAAGATTTTCAAATCCAGAATTACTGCCTCACTGAAGACGTCGATAGCATCAAACGGTGTTTTCGGAATTGCTCGAGACTTCAGCTTGAGGTTACTGTGTCCGCCTACTTGGTTGACACCAGATTCTGCCAAGTATTGTTCGCCTGACGGCATGTCTGGAGGTGAGGAGCTTAATTCCCTCATTGTTATAAGAGTTTCCAGATCGTGACCTGTTAGGGCATCTGATTCGCTTATTCCTAAATCTTCAGTTGTTATCAGACCTCCAATTTTTGGATGCAAAAGATATATTTTCTGAAATTTCAACTTTCTGATGTATTTAAAAAGGTCAATTCTAGTCCGTGCATAGTCAAAGCCTGCGGTGGGACAAAAAGTAGGTCCTAGCTGCAGGACCTTGATTTCTTCCTGTGTCAGAATCTTGTTCGATAAATTGATGACTGTCATTTCGTTTTTCCTTTGATTTACCACCAAAAAAAAAAAAAAAAAAAAAAAAAAAAAAAAATTATATATATATATATATATATATATATATATATATATATATATATATATCACAGCAACTCGTGATACAATCCCGCTTTCGCACAGAAATCACCAGTACAGACCAACTTGTGCAGCATTATTTTTTATTTCTTACTCCTCATATGTCAGGACGCGTTTCGGCCGTCCAAGCGGCCTTGATCACCTGATCGCACGTCACTAGTAGACCCGTTTTTAAATGCAAGTGCATGAATCAACAATAAACATAGATGAAATACTGTATTCTCATTATTGCGAAACAATGTAAATTACCCATCATTTATCACAATATATGTTATAAAAAGCACAATCTTGATCAAATAATATCCACTTATGCCAATGATATGACTCATAAAAATAAAGGCCTAAATGCCTCTTATATTTAGCATATAAATATGCATTTCTCAATGAGTTATCTTAAGGCAAACATATAATGAGTGTATCATCCATTTGTTTAGATTACACATAAGCTGATTCATTGCATAATAAACATGAAAATATAAAGTGCTCACCAAAGTAAAGTGCTATAGTTATATCATTTCAAAGTATACACAATACTTAAAAAATAGATATACTATACTACAAGTAAAACCATGAAATCTATAATATTGCAACAAACATTCAGGAACATGAAATTAGAAGAGAACACTTTCTAGAGGGTTATCATATATACAATGGATTTCATCTTTAGAGGAGCTAGTGAAATACCAATCAGTCCTGCTGATTAAAATTATTAATTTAATAAAAGCAGCCCGGTGACGCAGTTAAAACAATCAATATAAGAAAACAAGCATAGATAAAACTACCCATAGAATTCCTATAAAATTGATTGTAAAAAACCAGCGTCCACCATAGACATAGCCAGATAAAGTACAGATAACCACCTAGTATAGGGCACCCTCTCTTTTTTAATATAGTGATTGTTAAAGTAGGGTATGTAGATCTTCCGTTGTATTCAAACCCCCTGGCCACTTACTATTGAACTCCAATATATAGTTGGTCTCAAGCCTGCGGAGGGTAGCTTCCTTATCCCCTCCTCTCTTTGTTGTAGGGATGGACTCAATAGCAAAGTAGTGAAGAAATTGTGGGTCACTATTATGCGTGGTTTCAAAATGTCTAGCGACCGGGTAATTCTGATCTTTATTGATTATTGCCCTTAGATGTTGGAGGATTCGCTTATGAACTGCCAACTTAGTGCTGCCAATGTATTTAAGATGGCAATCACATTCAAGGACATACACACAGAATTCGGTTTTGCAGGTTAGATGTTGCTTTATTTCTCTATCATTATTAGAGAAAAATGTCCTGTAATTTTTGGTGTTAACACCAAATTGGCATGCTCTGCAGCTTGTACACTTATAAAATCCTTTCCTTGCTGTAAGCCAGCTCTCCTTTTTGCAGAGCTCCTGGCTATTTCTAGACAGGACATTCCCCATACTGGTGGACTTTCTGAAGGCTATGGCTGGATTATACGGCATCAATTCACCTATCACAGGGTCATCTCTGACAAAGTGCCAGTTCCGTCTAACAATGTCTCTCAATTGCTTCTCCTGTTTTGAATAGGTAAAAATTAGACGAACTGGCTCCACTTTGTCAGTAGTTCTTTTAATCTTATATTGAAGAAGTTTTTCCCTGGGCTGGAGATGTGCTTTGGTTATGGCTGCTTTGATAACTCTAGGACTGTATCCTCCATCTAAAAACCGAGCCTGACTTTCCATTTGTTTTATCTTCATGTCAGCTGGGTCACTGCATATGCGCTTGATTCTAAGCATCTCCCCATATGGGATACTGTTTATAAGATGTTTGGGGTGCGCACTTGTGGCATGTAGCAGTGTGTTACCAGCGGTCGGTTTTCTAAAAAGGGTAGTTGTTAATACATTATTGTACACTAAAATTTCAACATCTAAAAATGTCACCGAGCTTTTACTAATATTAGATGTAAAATTTAAATTAAATTCATTGTGATTGATATTTTCTACAAAATGTAAAACACTCTCCTCAAAACCTCGCCAGACAATAAATAAATCATCTATAAAACGCCACCAGGAGACTATGTTGTTTTTACAGACTTGTTCATGGTCACGCTGGAGGACCAGCTCTTCCCACCAGCCCATAAATAAACAGGCATAGCTGGGGGAAAAGCTGGCCCCCATAGCCACGCCTTGTACTTGTTGATAAAATTGATCATTGAACAAAAAATAATTATTTTCTAAACAGAAAGATAACATACTAAGTAACATTCGTGTATGTTCAGTGTGTTCCATTGGTCTTCTGTTTAAAATGTACTCCACTGCTCTTAGGCCATCCATATGCTTAATACAAGTATATAGGGAAGTCACATCCAGTGTCACTAACAAAAGTTCAGAACTCCATACTAGATCCTTAATTTGGATTAAAAAATCACTAGTATCTTGTACGTAGGAATCTAGGTTTTTCATGTGGGTTTGGAGGAAGTAATCTATATATTGTGAGAGATTTTCAAGAGGTCCATTGCATGCTGAAATAATGGGCCTCCCAGGAGGGGTTGTTAAATTCTTATGAACTTTGGGTATAAAATAAATGTATGGTACAAGTGGATGTTCCTTTTTAATAAATCTGTACTCATCCCAACTTAACAGTCCTAAGCCCTTCCAGGCCAACAGACTCTGAAATAGTTTGTCTTGCATAGTTTTGAATTTCACAAGATTACTTTTCCTGTAACACTGGATATCATCCAACTGTCAGTGAGCTTCCTTTAAATATTTTGTTACTGGCCAAAGAACAATGTTGCCACCTTTGTCTGAATTCCTTATTATCAAGTCCCCTTTGCGTAACTTCTCCATCAATTGTTGGTATTTTCTTTCGGTGTTAGAATATTTTTTCTTTTGTCTGGTGACTGCATAGGTCAATCTTTTAATCTGCCCAACCACATGCTCATTGAATGCGTCCAAACCATCGTTGGAAGATAGGGGGATGAACTTTGATTTGGGTTTGAAATGAGTTTCTACTCTTTTCTGGCCAATGAAAGTTGATGCTTCCTGTGTATTGCTACTTTCACCTGAAGCCAGTTGGCACATGTCCTGTAACAAACCCAAGTCTGAGATTTTCAATCCAGGGGGGTCTTTTTCATTCGTTATTTGCAAGACTTGATCCGTATTGGCTCTTTGTAGATGATATTTCTTGAGCTTTAGTTTCCGAATGAATTGATATACATCGGCTCTTGTTTTGGTATATTGAAAGTTTGATTCAGGACAAAAACTTAGCCCTAGACATAGCAATTGCTCCTCTGCTGCCGTCAATTCTATTGCACTCAGATTAATAATGGATTTAATTTTTTCCTCTTCTGGTGCCTGGCCAGTACATGATGTTTGTCCATCTTTCAATTCTAATACCTCCGACCTCTGCCTCTGCCCCGCTTCCTTTGCTCTACATTGTTTGCGGGCCTTGAGTCTCCCCCTTCTCCTCTGGCTGCTGGTTTGGCCTGTACTTCTTGTGGACGGGGCCTCAGGGTGTCCCTCCTGCTCTGTTTCAGGACATCCAATTCTTCCCCCAACGTCAGTTTCACTCCAGTTGTTCTGTTGGCGCATTCATTGTCCGATTCACTCTCTGGTGCCGAGCTAGAGACTGAAGACATCTCATTTTGTTGTTGTTGTCGACTAGGCACCTCTTTAGAGGCTTGAGCTCGTTTTTTTGCTGTTGCTGCTCTGAGTGAGTCGTATCGGCGCGCAAAAGTAAAGATTTGACCATGTAGATAATCATCCCGGTCCCTTCTGAATTTATACGTTTTACGTATTTTGATTTTGTCCTCCTCTTTGGTTAATCTTACGGTCATATCCTTCCTCAATTTGGTAATTTGGTCCTGGTGGGCCTCATCGCTTTGCTGTTGTATCTTAGTTTCCAGGGCATCAATTTTGATTTGTAAATCTGCCCCATCTATCTCCGCATACTTCACCAAGATCTGTATGAGACGTTTAGATGACTCAAGGTTGCATTGCCCCCACTCCGCCATCATCAAGGGGTTTGGCGTCTCGTAACTGGGGGCCAGCATAATGCGAAGCCCTCTTGGTACTCGCCCCACATCCAGATATCTTTTGAGTGAGCGTGCTTCCCACCATTTGGCCTGCTCTTGTTTTTTATATTTCTCCAAAAGCCTGAAGGATTCTTTTAGACCTGTAATTTCCGTCCCTGTGTTTGTGCATTTTTCACTTCCATCTGTTACAGCCTCATTTTCTAAGGCGTCCGAAAAAATATCATCCGCGGCAAGCTCACGGGCTCTTCGTGCGTCGTTCGACATAGTACGAGGAGTTTTTCTTGGAAAATATGCTTAGCTAACGATAAGGGTTTGCCACTGTACGTTGTAGTTGATTTACTGCACCTATATGGCCTGCCGGCCCTTGCAATGCAGTCAACCACTCTCCTCCGGCCTCCGTTATCAGCTTTCACCACCCGACCCACTGAGCCTGTATAGTGCGTGCGCGCTTTTACCTTGGACAGGGGACTTCGAGCGATGCCTCCGACTTCCGTCTGCTCAGCCGAGTGACAACGATGTCAGACGTCCTGGCTCTCCCCGCTCTCTCCGCGCTGCTTACTTTGAGACTATGGCACTCTCCCAAAGACACGTGGGGGGCTTTACCCAATCCGTATTCGAATCTTTGCTGAGTGCCCCCGGGGTCCACGCCAAATCCACACCACGAGCCCGCAATGTAGATAGTCGGAAGACGCCTAAGCACAACAGTACTACTAAAGAACTACAAGTTTTAAATAGCGCAAAATTGACCGGATGGTATCAGGTATCAGAGCGTTTTACATGAGCACCAGTTGCTTTACACAAGGACACATTCATGTTTTGTTAGGCACGGGGGATTAAGTGATTTGCTCAGAATCACAGGACATGGAGCGTCATTGCCGGGACTTATGCAAGCTTAGCAGTAACTATGGGAGGAACCAGGAGGGGTTTGGAGTGGGACAGACACCCCGCCCAAAAGAGCAAGCCCATTGCTACTAACAAACTACACTTCTAAATCTACTACAACTAAAAAGGTCTCCAAACAGTAGCAAATGTACTGCAGCTGAGCACTGAGGTCAGTCCAGCACCCACAGGTACCGCAATTCCAGAAATGAATTAAAAATTAACCCCATTGAAAATGATGTTTAAAAAAATTAATGAATTTCTACTTTTAATATACATATAATTCACTGAAAAAAACATAGGTTAAAGGGATGTTATAGTTAGGCTCACATTTCACTTGTACAAAACCAGTGAAATTCAGCAGTTCTAGTTACCTGAGATAACTATAACTTACGCCCCTGCAATGCACTGCTTATGAACTCACATATTACATCCCTGCAGGACAAGATCAGTAACATCACTGATGACATCAATTATCATCTTTAAAAAAAAAAAGTCATGGGGAGGTGGTGGCCCAGGGTGCAGGCGGTTCCCGAGGCCCCACAGCAATTGTTTTAATTGCCTTGGGGAGGTGGTAGTCCCTGGGGCTCAAATAGCCTTAAGAGGGGGGCCTTGTACACCCCTCCTTTTTTTATAAATGCCGCCAGGACTTTGCCTACCCGGGGGCCCTATTGAAAACTAGCGTGAGAGCCCGTGCTTGGTATTTTTATTGTTTTTGCAGCAATTGATTTTTCTCAAAAAAAGCTTTTTTGACCTGCTGGGTCCATCTGGGACCTCAAGGCCAAGGTCTTCCTTCCCTGCCCCCTTTTCTTTATTTTGAGGGGTTTTTTTTGGTACTCGGTTGAAGCGGAGTCTCAAGATAGCTGTCAACACTTCCTGCTTTAAGTGTTGGCAGCCAATCGGAGCTCTACATTTCCCTGCATAATTTTTGATTATTCGCGAAGTCCTCGCGATCCCAGGTACACAAATCTTTACTTCCTTAAATTTTCCCAGCAACTACTGAATGTATTTACGCCAAATAACAAAAAGCACAATTTGCAGACCAAAACCTAGCTTTCTGCCACATTTGGTGTAATTCCGTTCAGCAGTTTGAGCTACAGTTGTGTTCAAAGCTCCAATGAGAATTAACATAGGAAACACACTTTTTTGACCCCCCCCCCTTTTTATGCACCCGCTTGATGGGTGGCCCCGAAACATTCCATGCGCAACAAGAATCGGCAACCCACTTTTTTGTAGAAACTTTTGTGAAGACTCGAACGGGCATCAAAGATATAGGCAAGTGATTAAACAATATATATATATATATATATATATATATATATATATATATATATATATATATATATATATCAAACACAGTTTGCTCAGCAAAACGAGGGCGCACTCTGACACAAGAATCATCCATCAAGCACTGCAGACGCTTTATTCATTACTGTTGCCTGACGCGTTTCGGGAGAACATTCCCTTAATCATAGGCATAGTCCCAAAGTCTCGCAATGCTGCAGCAATTAATTTAAATACCCGCCCTCCAATGGGCTCCTCGAATGAGAACCCCAGTGTTTGCTGGGATATGTAGTGCTGCAGCCTACCTTCGACCCAAATGGGATGGGAGAAAAATGTTGCAAACGGCCCTTCAATGAGCCGCAAAAGTGTCCATCAGTGCTTGTAATCCAAGGCTTGTTTGTCCCCACCTATGGAGCAGCGGAAAATTCAGCGCCCCGTGGCCCCATGCAATCCGCTGGGTGGTGCGCCCTCCACGCCCTGAAGCCGGCGCGAAAACATCAAACACAGTTTGCTCAGCAAAACGAGGGCGCACTCTGACACAAGAATCATCCATCAAGCACTGCAGACGCTTTATTCATTACTGTTGCCTGACGCGTTTCGGGAGAACATTCCCTTAATCATAGGCATAGTCCCAAAGTCTCGCAATGCTGCACTGATGGACACTTTTGCGGCTCATTGAAGGGCCGTTTGCAACATTTTTCTCCCATCCCATTTGGGTTGAAGGTAGGCTGCAGCACTACATATCCCAGCAAACACTGGGGTTCTCATTCGAGGAGCCCATTGGAGGGCGGGTATTTAAATTAATTGCTGCAGCATTGCGAGACTTTGGGACTATGCCTATGATTAAGGGAATGTTCTCCCGAAACGCGTCAGGCAACAGTAATGAATAAAGCGTCTGCAGTGCTTGATGGATGATTCTTGTGTCAGAGTGCGCCCTCGTTTTGCTGAGCAAACTGTGTTTGATATATATATATATATATATATATATATATATATATATATATATATATATATATATATATATATATATATATATATATAGAGAGAGAGAGAGAGAGAGAGAGAGAGAGAGAGAGAGAATTTTGAGATTTCCTATGGAAACTCGGTCCTAACTATAACTATCTACTGGCGACCGCCAATAGATAATATATATATATATAGTCAATGATCTTGAGCAGTAATGTTCGCTAATGCACTAGCACTTTATTGAGTATTATCTGTGACAATTTGATACTCTATGTGATGATGCACTTAGCACTTTTAACAATATTCTGGGGCGTAGTGAACAAAGGTAATGCTGTCATCCAGGCACATTCAGTATATACATACCAGTCCTGCAGCCCAGATATTGAATACAGTTGCAACTTGATCTTCAATTGACCAATGCACTTTATCACTTTATAAGACACACATACACATACTACCCTAAAAACCTGTTACAAGATTTTGGAGTTTACAATAATAACTTCCGTCATAAACTGCAATTTGCACTTGAAGATTGTTGCCATGCCTATGTCTTCAGCATGGTTATTTATTCATGCATTAGCATTTTATTGGGTATCGGTTACAAAATAAATGTTATTATTTTTGAACACTTAGCACTTTACCGAAATACTGGTATCTAATCAATCAATCAATCAGTGACACTTATAGAGCGCGCTACATACCCGTAGGGTCTCAAGGCGCTGGGGGGGGGGGGTGCCGCTACTGCTCGAACAGCCAGGTCTTCAGCTTCTTCCTGAAGGAGAGGTGGTCTTGGGTCAGGCGCAGGTCGGTCGGGAGGGAGTTCCAGGTCTTGGCGGCCAGGTAGGAGAAGGACTTTCCTCCTGTAGTCGCTCTTCGGATGCGGGGGACGGCGGCGAGGGCGTGGTTGGCTGATCGGAGGTGGCGTTTGGGAGCGTAGAAGTTGATCCGGCTGTTGAGGTAGCTCGGGCCTTGGTCATGTAGGGCTTTGTGTGCGTGGGTGAGGAGGCGGAAGGTGACTCTTTTGTTGACGGGGAGCCAGTGAAGGTCTCTCAGGTGTCCGGTGATGTGGCTGGTTCGTGGGATGTCGAGGATGAGTCTGGCCGAGGCGTTCTGGATCCGCTGGAGTCTCTTCTGGAGCTTGGCGGTGGTACCGGCGTAGAGGGCGTTGCCGTAGTCCAGTCGGCTGGTGACGAGGGCCTGGGTGACGGTCTTCCTGGTCTCGGTGGGGATCCACCGGAAGATCTTCCGTAGCATGCGTAGGATGTTGAAGCACGCCGAGGAGACGTTGTTGACTTGCCTGGTCATGGAGAGGGAGGAGTCCAGGATGAAGCCCAGGTTGCGTGCATGGTCTGTTGGTTTGGGTGCGGTGCCCAGGGCTGGAGGCCACCAGGAGTCGTCCCAGGCGGAGGGGGAAGAGCCCAGGATGAGGACCTCCGTCTTGTCAGAGTTCAGTTTCAGGCGGCTGGTCGTCATCCACTCGGCTACCTCTTTCATCCCTTCGTGCAGGTTGGCTCTGGCGGAGGCGGGGTCGTTGGTCAGGGAGAGGATCAGCTGGGTGTCGTCGGCGTAGGAGATAATGCTGAGGTTGTGTTTGCGTACGATGGCCGCGAGGGGGCTCATGTAGACGTTGAAGAGGGTGGGGCTCAGAGATGATCCTTGAGGGACGCCGCAGATGACTTCGGAGGCTTCTGATTTGTATGGTGGTAGGCGGACTCTCTGTGTCCTTCCGTCGAGGAAGGAGATGATCCATTCCAGCGCCTTGTCCTGGATTCCGATGTTACTGAGGCGCTGTACTAGGGTGCGGTGGCAGACCGTGTCGAATGCCGCGGAGAGGTCTAGGAGGATGAGGGCCGCTGTTTCTCCATTGTCCATCAGGGCTCGGATGTCATCGGTGGCGGCGATGAGGGCGGTCTCGGTGCTGTGATTGGCTCGGAAGCCGGACTGTGAGGGGTCGAGGGATCCGTTCGTCTCGAGGAAGGCGGCCATCTGCTTGTTGACGGTCTTCTCGATGACTTTGGCTGGAAATCTATGACCAGTATTACTATTGGCACAAATGATTGTTATTTGCACTAATGATTGATATTATACTTGTACTTCATATAGAAATCTTCAGATAGATTGGAAAGGTTGTAACAAATATTTTTACAACCGTTTCCCTTATGCATTGATAATGAAGGTCCTCCCCATCTGCCAAAATGTCTCCTGAAAACAAAATCCCCCCCCTCTCCCTTATATGGACATTTGATCTATTTAGCCTCCCCTGTTGTCCCACTTCTCTCCCCAATGTTAATATATTTTTATCCTCTATTACTGCTCTACAATTGTTGGAATTGTCCAACATTTAAATTCTTGCATTGTATACAAAGAATAATTATGGGAAGCTTAGTACTTTACTATAACAACGCAAGCATTGTCTAAAATGCAAGAAATCTATTTAAGCCATATGTCAATATCATGTACTTTACTAAATGAAATGTAAACATATCATGAAAAGAATGTGCTTAATAGATAGAAAGAACATGTGTGGTTTAGTCTTGATCGAATAGTAAACACTGTAAATGGACTACAGTCTTAAATGTATTTAAAGGACTAGCCAAACGTTTGGACTCTATGGTCCTGTGGAAGGCAAACGTCGAAACCCGTAGACTGTCCCTTACTGCACTGGTGAAATTTTTTTTTTTTTTTTTTTAAAAAGAGAGTCACTCCGTCTTCTCAGAGTGAAAGACAGGCCTCTCCAGTCAAACGATAGATAAAAATGATTTAATTCATAGCAGGTAGTTCTGACAAACAGCATGCATTAGGCGTTTGGACCCCCACTGGGTCTCAATCATATGCAGACTCAAGGGTCAGTTACTCTGTGCTTTTTGAAACTTGAAATTATCAGCAGCAAAATAGGACTTCTGTGCAGACTTGGTTTTTAAATAAAGTTCCTCACTTCCGATTTTTTCACTTCATTGCTCTCTTTCTTTTGCAGGATCAACTACTCCTTTCAATTCACAGTACTCTGATATTATCCATCGTCAATTTGTTCTATAATTGCTATGTTCGTGTCTGTTAGTTTGATCCCAGTGTCACACTTCTAATCGGAACTTCATGGTCCACAATGCTTTGCAAGAGTCTTAGCAAGTATTGTTCCATCCTATAATTCACAGAGGTGTAAATAAATGTCTTTAGAAAATAAAAACGGGAAAACATGCTCCCCCATATGTGCCTCAAAAAGTAATCAGTTCCATATAGTGCTGGGCAGCAATGTTTTTTCCGTTCCTTTCAGAGACACTTCCCTCGTTTAATGTTGTTTTCTTTGGTTGTTTCCACGATCACCTGCTTTTATTTTATTTTGCTGTTTGAAGTGCAGAGGTACATGACCCCCGCAAACCCTGGCTGCATCCAGTATTCAAGAAAGTGATAAAATAAAAGCAAATGATCATGGAAACAACCAAAAAAACACAACATTAAATGCATCTCGTCAGGAAGACAGTCCATAAACACTCCCAGCATGTCCTCTGATTTTCACCTGCTTAATTTCTGCAGGACTGGCCTGCTAAAAATGATCACACGAGAATTCCAATTGTCAGACTTTTCAGGGATTTTCGTAATTCAGACACTTGCAAACAGAGGTGTGCTAGAATTTAACATGGCATTCACAAGTGAGCCCTAAATGTACTAGCCTGTTGATGTTTGAAGACCTGGTCACCCTACGAACGGCACAAATGAGCATTGTAGGAAAGTGGAGTATTATGTAGTAGCTGGTTAGGCTTCACTAGGTAATACTGTCACAAAATCTCAAAGATGGTCCTTGGATTCACAATAATAAAACCTTAGCTCAGTCCTGGTAGAGTCGCAAAGTGGAGTCAGGCTTTACTAGAGTAACACATTTTAAGCATTTCAGAATACCAACATGGACGATAAGCAACTGACACGATTCGAAAGAAATCCGACGCCAATATATAACAACAAAGCAGACATTTATATACATTTAGCCACCAGAACAAAGTTGAAGAAGTTTAAACAGAGTTATACATTTTAGAAGAAAAAAAAAAAAAATCAGTGCAAATCAATATTGCAAAACTTTAGCATTGCGTTCAATGGTAAAAAGCACTAGTGACAATCTGTCACTTGCAGGTTGAGTTGAGACCACCCCACGACAGTCATTTTGATTTTACCTAGCTCAAGAGGTCCGGATGCAGAGTTGTCCTAGCTGTCCTTGGTGCTGATGCGGCACCTGCAGGAGGTGGTTTTACCGCTGTGCCTTAGCAGCGCGTTCTGAAGCATGAATGCTTCTTTACAACGCATTCCTTTACCACGCAAGTCATTAAAATGACTTGCCTTAAGGAAAGCATTGTTGGATTGATGTTGGACTCTAAGTCCAACACCTTCCCTACTGTTGCACAGACTAGAGCTGGAATAGTAAATTATATTATTTCAACTTCCGGCTTTCCCTAAGGAAAGTGGTTGTAATGACTTTTGTGGTAACGGAATGCGTTGTAAAGACGCATTCGTTGTTTGGACCACGTTATTAAGGCAGGCGTGATTAACACGAGTGGTTCCGACATACAACCAGTACCACAAACCAGGGATGCAAAAGGGGGTTAAAGTCCTTGCCAATTGGGGTTGCCAATTCACATGTATCAGATTTAGGGGGAGGGCACTGGGGCCTGGTTAGCACTCTCGAGCGCACTTTCAGAGTCGAAAACCAGCATCTAGTATTCCAAATGGGGGCAAAAAGCACAGGGGTCTGCAAAAAGCCGGTTTTCTTCTTGGCATCCTCTCATGTTTCTCCACACTTAGCATTGCATCAGGGTAAGAAGTTAATGGGAATGCAATAATACAAAAAAAATACCTAGCTATGCTCAGAGAATAAACGTGCAATCTTAGTGTTTTTAGATGCCTAATAGAACAGAATTCTTCAAACAGTTCCTGTACTTCGAGTAGCTTTCCACTAGCCTTAGTCGGTCATGATGTATACATATTTCATGGAGTACTTCTGAACATGGAGATTAGGTACAAGACATTGCTTGGAAGTTTAAACTGAGCCTTTCAAATGGATGAAATCTCCAGTGCATTGAGTCAATATGTCAGTTGTGTACTCACTTTGAAAATGTCTGCAATAGATAACAAACCAATGGTGTAGGTTGAAGTAATGCTTTTTATGTAACGGGTGTGTGTGGCTAAATTGTGTCAAAAGCATGGCTCACAATCAACAATGCTGAAGAAAGTTCAGGCATAAGAAAAAGCAAAAGTAAAGTGACATAAAACCTGAAAACGAAGAGGGATCATAGAGACCCATGTTGATGAGGACTCACGTAGGACCATGATGAGGGGACTTCACAAACACCCATTAAAAGGAGACCACACTAACCATGCCAAAGAGACAGCTCATAAGTATGGCGAGGAGGCCTGATGTGCAACGATGATGATGGGAGCTAAGACATAACTGCAATGAGGAGGAAAAGTATGCAGCCATAATTAAACTTCTCTCAAGTAACCAGGATGAGGAAGGCCCATATAACCATGAATAGAGCTCTCAGATAAGCACGACAAGGAAGAGGGTCATTGCGGTCTTATATACAAATAAGCTGCCCTGTTTTAGGTTAAAACATATAATAACTGATTAAACCCTACCAAAAATTAAATAGCCTTCAGCAGTGTAAACATATCAACATTGAAAAAACACCTGGAGAATCGCAAACTAAATGTTATTCAAAGAAAGGAAAATGAGAGTGAAAGAGTCATTTTTATTTCTTCCTAAAGAGGCCAATACAATGTAATTTTGTTTTGCAATGTAGCAGCAAGAAAGGCTGGGCTAGCATTATTCTGCTTGAGTTCTGCGTTTTAGGGAGGTCACATTTGCTTTTTTCAGTTGTGTTGTCTTAAGTCTAAGGCTGCAGGGTTTAGAAGTTTAGAAGCATGTTTTAGGTCATATTTGATTATTTTATAAACTGTAGAGAATCAGGTAATATAAAAATCATATGATATTTTGGCTATGTTAATGTTAATGGTACTGGGTACTTATAGAGCGCACGGCTACTATGTTTGATTCTTTCACTGATGGGTAAATGGCTGGTTTCATAAGTATATTCCCAATATGTACTATCACAATTACCCACAGACAGAGAATGGGTGAAACCCTTTGGATACATCAGCCCCCTTTTCTAGTGAGTCAGTATTGATAGTAGGTGAATTGTCAAACACCCCAGGCTTTAAACATTCAATGCAAGGTGCATCGACAGGTATATGTGAAAAGCGGGCTGTCACCAAGCATCTGGAATAGTGATGAAAACACAGCACCAGACTTTTGGAAAACATGGAACATAATGTCACTTGGAATGATGCGGGAAATAGTTATTACAGAATTCAACAAACATTGGAGTGATATGGTTTGTAAAATGATTCAGCTATGTATATGAAAACGTTGTATGATGACCCGTCAAAATTAATACCTGAGCTGAAGTTCTTCCCTGTAAGAGATCCTTGCCACTTGCTATATGGTATGCTGAAAGCATATTTACAATCTTCAGAGTTAATGAAAAACGCTGTTGACTTTGTAGTCCATTCTGGTGCATAATTGTTTCAACCGTGGGAATTGAAATGCAAATATTTCTCATTTTGTGCTTTGTGTAGCATCAAAGAAACATTCATCCCAATGATGTCATTTAGACAGTGGTTTTCAGTCCTAGAGGCTATGAATGCTATTTTATCCATGTGCTGACTGTTTACAAAATCTTTGCTTAGTGATGATGCCAAAGACAAGGAATGTGAGTATCTTCGGTTGCATATTGATAGTGATGTGTAAAAAGTACACTCTACTGCATTCTTGAAAAGTACTGCTTTATTTTTGACCTCTTCAATAACCCTGAGCGTGTATGCTCCCAGTTCAATGCATATGTTGCCGAATCTGTCCCAGAGAATCAAAATCTTCAGGTATACCAGTATTTGCATGGAAAGCTATGTAAGTGGCCAGAGTTAGAAAATTGTGTTTTGGCTGTTTTGGCGTTGCCCTTCTCAAGTGCCAATGTTGAGAGGGCCTTTTCACAGATAAAAGTTTACATGGGAAGGAAAGAGCGATCTCGCATGACCAAAGACTCACTGAAGAAGTATTGTATGGTTTGGTACAATAAAATTTTTTTTTTATTTTGTTTTTTTTTTTAAACCGTTTATTACAGAATCCCAAAAATATACAAAGATGGGCCTACAACCTTCAGGCCGGCCGCTAGCAAACAGAAGGAGCATGTAATACAGACAATAGAACGCACGCTGCGGCAAAAGGGAATTCACAGGAGTTGAAAGAGGCGTTGGCAGCCACACCATCCGGACCCCACACGACGGTTTCATTTTTATATAAATAACAACAAAAAACAAGCCCACAAGGCAACCCACAGTCGGAAACAACAGCATGTGCTCCCCTAGGGGGGGGACCCCACCGATTCATAGGAATATCGCGGGGGGGAATAGGTCAGGACGGGGACTAAGTAAACTCCTTGCCCAGAACCGGGAAGACAAACAGGCTAAGGAGACGGGGCCGGTGACGGATCAGGCAGTAGCGGCGGGGTACAGATTCCCCCACGGTAAGCGTTCCAGGGGCCCCATACTTTCACCCATGTCCCAGGCTTACCTCTCGCAACATACACCACCTTTTCCCGAAACATACACCAATCCATATTGTCCTTCCACGCCGAGACAGTCGGCGACCTCTGGGAACCCCACAGTTGCGCAATGTCACGTTTGGCCACCATATATCCCAGAGTCGCCCACCACGTCTGCGGCACTGAGTAGTCGGTTGGCTCCCATACATTCAAAAGACATCTCCTCGCCTCAGGCAACAGCGACACATGCGTAACTACCTGCAAAACCTCATGCACACCACGCCAGAATCGCACCACCTCCGGGCATTCCCACAGAATATGGAGAAAGGTCCCCAAAGAACCACACCCACGCTTACACAACCCGTCCACAGCATAGCCCATACGCATCAGCCTCGGCCCCGTAACATAGACCCTATGGAGTATCTTGAGCTGGACGAAGCGAAGGCGGGCCGGTATGGCCACCTCTTTCGGGGAGGCCACCGCAGACACCCAGTCCTCGTCATCCAGCTCCAATCCATCAGCCCCCCACGCCTCACGAAGGCCGGTCAGCAGTCCCGAACGGTCATTGATGAGCTTTTTGTAAATTAATGAAATCGTGCCGTCCGGGACATGCCCATCTAGCACTCTATCCTCCAGAGGGGAGTACTCCGGGATGGAGGCAACGTCCGGAAATACGGAGCACAACGCATGACGGATCTGCATATAACTAAAGTACTCCCTGTCCTGCAGCTGGAATTCTGTCTGCAGCACATCGAACGTTTTGAATCCCCCCCTCGTCCAGAGATCGCCCACCCTGCTGATGCCTATCATGTCCCACTTCTCAAAGCCCTTCGAGGTCCACAGGGAGCCCAGCCACTCAGATGCGTATAGTGGCGTCGCCCGGGTCAAGCGATCCTTCCACCCCATCGCCGCGTTAGCCGTGTGCCACACCCGTACCATGACCCCCGTGGGGCCCGTCAGCCGCGCGTCATGCGAGCTAGAATAAAGCGCCCGATTATAGTCACCACCCGGCAGTAACATTTTATCCATCTCAAAGGCCGGGTTTAGGGCGGGCCCGTAAAGGCCGTGATTGATCGCAGCCAGCTGGGAGGCCCAGTAATATTGCTTGATATCTGGGAGGGCAATCCCCCCGTCGTACCACGGGAGCGTCAGCTTCGCCAGGGCGATACGCGGCCTACCCTCCCAGAACAGTCGGCGCTGCAAACTCTCCACCTCGCGAAAGTAGCGCGCCGGGACAACGTCCATTGTATTCTGCAAAGCATACAGGAAACGTGGCAGCGACATCATCTTAAACAATGCCGCCCGGCCGAGCGGCGAGAGCGGCAAGCGCCTCCAACGCGCGACGTCCTCCTTCAGGCGCTGGAGGGGGGGAAGCAAGTTCTGGTTATATCGGGCCTCCGCGTCCAGGGTAATGAAGACACCCAGGTACCTAAATCCCCGCGGGGCGATCTGGATAGGACAAGCCCGTGGAAGGATAGGATCCTCCCCAGAGAGGACATACACACACGATTTAGCCCAGTTGATGACCAGGCCGGAGTTGAGGCCAAATGAGTGCAATACATCAACCAGTACTATCAGTGATTTACGTGGGGAAGCCAGGTACAGAAGAATATCATCAGCGTAAAGAGATACGCGGTCCTCATACTCGGGGGTCCATCGGAAACCACGAATAGAAGGATCCCACCGCAGCCACTCCGCCAGGGGCTCCAGGGCAAGCGCGAAGAGGAGCGGTGATAATGGGCAGCCCTGCCGCGTGCCCCTGCCCAGCTCAAACGGAGCCGACACTCTACCATTCACAACCACCTGCGCCAGCGGTCCCGAGTACAACAATTTCTCCCAACCGATGAATCCCGGGCCAAACCCAAACTTCGCCAGTGTCGCCCAAATATATGGCCACTCAAGTGTGTCAAACGCCATAGTGGCGTCCAGGGATGCCAAAATGGCCGGTTCCCGTATAAACGGGACACGCGCGAGCACCCCATGCAAGCGCCGCAGGTTAAGCGCAGTGTTGCGATGAGGGATAAAGCTGGACTGATCCTGGTGAATCAAATCGCACACCACGCCAACCAGCCGATTGGCCAACACCTTGGCGAGAATTTTGGGCTCCGCATTCAGCAGCGAAATAGGCCGGTAGGACGTGACCCGGTCCCGCGGCCTCCCCTCCTTGTGAATGACCACGATAGTAGCCAGACGCTGGTCTAGCGGGAGGGAACCCGCCGAACGGGCCGCGAGGAACATCGCACGGAGATGTGGCACCAGCGTATCCGGTCGCAGCTTGTACAATTCGATGGGAAGACCATGGCCTTGCCGGAAGCGACCGAGCGTATGGCGAGGGCAATTTCTTCAGAGGTTGGGGCGGCGTCCAACAACACTCTGTCCTCCTCCGAAAGGGAAGGCAGCGCGATATCCCTAAGCAGGGCATGGGAATCCTCTTCCGAGCGGGAGGACACCGGGGAATACACCCCACGGAAATATTCTGCAAAGCAATCGACTATTTCTTCCGGTTCCGTGACACACACACCATCCAGTTTCTCAATCGACGGGACAACTCGACTCGCTCTCTCCTTTTTATCCAGCCACGCAATCAATTTCCCAGCCTTATCACCCACATCATACAGTCTCCCCTGTTGCTCTCTACTGAGGCCCCTGGCCACCTCCGTGACGAGGGCCTTATAGGCCGCCTGCTTGAGTCGGAGAACATGTAATTTGTCATCCGTCACCCCACATTCGAGGTCGTCCTCCAACTCAGTTATTTCAGTTTCAACACGGGTCACCTCCTCCCGCTCGCGCCTCCGGGAATGGGAAATAAGGGACAGGGCATCCCCCCGAATCACCGTCTTAAATGCCTCCCATAGCGAGACCGCAGATGACACCGACCCCACATTATCATCAAAATATCGCTTAAGGGACTTAACCAACCCTGCGCGAATGGTGGGGTCACGCAGGTACCAGGGATTAATCGGGGCCACCCTACCCTCTCCCCTCGGGAGAATATCGAAGTGCAATAAGAGCGGGGAGTGGTCTGAAATACCCTGCGCCAAATGGCGCACCTCCCCGATCCTCCCCGCATGCGCCGCCGGCACCAGGACATAGTCTAGCCTTGATAGACTGCCATGGGCCCCGGAATGAAAAGTGTACTGTTTCTGCGTAGGATGTTTCAAACGCCAACAATCCACCAGCCCTAAGGCATCCAATAGGCCAGACAACCACGCTTGGGCACGGGGGAGATCCCTAGGGGGGTGACGGTCCTCAGTTCCGGAAACCACAGCGTTAAAATCCCCCCCAACCACCAGAATCCCCTCCGGAAGGCCAAGGAGGAGGCGCCCCAGATCCGCAAAGGTGGTCGTCTGCAACCCTGGCGGGACATAGACAGAAACAAAAATAATCACTCTGCCCTCCATTCTACCCACCAGAACCGTGTAACGTCCCCTGTCATCATGGAGCACCTCGTCAACTTCCAACGGGAGCGAGGTCTTGGCCATGATGCCCACACCCCTTGAACCCGACGTGAAGCCTGAATGGGCCAGAAGGCAGTAGCCCCGTCGGTTCATAGCACGAAAGGAGTTGCCAATGAGGTGCGTCTCCTGCAGAAAAACTATGTCAGGTGAAATTCGTTTCAGGAACTGCAGGACCACACCTCGTTTTATCCTGTCCCCCAGTCCATTAACGTTCCAGGACAAAAGATTCAGTCCCCTACCCCCCCATCATAAACAAAAGCAATCACTCGTCCCCCCGAGAGCACTTTGGGAATAGCACGACGATACTTTTGCCTTGTGGTACAAATGAACAACACCCCACCCCAACCCAACCGCCCCAACAAAACTCCTCCCTCCCTGCACCCCTGCATGAGCCCAAACAGCCCCCCCAACTTGCAGTGTGCCTGTCGCCCCTATATAGTTGAAACTAGGTAAACCCCCTAGAGGAGGAAAGAGTACCCCTTCGAGACCCCGCACCACCTACAAAGGAGGGAGAACGAGTACAAAAAACGAGAGACCCTAAGCTTGGCCGAAAGCGGCAGCATCTTCGTCCAGAGTGAGTCCCAGTATCAGCACCTCAGTCCCGGTCCAGTGGGCCCTCTCCTCCCGCCACCCCCCCCGCCATCCCGATCCCGACCCCCAGACAAAGTGTCCAGCCAGTCCCCGGCCGCTTCAGGACGGTCAAAAAAGTGAGTGCGACCATCCACCTCCACCCGCAGCCTGGCCGGGAAGAGCATGGCGTATTTTAAGTTCATGTCCCGAAGCCGCCGCTTGACGCCCAAGAAGCTCAGTCTCTGCTTCTGGACCGCTTGGGTGAAGTCAGGATAAAAGTTCACCTCCATGTTCTCCAACTTAATCGGCCCTTGCAGTCTGGAGGCTTGCAGAATCGCATCCCTGTCCCGAAAATTAAAGATACGGGCAATAAGAGGCTGCGGAGGGGCTCCGACCTTCGGCCTTCCCCCGGGAACTCTATGAGCCCTCTCCACCGCAAAAAATTTACTCAGTCCCCGAGGCTGGAGATGGGTAGTGATCAGGTCCTCCACAAAAAGATCCGCCGCCGACTCCTCCCGTCCCTCAGGTACTCCGATGATGCGGATATTATTCCTCCGGGCCCGGCTCTCGGAATCCTCCAGGCGCCGATCCATGAGCGCACTCGCCTGACGAAGCCGGTGTACCTCCGTCTGAAGGGCCGCCACCTCAGTCGTGAGGCCAGACGCGGTGTGGGCCAAAGAATCGACCCGGTCGTTGGTCTTCGAGAGATCAGCTCTCACCAGGTTGACATCAACGAGGACCACGTCGATTTTATGCGCTAACGTGTCAAACCGCTGGCCCACCGAGGCCTTCATCTCAGCAATGGCGCCCATGACGTCTTGCAGAGTCAGATCTGTGGGCAAATCCGGGGCATCCGGGGGGCACTCAGAGGACTTGTGCGGTCCACCGGGAGATCCCTTCGGGAGGGTGTAGCGGTCCATGATGTTGGCCTGATGTGCGGCGCCACGCCGGGTCGACTTGGCCTTCAACCGATCTCCATCTTGTTTAGTGGCCATCGTCGCGGGTCTCACACCCTCACCAGCCACGCAGTAAAAAGCGAGCAATCAAGGCCACGAGCTCCGGGGGGCCACCCCAGGACGGCGGAGCGGGCCACAGCAGGCAGGCAGGGTCTCCCAGCGAGGCCACCCCAACACAAAGAGCTCCGCGATCCCACTTGCAAAGACAGCAAGGGGGCGCGAAAGTGAAAGTGAAAGTGCGGGGTACGCGACTCGCCAGGCCCAGCCCGCCGTTGTTGTTCACTTTGCCACCGGGTCGCCCCCAAACGCGGATCCGGGGTCAGGAGAGAAGTAGGCCGCAAACTTCAATCGGTGCTCACTCCGGCACCCGAGGTCCGATTCGAAAACGGGAAACGGGTACCACCTCGGCTCAGGCTCACCGACACAGTTCCCTCAACCGATGCAGGATGAAGACAGGATAAACGTAGGAGGTTGCGGAGGTCCTCGGGAGCATCGCACCTACGCGGCCATCTTGGTTGCGCGCTAGGCTCCTCCTCCCTGGTACAATAAATTTGATTTGTAAAAATGTATTTGGATCTTATGTACACCGTACGTACACTGTCTATATACCATGCACTATCAGTGCAGAAAGCCGGCAATAATAAAATGCAAAACATTCCATAAACACCAGAAAAAAATGTTTGTTGTTTTTAATGACGTGGAAATGTATAACCACTGATAACCACTGTTTTTCAAAATATTAAAGTCACTGGGACAAAAAACCCATCAGAATTTACCAAAAAAGAAACTGAAAACAGGAAAGCCTATATACAGCCATCACAAAGAGAGTTCATGTTAAAAAATGATAAGAAGAGATCATAAATAACCACCTTGGGGGTGATCATTCTCATCATGCTTCTACGTACTGACACATACTGGTTGAGGAAATCTCACACAGAATGAGGACGGCTCATATTTAAAACAATGATGGGCAGTTACATACAGTACGAAATACAACTACAGTACTGCCCTGATTACACCAAAAAAAGAAAAACTGGCCACCATTCCCATTGCACACTGTACTGCAATTGGTGCCATTTCTTCCGTTAGAAGGCAAAGTCACTATACTGTGGGAGTATGATCGATTTTATTTCTTTAGGATTGGGTACAGCCGGGGTACAAAATAAGTTTACCAGCACTTACTAAAGCTTCATTTGTATGCAGATTGTCACTCATTGGGTCTGATTCTCAAACTGTAGTGTGTAGTAGTACAGTGCAACAAAACATACTACAAATTGGTATTCACAAACTATGTGTTGAGTTTACGCCTTTGCCGGTCCTATCTTTGTATGAGTTCTCCATCCCTAGAGCGGAGTCTCCGCAATGAGTGTGCAGTCTCAGTCAGTCGTAAAATATGGTTGTAAGTTGGATGTCGTAACTTTATGACTGTAATTAATGACTATCCAGACTCCACCCCCGCATCTAAGGGGTGGAGGCATGCATGCTACACTTTTGTACAAAAACTATACTCTGAGTTTGTGAATACCAAAAGTAGTAAACTTACTCAAACGTTTTTGACCTTTGTGAATCAGGCAAGCTATCTTTAGTATAAGAAGTTGTTGCCTTTTCTTTTCGAGTGACAAAAATACTTCCATCCTCAGATCATGATCAGCAAATTCTTCATGGTCTATAATGTTTGCATATTATAGTCAAAGTGACAATACTTACCATGCAAGTGCGATCATCCACTCCAGATAAATCCTCTTCAAACTCCTTCCCGACATGGAAATCCATGTTATAGTTTCGGAAAGTGCTAAGGGTTTTTATGATCATGTGGTCTCCATCTTGAACAATGTCTTTGTCTGGTCGTAACAAGGTGGCAATTTTTCGAAGAGCTACATTGACATCTGCAAGTGTGATAAAGAAGTTTGGTCAAACACCCACTTAAGAAAAAGCATTGGCAAAGTCATTAAGTCTAACGATTTAAAAGTCAAAGTGCTTCTTCACTGGCTGGCAGGCAGCTTTGTATCCGGGACTGATTGAGTGAAGGTGAAAAATGTGTCAATTGTTGGGCGATGAATGAATGAATGAGTGAGTGGAGTGATCTGATGAATGGCTATATGTGTACATGAATATTTGAATAATGAGTTCAAAGATGGATGGAAGGCTTGATGAAAGTGTGAATGAGTGCATAGCTGGACACAAATTACAGCAATCTTACAGGCTGAAGCTTTCTGCAGCAGTAGTGATGGTATACAAATGGCATTAAGCATCAATATTATGGCAATTCATGCATTGTACCAGGGCTGTGCAAATCAATACACGAGGCTCCAGACTTAAAACATTTGCTAAAAGAATACATAACATTTGTAACTGAGTCAATATAAGCGGATATTTACAATAAACTGTAAGCATCCAAACTTTCGTCAAACCACCCAGACATGATCTCACTCCTTACCAGTAGCGGCTTGCGCCTTTGCACGTGTGAGTGGAAGCCTAACATTTTCTAACCACACTGCTTTCAAACAAAGCAGGAAAGCCACAAAATAAAGCTTACTCTTTCAGCAGATAACAATAACCCTAGTGTTTAGAACTCACTTATAATCAGCTTTAGCGGTCTGTGGACTGGATCTGCTGTTTCCAATACATGATATGCACATTTACGTGGGCTTCAAGTCGCCTCCTTGCTAATGAGTAGGTGGCTTGGTTGTCTAGCTCACTTCCTTGCTCCTAAATTGATGGCTTTCTTCCATATTTCTTTGTTAGTCCAGCTTTTCAGTCTTACCATTTATTGATTGGTTGATGTGTTCTTTTCCTGCTGATGGCAGACCTTGCATTGCGGTGAGGGATTTGCCGCTCCCTCTTCCCCCTCTTTGAAAAACCTGCCTGCCTCTTCTTGCTGCTTCTCTTGCCCCCTACCCCATTCATTCAGCTCTGTCTGACCACCATCCTAACAGCATTCAAACATCCTAAAATCTTTATTGACTTTTTCAATAATAATACAGGAAATGTTCAGCAAGCTTCTTTCGATTGTTTTTTTCTAATTTTACAAATCACATTTAAAGATGGTCGAAGAAGATGTGCAGGCATTTCGCGGTTGCCATGTTCAAACAGGATAAATAAACATAAAATGCTTTTAAGGATGACAGATATGGATGCACCTGGCCATCTTTAGAAAGGAATTGTAAAAATTAAATATATTTTCAAAGGTTGCTGCTGGGGATGAGTGTACATCTGGGATGCCCATCTTTGAATGGGTTTTATATTACTTCTAAAAGCCCATAGAAAGATGGCCACACATTTGCTGTAGCCATCGGTTAAAATACAAAAAGCAATGGCAAAGCCAATGGGTTTCATGAATGAGACCTATTGGCTTTGCTAATGCTTGCTAGAGCCTGAGATACAGTTATCACCAGTGAGCTCTTAAATGTATGCAGTACTAAGAGTGGTCTAATTTAAAGGCAACACAGTCTCAACCTAAAGCATCATATTTGTCCGTCCTTACGGTGTGTTTATAAGCCACCTTACAATATTTAAGAACCATAAACCTCACTGAACTCTCAGCTATGACTGCCATGACAATATTTGCAGATTTTCGGGTCGCTTAGTTAACAAGCATTGGTATAGCCAATAGGGCTCGCCTTTGAGACCTTATCAGCATTTAGCCATGCAGCACAGTCATGGGTGGTACAACACTCTACTGTTACTTCACGTGCAACTGGTGAACGGCCACACACACCCAAAGCTGGGCTTCTGTGCTATTTGATGAAAATTTGACAAAGTCTCTTAAAAATTCCCAAAAGTGTATTGTTTTAACAAAGCTTTTTTTTTAGAGTTTTATATAGCGCGAACTTGACCCGAATCGGGTATCAGATCGCTTTACATAGCACCAGTTGCATTGCATGAGGACACATTCATTTTTGTTAGGCACAGGGAGATTAAGTGCTTTGCCTAGAATCACAGGATGTTCATCGTCGTTGCCGAGACTCGAACCCAGTTCCCCAGATTCGAGGTCGACCGCCCTAGCCGTTAGGCCAACTCCTCTCCTCTACCCTTTGACACTAACAGGCACATTATAGCACTGTATTGAAAAGTACTTATTTAAAGTGTTTATTTTGTACAACTCAGTCTGAAATTCTATATCTGGAAGTGCTTTTATACGTGATAATTAATAAAACAAGACTTTTAGTGAAATAAGATACAACAGACGCACTTTAAACCATGACATATTAAATTCCCTAAACCCTAATGCAATAAAACGTAAACGATCACATTGATCAAGCTCTTTAAAAAAAAAAAAAAGAAAAAAAATCAGCCAATAAAATGTCTCCAAAACATATTTAAAATGCACAAAATGGAGAAACTTTGCTGATACTGTATTTTAAGATTGCTTACATGTATCTTTTCCCAATACCTCCTTGGCTGCTTGTTGATTAATACAGAGGGAGCCAGTCTCACCACCCCTTCACCGGCTAGGATGTATCCACCAAATATTATTTGCAGGTGTATTATTTGCAGGTGACACTGGCGAAAACGTAAAGTAAAACTATAAATAAACGAGGCAAGCTTTCAGCCGGCGGGGACAGTGGCATTAAAAAAATCCAAACGCAATACAGCACTGGAAAGGCCGCACAGGGACACATGGAAGGGAAGAAATCAAACTATCACCAGGCAGAGCAATTCTTAACAAGGGGAGGTTAGCTAAGGCTGTCCATATATTAAACTTTAGCAGGCTTCACGAGAACACTGTAATTAGAAAATTGGCCATTTTACATAAAAATATAATAACAAAAACAGCACTTACAAGCTTGTAACTAACAGTTTAATAGCATAGTTTACGGGAAGAAAGTATATACACACCAATCACACAAATAACATATTTGTAGAATCGGCCAGAAATTCGACTAATAAAGATCAAACATAAAAAACAACAGGGAACAACATTTTTAAACAGAGTGGGTCGGCCCTTACCTGCAACAATCGTGCCAATCAGAAGAGCAAAAGTCAGCCAATGAGCCAATATATTCCTTACTTTTAGAAGTGTTCAACCACAACAAATAAAACAGATTTGTAAACAATCTGCCTGGGATAGCAATTGTTTCACAGAAAGGCAACAGTGTATCCTGGAGAGCAGAGAAGGCAGTGGATCCAAAGAAGGTCAGGCAAGCAGCGACCTTGGATGGGTGGTGGGAGCAGCTATGGGGAGATTAAGTGATGGGCGCCAAAGCTGAAACACCAAACACGGGCAAACAGTGACACGAGAAGGCATGAAATAAAAAAACAGTCCCCCAAATGAACACAAACACAGAAGGGTAATGTTAACAGTAATTGGGCGGCTCTGAGTGGGAGAAAACCAAACAAAAAGGAGGGACAAAGAAAAACAATTAACCAGTAGCAAGCATGCATTTTGGAACGACAATCAGAGGGACAAATAAAATGGCAATGGGTAGACTGTAAGTCCACAGAGTGAATACATAATGTCTCGGAGAGACCGCGCACGCGCTGCCTAGGCTCGACCTAAAAAAGGACTACATAATTGTAGAGAAAATCAAAATAGTTTGCAAGTAGTTACATCAAGATTTTCAAAGAAAGGTGAATAGACAAAAAAAATGTTTTAAATGTGCATATCACATCTATAACTGGCACTGATTAATCAAACTGCATTTAAGAGGACACAGAGGAAAAAAACTGATTTAATTAGAGATTCAACTACCAACCAAGCACAACTGTCCCATAACACTTAGAAGGGGTGGGGGATCCTGTCAAGCGAGTCATGTTACTATCACATGCACACACCTGACAGACATGTTCCAAGTCACTGTGCCTTGCCCCATAACACTTAGGAGGGGCAGGCCTTGGCAAGAGAGTTCCACATAACTTCAACCTACCCAGAACTCGCAAACATGTTATCAGTCACTGCGATGTCACAAAAGGTCTAAACAAATCTCTGTAAAGTGGCTTCAGACAACATGCTAAACAAAGGAACAAAAGTTAGTTAATTTAAGGATTATATGAGTACTTATGGCCACCGACTCTTAAATGTATTGCAGATCCTCCAAGACTACCTAGCATTTAATAACGTCTCACTCCACATCATCAACTACACCTGTTTCTCTACCAACTAAAAAAGGACCCCAAAACCTCAAACATTTCTACATTGGCCACATACTGTCATTCCACAAAACCTCCAAATATGTCCGCTTTGCAAAATAACAGCTACACCACATGATCAAATAAACATTACATTGACACACCAGACTCCCCAAAGACATACTTTCAATGGCATCTTAAGTCTACTTTACAAACAGCTGGAGACCAAGTGAAGTATAACTGAAATTGCAATCTAAAGATGGACTTCCTCTTCATTTAAAATTCCCCTTTTCTAAAACATGAAAACATTCCATATGCTTGGTAGTGTTGATGTGTGGGTGAAACCAGGTGCCAGTGAATACAATGATTTGCTCAGAATCAAACAATGAGGAAGCCAGTGTTGGCAAACAGGTGAGACAAGTCAACCTATTAGTAGCTAGACCATTTCCCATCCTAAGTAGTGGCTTTCTGGACAATAGAAAAACCAAGAGATTGCCCAGTAGGTTAAGTACATTTGAAAGGCTGCTATACCTTGGCAGGGACAGCGACAGTACAACCTAGTGCCATTGGAACACCCAAATAATCTAGGGGATTTTTACACCATGGTGGGTTACGTGTATACTCAGTATCCACATTTCATGCAAAACACAGTCAGTACTGATTACTTAACCAAAAGCATGTTTCATTTAAGCTTTTTAGGCATTGTAAGTATGGTTTAAAAAATATCGGCATAATAGAGTGCTGTTAGATATAAAAAAAATAATGGACTTGCTGAATGAGTCATGCGCAATAATTGGAACACCTATTTGGTTACAGTACACTCTCAGATCACTTGAGGTCTCACACTCGAAAACATCACAGTATAGGATAGTCATTAAACCCGACCATCTCACTAAGGCAGAACGTCTCATACCACAAGATCTCATTACTTCAGGAGGTCTTATTCCACAGAGCCTCACAACAGAGGAGAGCACTCATACGTCCTCGGACTCCCACAATTGAAAATGTTATCATACCCGAGTGCTTCACTATGCTGGGGGTGCGCTTACCTCGGAGTTTCACAACTGCCATGGGTCGCAAACTCAACTGCCTCACTTATAAGTTTGTTCTCACAAGCAAAGGTCTCAATATCACCAGAGCCGAATGCTTGGGAGAAGCTCTGCAATGATGGATTCTCCCACCAAGCATCTCACTACTCACGCTTCACTGTTCCACTTCGTATGTGGGAGTTGACACCCTGAATAAAACTAGAGCTTCAGACTTTGTAGCATCAATATACTGGGGATAAACATAACCTTCAGTCTCACTACACAGGAAAAGGGCTCACACTCTAATGTCTCTCTAAACCAAAGAGGGAAGAGTCATGCTTCAGAATGTTACTCCATCAAGAGGGAAAAATAGGATGTCACACAACAGTGGTACCTACTCAATACCAACACACAGAGGGGTCTCACCAAAGTAGCAGGCAGAGCAGCTGCACAGCGCTGCACAGGCTCATCATCTTCCCTGGGACAGGTGCAGGAGCAGCATCCTGAGACCTGGTTGAGGGGGTCGGGCCCCCGACTTACAAGCACGTGCTGCTGTCCAACAGGGGCAAGTAGAGGGGGCAGGTTCACTCCGCTGTTTCCAGTCTAAGACCATGCCAGTGGCACAGTGAGAAGTGTCAGGCGCACAAGACAACCTCCAACCTGAGAACTGCCCACCACTGCAAGAGCCAACCAGCACCACTGCACCTACCCCCTGCTCAGGGAGCGAGCCAACCTTCAATTTGACTTTGGTAATGGCCACGAGCCTTTTGGCAGCAGGCGCTGAATTGGAAGCAATCACGTCATCCGTGTGTATCGTAGTACAGCCAGCTCTCTTACAACATTGGTTGGATCAATCATAAACCCGGAACAAGTAACATGGCGGGAGCAGTGAGGGTGGGGCACACCAGGCACAAGGGGGAGTAGGAGGGCCTGGAATGCCTCATGCGCTCCACGGAAGCCTGGAAGAACATTGAAAATAAACTTTTAAAAAACAAACAGAGACATGGTGGTAGGGTGGTTGGGCACGAAGCAACATGGGAGGTGGTGGGTGGGACAAATGCTGCATTAAAATGCAAGCAGCTATGGGCACCGAAGCTGAGCAAAGGCAAACTGTAACATGGGCAGGAAACAAATTAAAAACATAGTCCCCAAAACGAACAGATAAACAACCAACGCGTAAAGATACACTACTTGGTCCTTGCTCTATGGGAGGAAAGAAAGACAAAAATGAGGGACAAAGAGCAAGGGCTGACCATTAACAATGCAAGGATTTTTAAAGGACACAAAACAAACAAATGAAAAGCATGCAATGTATATAAAACAGGTCTCGAAAGGATTCAGAACAAAACTGTAGATAGGCAGCAAAACTTTGAAGCTGCAGATAGGCCCATGTGCTTGAACTATAGGGCTAAAATTTTCATACGAGTGTGGTAATGTATCATTTTTGGGTATTCATAGCATTAACATTCATCAGGAATTTATTCATCAGTGTACATTTAATGATTAAATAACAGCACAAATATTCTAGTTTTATTTTCATATTTGATAAAACTCAAAGTAATACCCCTGAAACTGCCAAAGGTGGAGCCAACAGGCAAGGTCAAGGATGGAGAGGCCCAGCTGCAAAACAGTAAACGGAGGAACTGCCCAGCTTTCCCCCACGTGGAATACCAATGCCAGGGCATCTATCATGGACTGAAGGGCCCAGCTGCAAAATGGCTAAAACTGCAAATATCTCCCCCACCCCAGAACACCAACGCCATAGCAAACTTTACAGACTAGTGGGCCTGGAGGAAACACTGCAGAAAGGCGGAAAAGCCAATCTCACCCCATCCGGAATACCAACCCCAGGGAAGCTTCATGCACAGAAAGGCTTGGTTGCAAAAATTGCCAAAAGATGGAACCGTTCATCTCTCCTCTGTGTCAGAACAAGCGTCACAAACTGAAGGCTCTGGCACTAAACCATCAAAGGCAGAACCATCAAACTTCTCCCAAACCATGTACATCACCATGAGGGCAATCTTTAAAGACTGGGGGACCTGGCTGTGAAAATGCCAAAAGCAGAACCATCAACCTTTCCACCCCACATTGCCCATGACACACCGCCACCAGTGACACTACAAGGACTGAACGGCGAACTATAAAACTGGAGCTATCAAGCTACCTCAACCCAATATACCGCAACCAGGGAAAGCTACATGAACTGAAGGGCTTGGCTGTGAAACCAACAAAGGCAGAACCACCAAGCTCCAAAGGTGGAACCACCAAACGTTCCCCACCCCAATATATGCTTCATGCACTGAAGGGCCCAGAACCCCAAATAACAGGGCAGGTTTTAGGACTCAAGGGCCTGGCTGCGAAAATCATCAAGCACTCCTCCTCACTCGGATACACCACTGCCAAGAGAAGCTTGACTGACTGAAAGGCCCTGCTCAGAAACTACCAAACAAGGAACTGCCAAGCCCTGCTACACCCTGGAACACCAGGACAAGATCCACAAACTGCAAAACTGCTAAAAGGTGGAACCGCCAAGTCCTACCCCAACCTGGAACACCAATCAAGGGCACGTGGCATAAACTGACGAGCAAAACCACTAAACATTAGATCCACCAATATCTCCCATAACCTGCAACACTAATGCCATGGAAAGCATCATAGACTGAAGTGGCCAGCTGCAAAACTGCCAAATTGCAGAAATACCAATCTCTCCCCATCCTAGAACACCAACACCAGGGCAAACTTCAAGGACTTTAGGGCTTGGCTGTGCAACCACTGAAAGGCGGAACCACCAGTCTCTTCCTCACCAATGCCAGGGCAACCTGCATGGGCTGAAGGGTCCAACTTTAAAATCATAACCGGTCTATCTCCCCACCTAACCAGTATACCGCATCGGAGGCAAGCTACACAGACTGAAATACCCAAATGCGAAACCTTCAAATCGTAAACCATCAAACTCCCTCCTACCACAGACCACCAATGCTAGGACAAGCTTCAAAGATTGAAGAGGCAGACTGCGTAACTGCCAAACTGCCAAGCTCTCCCCCACCCAGGAACACCAACAGACTGAAGGGCCCAGCTACAAAGCTGTCAAAAGGCAGAAATGCCAATCTGTCCCCTTCCTGAAACGACAACACCAGAGCAGCTTCAGGGACTGAAGGGCTTGGTTAGGAAACCACAGAAAGTCAGAACAGCCAGTCTCTCCTCCACCCTGGATGACCAAGTCCAGGGCAACCTGCATGTCTAAAGGGCTAGACTAAAAAAACACCCGAAAGTGAAGCTTTCTACCTTCCCACCAAACCAATATACCAGGGCAAGCTACGCAGACTGAAGTGCCCAGCTGTGAAACCTCCAAAGGGGTAACTGTCAAACTCCTTCCTACCCCGGACAACCAATGCCAGGACAAGCTTCAAGCACTGAAGAGACAGACTGTGAAACTGCTGAAAGGCATAACCACAAAACTCATCCTCCACTCCAGACCACCAACATCAGGGCAAACTCCATGAGCTGAAGGGTTCAACATTGGAAATGCCGAAGGAAGAAACATCAAGTTCTTCCACAAACTGGAATTACAAACCAGTGCAAGCTTTACAAACTGAATGGCACAGCTTTGAAGCTCTACCCAATCCTGGAACACAAACACCAGAGAAAGATTCATGGCCTGGAGGGTCCGGTTGTGAAAATGCTGAAAGGCACGGTCAAGCTCCACCCCACCCTGGAACACCAATGATAGGGAACGCTACACAGATTGAAGATAAAATCTGCAAAAAAAACACAGATGGATCTGGCAAGTGCCCCCTTTCCCCAGAATATGAACACCAGGGAAGGCTTCATGGACAGAACGTCCCAGCTGCAAAATCTCACAAAGGAGGAAATGACAATGTCTCCTCATTCCATAACATCAACACTAGGGCAAGGTTCAAAGACTGAAGGGACCAGCTGCTAAACTGCCAAAAGTTGGAACTGCAAAGCTTAATATCCAGCCGGAAAACCATTGCAATGGAAAGCTTGACGGACTGAAGGGCCTGGCTGTGAAACTGCCAAAGGACATTCCGTCGAGGACATCCCACCTCATAATACTGATGCCAGGGCAAGGTTCACAAACTTAAGGGCCAGGCTGAGAAAGTGCCAAAGGCAGAACAGTTAAGGGCTACCTTACCCAAAAACACCAGTCCCAGGTCTAGCTTCAAGGAAGAGCAGGGCCCATCTGCAAAACTACCAAGCTTTCTCACACTCCAGAACCAACACCAGGCAAAAATCACAGAATAAATGGCTTGGCTGAGAAATTGCTAAATGCTAAACTTCCAAGGTCTCTCCAAACCGCAACACCAACACCAGGGTCAGATTCAAAAACTGAAGTGACGGGCTTGAAAACCTGCAATGTTCATACCGTCAAGCTCACTCCTACCCCAGACCACCAATGCCAGGTCAAGCTTCAAGGACGGAAGAAACTGGCTGTGGAACTGCTAAGCTCCCACCCAGAAATACCAAGGTTAGTGCTAGTTTCACAGACTTAAAAGCGCAGCTGCAAAACAGCCAAAAAGGGGACATCTAGCTCCCCACCTAACAAATATACCACAGTCAGGGCAAGCTACACAGACTATAGTGCCTGGCTGCATAACCTCCAAAGAGGGAACCATCAATCTTGTTCCTACCCTGGATTACCAATGCCAGATCAAGCTTGAATGAAGTGATTGGCTGTGGCACTGCCATGCTCTCATTCACCTCGGAACACCAAGGCCAGTGCAAGTTTCACAAACTGAAGAGCCCGGCTGCGAAACTGCTGATAAGTGGAACCACTAAACTCCTCGACCCAAGACCACAAACACCAAAGCAAGCTTCACAGACTGAAGGGTTTGGTACCAAAACTATCAAAGTCTGAACCACTTATTTCTCTCAGAAACCGGATCAACAAAACAGAGCAAAGTTCACAAACTAGACGGCCCGCTATGAAAGCTCTCCCTAATCCCAGAACACCAACATCAAGGAAATATTCTTGGCCTAAAGGGCCCAAATGCAAAACCGCTGAAAAGCAGAACTGCCAAGACCCCTCCCCAACCTGTCCCCCCGCCTGGAACACCAATGCTTGTAAAGGTTCACAGATTGAAGGTCTCAGCTGTGAAACACCACAGATAAAACTGCCAAGCTTCCGTAATCCCTGGAATACGAACAACAGGACAGGCTTCACAGACTGAAAGTCCCAAGATGGAAATGCTCATGTATCTCCCATTCTGGAATATCAACACTAAGGCAAGGTTCATGGTCTGAAGGACCGGCTGCTAAACTGCTGAAAGCCAGAACTGCCAAGCGCATCCTCCACCCCGGAACAGCAAGGCCAGGGTACGCCTCACGGACTGAAGGGCCTGGATGCGAAACAGACAAAGGGCGTCTTGCCTAGCTCACCTGCACCTCATAACACCAACAACAGGGCAAGACAAACTGAAGAGCCAGGCTGAGAAATTGCCAAAGGCAGAACAGTCAAGCTCTACCCTACCCAGGAACACCAATCCCTGGGATAGCATCACAGTAGAGCAGGGTCTGGCTGTGGAACTACCAAGCTTTCCCACACTTTGAAGAACCCACATAAGGGCAAGGGTCACAGAATGAAGGTCTCGGTTGAGAAAATAGCAAATATTGAGTTGCCAAGGTCTCTCCAAACTGAAACATCAACACCAGGGTAAGTTTCACAGACTGAAAAACCCTGCTGTGAAATCTCTCCCCAAACCAGAACACGAACACCAGGGCAAGCTTCATGGACAGAAGGATCTGGCTGTGAAACCACCAAAAGGTGGGACCAGCAGTCTTTGCCTCACCCCAGATCAACAACACCAGGGTAAACTTCAAGGGCTGAAATGCCAGTCTGTGAACCCACTGGAAGGCGCGAACACAGATCTCCTCAACCCTTTATACTATTACCAGGGCAAGCTTCACAAACTGAAGGGTCCAACTGCGGAAGGGCCAAAGACTGAACCACAAAGTTATCTTGCAAACCTAAATGCCAATACCAAAGTAAGCTACACAATACCAAGGGCCCCCTCGTTAAATTTTTCCCTGAAACACCAACCTTCATGAACTGACGGGCCCAGCTATGAAACCACTGAAAGGTGGAGCCACCAAGCTCTTGCCCATCCCAGGATGCAAAATCACCAAAGGTGGAAACAAAGCTTTCTCCACTGTGGCAGATCAATGCCATGATAAGTGTCATGGACAGTGAGAGAGCTCTCACACATTCTTAAACACCAGCACCAGGTCAAGCGTCATAGACTGAGGGGCTTGACAGTGAAAAAGCCAAAAGGTGGATCCCCCAACTTCTCCCCACCCTGGAAGACCGCTGGCAGGATAAGATGTATGGACTAAAAGGTGTGGTTGCAAAACTGCCAAAGGCAAAACTAGCAAACTCTTACCCATCTCCAAAAACTAGTGCCAGGTCAAGCACCACAGGCTGAAGATCCAATCGCTCGGAGTCAGAAAAAGCAATCTATACACCACCCCAGAACACCAATGCCAGGAAGAGCTACAGGGTCCAGCTGTGCACCGCCAAAGGCAGGCTAGTCAAGCCCCCCCCCCCCCACAAACTACACCTCTGCCAAGGTAATCATCATGGACTAAGGGGCCCAGCTATAACAATGCCAAAAGTTGAACAGCCAAGCATTAAAGGTGGAATCGCAATATACAAAATTCTCTCCCCACACTCCAATAAACGTTTTGTGGACTGAAGGGTCTGACTGCAAAACAGAATAAAATGTAGAACTGCCTAGCTCTCTCCTCTGCAGGAATACCAGCCTTGAACTAGCTTCATAGACCGAAGGGCCCTCCTGTGAAACAGCTGAAAATCTGAACTGCCAAGCTCTCCCCACTCTGGAAACACCAGGACAAGCTTCTGGGAATAAAAAGCCCAGCTGCGAAACCACCAAAAGGCAGAACTGCTAAGTTGTACACTACCCAAAGAATCACCAATGCTGGGGAAAACTTTCCACACTACTGCGAAAGTGCTCGAAGTTGGAACTGTCATGCTCCCCACATTTCCTGAAACACCACCAGGGCAAGCTTCATGGACTAATGAGGCTGCTGCGAAACTACCACAAGGGGTAATTGACAAGTTCTTCCCCACTCTGGAAACACCAACACCAGGCAAAGCTTCACAGAAGCAAATGCTCAACTCCAAAAACGCCTGATGAAAACCAAAAACCACCAAGCTCTCACACACCGTGGACCCATCAGTCTGTGAAGCTCGTGTTGGGCCCAGAACCACCAACCTGCCCCAACACCCTGGAATAGCAATGTTATGGGAAAACTTCACAGACTCAAAAGCCTGGTTGAGAAACTACCAAGAGGTAGACCCACCTAGTTTCTCCACCTTGGCACACCAATGAAAGGACAGGCCTCAAGGACTGTAAGTCAAAGCTGTTAACCTACCAAAAGGTGAAAAAGCTAAGCTCCTCCAACCCAATAACACCAACACCGGGGCAAGCCTCAAAGACAGATAGGCCAAGCTAAAAAACATCAAAAAGAGGACTGCCAATCTCCCAACCCCCACCAAGGCAAGCTTCACAGACTAAAAGCCTGCCTCCATAATGGTCTGCCAAACGGTAGAACTGCCAACCTCTAACACACCCCAGGCAGACAAGTGCAAGCTTCACATATTAAAGGGCCCGGCTGCAAAACTGGTGTAAGGAAAATCATTGAAATGTAGAAAGGCCAATCTTTCCCAATATCTTGGGATCATCAAGGCCAGGAAAACTATGGCCAACTGAGGGGCCCAGATGAGAAACTGCCTAATGCCGTAACCGCCAATACCCCAGCACACACACACCTCGAAACACCAATGCTAGGTCAAGCTTCATAGACTCAATTGTCTGGTTGAGAAACAGCTAAAAAGTGGAACAAGAAGTGCCTCCCCCGACCCCACACTGACAAACACCAACAACAAAGGAAGTCTCATGGACTCAAGGGCCCAGCTGCGAATCTACCAATATGGCAGAACATACAGCCAAGCTCCCACCACCTGTAAAACCCAACTCACAGGCGAGCTTTAAGGATTGAAGGGCCTGATAGAGAATCTACTAAAATGGTGAACTGCTACACTCCCACTGACCACGGAATACCAATGCTAATGTATGGTATGCTTTATAGACTAAAGGGCCTGGTTGAGAGACCGCCAAAAGGTGAAACCGCCAATTTCACCCATGCCAGGGCAAGGTTCATAGACTGAACAGCACAGCTGAGAAACGGCTGAACAGTGCAAGTATCAAGCTCCTCTCCACCATTTCAGAAAACCAACACCAGGGCGAGATTCTCTGACTGAATTGCATGGCTGCAAGACCATCAAAAGACAGAAATGTCAAGCTCCCCAGCAAACCAGTACACCATTAACTCAAGATTAAAGGGCCTGGCTAGGAAACCGCCAAAGGCAGAACTGTTAAGATCTAAAGGCAAAACCACCAAACTTGCCGCCAACCTCAGAACAAGCTTCGTGAACCGAAGAGCCTGATGGTGAAAACGCTGAAAGGTGGAACCACAAAGCTTCCCCCACCCTGTGACACCATGACAAGCTTCACAGTCTGAAGAGCCCATCTGTGAAACTGTTAAAAGGTAAAACAGCCAAGTAACCCACAAACATCGGAACAACAACACCAGGGCATGCTTCCTGAACTGAAGGGCAGGCTGAGAAACTGTTAAAAGGTGAAACAGCTAGCTCCTCCCCCCAAACACACACTGGGCCCACCAACGCAAGAATAAGCTTCACTAGCGAAATAGCCCAGTGGTGTAACCACTAATGGCTGTCCCACCAAGCTCCTCCATCACACAGAACAGCCAGAGCCAGGACAAGCTTGACAGGCCAAAGGGCAGAGTTCATGCAGAAAGACAGTTGGCAATTCCTCACACAACACTAGATCAACAATGCCAGGGCAAGCTTCACTGACTGAAGGGGTCAGCTGAGTAGTAGTTAAAAGCCAGAACCACCAATCTTCCCCCACCCTTCAAACACAAAAGTCAAGGCAAGCTTCACAAACTGAAGGGTCAAAATGAAAAAACACTGAAAGGCAGATCCGCAAAGCTCCACAGCACCCCAGAACACCAACACGTTCCAACGGATTGGATATATGTCTGACTCTTCCATCCGTTGCATCGCCGGACACCCATTAGATGTACCACTGGATCCCTTAAAGGCCCAAGTATTATAGTGTCCTCAGCGTATTCCGATGTTGAAGATGGCATTCTTAGAGCCTCCACGGAATGCTTAAGCTCCTGTCGGAACGGACAGCGGCTCTACAACAGACAAACAAGTATTGAGTGTTTGCTCAGCAGCTGCTGTGGGAAGATCACCTTTGCGCCATTGACCTGATACAAGAGGTGTTACAGGGACCATTGTCTGCGAATGCAAGTGACCGTGATGGCGCATCTCACACACTGGACACATAAGCATTTGACTCGCCGTGTGACGGGAAAAATTCGGACTTTTTTCCAAATCAAGCCAAATTGGAATGCAAAACATTGTTTTGTTTTATTTTCTGCTCTCACTGAGTGAGCATCATGCTTTCGGCCTGCTCAGACTGATCATATATCGACTTTTTAGTGGACTTAAGAGTTTTAAAAAAAAATGTATCATGCATCATTTTTACATATAACATGTTTTTAGATGTCTTTAGTCACAGATTTTTATTAAAATGTTATAATGCTTTTACCAGACATATTTTAGCATTAGTTGGCCTTATCGACCTTCAGATGAGGAGTGGGTGTTATGAACCCCCAATGTACCCCAATCTAGGCCTAGGTAGCTACACGGCCTTTTACCTACATTTGTCCTACGTTGCTCTGCATAACGGTTCTAGCACTGACCTTTTACCCAGTTATGTGCTGAATAAATGGCGATCAATTTCTTGGAAGCTAGCCACATTTATTGTGCATGAGGATACTTAGAAAAGTTCCCTGCACATGACGTACATAACAGCATGAACATACTCTGCGTTAAAGTCATGGTCATCTTCATGCTATGGTGAAAGAACTACTTTGCATAAATGCATGTATTGATCTAGGCTCATTTACATAATCATACTCACAACACACCGATTGTGTAAAGAACCTGGAGGCTATCTTTTTGGTATAAAAGAACCATACCGAACACTAGAGAGAGGAGACACCTCCACGGCGACACAAGACACTGGGGTACTGGCCTGCAGAAGCTCCAGCAAGCAGTAGTCTGAAATCCCTTACGGGGTGTCCAACTCGAGACCAAGACAGGGTCCTTTGTTCTCACCAATCAGGTAATGTGGTTGGCTCTTTCCCAGGATATTCTTGGCTTTACACCCACTTACATGCTTGGTACATTTAGATAGGGTCCGCATAGTATAAGTATGCTTGATTACTGCCATGTATCTAAATGCCTGCATATATTCACTGCTTTAGCACCATGGTAGAATTCTACCTTTTATTTACTCTGTTGGTGCTTGTAATCTTATACATGTGTTTCTGTCTAATGATTGTCGCAGCAAACATGTTTTATACTAGAATGACGCTGTTTCAATACATGCTTATCGAAAACGTCCCCATCGTTTATATTCTATGTATCTCTCTGAGACCTACTGAGCACGAGGGACTGAGCAAAAAGTACTATACTGTGTCCACAATCAATGAAGGAACAAGGGATGTCATGGTCGATAGTTGCTAGAAACTTTTCGCTCCTTGGTAAGGTTAGGGAGCTTATTATGGCACTGTGAGCTAGCTGGTCTACAGGCTAACATATCCTTTGGGGGTTTCTGGATTCAGTCTCGACACCAATCCCGTAGTTTATATTGTCTAAAGGCGCAAATGCTATGTATTATTAGGAACTACATGACAGTGCAAGCTTTATGGACTGACGGGCCCACTGTGAAACAGCAAATGGGAGAACCACTATGCTACCCCCTGTTCTGGAACACCAATTACAGGGAAACCTTCATGGACTGATGGACCTAGCTGAGGAGCTGCAGAAATGTGGTACAGTCAATCTTTTCTGACCTGGAACACCAACACTAGAGCGAGCTTCATAGACTGAAGGGCTGGCTGCAAAACCGCGGAAAGGTGGAACAGTCAAGCTCCACCCGTTCCAGAATACCCTCAGCCAAGTTTATGGACTAAAGGGCTTGGCAGCAAAATTGCCAAAATGTGGAAGCAGAAGCCTCCACCTGACCCAGGTGATTCGCAGAAGGAACACACCAACTGTGAGACTGACAATGTGCCGGAACACCAACGCCATGGCAGGCATCATGAACGGACATACTTGGCTACAAAACCTCCAAGAGGCGGAAGCGCCAAGCTTCCACCTATCCCATAAAATCAACTTCAGGGGCAACCTTCATAGACAGTAGGCCCTTGTTGAGAATCAACCGAAAAGCAGAATAGCCAACTTACCTGATGCACCCCAGAATGCCAATGCTGGGGGAAGTTACATAGAATGAAGAGCTCAACTTACAAACTGTCAGAATACAGAACCACCAGTCTGTTTTCCACTTACCCGGGGAACACCTATGCCAGGGAAAACTTCATGAACTGAAGCACAGCTAAGAAAGCTCCAAAAGATGGAACCGCTAAGATCTGCCACTGGCCTTGAACACCAACTGAAAGGCAAGTCTGATGGTCTGAAGGGCTCAGCTGCAAAATCGACAGAAAGGAGGCAGCGGCTATCTCTCACTTGCTCTGGAACACCACAAACACTCAAGTAAACCTCACAGACTGAAGGGTCTGGCTGTGAAACCGCTAAAGCCCAGTAATACCATGTCAGGAGAAGCTTATGAAGAAAAGGGCTTGGAAACAAACAAATGGCAGAAGAGCCATGATTACCCCGCTTCAGAAAACCAGGGCAAGCTTCCCAAACTGATGGCCTGCAAAAATGTGAAAAGATAGGACCCCCAAGCTCCCACTGCCCCAGAGCACTAATACCAGGGCAAGCATAAAGGACTGAAGGGCCCGACTGCGAAACAGCCAAAGGGGGAAACTACCAAGTTCCCCCGCCACGTAACAGCAAGCCACACAGACTGAAGAGCCCAGTTGGGAAACCGCTAAAAGGCAGAACAGCCATGGTTGCACCCCGCCTTGGAACACCAATGACAGGGCAAGCTTAACTCAGTGTATTAGAACAGAACCCCCTGATTTATACAAATGGTTTCTGGGGCAGGGCAAAACTAACATTAGAAACAAGAGTACATTAGAAAAAAAAAAAAGAGTCCCCCGGCAACCTTATTCTTCCATCAAAGCTCATAAGTCTCACATCCACACATGAATGTACAACCCAAAAGGTTTAGGTTTACTTTTTATTTCATTGTATTTATATATTGTTGGACCTGGCCCTTTTTGCAGTGTTATCCCGAAACATTTTGCCTTCCTCCACCTATTTTTCTGAACCTCTTTTTGTTGGCATCAGGACTGTGGGCACTATACCACTGCTAATCAATCCTAAAGTGTGTATGTTCTCTCTTCTAAGACATGGTATGATTGGTTCACGCCGGTTCGGCACATCTGATTTACCTGCAAGTCCCTTGTAAAGTGGTATCCCAAATACCCAGGGCCTGTAAATTAAATGCTACTAGTGGGCCTGCAGCCCTGCTAGTGCCAGCCACAGAAGTAGCCTTTCAAACGTATTTCAGACCTGCCACTGCAGGGCCTGAATGTGGAGTTACTGCCACTTTAACAGGGCATTTAAAATGACTTGCCAAGCCTTAAACTCCCCTTTTATTACACATAGGTCAACCCTAAGGTAGGTTCTAGATAGCACTATGGGCATTGTGTTGCATGTACTGGTAGTGACAAACAGCCTATTTTGTTTCTCACTGCTGTGAGGACTACTCTTCTCATAGGTTAGCTTTGGGAATTCCCTTATATATACTCATGTGTTCTTATTTCATAACCTCCTCCATTTCATGCCCTGACGTATAATGTATGTCGTTTTCATTCTTACACTGTCAGGATAACAAGTACTATCTCAGGATTTGCCGTGCATGCACAGTATTTATGATTCATGTCGGTTTGGTCTTCTTTTAAGCATAATATATTTTAGATATTTTTATATAATCCTTGTGGTGTATTCATTTTGTTTCTGTGGGAGTATGTTGCGCAAACGCTTTACACATTGCCTCTGATAAGCCGCACTGCTCTGCGTCAAGTTACCAGAGGGTGAGTTCAGGTTATCTTTGGTGTGGAACTTATTTGCCCTGACTAGAGTAGTAGGTTCTGCCTGGTTTAGGTGCATACCCTAGCAAATAAGAAACCCATTTCTAACATATATTCAGTCAGTTTTGTAGAATTTCATCAACTGCTATTTTCATCAAATATTGTTTCATAAAGAAAACTTATTTATATGCATTTATCAATATTTTCAAACTAGGCCTGCAAAGGAAGGATAATGTATTCAATTTAAAAAACAAGTAGTTACCTATATATTCATACCACATACTTAACATTAATAGAACATGCTTACTCCATTCAAACACATTCTTCATACCTCTATATACACACTAAAATGCTGTCTAAGAGAAATGACAATCTAGTTCTTGAAAATTGTAATAAATTAATTCATTTATACTTTTCACATGTTTTCTTGATACATCTTTTCAACTATATAGATTCAAACAGATGGCAAAAGCTCACTTTTTTTTCTCCTTCTATTGCGGCTTAGCGTAAATCTCTTCAATGTGTGTTTTGGCGAGTAAAGCCTTCTTCAGGATTGCCACAATTCAAGACCACATTCCACCTTACATGACCTGGAAGCCAACAACATAATCCCAACGGAGCCGTACATATATAATTAGTTGCACATTTGCCACCAATTGTGCACTGCGCTTAGGGACCACCACCTACCATTCTTTCTTCACCCAATTGTGAGCCTTCACCACTAGTCAAAATACAGAGCACCTTATAGCCCAAAAGAAGTCCCCAACGGTCTCCATTAATGCACTCATCATTTCTAGTGACTACACCAGACCTTTCCCTCATTTACTCACTTGTATCTACTGCTAATTGGTCTGTCATGGGCCAGGTCCTGTTGAGCTTTCAATCTCTCCCCACCCCAAGAACATCAACACTTCGGCAAGTTTCACAGACTGAAGCGCCCAAATGAGAAATCTCCCCGAACACCAATGGCAGAGCAAGGTTCACAGACTGAAGAGTCGGGCTGTGAAAACACCAAAAAGCCAAATGGTCAATCTTTATCTCCACCCCAGCCTCAGAACACCAACACCAGTGCAAGCTTCATGGTCTATGAAAACCCCAAAAGGCAGAGCAGCCAAGTTGCTGCTCCACCTTGGAAGACCAGTGCCAGGGAAAGCTTCATGGATTCAAGGGCCAGGCTGCAAAACCACCAAAAGTCAGAACCGCCAAGCTTCCCCTTCCACATAACACCAACGCCAGGGAAAGCTTCATGCACTGAAGGGCCCAGCTACAAAGCTATCAATAGGCTAAACTGCCAAGTTTCCTCCCATTTCAAAACACCAAAACCAGGACAAGCCTCACAGACTATAGGACCCGGCAGTTAAATCACCAAAAGGCGGAACCATTATGCTTTTCAGTACCCTCGACCACCAAAACAGATGTAAGCTGTGCATGGGCAAAGGTGGTTACTGCCAAGCTGTACTCCACCCAGTAGACCACTGTCAGGGATGATTCGTGAACTGGGTGCCCCTGGTTGCACATTGTCAAAGTCAGTGTAGGAAGCCGGCTCTGTATATACTAGACCAAAAAGAGGTACAGTGTGCACAGAGTCCAGTGAGTCCCCTAGATAATCCCCTACTCTCAATTTGGTGGTAAAGTAAGCAGTTAGGCTTATCAGAAGGTAGTATGAATACATTTGTTGTACACACTCATACAAGACAGGAACACACACGCAATGAATAACTCCAGACCAATGTTTTGTAAAAATATTACTTTAGCTACTTTTTTTTAGGAACGAAGTCAAACTCAGTAACAGGCAAGTAATACCTTCAAAAAGGCAGTAGGAATACATTATGGTATTGCGAGTACTTTGGTATTATCGATTCGGAACAGTGACATTTAGTACTGGTACAAGATAGACAGTTGCAAGTAATTAATAGGGTGCAATGCAATCCTAAGAAAAGAAAACAGGGTTTGCATCAGTGGGTAAGTACAATACTTAAGTCACCAGTCTTTAAGGGTTAGCCCCTCCCCCCGCCACCCACCACCTCGGCAAGGGTCAGTTTGAGCTGAGCACTGAATCCCCAGCACCACAGGGGCAGCCGGGTTCAGTGTTTAGTATCTACGCTGCGGCAGTCGATACCAGCAATGGTGTTCTGCTCTCGTGGACAGCAGAAGGTAATAGGGATGAATAGGAATCAGTAGGCTGCCAACGTCAGGACTGTCATGGTCATCGCCAGAGAGACTGTAGGCCAAAGGCAGACAGGACTATCCCAGCAGTCTTGGAGATGAGCAGGTGAATGAGGAGTTCTGCCGAGGTTGGGCCGCCGAGGTTGGGCCGCCTCGGAGAGGCTGTGGTCGAGCAGGCAGGGCAGGAGAACGCCAACAGTGCCTCTTGGAGGAGGGTACAGGCTCTAGGGAACAGAGCGGTGAACAGCTAGTGTTGTTGGGTCGAGGATCCCTCAAAGTCATGGAGGCTGTCCCGCTACGGTGTTATCTCCGGGAAGGGCAGAGTTGCGTTGACACAAGTGTTGGTCCTCAACTACAGTGGTCCTTGTTCTGGCAGACACCAGAGACTGGCACCTCTAGCCCAATGGGATGTTCTTGGAGATTGGTTGAAGTCTGGAAGGTCTCTGGTGTTTCTTGGAGACCTGGCAAGGTTTCTGGAAGGACAGCAGGCCCAGTTGTCGAACCAGCTACAGGTGGCGGGGTTTGTGTCGTGTTCTGTCTGCAGCTGTTCAGTTACTGGTTTGGCAAATGTCGTCTTCAGTCTTCTTCGTTTGGTCCATCGAATCTGAGGAACAAGGTTCAAGGGAGCCCTTAAATACTAAATTTAAGGGTGTTACTGAGGTCGAGGGGCAGTAGCCAATGGCTACTGTCCCATAGGGGGACTATAGCCTTTGGGTGCCCCCTCCCTTTGGGGAGAGGGGCACATCCCTGTTCCTATTTGATCTAATTCTCCAATTCAAGATGGAAAATTTCTAAGAGAGGGGTTCGCCTCAGCTCCTGTACGGGAGTGCCAGGCTAACGTGGACACGACTACTCTGCTTACTAATTTTCCCACCTGTTCTGCCACCAAAAGTGGGGTCTACATAGGGGGACGGGCATCTACACTAGTTGGAGCTGCCCAAATCAGAAAATCACAAGGTGAGTGCCTTTGAGACTCACCGCCAAGTGTTGCTGTTCCTGCCAGGGGGAGGTGTGAAGAGTAGGCTTTGTTCCTGACTTCCTAGAGCACAAAGGTTCTCACCAAATGAGGCCAGAAACATGTCTGATGGTGGCTGGCTGGTGAGGACCAGTCAGCCAATACACTAGAAGTTGGTTGTTTTTCTGGGGGCATCACTATGATGTCTTCCGAGTGGCTTTTATGATACATCCAACACTGGTATCAGTATGGGCTTATTATACTGAGAGGTTTGGTACCAAACTTCCCAGTTTTCAGCAAGTCATCATGGAGCTGTGGAGTTCGTAATGACATCCTCCCAGCCCACATTCTCAAAATGGCTTCACTGCACTTACAATGTCTGTAAATGGCACAGACACTGTAGGGGCATATGGCTCATGCAGCTATGCCCTCACCTGTGGTATGGTGCACACTGCCTTAGGGCTGTAAGGCCTGTGAGATGGGTGTCTTACCCATGCCACTGACAGTGTTGGTGGGCATGGCACACATGTTGACTCTTCAGTTTGGTTTGCACCAAAACAGTCAGCCTGCAATGGCAGTGTGTGGGTGTTAAGGTGAGGGGTCTTTGAGAGTGGCATAATACATGCTGCAGCCCTTCAGAGGCCCTCTCTGGTCACAGGGCCCTCGGTACCAGGGGAACCTTTTTACAAGGGACTTACAGGTGGCTCAAAGGTGTGGCAATTGTGGAGACAAAGGTACAGTTTCGGGAAAGAGCACTGGTACTGGGGCCTGGTCAGGAGGGTCCGAGCACACACTTGTTCAAGTTGGCATCAGGTATCTGGCAAATGGTTAGGGGGTAACCAGGCGTAAAGCTGCACTTTCCTACAGTCAGTTACTGCCAAGCTTCCACCCACTCAGTAGACCCCCCCCCACCCTCAACTTAGGCAAGCTTCCCAGACTGGCAAATCTACCAACTACCCCAATGCTTGGGCTAGCTCAGACACATCATAGGCAAAGGCTCCCAACCTACCACCTACCCAAAAGACCAAGGCGAGACTAAGGGCCTCATTTATATATCGGGGATGGGATATCTATCACAGATGTAATGGCTAGCCCGTCCACCGTATTACAAGTGTGTTAAATCCAATGACACTTGTCATAAGGCAGACACAATATCTGTCACATTTGTGACAGAATATCCTTTCCACCAAAATATAAATCAAACCCTTAGCTTCCCGAAGGGGGCCCTACTGTGCATAACCAACACCATTGTGTAATTGGGGTCTACCAGCCCTGGAGGGTGGGGCAGAGCGCCTGGCCAGAGTCAATGATTTCATCCGAGATATCATCTGTGATATCTTCAATTCAGTCATTTAACTTGTCATGAGTGATGCAATATGTGAGCTCATAAGCAGTGCATGTTGTGGGTACAAGTTATGGTTAGTTTACTGAAATATAACATCTCAATATCTGTGTTTTTTAGGTTTTGTTTTCAGAGACTATATGTGTGCGTTATTGTGTGGGTGTGTGTCTATATATACACAGCTGAGTGAGAGCACGGTCTGGCTGCAGTACAGGTCTTGCAGCCAACTTAACTACAGAGCATGGCTGGAGGCCAAATGCAGCGGGCGTTGTCCGCCCACAGAGTGATGAGAGCAGAGCTTAACCAAGGCCAGGACCTGCAATAAACTACATTGCGCATGGCCAAAGGTCGTACACAGTAGGGGATATACACACATGGAGAGCGGGGAACAGGGCCTGGTCTCTGCATTCATGTAGTTTTGCCCTGGAACTTATTTGAGATCTTTAGCTGATTTGCTGTATCATTTTTGTTCAATGCAGACACACACTCTCCTCTGGGAGAAACCAACAGCATAAGCACAAAGATGAAAGAAGCCTTCAAACCGGACACCAGAAAGCCTTTCGGAAGCAGCACTTTTGCAAAAATGGACAGGCCCTGTCAAAAGGTTTTGCCTGCACTGGAGAGGTTCTGTCATCTTCAAAATACTCAATCTCTATCCTTTATGTTAGTGCTCTCAGAAGCATCTAATGGCATACTGTAGCATAAGGTATTTTCCGTCCTTCTACAGGAAACCTTATTCCTATCCTCCCCACATTTAATGCTACACAAAACTACATGAACACTAGCAATCCACAATGCCAGTCTGGCAGGGTCCCTTTAATCTCCATCTTGCACAACATGCTATCAGTGGTAATCCAAGATGGATTCCACTTCCACTAAACTCTCATTGACACAGTGCACAAAGCCCGGGCATATACTACAAAAGACCTACGCTACATATGCTGTTGAGGCAAACAGGAAGGAGCAGAGAGGCCAGCGACTTGAAATAGGCTATACTTTAGCAAGATGAGCGCAAAGAACTAGAAAAAGAACTGTTCTACACACTGTTACTCAAGAACACAAATGTGCAATTGAACAGTGGCCCAAACATTCTAATTAAGGCATGCATGGTGCACTTTTCAAGACCACAGAGCCTAATTTAGCTAAAGAAGTCCTCGGGTGCACACATGAGGGTCTTGTGCATTACAGCCTGAAGACAAAAACACAGCAGACTGTCTCCTAAGTGATCTTCCGATGCTCTAGAGGGTCGGAGTTTTGTTTGTTCATGGAGGTGAGTTTATGCAGCAATGCCTGCACTTATGGCATGTCTCATTCCACGGATTGCCTTCTTAAGCAATGCCTAAGCTTGTGCTCCATTTCTCACTTCTCTCAGCAAAGCTTGTGGACTTCTCTTCCTCTATTTAGGTGGAGCTAGCAATATCTTTGCTTATGCACCAATCTAAAGAAGGCAGAGATCATAAAGAATGCAGCAATACCTGGGCTGTGGTCCATGCCTCTGCTTATCTTGTGTAAGGGAAAGGGTGCTGTATAATAGGCGCCTTAGCGGAGGAGCCGTCCATGGTACAGCACTGTCACACCATCTCAGGTCCCACTTCACAGGTCCCACTCACATGGTGCTGGAGGTACACAGCCAGAGGACGGCGCAACCTCAGCGACATTTGCACTCCTACGCTCTCTCTCTTGGTGGTGCTACATGAGGCTGAGCGTGGGAGCGACGGCTGTTTTAAACGTGGAGTGGACATTTCCCTGTTTGCAATCAATCAAGCTCCGATTGCTGGACTGGGCACAGCACAGCTGGAGGTCCATTGAGGTTTTATTTCCTTTGAATAGTATCTCGTCATAGTTGCAGGGTGAGTATGAGGTCTTGCCTAGTAAGGCCCTACTTATTGCTGTTACTACAATACCCATTAGCTTTTGGTTTTAGAAACTCCCTAGTCAGTATAATAATACCACAGGACCCTGATCAGTCATGGTAGGCGCAGAGGAGGGAGAGCGGAATGAAGCAGTTCCCCCTGGATGATGAATTTGTTTACGCAGTGGATGCTGTGCTGCAATGTGCTATTTCCCTTGAGCAGACAGATCCTACTAGTGGCCGCTCAGCACAGCATGCAACCCCCTAGGGGGAATTCACGGCTCCTTGGAGGCCATTAGAACCTCAAGAGGCTGCTGGACAACTGAAGGTGGGCAAGTTTTCAGACAAAGTTATGGCTAAGACCGGAAAGTCCCCGCTTTCAGACGCCTTCAAACAGCTCAGTCATTCTTGAAATGCCGAGCCTTTAACCCCTTGGATTCTGACGATCTAGAACATTATGAGCTTACCCCCGTTGATGACCAAAAGCTTTCCTCTGATGGAAGGATGGATGACAGCCAGGACTTTGGGCACCTCTACCAAGATGATATCTTGAATACTGGACCTTGGCCCAGTAGGCCCTGGGGACCAAAAGGCGGTCCTGGGCATCCTAGGTTGGACACTCTTCTTATTGGGGTGTACGGGGTTGGGGACACAGAAGGCATGTTAGACACAGATGATATCCATCACTCGCATTCGGCAGTCTAGGTAGCAGGACCTAGGGTGACAATATGTAGCAAATCGCATAAGGGAAGCCTTTAGATAAGGAGGTCAGGGGTCCCCTTAGGGCGGAATGTCCTCGCCGATGCCTGGAGGGTAAAGTGGCTTTTACACCAGAAACTGACAGAAAGATGGCCACCTCTAAAACCACATTTGTGAAGGACCCTAAAAAGGGGATTCCCATTTCTGGAAGGCCTGCCAACACATCTTACTGGACATTATGGGCTCCTTAACAAAGATTCTGGATACGGCTGAAGACCCCAAGGATACTGGCAAACTTATTTTCCCAGAAGTTCTATCTGGCTGGGCGCAGAGAGTAATATGTTTTCTTGGGAATGCCAATTGTGCTCTCTCCTCTGAAAGACTATGTTCCCTCCTATAAATATTGACCCCACATTAGGTGAATTGGCTAACTCCGAGGTTGGTACGGTGGCGGAGACAAGGGGCACATTTTAGGCCGCTCTTTTCCCCAGCCTTCTAGAGATTCACAAATGGCCACCAACAGCACTATCAGTACGAGGATCAGACAAGGTTTGGGGCTTCCTCTCGACCCCAAGGAAAGGATCTGACAGATAGAGGCAGTTTCTATGGAGCCTCAAATGCCCCAAATGCAGCATCAGGTAAAAACTGCCCTTTTTCCTCGCCAAAAATTGAAGAGCACTTACATCTATTTCTCCATGCTTGGCGAGAGGTGACAGGGGAAACAATGGTGTTGCAAACAGTGCTGGGGTTCTAGAAACAGTTCTTCCGGACTCCCGCTCAGATCAAAAGACCCACCCCTATGGTCCACTCCAATGCAGACTTTTGATTGATTTCTCAGACAGTAACATCCCTCTTGGACATAGGGGTGAACGTGTCCACAACTTTGCATCCCAGGGGTTTCCTCAGCAATCCGTCCTTGGTCAAAAAGAAAGACAAATGGATGAGGCTGGTTCTAAACGTGAGTGAATTCAACCAATAGTTGGTTTATTCCCACTTCAAGATGGGGGTCTGCCACCTTATATGGACATCCTTCTTCTAAATGATTGGAAGGTACATCTAGACCTCAAGGATGCTTACTTTACCATCCCAATCTTCCTGTCACAATGCAGGCTTCTACAGGTCTCCGGCGATCAGCAAGTTTAAGAGTTCATAGCATTACCCTTTGGTCTATCCTCCAATATGTAGTGCTTCACAAAGGTCATGCCCCTGGTAGTGGAACTTTTATGCTGCAGAGATGTCAGATTAATCATCTTCCTTGGCGATATCACTTTTATGCGCCGGGATTGGCCAATCTTTCCACAGCATTTGGAGTGGTCCTGTGGTCTTCTACAACAGTTGGGCTTCATTATCAGCGATCGGAAATCTGAAATTCTGTCTGAGTCCTGGGCTTCGTCATAGATTCGCTTCAACAGGTCTTGCGTTTTCCACACAAGAGACTGTCTCTTCTAGAAAGGAGTTGATGTGAATTATAGAAAAGGAGTACATCTCTCTTCGTAACCTTGCTCAGATAGTAGGGCTACTAGCATCATCTTTCCAGGCAATCTTCATAGGCCCACTATACTACAGGGTTCTTCTGAGGCTCAAGCCGGTTCATCTGAGGAAAGGATTGCCTTATTCTTATTCTGTCCTGGAGCGGCTGTCAGCTAAGGCAAAAACAGAACTGTAATGGTGGCTATGCCACATGATGGCCTGGAACAAAAGGGCCATCTTCGAGTCTGTAGCAGAAGTGTTTATTGAGTCCAATGCCAGCCTCTTCGACTGGGTTGCGCATTGCACTGAGATCACCACTGATGGCCCGTGGTACAAGCAGGACTGAGGGTTGCATATCAACTGCTTAGAGCTGCTAGCAAGTTCCTTCATAGTGCAATCTTTCACAAGAGACATGGTGTTGTGTTCCATCCTCCTGAAGATGGACAGTGTGTCGGCAGTTCGCTACATCAATCATCTCAGTGGTGCAAGGTTGAGGGCTCTGGCAGATCTGGTGAAGAGTTTCTGGCATTTTTGGCTGGAAAGCAATATCGCAGTCAGGGCAAAATATCTCCATGGCAAGTTGAAACATATTGTGGATTGCAACTCCAGATATCTAAGGGACTACAACGCTTGGAGGTTGAACCCAGTGTTTCAGGTTGGTAAAGGATAAATTATGTCCATGCAAGGTGGACCTTATCGCATCCATTCTGGACCACCAGCTCCCTCATTTCTTCCGCTGGATGCAGGTCCCCTTGGCCATAGCGAAGGATGCGTTCACACAGGAATTAAGCTTACTGCGGAGCTATATGTCCCAGTCTTTTTCCAAGATCACCAGAGTCACATCGCAGGTACGCAGACAGAATCTGGGCACCGATGTGGAGGTTACATGCTTCATTTCCAGTTCTTCTGTGACTTTCTATGTATGGATTCTCCAATCCGTCTTCCCCAGAGTCTGTCCATGTTGACAGATTCCGACTGCAACTTCCATCAGCTCGCGATGAATGGGTCACTCAGCCTTATGACCTGGAGCCAAACAGAATGGCTCAGCTTTGCAAAGATAGCCTTGTTGGTGTGTGGGAAGTAATCTGGATTCCGTGGGAGTGGATCAAGTGTATATTCTGAATTTACTTCTGAACTTGCCCAGAGGGGCCTGGCCTATCACACAATTATTGCGATTTGGTCAGCAATCTTAGTGGGTCACTAATCGTGGCAACAGGTTCCTGTGAGGGAAAATCCATTGATGTGTGAGTTTTTGGGAGGTGTGCCCCTCTCTAACCCACTGCAGTTCCGATACTCCCATTTATGGAACCAACTCATCAGATCCACCAAAAGGTCCTTCATCCGAAACAAACTCCACGCCAACGCCAGCTACGCCAAGGAACTCTTCAACATCATTCATGAATTCATCAAGCCCCCCAGTGGAGCCACTGATGTCACTTCCTCCCAGGACCTCTGTGTCAAACTCCGCTCCTACTTCCCCATAAAATTAGATCCCTCTACGACAACTTCAACAAACAGACTACGGACACCTACTTCACTCCTTCCCCCAGCACCGCCCACCACCAAAGACACTGTGTCAACCATGAAAGGCATTCACTCAGAAGCCCCCATGGACCCCTGCCCTCCGCACAACTTACACATAGCCGCCGCCACCATTGCACCTGAGCTACGACACACCATCAACGCCACCTTTGAAGCCGACACATTCCCCGACAACTTGATAAGCAGAGAAGTCAAGCCCCTCCTCAAGAAGCCCTCAGCAGATCAGACAGACCTCAAGAACTACCGCCCCATCTCTGTCCTCCCTTTCGCGGCCAACGTTACCGAGAAGATCGTCAACGGCCAACTAATGAAATTCATCAAAGAGAACTCCATCCTCGACCCCTCCCAATTAGGATTCTGCAGCAACCACAGCACCAAGACTGCCATACTTGCCACCACAGACGACATCCGCACCATCCTTGACCTAGGCCACACCGCGGCCCTGACCCTACTCGACCTCTCTACAGCCTTGGACACCGTCTCCCACCGCACTCTCAGTGCCAGACTCCACAACGCCAGCATACAGGGAACAGCCCTCAACTGACTCCACGCCTTACTCACCGGCAGAAGCCAGTGACTCAGACTTCCACCTTCCTCTCCAAACCCACAGAGATCAACCACGGAGAACCCCAAGGATCATCACTCAGCCCCACGCTCTTCAACATCTAGATGGCCTCTCTCGTCGCCATCGTCAGACAGCATGGACTCAGCATAGTATCCTACGTCGACGACACCCCGTTCATTCTCTCGCTCACTAAGGACCCCACACCACCAGACTCAGCTTCCAGGTAGGAATGAAGAATGTTGCATCCTGGATGAGCAGCAGCTGCCTGGAGCTTAACTCGGAAAAGACAGAAGTCCTCATCCTCGGACCCTCCCCCTCTGCATGGGACAATACCTGGTGGCCCACTGCCCTCTACCACCCCCCCACCCATACGGACCATGCCCGGAACCTCAGCATCATTCTGGACTCCTCCCTCACCATGACCCAACATATCATCGCCGTCGTCTCCACCTGCTTCAACACCCTACGCATCCTCCACAAGACCTTCAAATGGATCTCCCCGAATCTAGAAAAACTGTCACCCACGCACTCATAACCAGCAGACTGGACTACGGAAACGCCCTCTATGCCGGGATCAACAAATCTCTGCTCCGCAAGCTCCAGACCATACAGAACACCGCAGCTAGACTCGTCCTCGGCATCCCTCAACACGAACACATCACCCAACACCTGCAAGACCTCCATTGGCATCCCATTGAGAAGAGAGTAACCTTCAAGATACTCACCCATGCCTACAAATGCCTCCACAACACCGGGCCCCAGTATCTCAACGTAAGAATCTTCTTCCATGTACCCAAGAGAAACCTTCGATCCGCTGACTTCTCCAAAACCCCGCGCATCCGCAGAGGCAGAGCCAGAACGGGTGGAAGAGTCTTCTCCATCATGGCAAAGACATGGAACAAGCTCCCGATCAACATCAGACGCACCCCCACTCTTCACATCTTCAGGAAGACCCTCAAGACCTGGCTCTTGGACTGACCGGAGCTGCACCCCCCCCACCCCCCACCCCAGTGCCTTGAGACCCCTACGGGTGAGTAGCGTGCTTCACAATTCCCCCGATTGATTGATTGATAGATAATGTGGTATTACGTTTGTTGGAGTTTTGCCAGGATATTGCCTACCTTACTCAAAAGGAAGTTACAGGTAAGTTGGTGATGCTTCTATGTTAAATCTCTTGTAAAGGGGTCTCTGACATAAGACAGGGCCGCCTTAACAGCATTATAGCCCCCAGCTGGGCCAGTGCACTGGGCCCTGCCTATACAACCACTCACAGGAATAAAAAGGTTTAACGGAAAACTAGTGCAACAGCCCAGCATGCCCATTTGTTAAAATGACACTGACGTAAGATCCTTAGAGGTGTCGTCTAGGATTTTTACACCCGAGGGTGTTACTTTCACAGTGCGACGTAGACCCAAGACCAGCATTAGGGCGGTACACGATCAGTCCTCCCCAGATCATCCCAAGTTTGTGTAGTAAGGTGTATCAGAGCATATGAAGCACTCATGGAGGAGGTCAGACCAGCAGGTACAATCAGTTGCTGGTTTCATTAAAGAAAACATTTAAGGCAGTATCCTCTTCCACTATGCCAGATAGGCGCGGAGGGTGATGTCAGAGGCTGTCATTGATGAGTTGGTTGAGATAACTTCTTCAGTAGAGTCAATCATGACTGGTATTGCCAGAACAAGGGTATAAGAATTATTTTCATTTTTTCCTCTCTGACCTTTCTGAGGACCCAGAAAAGCAAGGGAATTGGTGGGATAGCTTAATTGAGACTGTTTAGCCAAGGAGATGACATTGTGGCCTTTCCACATGCCGGAGAAGAAGAAGTCTCCAAAGAAAACATTTGGGGAGCACATTCTTCTGGGAGCTTAAGATCTCAATCCAACTTTGTCCTTACTTTTGGTCTAAACTAAAACACTCAATGCCTCTGGGAGATAAATGACCTAGGATATCTGTGCTATGGAGAGACATCTCTTACATAAATCATAAGCTCTGGTTAGCGGATATCCCCAGACTTCATCCTGCCACCATGTCAACTTTACTCCTCCTTCTTGGGGAGCATTCCAACTACTGATACTAAAACACTTGTAATGAAGACGCTAGACTGGAAGGAATAATTATGTATTGATAATGTAGGGTGTCCAGCATTAACCACTTAAAAAACTGAAGTGTCACACGGATCGAAGTGTGTAGGTCTTTTAGATCTTGCGACAAATAAATGTCTAAAGGATGAATCAGTGGAAAGATGGACAGCAAAATGTTACCACATGGAAGAATTGGTAGAGGATAATTTGCTTTACAGCTTATAAATTCAAGACTGGAGGATACGGTCTTGCATCTTTCTTTTCTTGTAAATAATGTTCAGTACCGCTTTGAATCCTGATCATTGAACTTCCGCCATCTGAAACAGCTTTTAATAATCCGAGTTGTGCCATCACTGGATATTATTTTAAGTAAGTCTGTTGAAAGATACCAAAACTGAAGAGGTTGAACTTACATGAGAATAGACTACAACTCTTGACTTTTGTCCAGTTGGGAAACCACACATATATGGCTGCTTTCTTTAGTAACTGCTGTACACCTCCCAGGAGTGATGCAGCCTTGATCTTGCACTTTGGCGAATGGTTTTGAATGAATAAATAGTTCTGAAGTGAGTCTTGAAGCACTCACTCATCTGATAAGGAAGGGGATTGTTAGTCAGTTGATATGAGTAGAATGAGTACATTCACAGACCTTCTACAAATGCTGCACAGAAGCGAGACTAGTACACCTGGGCCTGTCTGTTAAAAGGACTGATCATGCGTGTAATGAGTAGGTTTGAGCAGCCCCGGGACTAAAAATAATGATAGAGTAACATATAATACAGTAACCATTGCCATTTGTAAACTTTATTTCGATCAAAAGATCATAAAAGTTGCATAAAATACATATAAAAAGCACATTTGAGCATAATAAAAAACATTAAGAAATTGATTTTAAAATAGACCATGGAAAATATACATAGCAGCGTACGATTATTTAGTACTTGAGACGCTTAATCCACATTGCATGTAAAAAACGTGAAACAGCAAACACTACAACAGTACTTGTATCGCTGGCTAAGATGCGATAGGCTTCAGTACATCTTGTAAATCCTAGGCTCCTACATAGAGGGATGAGCCAATATTTCCTGGGGGCTCTATATGCAACGCAAAGAAACAATACATGGATTATTGTCTCAGGCGACCTTCCACAGGCTGGGCAGGTTGTTTCTCTTTGTTTGGACCAGTTCTTAGTAAAGTCCCTAAGAGGTAAGGTGCCCAGCCTAAATTGGATATATAGTTTCCTTGCCAGAGATGGGTGCACTTCATTCAGGAATGATTCAAAGATATACTGGTCTTTATTTAATAAAAACTGTCTCGAAAGACTGCCAAGAGTTGTGTTTCGTTGTAATACACTTAGCCTATACTGCCTATATACCTGGACCAGTTTGACACGAGGGAGCGTCAAACAGAATACCCCAGGACTAGTCCAGAGTTCAGGCAAACCAATCCTGTAGCACATCTCCTTAATATAGACAAGCCAGGGAAACTTCTTAGAAGTGCTAACTGCAATTATTGAACTAAGATCACGACAATAAGACCCTAGCTCATCTATGAGCCAAAGTCTTCGCCAGTATGTTAAAGGACGTAAGCCAGCTTCTTCATCTATTGGTCGTATTGCCAGATCAAGACGTAGTGGTATTAAAGGGGTGTTTTGCGGTAGGCCCAATAAAAGTCTAATAAACTTGTTCTCTATTAGAGAAAGACCTTTCAACTGAGAATGGCCCCACAACTCTGCCCCATATAAAGCTGCATTTCTTGCTTGCACTTTGTAGATTTCTGCAGCAGGGCCGGGGGCCCTATGTGTGGTGTATTTAGCCATTCTTAATATCGCACCAGATAGTTGGGCAAGCCGCATAGCTGCTTTGTCTAGTTGGGGAGCCCAGGAAAAAGACTCAGAAAGTGTGATCCCTAGGTATTCAAATAGTGAGACCCTTTCTAGAGTTGTTCCATTGAGTGTGGGATTAGGCCGAGTTGTGTTAGCTGGGTTAAAAACCATGTATTTAGTTTTCGAAATATTTATTTCGAGCCCGTGGTCAATGCAAAATGCTAAAAAACATCTAAGACACGTTGAACGCCCATGGGGGATTTGGATAGCAGAAGGGTGTCATCTGCAAATAGCATGACTGGAACCTTTCTACCATTGAGTCTAGGGGAGTCACCACGGTCCGTCTTATTAATATGATTAACCAAAGCGTTAACATAAAGACAGAACAGGGTAGGGGCTAGTACGCATCCCTGCCTGACTCCTCTGTTGACTGGAAAGCGCGCGGTTAGTTGGCCTGCCTTACCATATCGGACCTGCGCATAGTTGCCAGTGTGCAATCTTATGATCATAGCTAGTAGGTCCAAGGGGACTCCCAGTTTGTGCAATACCGCCCAGAGCTTAGCCCTTGGGACCATATCAAAAGCTGCTTTCAGGTCGACGAATATCAGATAGAGGCTGCCACCCTCCACTGATACTGTCTTCCAGAATAATAATTGCAGCCTTAAAAGCTGATCAACAGTTGACACCCTTTTCCTAAATCCTGCCTGTAAATCACTCAAGATATTCATCTCTTCCATCCAAAAATGCAGACGATTAAGTAAAATTCTAGCAAACAGCTTTTGTGCTACATCTATTAGGCTAATTGGCCTATAATTTACAGGAAGCAACGGTGATCCTTTTTTAAAAATGGGAAATATTTCGGCTCCTAGCCATGTATCTGGGATACTCATACCTTTCATGATGGCATTAAATAAGGTCCATAAATAAGGGACCCAAATCAAGGGTTCTTCTTTATATAGGTCCCCAGGGATTTTATCTAGGCCAGGTGCTTTGGATGTAGAGAGAGTTTTGATAGCACCCTCGACTTCTGAGGCCGTTATTTCATTTAAAGAGTCAAATTGTGCTAGCTGAAGAGGACCCTCCGTAGGAATCAGATCATCTCCAGTTGAGTACAATGACTTAAAATGAGCTTCCCAGGCAGATGCTGCAATATTCGGAAAAATCGGGGATCGTTCGTCCTTATTACCTGTGTTGGAGATAATTTTCCAAAATCCTCTCATGTTCTTGTTAGAAAGAGCAATTTTGAGGGCCTCCCATTTTTCAAATTCCCATGATTTTTTTGCATTTTTAATAGTCTCATTATAAAGCTTCCTGGAAGGCTTCAATATAGCCTTATTTTTTGTTTTAATTGCATTAATAAGAGCAGATTTTGCCTGCCTACATTCTTTAGTATACCAGGAGTTAGAGAAATGATTTTGCCTGGATTTAGTTGATGGAGGATTAAAAAAGGTTTTGAGAGCCAAAGTAAGGTGCAGGTAAGTTGATTCTACCGCTTGTAAGTCCCAATCGCTTGGAAGTGGGGTAAATAACCTTTCGGTTTCAAGAAGCGCTGGGAGGATCAGCCCATAAAGTTCTAACATTTTGTCCGGAGTGCGTTTAACTGAATCCCATCTAATTCTTCTTTTATTATTGTCCAGAAAAAGGTTCCGGTCGGCCGTAGGGCCAATAGTAGAAGATACTTGAGAGACAGGGATTAATAACTCAAGCAACAACGCATTGTGGTCGCTGTCAAATCGAGAAATGACAGAAAAGTCTACAATGCTATTCCAAGAAGATACCTCCACCAGAATATAGTCTATTAGGGAGGAATAATTGTCCCTTTTAAAGGTAGGTTTCCCTGGCTGGTCTGATTTTAGACGGCCATTACAGGCCCTCAATGAATGCATAAGGACAAATGCATTAATTTGCATAACTAATGGAGTCCAAGCCTTTACCTTCTGGATTTGGGGATCTGGTATTAGATTACAGTTATCTTCCTCGTTGTCTAATATATATGGGAGATCAACTAGCGGTTCGTATTGACAGTTAAAATCACCCGCAATTATTAATCTGTCATGTTTAGGTAGGTCTGGTAAACTAGTAGATAATAAGTCGAAAATCGGAGAATCTTGAGATAGGCTAGATGGACGTGAATAAACGTTAATAAGAATTAATTTAAAATTGGGTTTGAATAAAAGAGCCAGACCTTGAAGATCTACTGAGAACAGATCCAGTTCAGAAATAGTGCAGTCTAAATGGGTTGCAACCCATATAGAGAGGCCCCGTAAGGTCTACCCCTCTTCCCCTTAGTTGCTACTACAGTATGTGCCAAGAACCCGGAGAACAGTGTAGGCACAAGCGACCAGGTCTCCTGGAATAATACGACATCATATTCTGATATAAACTTAGACCACTCTGGATTATCTATCTTTGAATTTATACCAGCGATATTCCATGATAGAATCCTGATTTTAAGATCTGAGGGGGGAGCTATGGTAGATTGGCGTTCAGTACAAGGAGTCTCCACATTAGCTGGGTTAATGACTTCTTCGCTTACGTCTGGTTCATTAAAACTAGGCAATGCACAATAAGTTGACAAATGGGTTGGACTATACAAGTTAAAACAAGGTCCAATAGCATTAGCATGTACTTTCATGTGTTTGTTTGGGATTTGTGTAAAAGGTAAAGAATTATTCCCAAGTCAATCACATTCTTCCAGATTGGAAAGTGCTTCGAATCTATTGGAGAGTGATAATGTATTAACACAGGATGAGTTGGCAGTGGTAGGGGCACTAGACTGTACCATAGAATTTTTTACCCTGGCTAAGCTTGGGATTTTGAATTGACGTTTATTATAGAAATAATCATATGTTAGAGGCACTATTTCAAATGATCTCCTTTGAGGGGGAAAAAAGTTTCTAAGGAGCACAGGCAAAACGTTAGTGCTCGAAAAGTGCACAATAACACAGTCCCCTTTTAGCTCCTTCTCCTGAGAGCCCACCCAATCAACTCTTCTCGCCATGATGATCTTTCTTACGAGTGATTGGCATACCCGTTCAGGGGCACTGAGATTTGACGATATCCAGTATGCACATTTGTCCATTAGATGGATAGTAGACTCTCTTTGATTAGGTGGTAACGGGGGTACCTGTGCCAGAACCAACGCCAAAGGGGCTGCTAGAGGGGATAAATGGAACGTTGGTTGTACTTGTGTTGTATTTGTCGTAGTGAGTATAGCTTTAGATGTTTTCGGCTGGGCTAATGCACAGGGCCCTTCAGTTCTATTTTGGGGAGCATTAGGATGTTGTGAGCTCCTAGTGATTTCTGGATGTGCTACGGGTAGAGCTGTTATGATCGAGGGTTGAGCGGCCTGTGTCCCTGGCATGGGAGTATTTTCTGTTGAAGTTGGCTGGGGCCCATGTAAGGGACCATCAAGGATAACATTGCTCCGAGCTATTGCTGAAAAGTTATCAAATCGTGACTCCAACTTGGAGAGCCTTACTTCGATGCTTGCCAATTTATCAATTATCGGATCAATGATAGAATCCTATTTCTTAAGTAAATCATCCCAAATTGACGTTTGGTCGATGACATGAGGGACAGGTAGGTTGGATGTTGAAAGGGTTGCTTTAGGCTGATGAAGCTTTTTGGTGTTTTTTTTTAGCGAAACTTTCTTTTTCGTAGCACAAGTCGTTTTAGGGACCGTAGGGTTATAGACGGTCAACGTATTCCTGGTTCTGGTCTCTCTTAACTTGGGGGGTGATGTTAAGGCCTCAATAGAGATTGGTGGACTTGGATGAATGCCAGTTGTTGAGTTACAGTCTCCAATGCTTGGGGTCAAATGTGAATTAGGGTCTTCAATGCCAACTAAATCTCGTGGAATACCTGGGGAGGCTTGATTACTGATTTGGGAGGTTAAAAGAGCGGGCGAACCCTGGCATCTCAGTGGAGGACATCCAGGTTCCAAGGACAATCTCCTTTCAGTCAACTCTATTTCGTGTGCAAGTAGAGTCGTTGCCCTAACCAAAAAAGAATCTAGTGTAGCACCAGCACAAACAGGAGTTTTTGATCTGGTGCTTTTTCCTTTCACCATTTTGATTACCGATTGTACACAATCACACTAATTACCTTCTATGGTAGTGGCTATTGGAGAGGTGGCCCAGCCCGGCCTCGTCAGGCCCCGGACGGCCACAGACGGTCCCGCCCTTGTCCCGGGCTTCTCCCGGCGCTACCCGCGCGCTACCCGCGACGCGGGGGGCAGGGTCCGTTTTGTAGCGCCTCCGGGCGCGCTTACAGCGTGTTTCCTGTCCCTGGGAATCCTGGGAGGTGTAGTTTCCAGCCGGCGCTCCCCCCACACAGCGGTCGCGGAGGCTAGCGACGGCGGGAGAGAGACGCTGCAGACACCAGGAGTTTGTAGCACCAGGGAGCTATGGCAATCTCAAGTAAGTTTCCCAGCCTCTGACCAGGTAATACAGTAACACATTTACATACTTAAAATATATTGAAACGAGCCTGCACACACAAATATGTAATTTAATATAAACTCTTAATAAACTCAAACTAGAAAGTTGAGGTATAAAGGTGCTCCCGATGTATTTATTCCTCATGTAGTGGCTGCGATGTAATGACTCCTGCTGTAATTACCATCAACGGGTTTCTTCCTGAAAAATCCCAGGAATTCATAAAAGAGACTAAGAGAAGCTAAAAAGCACTTAGTGGGCTGCAGAATATTTGCTGCTGGCGTGCTTTTGTGAAGTGGGTTCAAGTTTTTGGAGAATTGCGTCTCTCTTCATGAACACAGCTGTGCTTAGAGCGATGTGCCCAACAAGTTTCCTCATTGGACAGATTTATTTTGCTAGTACAACCACTCTTGACTAAGTCAATGCGTGCATCTTACAGTGGGAGTGAGAGGGTCGCTTCCATCCCAGCTTTTAGTACCCATGTTGAGCACTTCTCACTCCACTGCTGCGCCCACCGCCATGGTTTCCATTCTTTCGCTGAATGCTTGATAAAGAGACAAAGAAGCCATGCTGGTGACGTCTCCGACGACCAGCGGAGTGGCTATCTGGGATAAACCGGAAGCTTTCTAAACCTGTGTCCACGACGCATCGCATCAGGACGGGAGCCGGGGGCTGGCTAACCCACATGACAAACAGATTAAGGCTCCCAGTTTTCCGTTTTTTACTGATAAATACAGACAGAAAACAATATGGGTTCCTGTCTGTATTTATTTTTTTAAATGCCAAAAATACTGAAAATGTTGCTTATTGCGAGTGACTCTCCATGCGGCCTCTCGTGAACTCCAGGGCAAGAGAGGAGCAGATAAACAGCATGGGGAGTTAAAAAAAACAGGTTAAGATTCCCATAAATACAGGCGTTTGTTAACATATATCTGTAGTATAATGCTCATAATTACCTGTAGCTGTAGTTACTATATTTGGCTGCTTAATTTGCCAAAACACAGCAAGCATCAAAGTTTAGGCACATGCTAAATAAATGTGGAAATATACAATTTTACGACTCCATTCTTTCTCTTAAAATAAAATAAATATGGATAAATACCAGTAAGAGGGCCAAAAAATAAATATGGATCAATACAGATGGAAATGTTAAATAAATAAATACCTAGGGTGACCAGACGTCCCGGTTTTCCCCGGACGGTCCCCGTTTTTGGAGAAGTGTCCCCGTGTCCCGACACTTTTCTCCAATTCAATGAAATGTCCGGGTTTTTAAACGGTGTCCGGGTTAAACATACAAATGTCCCGGTTTTTGCACTGATTAAAGCGTGACGTTTAGGTGAGCGTTGTAGCAGGAAGGGAAATCGGGCTTTGAATGGGATGGGGGGTGGGGAGAGGTGCTCCTTTCATTCCACAGCGTGAGGTTCAGCGCTTTGAATGCGACCTCTGTCTCCAGGCCGAGAAGTCAAAGGATGCAATCTGCATACATTCACACCTGAATGCCGGTCACTTAGGGTGCTTCCAGAGATACCTTTGTTTTGTTAATGCAGCGCTCCTGCTCCAACAGCTACTGATGGCAGTGCGTCTTTGAATGTCTTTATTTTGTAAAAGACTACTTGCAGGACCTGCTTATATTCTTGTTTAGAAACAGTAACCTGTTTGTACTTCGTGTCCAGGGCCGGCTTTAGGGCGGTGCGAGTGCCACCGCACCGGGTGCTGGCTTCCTGGGGGTGCCGTGTTTTAAAGTTTATTACGCTTTTGAAGCACCTGCTGCAGCGTTTCTTTCCCCCAGCAATTACCAGGCCTCACATAAATGTCAAGATAACTCGTGTGATTAATAATCTTCCTGGAGAGAGATCAGCGTTTTGTATAGTTGAGGTTTTGACTTAGGTGAAGTTAGTGTAGAGGGTTAACATGCCTGCTGCAAAGAACCTGTACCAAGTAGATTACAGAGTGCGTATGATGTAAACAGATCAGCAGATTACTGCTTTCAAAAGAGATATCCTTTTGTTACTTGCAATTTATAACTTAAAGTCCTGATATAGAATAGTGAGCTATTAACTTTCACCCTAGAACTGCATACACACTGCAAAGTATACATTATTAGAGCATTGATTAATGTTGCAAAAAGGGATAATTTGGCTAGAAATCGATTCTTATTATTAAAGAAAACTCCCAACTATGCTGTTTCTTTTTCAACTCTGCGTTTGTGCTTCTCCACACAAAGCACTCTTAAACTATACTGCCTACCAGTATGGATGACATGTGACTCCCTACACTTTTAGTCCTTTGGCTTATGTAGCATTTCCTATACACTGATTACACATGCATGATTGATTGTCTCTGTGTAATGTGTGTGTGATGCGAAGTGCTCGGACACCCTACACTGGTATGAGTGGCGCTATATAACTAATTCAATGCATCTGAGAGAGTGTGGTTATGGAGACTTGGTCACTGTTAAAGGGTGCTAGTGAGAGAATCCGTGGTGGAGGTGGTCTTGGGGGGGCGCCAACAAACACTGTCGCACAGGGCGCCACCAGCACTAAAGCCGTGGTCACCAACTATAGCAAATGTTGAGGCAAAGTCTGTTTAAATGGAATTAATGGTAACAGCCAATAAAAGACCTCTGATTTGTCGTCTGTAATGCTTCATCTCGGTCTGTGGAGGGAGCTGTCTTTATAGTCCTTTTTCTATGTCCATGGCAGCTTTCAAATAGTCCTACCTTTATGTCGATGGTTACTGCAAACCGCAGTCCTACTTCTATGTCTATGACCTGTCCCCGTTTTTTGTTTTGAGAATCTGGTCACCCTATAAATACCGTAAAACCGGGAGCCCTAGTTATGATTGAGCCATAAATACAGCATCAACTGACAAGCGCCTCATTTTCGCTAACTTCAAACAAGCATTGATAACGGGAATCTTTCGGGCTTAAAAAAAAAAACATTGGGATTACGAAGGATATGTGGGAACGAAAAAAAAACAATTGCGGAAAGAAGGAGAAGCGGGGGGTGTAATGAGAGCAGGAGACAGGAACAATGAGAAATGACACAAGGATGGGACGAAGGGGCAGGAGGTAGCAACGCGATGCAGGCACAAAGGGGAAGAAGTGTTCCATGTGCCTCATAAGAGTGCTAAAAGTGAAACATTATACAACATGCAAAAGAAAAAGTAGCTCCCCGGTGTCAGCTGTGAAAGGTCACAACGAATCCAATCAAAACAAAGTGATACAAAAATGCTCCAGAGGCGGTTCAAACAAAAACACATAGGAAAGCCTTCAACATCAGGAGCAGAAACTGAAAGAGCCAGGAAAGCTATTCAGTCACGAGCGAGGCGCAGCCCCAAGGCCCATTCGAAATATACGTTAAATACCAGTAACATTGGGGCATATTATCAAGCCAGGCGATTAAATTATCGCCGCTTTAGCGGCAGAAAACTGCCACTAACACGGAGATAATGGGCTTGATAATATGCTCTATGGAATTCCAATTGAAGCCCATGTTAAATGTGAAGGACGTCTAACATGGGCTTCCATTGGAATTCCATAGAGCATATTATCAAGCCGATTATCGCCGCTTTAGCGGCAGTTTTCTTCCTCTAAAGCGGCGATAATTTTATCGTCTGTCTTGATAACATGCCCCAATGTGTTTGCGACAGGGAGATAAAGAGGTCTGTAGCAATTGGCCGCAAAATACTGGAGATGTAGAGCGACGCCCTGTAGGTTCTCAAAGGGAAGTTCAGCCATCTTTAACTGGGGTTAGGCAGCATGCAGCACTCACACAGGCAAGAACCGCAAATATCTGTGTGCACTGTGATGCACCCAGTCACCTCTGGATAGATCCCAGCTCTGCATTGGTCACTACTCTCCCTCCTACTGTGGCTGGCTTGTGTGCCTGAGACAGAGCTATTGAAATGTCACGCATATGTACATTAAAAACATGTAAATGTCACACATCTGCAAGCAGAAAACTTGGGAGCTATTGGCAGGGTTGAACCCCATCATGTCCTTATTGTGTCTCCCTGTTGTCAACAGAAGAAAGTGTGGAGGACATTCACAGGCACAGTGCAGTATTATTTAAAGGTGAGAGCTTGGAGGAAAGCGACAGTTCAGGAGTGTAAGTGGGGACGAGGACAAGAGTGGGAAGCACAGCAGAAAAACTCCATAAAACAGAGGACGAGGGGTGTGGAGTGCAGAGGAAGCATGAGGGAGGGATGAATACTCCTAGATAGAGGTAGAGGGGAAGTGACAAGGTGATGCCAGAAAATGTGGAGGGAGAGAAAAATATGCACCAAAAACAGAAGGAATGAGATAAAAGGAAACCAGGAAAGGGAGCATAAGACACTAGGAGGGAGAATAAAACATAGTGGTGAAAAGAGTGAAGAGATAGTAAATAAGAAAACATAGAGATACAAGTTCGCTCGTATTCAGCAATTTCAATTCAACAAGCCTTCACAAAGCCAAAATACAAGTGAGCCTATGCCACATAGAGCTCAAAGGTTGAGGTAGGGCTCGGGGCTCGGTGGGGAGGGGGCAACAGAAGTCGCAGCCATTGGACGATTGTTGGAAGGGTAAAGGGATTATGGGAGGCGGCATAGTGGCGAGTTTATCACAAGAAACTACTTACCACCCCAAAGCCCCATGTAAGCTTCCATGAAATGCCATGGCTCTAAGGAGAGCCCATCAAGCCAATGGCAACTTAAAAAAAAAAGCCAACAGCCAATTGCTGAAGAGAACTGAACTAAAACCCACTTTTCTTTATTGTATTGTAAAAATGTATGTGTATGTTTATTGGTAGCATGAGGTCTCCGACAGACAGCTAAAGTTGTCTAAAAGCGCAACAGAATCTTTCTATTAAACAGCTCATATAGGAATAATGAATTAGTCTATGTGGATGCAGCAAACGCAGCGTTTTTGCAACATTTGATTTAGGGCCCATGTTTCTGCAAAACCGGATCTTGGGCACCGTGGTTACTTACTACACTTCATGTACACCCATACATATGTAGCAAGACAAGAGAGTATTTAATACAAGGAGCTAGCGTTTCCTCTGGTCACACAATGCGATGTGTAACCAATGTGGTGGTTAATAGCCGAAATGACCATGTTTTGTTGTTACTGACTGAATGTGATGCTTATACATACTAGTTGTTAACATATACATGCCAGAACAGTTCTATTTGTATCAGAAATATCTTGAATGTAACATAAAGATGAGTCAATCAATCTGGCATGCTTTTTTTCAGACCCTGTATCGTACACGCAACACCTCATCATTGTACACACACATGCACACAATCAGCTGGATCTTGCCAAGAAGTGGCCATATCCAACCAGCAGTATTGCTGCTTATCAGTGGAAGCAAATCCCCGCTATCAATTACAAAGAAATTATATGGAAGTGGACATTGGTGCATTGAACTAAGTATCTCAAAGAAGAGATTTCAGATCACATTTCTGCTACCACTTTGATAGAGAAGACTGAGGAGCTTATTAACAAAGGTAAATTTACATGTGAGAAAATCTACATGTGTAAATGTACTCTTACACGTTGGGCCTGATTTATAAACTGCAATTTGTAGTACAATAAATAGTACTACTGTAGTGCTAATCACTTACTGCAAAATGCATTTTACAGACGCACGAGTGTAAATCTCCTCCTCTCCAATCTTTTCTATGGAGATATCTCCACACACGCAAGTTTACCACTTAGAAATAAATGTTGGAGGGAAAGGAGTGGGGGAATGTCTTTTACAAAATGGGCTGGGTTTTGGAAAGAGTGAAATGGGGCTTAGGGAAGGGTAAGGAGTTATTTAGAGACATACATGCTAATCTAAGCAGCCACCCACAACAGAATAAGCCCATTGCTATTACCAAACTACACTTTCAAAGTTACAACAGTCCAAAAGGCACTCCCTGGAGCAAATCCACCACCACACATGGCCACTCACAGGCACTGCACCACATTCAAATAGAAAATAGGAGTGGCAGGGACTTAAAATAGAATCCCATAGCAAATAATGTTAAAATAAAATAATTAATTTCGACTTTTTAAAACACTTATTAAGTTAATTTATTGTTAAACTCATGAATAAATACAATATTTTGATAACTTTTTTTCATTTAAATATAAATGTAACTATTTCTCTGGGAGGGTGTTGCGGTACCAGTGGTCACCATGTGTGGTGCTGGACTTACTCCAGGTCTAATTTGGAGTACATTTACAACTGTTTTGGGATATTCTTGCCTGCAGTAGTTTTAGAAACGCAGTGTGTGAATAGGAATAGGCTTAATCTTTATTGCACGGGTGCATGTCCCTTCCTCATCCGCTCTTTAGCCCTCCCTAAACAACTCCATCCTTCTCCCTAAATCCCACCTACTTAGACAAGTTTGCCCCATTTTACAGCCACTCCCCATGCCGCCCACGTTCACTACAAAAACCAATATGTATGTGCTTGGAAATTTACGCTGTCGGGACGGAGGTTTGTAACACAATATTCCTAATCTTTTCTGCAAAGCCATCCTCTTCAGAGCCCACTTACTTGCTTTTTTCAGGGAGGAGAAAGGGACAAAGCAGAAGAGATGCCCCACATAGTGCCTCTTCCTATCATGTTTGCCCATCCTGAATAGTTTATTTAAGTGTATTCCAGCTGGCTGGGAACACTCTGTGAAAACAATATACCGAGTCGGAAGTCCACGTTAAATAAAGGAAATGAACGCCCGCCATGAGCAGCAAGCTTCCCTCTACCATACAAGCGTCAACCGCAGGGTTTAATTGCTTCTTGTTCAGCCACACCATTGAATAATCCGCGCATGCCTGACTTATACCGCTTGGAAAACATTATCCCAAACAACCACTTAAGGGGATTATTAAGAATTTAGGATTCTTCTTTTGTTCCTACAGAGACAACCAACTCCCACAAATGAACCAGCCTCCATACACCAAGGGCAACTTCCTCCTCTCAGTGTGTGTCCAAACGGGAAGCGCAGGTGGTCTCTCCCTGACCCAAGCACAGAAGGATCCTGGGTGCGACCAATGCAGGCCCAAGTCCGATAGGAACCCTACTTCCTGTTCCAATCAGGGGGCAAGACAAAGAAACAGGAAGTTCTTTTGGAGAGGAGTCTCTTTATTGCGCCCAAAGAGTGGACAGTGTTTAGATTTATTTCCCCCATTCTTTCTCCTGCAAGAGATGGAGGCATCTCTTAAAGTAATGGCTGGAACAAGGATAAGCGAAGTAGGGAAAAAGCCCAATCCTGCCCCTCAATAGCCTTCAAGGAAAAGCCCACTTCTATCAAGTGCACATAAGGTAACCATCTGCCTGCATGGATTATGGAAGCCTCTCTCGAATGTTGCATTGTATAGAACCTTTTCTTGAAAATACTAGCTGCAGTGCCTGGTCTCAAACCCAAGCGCTATCACCGAACGTAGATACTCTGCTGCATCTGTTGTGTATTGCTGTTTTCCCCTTCAGAGTTGCGTTCATCTTTGAGACACTTCCAGCACGTAACCTCACAAGTCCCACCTGGGGCCACACGACTCTTGTCCATTCGGTAGTACAACTATAAAAGTTACTCCCATGGCCAAAAGGGTCCTGGTTGGGCTATTTTTGGGGCCAGGAGGAGCCTATGGCCAGAACATCTGGCATTTTTTGGGCCCTCTGGTCCCTCCCTTGAACCGCTCTCTATCCTAACCCTTTATTCCTAGACAAACTATGGGGCATATTATCAAGCCAGGCGATAAAATTATCGCCGCTTTAGCAGCAGAAAACTGCCGCTAACACGGAGATAATGGGCTTGATAATATGCTCTATGGAATTCCAATTGAAGCCCATGTTAAATGTGAAGGACGTCTAACATGGGCTTCAATTGGAATTCCATAGAGCATATTATCAAGCCGATTATCGCCGCTTTAGCGGCAGAAAGCGGCGATAATTTTATCGCCTGTCTTGATAATATGCCCCTACATTCCATCAACAGACTCTACTGATGCACACCTCTGCCCATTCATGGCTTCCTGAATCTCATCCAGGCCAACTCTCACTACCTTGATCGGCTTATAGACTGAGGGGTCTGTGGATTTCCCTGGGTGAGATCTTCATTGCTTCAGGGTAGATCCCATAGATCTTTTAGAGTAGTGCTGGTGCCATGAGCTGCACTTTCACAACCTCTGGGGAGACCCATTAGATACTTTACTGAGGTCCATGCAGACTTCCTTGAATGTCACCTCATACTTCAGTGAAAAGGTAGGGATTTAGGCTTGTAGGCCCATATGATTTGCTCTTACATGCCAACATTTTAAAACTAGAAAGAGGGAGATTTTGAATAAAATAAATCAGGGTCCTTTATTTTGCTCATTGACATACATGAAAGTAAAGGCAACTTTAAGCAGGGGACAGCTCAAATAAAGCCATTTTTGTAACTTAAAAATTGAGTCTACCGACTGAATCGGGTCTGTTGGCATGTATGTTTGTGGTTTTACTCACCTGATTTCACCACCAACCGGGCATGGAAGAGAGAGCACATCTGTCATGCTACTCTTTTTTCAATTGGGTGCATGAAATAAATGATGCATGAAGCGCACCCTACTCCACGGACATGCCTATGTTAAGACAGGTGCGCAAACCAGCAGCATCAAGTTCACTTCAACATGCCCAGAAAACATGTCAGGGTCCCTTGCACCGCAACCAACTCTTCCCACATACTTAATACCACACACCTCTCCAACCAAATATACAGGTCTGTCTGTCAGAGTGCCATAAATGCCCCAATAGTGGCAAGTGATTGCTACACAAATGCTAGATAACACAACATAAGTAGTTCATGCTACATTTGAATATAGGTCGGTGGGTAGGGTCTATTGCTCTAGTGTTTAGTACACTTCCTGACGTTAAAGAACCGGTCTAAACTTTTGAAGAGGGTGCACGTAACTTCTATATTTTTAAGTTTATAAACAGACTATTTAGTGCTGTGTAAATACATCACATTGGTCGTAGAATGGAGGCATTATTGCTTACAATATGAATGGATGGTAACTCATAATACTCTTGTGCAGGGCAGTATCTTTCATATACTTCGCCAACAAAGGCTTACTGGCGTTTTCAGGTACGGTGTTTAGTGTCACGTGTTCATCATTCGTATATTTTTTAGTAAGAAACCAAAAAATGCTATATTAAAGCACCCTGAGTGCTAAGGGCGAGATGGTCTCGTCTTCAGCACCATTTGAGTTAGATGAGCTAAAGCTAAGGGCATCTCGTCTTTAGTTTTAAAAGATGTTCACTTTGATCCTAGCTGACCTAACCCAAGCAGCCCTAAAAATAGTATTTGAACCTATTATAGATAAACGCATGAATTTAGAGGGAAACATATTTCCAGCCAGGGCTTTAAGTGGGCTGGCTCCTGCCGGTGCTCAGCACCCACAGCTCTAAAAAAACTGGTGCTGACATAGGTATCTATCGGGCTCCCCATTTTTGACCTCACCCTCGGGGTGAAAAAAAAAATCTGAACTCTTAAGCAGTACCACCCTTCACTGCCTTTGATGTAACTTCAAAGAAACTGGGGGCATATTAACAAGGGCCGGCGATAAATATCACAAAGCACGTTTAGCGCTTGCATATTTATAGCCGGCTATCTCTGGAATTCATCGCCCGCTTAGCGAGTTATTAACAACGCGCATCACCGAGGCGATAAAAATTCCAGATATAGTGTGGATAGCGCAGTTTTCCATGGTGGAAAACGGCGATATCCTAGATGATAGGGCCTGTGGTCTTAGCCACAGAAAACACCCCCTATGTTAAGTATGCCTTAGTCAGGAATTTGCATTAAGTCATAATTAAAAACGATTTAAATAATCGCTACCCTTCGTTGTTAATATCGCGAAGCTGCCTTTGCAATATTTTCCCTGGTTGGTTTCACAGCCACGCCTACTTTGCATCTCATTAGCGATGCAAAGTTAGGCGTGCTGGAAATGGGCGCTAAGTCAGCAAAACACGTGATAGCGTGTCTTTGCTAATAAGGCGATAAAATGATAGCCGCCTTTTCGGCCGAAAACAGCCGCAAAAGCGGCAATAATTTTATAGCGCCGCCTTGTTAATATGCCCACTAGTTCTTTCACAGTCTCATCATTTCCAAAAGGAAGCCTTTTCCATATTCTATACAACGAAGCTATAGTTGCAGTTTATTTATCTTAAGCAACTGATAACCCTTGACAAAGCCAACAGTCCTGGCTTGTTGTAGGTATAATGTTACGTGTTGTATCATATATCTGGATGCAATAACAGAAGCACAAAAATACCAGCCGGCTGCACACTTTGCTAAACACAGATTATTAGTTTACAGGTTTTAAGGTGCGCCGCCTTAAGTACATCAGCCACGCTCTTTTGAAAGACCCCCGACTCCCACAGCTTTTTCATCCCACTTAAAGCCCTGCGCCCAGCACATAAAACATACTGTTTAACTGCAAAAACGTACGGTTTCATCTACATAGTATATGTTTTCGTGAGTTATTTGAAGTACACATAGACGTTTTAAATCTGCTAATACTACAAAATGAAACAGGATGAACTAGGACTTCAAAGTTGCAAGAAACATAAAGGCTGCGTCAGCACCCTGGGAGCTAGCAGTATTGTTTGCTATATCAGCGCAGGCCAGAACGTCTTACCTAGTGCTTTAAGATAGTCCTCGAAGTTGTCATTGCTAACCATCTTCCAGTAGCCATTGAAGTCTGTAGGCATTGTTGAGGGATGGAGCGAAATGGCCGCAGCGGCAGGCGAACGATGTTTGCGGCTGAAGCGAGCTGTGGGAGCAAGGCGCAAAGACTCCAAATCCCGGGTGATCTGGATACCGTAGTCCAGGCGAACAGGAACGCAGGACTGCAGGTGCCCAGGCTCCGAGAGTGTAGTAGGATGTATAGATAGAACCGTGGGAGAGGGAGGGGGTAGGTGGATGGCGCAGGCCCGCCGAGGAGTAACAAGCCTCGACTGCGGGTTTGCAGGTTCAAAAATTCTGATAACGGGGGTGTTTGAAGTACAAAGTGTCAGGCTCCTAACAGAACCGGAGCGAAGGTCGGGGGCTCGTAGCGGCCGAAGCTAGAAGCGGAAGTAGAAAGCAAGGCGAGCTCACGCTTCTTGCGCTCGCCGTTCAGCTCTGCCGCTTCACGTCGCCTGCTCTCTGGATTCTTATACGTGCGCTCCCCTCTGAGCTCTCCTAATCCGACCCTCTTGCCGTTGTTTACTGAAATCCGCTGACTAAACTGAATAGTTGTTCGTCCGCAGACATCACTAGGCAACCAGCCTAAAAGAGTGGGATTTAACTGTTCCTTGTCTGACTGCCTACGATGTGGTCTTATGGCTAGCGGTGCCGACGTTACAACTGAGGTACCATGTTCTAGTCTCGGCGCTTGCCGTTAGCATCCTGTGATTCTAGGCAAAGTACTGACTATTGTCGTAACGAAAAGAAACAAGAATAAATCCGACTTTTGTTTAATGTAACTGGTGCTGATGTAAAGCTCTACAATATCTTTAGTTCAAAGTACTCACTATATAAAACTGTCAAAAAGAAATTATTGCACTTTGGAGATTAGGTTTGAATATCCTATAAGCGCAGGTCCACGGCTACAAAGACAAACATCGGCTAAGCCAACAAGTCAGACTTACAATTTCAGGTATAGCCCACACCTATTCCTTTTGGGAATGCTTGTTAGAAATCCTTTTTTATTTCTCAGATTAATAAAATTCCTGGTCTGATTATGAATTGCTAAATCTTGTTACGGCCTATTCCCAAGAGGTTATTTGGTATGTGCCTTTAAAAACGAGCTTTGGCAAAAAGCATTCACAGAGCACGAGTGCATGACTGTGAACTAGAAACCAGTAAAAAACAGAAAAAAATCTGTAAACTTTCCGCGGACTGTACCAAAATTTAACAGACACCCCAGAGAGTCAACGCTTGATGGTGACTTACTGAAGCGGTGGCTGAAGGGAACTGACCTAAAGCCCTTTCTCTACATTTTATGTTTTGTTTTGTGACGGCATGACCGTTGGTTGACATCATCAAGCTGTCAAGACAGAATTACAAAGGGAGTCCTTAAGAAGATTTAGAACCTGGGAGTGGGGGAGGTAAGGACTCGACGACGAGCAGTGTACTTTAGAGCTCCCCTCTTTACGTGATCCAGCGTTTCTGTGCCCACGGTAGGAATTTAGGTTTTATCTCCTTTACTGGATCACTAAACCATTTAATTACTTTCCAGCTTGGTCCTCCAATGCAAATTTATAGGTAGCACAGTGGGGAAAAAGAGTTAGCATTTCTTGTCTGATCAATGTTCGAGTGCTGAGCCCTTGGTTGGCTATTTGGGGTAGTTCGGGCTTAGGCCTCTGTAAGGTTTTGTCCACATAAGGTATCCATGTCAAATTTGTGTCCTTTTCTTCCAACATCCTGAGGATTCTAAAGGTACCCAGGGTTTGTGGATTCCCCTGCAGGGGTTAAAGAAATTAGCCAAAATACAGCTACATTTTGGGGGTTTTTGTGAAAAAATTGGAAAAAGTGCTGAAGAAGAAAGCGTCTGTTTTTTTTTTCCCTGCATGGGATCAACAAAGTGTTTGCGGTGATAAAATCGCCATCTTCCCAGGTTTTAGGAACAGGCAGAACTTTGTTAGAAAACGACAATTTTCTATACAGTTTTGGCATTTTAGTGGGACCTAGCCTATTTTTTCAATTTTTTGTGCTTTCAACTTCCTTTCAGTTAGTCCTAGCAATTGATGTAAAACCAATAATGGATCCCAGAAAGCTATGCATTTCTGAAAAGTAGACATTCTAATTTCAGCAAGGGGTCATTTGTGTAGATCTTTCAAGGTTTTCCTATAGAAAGTAACAGTTGAAATTAAAACATATTGAAAACAAGTTGAAAAAAACACTAATTTGTCCTTGCGTTTTCATCTGTAACTTCTAAGTATGGCAGATTTTGAAAAGCAATATACCATTATGTCCACTGGAGTCTGATGGTTGCAGGGGTAAATAGGACTTGTGGGTTCACCAAGAACCCTAAGTGCCCAGAGCCAATAGCTGAGCTGCGCCTTGCTATGGTTTTTCATTGTGGACCAGGTATACAGCAACGCACTTGGTAAAATATAAAGAGTGAAAAATAGGTGTCAAGGAAAATTATGTATTTCCGAAATTGAAACAACATATGAAGTTTAGAAGCAGTGGTTATTTGCACAACTTCTCATATGTGGATACCTATACCAGCATGTGAATTAGAGAGCATTTTTAAAATGAATTATTTTTTACACACTGTCTTACATTTGGAAGGGAGAAATGTATCGAAAGTCAATTGGCAATAACACTTGTTCTACTATTTTGTGTTCCCCTAAGTCTCCAGATAAAAATGGTACCTCACTTGTGTGGGTAGGCATAGTGGCCGCAACAGAATACCACCCAAAACGCAATGTGGTCACATCATTTTTTTTCAAGTGAAAACTGTCCGTTTTTTGCAGTGTACCTAGCTGTGGTTTTTGGGCCGTAGCTCAGGTTGCACCTAGGGAAACCAAGCAAGCCTGTACATTTTTGTAAACTAGACTTCCAGGGGATTCCAGGATGGGGTGACTTGTGTGGCTTTCACCACGGTTTGTTACCCAACATCCCTTGCAAACCTCAAACTTTGTAAAAAAAACCCACATTTTCCTCACATTTCTGTGATGGAAAGTTCTGGAAACTTTGGGGAGCCACAAACTTCCTCCCACCTAGCATTGCCTAAAGTCTCCTGATAAAAATGGAATCTCACTTGTGTGGGCAGGCTGAGTGCCCGTGGCAGGAAACAGCCCAAAACGCAACGTGGGCACATCACATTTTTCCAGTAAAAAGGGACCCTTTTTTGCAGTGTGCCTTGCTGTGGTTTTAGGACACTAGCTCAGCTGGCACCTAGGGAAACCTTGCAAATCTATACATTTTTGAAACTAGACACCCAGAAGAATCCAGGATGGGCTGACTTCTTTGACTCTCACCAGGTTCTGTTACCCAGAATCCTTTGCAAACCTCAAACTTTCTACAAAAAACATATTTTCCTCACATTTCTGTGATGGAAAGTTCTGGAATCTGTGTGGATCCACAAAGTCTCCCGATAAAAATGTTGCATCACTTGTGTGGGTGGGACAAGTGCCCGCAGCAGGGAAGGGCCCAAAACATATTGTGGAGACATCAAAATTACCTATCACAAATCGACCTGGTTTTGCAAGGGGTGTCACCTGAGTTTTTGTCCCCAGGCTTGGCGGGTATCTAGGGAAACCTACCAAACCCACACATTTCTGAAAACTAGACACACGGGGGAGTCCAGGGAGGTATGGCTTGCATGGCCCCCCAACGTTTTCCAACCCTGAATCCCCTGCTGAAGAGCCGTTTGAAGACCTGTATCAAGGGGAACTTGATTTTTACAGTGATGAAATAAACATTGGGATGGAATTAGGATTAGGCTAAAAACCCAACACTACAAGTTGAGACTAATAATTGCAGAAACTAAGGTAAAGAATCCAAGGCAAACAAGAGACTGTGAAGCTCTTTGATTTAGAAGTGGAAGCCCTGAAGAAGTGCAGTGAAGTGCAAAACACGTTTTGGCTATTTTCTGTGGCTGCTAACTGTGTAAAAGACTACTTGGCTATATTGATAAGAAAAACTGAAGAAAGAATAACAAGAAAGTAAAGAAACGAAACAAGAGGAAGTTTGTTAATTTTTGTTTTTCGGCTGAAGTTTCAGTACTTTGTTTTTGATATTTTTAGAAAAATACACTGGTGGGGACCAGTGGCTGAGATACGTAGCGCCGGGCAAGATTTCTGATACCCAAAGTATCAGAAAGCAAGTCAGCAGAATACGGGAGCTTATTAAGTTATGAAATGAAATACAATGAGATACAGGACTGAATGCTAAATGCTAAACGCTAACTTAGGATATTAAATCAGTGATGCACATTTAATATGTGTGTGCACTTTTAAATATATACGAACATAATATTTCTTTGGTACTTTTAGTACATATTGCATAGAACACAATAAGCAATCAAACTGCACATGTAGTAGGTATAGATGAGAACTACGTAGAAAGTACATACATGTAACAGTAGTGCATACATTGATAAATCTTTATCATGTAACCTATGTTAGGATCCTACACGTTTAAGGATATTTGTGAGCTAATAACAATATCCCTAACAGTTACACAGACAGTATAGCACACATTTAGATATCATGAGTGATCTTTCAGAAGTGAAGTATAGAGGATGTTTTTTTTTCTTTTGGAACAATCACACATTGCACATTTTCATCTTTGCATTGTAGTATACGTTATAACTGTAAATCCATTTAGTTGCAATGAAGCATATATGTTTTATTATTTCATGTCAGTAACTTTATTAATCAACATCAAATAATTATTTCTAGATTATTTTATTAAATACATCTCTTATTTAGTAAAGACGGTTCCTAAGTTAAATGCTCAAAAGTATTTCTTTCGACATTAGTAAATATTCTATATGAGAAATGTACATTCTACAGTAAAGATTATCCTGTAACAGTGTCACATGCAACTTGTGCATGAATCATTTTGACATGTAGAACTCAAGTGCAAAGTACATGTTCATTTTGTGTGCCAGTTATCAATTGCATTTGGTTTTTAGAGGCGCGTACAGAGTGGGCAGTTTTGCTTTGCACCAATCCCGCGCTAATGTTGAATCAAGCCATCACATCAATATTTAATTAGATGTCCAGATTACAGCTTTGTTGTCTTCATCATTTACCTTCTAGAATCCTCCAGAAATGTCATGTCATCATAAAGTTTACTATTTCTCTATTCTACATCTATATCTGCTCTCTTTCTTTTCCCTTCCTTTTTTACTTGTGCACGTCTGTACAGTTTAACAATCCCAAACAAAAGTAATCCACAAAGAGCAATTATCACAAGGGTCTCAAGATGCTTCCAACCATTCCACTCTCTAGATCATCAAACCATCTACCTATAGCAGAAAATCTATTCCATGTTGCTTCCCAAGCATCTGTTGCTCATAGCCCTTTCAAATCTTTCTTCAGGTCAGTAATGTTGCTAATGTATATCTTCAGGTCTTTACTCTTGTCTGGAATGTAAGTAAAATATTGCTGAACTTTTAATATCTGGCAGACTCCACCCTCCTTTGCGAGAAGGACATCTAGAGTAAGTATATTCTTAAAAACCATGGATCTAATGGCAACCATTTCCGTGTCAATAACTAAGGGCCTTTTTACGAGATTAGCACAACGGCAGCCTGCCTCAACACCGCCTCTGCTGCGCCGAACCCGTGCATGGACTGCCGGCCGTATTACGAGTTGTAAAAGCACAACTCGTAATACAGTCAGTGGTACTTTGGCCTTTCCCATGGCCGTGCCTTAAAAACAGGCACTGCAGTGGAAACGGCCAAAAAGTTCCAGCATGACATGGACGGTGACATCCATGCCGTGATGGAACTGGGGGGAATAAAGACATGGGGCACATGTTATGCCCTCCTGAATCTATCCCCATGGTGGGGGGCGGGGGGGCACTTTGTTCCTGCACCACCAGCCTTTTCATGGTGGGGCTCTGCCATGTAAAGACGGGCAGTCCAGGAACTCAAAATATGCTGAGCGGGACTGTGCTAGTCCCTGCTCCGCATAATACGTTGTGTCGCTCCTGCGCCACCGACAGGGAACGACTGTTTCTTGGCGCAGAAGGCGGTCCACCTCCGATATGACTTGCAAAGTCATAATCAGCAAAATAGTGGAGTTCCACTCCTGTGCCTCCACGAGTCTGGTGGTCATAAGACCGCCAGACTCGTAATCAGGCCCTAGGAATCCTCCAGCTGTACTAGTAGCCAATTTATCAACTACAGTAGAACGTTTTCTAATCTTGTCTGAGTTGGGATCAAGGCACCAAAAATATCACCTACTATTTATTTCACTAGCACTAGCTCTCCTCTTGGTTCTCACATGTTTTCCCCTTTTTGAGTCATCAATTTGGTCCACGTGATTATTGCATGTTCCATACCATCTCTTGGGTAATCTGTAGAGTGCACGTTTCATACAAATATAGTAAACTCCTGGGAACACAGGATCTTCACCATCCAAATACAATCCACTATTTCCTCTAACTTCAAATGAATGGTCCCATTCACTAGGTCCTACAATATTTGGGTCAGTTGTGTATTTTCTAATGGAAATACATAATCTACCGTTATGTTGCCAATCTATTTTTTTTGTGTGCTGTATTTTTATTGACACATTTTCTAAGACCAATCTAGAGCAAGTGCACCCATGTTTCCCACTACTGTATGTTCACTCTTTTCTTTTGCCCAGGGTGGAATTTTCAAAGGTTTAGTAGCTTTAGCTAGGAGATCTCTTCTTCTATCCTCTATGGAGTCAATCAATCTCTTTTCTACACTGGTTAAAGAACAGCTCAAATTGTGTTGGTTTGCATAGGCAATGTCCAGTGACATAATGGGTCTAAAGAAATGTCAGATTTTTTCAGAATTTTTAGCATCAGGCTGTCTATTCAAGTGCTCCAGCACCGGAAATTCCTAAAGAACTAAATCTTGACTTGAGTAATAAAATTGGAAATTACCTTTCCCATTGAATAGACTAAGCAACAAATTACAAGTAAGTCCTGGTGTCAAAGGAAGGTGGTGATAGGTGATTCCCTCACCAACTGATGCATGTAATTGCATGCATACAAAGAAATCCCTAGCATCCATAGTGTCAATGTACTTGTATAGCAGCTTTGTATACACATTCAATGAGTAATCTCCTCTAGAAGCATCTATGTGCAAGTCCTTTTGTCTAGTGCTAACGCTCTCTCCCAATCTTGGCTGCCAAGTAAGTCCATTCAGGTGAGGCGTTCCTCTGACAGGGTGCTCTTGCTCTTTTTGATCTCCTCACTGCTGGCCTTTCTTCTTCACTGTCACTCAGATTTGTCAGCACCCTCTGGAATGGTGATGGACACATGTACTTCAGTCAGACAAAATCTTCCTCTCTACTGTCTTCTAGGCCATTGGTCCCCGGGTACAACTTGCGTCACTATTGCACTAGGCCCTTCGCCAGGGTCTGAACCTTGCATTGTCAACTCTACTGGATTGAACCTTTCTGTACCAACAACATTTAACTGTCTTGGAACCCCTAAGGCCAAAGCTTGACTAACTTTCTCCCTCTGTCCTACTGTAACCAACGGGACATCAGGATCATGTGCTGGTATATCAGCAAGGGGACACAGGACTCAGCAAGTATGGGCAGCATGTACCCAGTTCAGGAGACCTCTGCACTTTACAGCAGTTGTGGTTACCAGAATTACCTGGTATGGCGCATGCCACCGAGGCTCTAAGCATGACTTGCGAATGTGCTTCTTCACCATAACCCAGCTCAGGTCATGGTACATCTCCTGATCAGGTGGGGCAGTTGCCTCTCCAACCTGGTGAGACAGAGGCACCGCATCAGTCAGTCCTTTAAAGTAATCAAGAATCATGCTATCTGTAATGTTCACAAGTGCATACGCAGGCACAGATTGTTCTCTCATAGCCCTTACCATGATGATGTCATGGGGACAATCCTGTCCTCCTGTGTAGTGTACTTTGCACACTCATCAATACAAGAGGCAATGCATCAGGCTACTTCAGAGATGTTGAAGTACACTCATTAGCCAATATGGAATTCAATGTGCCATTGACTTTCTTCACAATTCCGGAAGCCTCTGGACAAGAACTGCAATTTAGTCTCTGCTCACCTTGCAATACTGCACATAACATCTTCAGGACCTCATTGTTAAAATTAGTTTCTCGGTCTGACTCTAGAGATGCCAGAAAACCGACATTTGGTATTGTCTCCCTCAACAATAGCTCGGCCACTGTGAGACAGTCATTCCTCTTAGTCAGGTAGGCTTCCATGCACACAATCACTAGGCCATACCTCAATCTGTTACAAACAGGCATCTCTATAAAGTCTATTTGCATTTTGTTGAAGGGACCTCCTGATGTTCTTGTGTGACTCATTGTTACTGGTGTTTTCCTGCCTTCATTTTGTTGTTAGGAACAGAAAAGGGTTCTGGCCCGTAATCAGCAAGGCTAGGCCAATTTCAAACTGCAACAACAACACAATTGCCAATACTGATACTTATTCTACCACTGACTTCTACCAATCACACGTGACACTCATAGTGACTGATAAAAGATTAATTTTTCTTTTTCTTTTTCTATTGTTTATAAAGAATACATTTCATCATAAATCAGTTTGATAGTTCACGTTATTTCAATGAGCAATCTCAACACTTTTGTTAGAACCACAAAAAACTTACAAACATATAAGACATTACTTCTAGGTCACATATATGACACAACATTGTTTGTCACATTTAAACATCACGTTTTTTGCAAAATACAAAGCTCAAGTTATACACAAGTTGATAGGACGGATAGAAAGAAAAACAGACAAAAGACCAAGGGGAAAGGTTAAAAAACTGTGCAACATAAAAGGTCTTCAAAATTTTGAGGAACAACACAAACCCTGTAGGGGCATTTACCAAAAAGTAACATATTCAGGTCTCCAAACTGAGATAGACATACATTTAATCAAAGAATACATTCAATGTGTATTAGACCTGATACTCAAAGTTTAAGGTCACTTGTTTGGTCTCTTGAAAATAAGGTTGACGTGTTTCAAACCCCTATTGTACTTAGAGCAAGGTTCTCCTCAGGATCTGGACCGAAAGGGAGCTAGAAAAATAAAACAAACAAAAAGTGCACGTGTTACCACTTATTCAAGCAAATCACCAGGCACTCCAATCCAGATAAACTAATATCTTTTAATTACCTTGTGTGGTTTTTTTTAAGATGGCACTGACTGTGCCTCCTTGATAGACTGTAGCGAATACAACTGTCGAAAAACGAAAGCAAGGAAAGAGATTTAATTTAGTGGAGCTAAGTAGGGTAGTGAAAAAGCTTTTTGAAAGGAATTTTTTGTTGTAGGGGACCTTTTTTGAGCACTTACTTCAGAGTGATAGAAGTTGCGGGGCAGTGGCTCGCCTTTAGATGGCTTCAAAATCTTTTGAATATGCTGGTGGAGACGATCTTTGAAGAAGTAACGTCTTAAGAAAGGAGAAATACAAGGGTCAAAAAGTGGCCCAACCGGCTAAATGCACCTAAGGTTAATGTTGAACGCGGTTCTGCATACCTCGGGAGGACGTTTGTTTGTCCTAGCCGGGCGTCTTTTGACTAAATCCCCCAAAGCGGAAACCAATAATCTTGCCTTTATGTTGACCTAAAAGAGGGAATTAAACTGCCATAAGTAAAGGGGCTGAACAACAGTGGCCCAACCGGCCAAATGCACTTACGGTTAATGTCGAACGCGGTTCTACATACCTCGGGAGGACTTTTGTTTGTCCTAGCCGGGCAGCAGCAACCAATAATCTTGTCGATCTAAAAGAGGGAATTTAACCGCCGTAAGTAAACAGGGCTGAACCTAAGTGTGCTGAAAAAAGAGCAAGGAGCCGTTGTCTCAGATACCTGAAAAAATTGCTTCCTAAGCGTCGTCTCAGTTACGATCGCGCATTCGTGTCTCCCGGCCAGCAGCATCAAGGGATTACTGGGCAGCCTATTTATGACGACATCCATTTGCACGTCTTCATGATCACGTGACCGCTAGAGGCAAGTTGTATTCAAAGAAACTTTAATGTGTCCTGTAGAAAGAACAAAGTTAAAATGTCCACAATGGCATCACTGTGCAGAATGTCTGCGGTCTACAGAAGATTGCCATAATGGTATAAACCTGTTACTACATCGCAACCCTTTGGAACATAGAAGGTTGAAGAGCCACCCCATCCATAGATACCAAAATACCAGAGTTACCTATCCCAGGGAAGCCAGGTGTATAGGGCTGTAGTGGCGTCAGAAACCGTTGTCAATCTCACTGGGAGTCTTCAAAGAAATGTCCCTGCTGGAAAGAAGAAAAGTGTACAGTGGAACCCACAGGTGGATTCTTGAAGGAAGGAACATAAAAGTGGAGGGGACAGAGTCTGAGTCACTCAGGAGTGACCAGGGGCTCGGTAGATGAATGCCCACCGATGTCGGGTGCTTCAGGTGTGAAGATGGAGACCTTGACTCTGCAGCCACGGGGACAAGGAGACGTCAAGAATGACCTGGAGCCGTATTCCAGCTGTCCCATGAAGGATGTCGAGTGCTGAGGGGGTCAGTGTCTGGTGAGAGCACCAACAAGCCTTGGCAGCAGTAACCCACAAAGAAGGTCGACGAAGGTCACGTTCTGGCCCAGCAAGGACTAGGAGACTCACCACAGCAAGGGGTGTCAGGGCATGCCTGGAGCACCCAGGGGAGGCCAAGAAAAACAGTGTTGTCTCTAAAATGGACCCACAGACCGAAGGCACAGGAGTCACGAGGGAACCTCTAGCAGTTTCACAAAACAATAGCTTGCAGGGCGCAAAGTGTGAGGAAGCCAAAGTCCTTTGTACGAAATATATGCAGAGGTTGGAGCTATTGATAGCCCAATGCACTTAGTTGGGGATCACCAACAAGCATATGCACTTGCAAATGTACGCAGTGCACAGGGGTTCAGGTTATGCACTCCCCATGAGGTATACTGGCCTCAAACTCGGTGAGAAGGCAGCTCAACCTCAAAGGAACATAGGAACTCACCACCTGTGTTGCTGGTGCCTTCCGAGTCCGCAAGAGCTCAGTATCCGGAGACCGGTTAGTTGTGTTATGGTGCCTGCGAATGCAGGGGAGTGACTCCTTCACCCCAAGGGAGATACTTCAGTTGTCCTTGATGCTCCACAGGTCCTGTCCAGAGCCTGTTTGGTGCACGGGCACAGACGATGCTGTGGACAGAGAGGGAGACAAAGTCAGGCCCTGTCGAAGTCCAGGCGGTCAAAGGTCATTGGTTCCTTGATCAGAATCTTGTCCATGTCGAATCTAGGGTCCTACAGCCAGTTAAGCCCTTTTGTACCCATGGGAGAGAGTTGGACAGATTCAGGGGACCCTCACAGTGGAGGATCAGGACAGTGGGGAGGATACTCCCATGTCCTTTGTCCAGTTTCGTGCCAGAGCAGGAGCCAACGGCTCCCAGGACTGGTTTGAATTGGAATATTCACAGGGACACCAAGTGTACCCCAGATGCAGACTTTCAGGCACTTTGGAAGTGCACCCACCCAGCCCTAATGCACTAAATCCTGTCTGGGAGGTGGTCACACCTCCCTGTGCCCGGATGCCTATTGTCATGCCTTCCCCTGCTCGAGCTTGGCTCAGCAGCAGGAGAGCAGAAATGTGTCTCTGGTCTGCAGCAACCATTGTGTGCTGCCCGGGTCGAGAAGGCTGGTACCGGAAAGACCAGGGACCCCATCAAGCCTGCTTCAGTAGGGTGGAATCATACCTCCCACACCAGCTACCCATGTGAAGGTATGATTCCAAGGTGTTTGATACCAAACAAGACATGTTTTGTTGTAGCCATTTTCAAGCATATAATGCACCTCTACCTATATGTCTGGCTGCGTCACCGACAACCCGGGAGAGTGGTCTCCGTAGGCTGCAGAGGGGCTCTGCTCATGGAGGGGCACTCTCTCACATAAAACCCAGCACCCTGCCTTCAGGATTATCAAGGCCTGCTAGAGGGCTGTAGTGTCCTATAGATATAGTAAACCTTTATCCAAAGTAAGTTGGTGCATGTACCATCTTATACAGGCTGCAATGGCAGGCCTGTAGTTCCATTTTGCATTGGCTGTCATGGGTGGCATAATACATGCTTCAGCCCATGGGCGGCCTCTGGGGTACCTATGCCCTGGGTTCATGTGTACCCTAGTATCCAATCTGGAGTGTACCTTGCCCAGCGGAGTCTTCATGTTCTAAGAGGAAATATCTGGAGAGTCCATCTGCATTGGCATGGTTATTCCCAGGTCTATGTTCCACTGTATAGTCCACCCCCTGTAGGGAAATGGACCACCTCAAAAGTTTTTTTGTTTTTCACCCTTCATCTGTTTTGGCCATAAGAGGGGCTTATGGTCTGTTTGAACAATGAAGTGAGTGCCAAACAAGTATGGCCTCAGCTTCTTCATAGCCTAAACCACAGCAAGGGCTTCCCTCTCAATGGCTAACCAACGTTTCTCTCTGGGGGTCAACCTTCAGCTAATAAAAGCTACTGGTTGATCTTGACCCTCTGCACTAAATTGTGACAAAACAGCCCCTACCCCCTACTCAGATGCATCTGTTTGGACAATGAATTGTTTGGAATAGTCAGGACTTTGCAGAATGGGAGCAGTACACATGGCCTTCTTGAGATCATTAAATGCCTTCTGACAGCTAACAGTCCACTGAACATTCTTGGGCATTCTTTTTGAAGTAAGATCATTCAAGGAAGTCACTATAGACCCATATCCCTACACACATCTTCTGTAGTCACTCCCAAGAAAGCTCCAACCTGACTCTGGGTAGTGGGAGCAACCCAGTTCACGATGGTCTGGATTTTGCTCTGCAATGGTTGAAGCTGGCCTCCACCCACAAGGTGGCCCAGGTACACAACCTTACTCAGCCCTATCTGCCACTTGGTGGCCTTGATAGTGAAACCTGCTTTCTGCAGAGCCTCCAAAACATTCTTCAGGTGGATCAGGTGCTCCTCCCAGGTGGAGCTAAAGACAGCTATATTATCAAGATATGCTGCACTATAGTTCTTCCAGGACTGTAAGGACTTTATTCACCAGCCTTTGGAATGTGGCAGGTGCATTTTTCAAACCGAAGGGCAGTGCAATACATTGATAATGCCCAATAGGGGTTGATAGTGCTGTTTTGGGTTTCGCATCCTCAGCTAGTCTGACTTGCCAATATCCAGCATTGAGGTCAAATGTGCTCAAGAACTTGGCTGAGGCCAAAGTGTCAATTAGTTAATCTGCCCTAGTAATAGGGTGAGCATCAGTCCTAGTGACTGCATTGGGACCAATGTAGTCCACACAAAACCTCATTTCTCTATTACCACTCTGGGTATGAGGTTTGGATACCAGGACCACTGGACTATCCCAAGGGTTATCTGAGGGTTCAATCAGTCCCAATTCCAGCATCTTCTGGACCTCAGTCCTGGTGCAATCTCTGACATGGTCAGGCTGCCTGTAAATCTTATTTTTAACAGGTAGACTCTCACCTCCGTACACTTCATGGGTACACCAGGTAGTCTGACTAGGAGTCCAACAAAAAATATGCCTGTATTGATTGAGGGCCTTCCTTCAATCAATTTGCTGCTGCTCAGTAAGGCTGCCTGCATAAAGCTACAGCATCAACCGAGCCATCATCAGGCATCTGTGAGAGGAGGTCAGGGAGTGGGTCACTCTCTTCCTCCTGTCCCTCATCAGTAGCCATGAGCAAGCCCATATCTGCCCTATCCACTTAGGGTTTGAGCCTGTTTCCATGGAACACCCTATGGGGGCTCCGGGGAGTTCCAAAGTCCACCAAGTAGGTGGCCTCTCCCTTCTGCTCAAGAATAGTATGGGGTCCACTCCACATGTCTTGGAGGGCTGCTGGGACCACAGGCTCCAGAACCCATACTTTCTGTCCTGCCTGAAAAACAGTCAGTATAGCCTTTTGCTCATGCCAAGCTGTTTGCAATTCTTGACTTGCCTCAAGGTTTTTGCTGGCCTTCTTCGTGTACTCAGCCATCCTGGAGCAGAGACCAAGTTCATTGGTCCTTGCCAGAGGCCCTGCGCAAATGCCCCAGCCTGCTCCGCTTCCAGAAACTCCTGAAGACTGAACTATTTTGGGACTGATTTATGCTTGTCCTGCACCTTCTCTGTCTTATAGCACAGAGATACCCCTACGGGGATGATTCCAGCGCTCTATAAATCCTATACATAAACATAGTCCACAATGTCTTGCTTAGGTGGTTTGAGAGGTAACATCCCTCCTTCACTAGACACAGGGGACCCCTAACTGGATGCCCAAACAGAAGTTCAAAAGGGCTGAAACCAACCCCCTTCTGTGGAACCTCTCTGTAGGCATAGAGAAGGCAGGGCAACAGGACATCCCATTTTCACCTAAGCTTTTCTGGGAGGCCCATGATCATGCCCTTGAGGGTTTTGTTGAATCTCTCAACTAACGCATTGCATTGTGGGTGATAGGGTGTAGTGAATATGTAGTTCACTCCACACTCCTTCCACTCTGGTAAAACATTCCCAAGAGGGCCCTGGCCACCACAGGCGCTGTGGTGGTACTAAGGGGTATTGCCTCTGGATACCTAGTGGCATAGCCTAACCACTAGTATGTAACTGTGCCAAGATGCAGTAGGGATGGTTCATCGGACCAATTATGTCAATCCCAACCCTCTCAAAGGGAACCCCCACCACAGGTAGTGGTATGAGGGGGGCCTTTGTGGTACCACCTGACTTACCACTGGCTTGACAGGTGGTACAGGAGCGACATAACTCCTTGGTGACCTCTGATATGTGAGGCCAGTAAAAGTGAGGCACAAACATGTCCCAAGTCTTACTTTGGCCTAGGTGTCCTGCCAAGGGAATGTCATGTGCCAAGGTGAATAGGAAGCCCCTAAACTTCAGAGGTATGACCAACCTCCTGGTGGCACCAGGCTTGGGGTCTCTACTCTCTGAGTAAAGGAGTCCCTCATCCCAATAGATCCTGTGAGATCCAAGGACACTCCCAGCAGCCTCAGCAGCATCTTGCTGTCTGAGGGGTTCAAGAGAGGGGCAGGTTTGCTGCTCCCGGCTCAGATCTGCCCTTTAAGGGCCCCCTGTCCCCAAGAACTCAACCTAGTCAGGTTCCAGTTCATCTGAGACAGTTCCTTCACAGTGACTGATATCATTTCCTCAAGAGACTGATTCTCTCTCTGAGCCTGGGGGGAAGACCCAGGCTTACCCCTCCTGCTCCTTCTCTTGGAAGGCACCTGGGTTATTTTTTCAGGATCCAAGGCCTGTTCAGTAGAAGTCAGTTTGGCCTGTGACCTGGTCACAGCAAACATATCTGCAGAGATGCCCAGAATTGCTGCATGAGTCCAATTTTCTACCTCAGCCCAGGCTGAGGTCTCCAAATCATTGCCCAACAAGCATTCCACTGGAAGGTCTGAGCTAACCACAACTTTCTTAGGGCCAGTTACCCATCCCCAGCTGAAATTAACAACTGCCAAGGAATGATCAGTCCTGACATTGTTAGCATTGGTCACTTGGTACATCTCACCAAGTATGATCTGGTTAGGGCCCACAAGATCTTTTGTCACCATAGTGACACTTGCACCTGTGTCCCTGTATGCCATGGCCTCCTTACCATTAATCAAAGACTGTTGTCTGTATTTTCCCAGGTTACTGGAACTGACAAATAAGGGGGCAATATCCATGCCACCATCACAGACAAGCGCAGCTTGAGCTGGAGTTCTGACTAAGCCAGAACCCATCTCAGAGCCCAAGGTTAACCCTACTAATCCCTTGTTCCCTGTACCACCACTTGAAATGTGTACAACGGGGAGCAGTTGCCTTAGGGGCAGTGATGGTTGGAGTTGAATCCGTGGCCCCTGGACAATTGCCATCTTCTTTCCAATGGATCTTTTCTTTACATAAGTAACACCAAGGTTTATTTTTGTCTTTTCCCTTGGTGGACTGTGACTCCCCTCCAGATGTAGGTTTTTGAGGCCCCAATGAAGACTTTTGATTTTTACCCTTGTCCCCACCCTTAGCTGAAGTTTTAGCATCTTGCTTTTTTTGGTCACCACCAGTGGTCTGGTTTTTCTGCTTCACCCTGGATCTGACCCACTTATCTGCCTTCTTTCCCAATTCCTGGGGAGAAGTCAGATCAGAGTCAACCAGGTGTTGATGCAACAACTGATTTTGGCAATTATTAAGGATCTGCTTCCTCATAATCAAATTGTACAATCCTGAAAAATCATTCACTTTGCTGCCAAGCAGCCAGCCTTCCAGAGCCTTGATGGCACTGTCCACAAAGTCTACCCAGTCCTGATTCTGTGTCTTCCGAGTGTCTCTGATCTTAATCCTGTACTCTTCAGTGATTAAGCCAAACGCATCAATGAGAGCACTTTTCAGGACTGAATAATTGTCAGCGTCCTCGTCTCCAACAGTGAGGAGCTAATCTCTACCTTTGTCAGCAAAGGAGAGCCACAAGATAGCTGCCCACTGCTCATGCGGGACCCTTTGTACTTTACAGGCCCTCTCTAAAGCTGTTATCGATTTATGGATGTCATTCCCAATCTTGCTCAGGTTCCTATTATCAAAGGAATGTTCCTTAACTCTAGGGACACTGTTGCTGCCACCATGGGACTCTAGTCCCAACTTTCTTCTAGATCCCTGGACTTCTAGGGACTCTTTATCCAGGGCCAATTGCTCTTGCCTGGGCCTAAGCCTTGCTTTCTCAAGTTCAAGACATTGGTATTCCCTATCAAAAGAGTTGTCCCTCTTGCTAGATACAGACATCCCTACAGACTGTCCTGAGTCATCTGACTCTACAGAGGGAGATCTAGATCTCCTTGGTAAACTCTGCACTCTTCCAGGAGGGGTGAAGAGGGGGCCATCTTAGCCTTCTCCACTGACTCCTGGGAGATCTGAGCTATCCAGGTGGGACCCAACTTGGTCCTCCTGGCCAGGGTTATAGTATAGGTCATAAAAGGTGTCACCTCTTAACCTGTCTTCATTCTCTGTCCCACCCACTCAGTCCTGTTCATCTGACCCAGGGGTGTTCCTAAGGTCATCTAACAGTAACATCTCAAAGAGACGTTGAGTGTTGGCACATCTCCCTGCCTTCAGCTTTCTAGAGGCACACAGGGATTTTAATTATTGGAATGAAATCCCACTGTAGCTAGAAGGCAGAGAGCCACTGGCATCTCCTTTAGTAGACATACTAAGTGTGGTGTGGTGTGTGCACCTACCTAACCTAGTGGGAAACTAAACTCTCTTAGATTGGGGAAAGGGTGTGCTAAACCCTTGACTTACCCAACCCCAAGTTAAGTAGAATTTACTTATCCAAGCTAGGTTTTCGGTCAATCAATACAAAGTTTTATCTGGTAACACAATGCAGGCTTGAATCCCACCGCCGCCACCAATGTTAGAAGTTGGCCTGGTATATGATGTCCACTAATTAAAGTGGGCACCTTGCACCAGTCCAAACAACACTTATGCTGATTTATGAGGTCAAAGATAACCTTAGAAAGCTATCCAAGTGGTAGCTGTGGAGAGCAGCCTTCAGGCTTAGTTTTGAAGGAATGTTAAGCAGCTTGTTTTACCAGAATGCAATCTTATTGTATTGGTTACAGGAAAGGAGAACCACACAGTAGTTATAAAAATATGTATTTATTATTATAACACACCTTTAATACCTCACAGTATCTGCTACATGCAGATAAACACAAAGCACACAATACTGTAGAACAGAAACAAACGTAAGTAGCACTAATACACAGTGGGCTCCAGGGGGAGGTCAACCCATATAATAAAGTAGTGGTATAAGAACCATGACTCAAGTCCAGACAGCGTCTGGAGAGTGTAGAATCGCTGGGACCCCAAGGAACCACCCAAGATGAGTAAGGAGGGACCCCATGGAGGACAGGTGCAGTGTGAGAACACGACCGCTTGCTACGTACAATTCAATGGGAGCGTTGCGTTTGCATTTTTAGTGTTTAAGGACCCTTCCCAGTGGATTACAAGGAAACGGGGACCAGAAGATGTCGGGGATGAACAGGAGACAGATACGAGCTGTCCCACAAATGATGTCGAGTGCTGAGGGGTCGGTGTCCAGCGAGAGCATCAACAAGCCTTGGCAGCAGCAACCCACAAAGAAGGTCAAGGAAGGTCACGGTCTGGCCCAGCAAGGACCAGGAGACTCACCACAGCAAGGGGTGTCAGGGCAGGCCTGGAGCAACCAGTGGAGCCCAAGAAAAACAGTGTTCTCCCTAAAATGGACCCACAGGCCGAAGGCACAGGAGTCGCGAGGGGACCTCTAGCAGTTTCACAAAACAACAGCTTGCAGGACACAGAGTGTAAGGAGGCCAAAGACCTTTGTAAAAAATATGCGCAGATGCCGGAGCTATTGATAGCCCAATGCACTTAGTTAGTGATCACCAACAAGCATATGCACTTGCAAATGAACGCGGTGCACAGGGGTTGGGGTTATGCACTCCCCACGAGGTATACTGGCCTCAAACTCGGTAAGAAGGCAGCTCAACCTCAAGGGAACATAGGAACCCACTCCTGTGTTGCTGGTGTCTTCGGAGTCCGCAGGAGCTCAGTATCCGCAGACCGGTCAGTTGTGTTATGGTGCCTGCGAATGCAGGGGAGTGACTCCTTCACCCCAAGGAAGATGCTTCAGTTGTCCTTGATGCTCAACAGGTCCTGCACGGAGCCTCTGTGGTGCACAGGAACAGACGATGCTTTGGACAGAGAGTGAGATGAGGTCGGGCCCAGTCGAAGTCCAGCGAAGTCCAGTGTGTCCAGACGGTCGAAGGTCAGTGGCTTCTTGATCAGAAATGTGTCCACGTCGAATCTAGGGTCCTACAGCCAGCTAAGCCCATTTGTACCCACGGGAAAGGGTTGGGCTGATTCAGGGGACCCTCCCAGGGGAGGGTCAAGACAGTGGGGAGGATACTCCCATGTCCTTTGTCCAGTTTCCTGCCAGAGCAGGGGCCAACAGCTCTCAGGACTGGTTTGAACTGGACTAAGCACAGGAACACCAAGTGTGCCCCAGATGCAGACTATGAGGCACTTTGGAAGTGCACCCACCGAGCCCCAATACACTAAATCCTGTCTGGGAGGTGGTCACACCTCCTGTGAAAGGATGCCTATTGTCCGGCCTTCCCCCTGCTTGAGCTTGGCTCAGCAGCAGGAGGGCAGAAATGTGTCTCTAGTGGGCAGCAACCATTTTGTGCTGCCCTGGTCGAGAAGGCTGGTACTGGAAAGACCAGTGACCCCATGAAGCTTGCTTCAGAAGGGTGGAATCATACCTCCCACACCGGTTACCAGTGTGGAGGTTTGATTCCAAGGTGTTTGATACCAAACGCAACGTGTTTTGTTGCAGCACTTTTCGAGATAGCATTTGAGTATATAATGCACCTCTACCTATATACCTGGCTGCATCACTGACAACCCGGGAGAATAGTCTCCGAAGGCTGCAGAGGGGCACTACTCATGCAGGGGCACCCTCTCTCATAAAACCCAGCACCCTGCCTTCAAGATTGTCAAGGCCTGCTAGAGGGGTGACTGATAGGTTTTAAGTGTACTGACCTATAGATATAGTAAACTTATATCTAAAGTAAGTGGTGCATGCACCATCTTACACAGTCTGCGATAGCAGGCTTGTAGTTCCATTTTTCATGGCCTCTCATGGGTGGCATAATACATGCTTCAGCCCATGGCAGGCCTCTGGGGTACCTATGCCCTGGGTACATGTGTACCATATGCTAGGGACTGACATGGGTACCCCAGTTTCCAATCTGGAGTGTACCTAAGTACATGCATATCATTTGTAAGGGGAAAGCAGATAGACCGGGGTCCTGATTAGCAGGATCCCAGTCAGACTAGTCAAAACAGTGTAACATCAAGCAAAAAAGGGGGGTGACCATATGAAGCAGATCCTACTTTCCTACACCCACTGTCATGTAATCTGTACCTGATCTATGGGCAGCACACTTTACCACAGCAATTTGGGCAGGCAACTGTAGAGACCGGAAAAGGTTTCGTACACTTTCTCCATTGCAGATTGGTGACCCCGAAGAGGTCATGAATCTGCATTGGGGCCACAACTGCCCTATGTCATGAACAACACCAAAGCCATACTGACTATCATTGAAAATCGTCACTTTCAGCATGCTCTAGTAAGAGCTATCAATTCGGCCACTTGTGCTGAAAACACTCCGTGAAGCTAGGAGGCTTCAACCATTCCTGCAACAGTATAGACTGCATAGGCAGCTTTTAAATTTCCATCATGGTCACTAAACAGGAGCCATCAATAAACAGCAAATTATATGTAGTGCCACATCTTGCATGTCAGGTCTTCGCTTTGTGCATAGCTCAGTAACATCTAGGTAGTCGTGTTCAGCTTCATCACTTACTGTTTTGTTTCCAGGAAGAGGTAGCACGGTGGCAGAATAGTAAGAATAGTCCTAAGGGTGACATTCTCGGCACCCAGGATGATTTGCTCGTATCTGGTAAGCCAGCTATTGATAAGGTGCTGTTTCCTGGTACGAGTTAGCAACACCTCAACTAAGTGGGGTACAAAGACAGTCAAAGGGTGACCCATAACTACGCTCTCACATTGTTCAAGACTTACAAAGGTGGAAGCAATAGCTTTAAGGCAACAGGGCAATGCAGCGACTACAGGGTCAAGTATGGCAGTAAAATAAGGCACTGCCCTGTGAGCATTGCCATGAATTTGGGTTAGTACTGAGAGATCACAGCCCTCTCTCACATTGCAATACAAAGCAAAGTATTTACTGTAATCAGGCATTCCCAGGGCTGGAGCGTGGCAGACATATTCTCGCAGCACCGATAAGGCATGCATGCAGCTGTCGTCCCATGGTACCGGATCTGACAGGTCTTTGTGTGTCAACCTCTGAAGAGGTTTGGCCATCAAGGGAAAGTTGGGAATCCATTGTCATCAGTAGTCCACCATTCCCAACAATATTCAGACTTCTTTCTGGGTAGTTGACAGATTCATTTTCAGAATCACCGAGATTCTCTCTTGGACACCTTCCTTGCTCCTTTCCCAATATGGTGTCCTAGATATAAGATTTCTTTCTGGCAGAATTGCAATTTGGTTGGGGACACATTATGTCCATTCTCAGCCAAGTAGTTCAGCATAGCTAAGTAGTTCAGCAAAGCAATAGTGTCACATTTGCAAGCCTCTTGCATATATGACGTCACCAATAGGTCGATGATATTTGGACTAGGAATAAATGCTTAACCATCACTAAAGATTCTAGATTCCTTTTAAGTATTTGATTAAAGATTGAGGGGCTTTCTGTATACCCTTGTGGGACTCTGCGTCATACAAAGACGCGGCTGCCAAAATGGAAAGAGAAGAGGGTCTGACTATCCTCATGGAATGGAATAAAAAAGAAGGCTTGATGCACTGAGGGGAAAGAGAGTTAGCACTTCTTGTCCGATTAATAGTGCAACCAATTTGGCTACACAATGAGGACTAGGAATTGGTAGCCAAGTTCAATGGAATTTATTACAAATTATTAATATAGTTTAAATTAATCACTCTTAATACAATACTGTAGAGATACAAGATGGGAACAGGGAGGCCAAGCCTCCAGAGGAAGTTTAGGTGAAAAATAATTAAACAAACAAGGAGCTCAGTTGCTGCAATACAGAACAATAGCATGAGAATCTGATACTGGAATAATAATCTCAATTGGTATTTTCTATACCTTAGCATTCTAAGTCTTCCGAGCACAGGCCAAGGCACAGAAATTCTCAGAGTTCAGAAATCAATAGCTCTATAGAAAACAATAGGGATAAGGCACAAGAGTATTAGCAACACCAGCAGTAGCATTTAAGAAGCTCGATCAGAAGCCTTCATTAGATTGAAAATAAGTGTCAGTCTAAACCATACTCATGGTAAACAATGAAATATAGGGGAATGTCTTAAAGAATACAGTCAAAGGACAATGGGGATTGAGGTGGGAGTCCAAGGAAGGTTCTGCATAACGTCTGCAGAAAGGGGTTCAGCAAACACTCTGCAAAGAATCAGCAAAGGAAGGTTCAGCAGCATTCAAGAGTCCTGAGGAAGCTATGGTCTGTTTCAACAGGGTGGTTGATAAGTTATAATCCACAAATCCGTAAGGCAACTGCCCTTTGTTTGCATCATCAATAGAAGTCCATTGTATTTGTTTCAATCTATAGGTGGATTCAGATGTCACACACTGCAATAGTAGAGACAAATTCTAAACTGGACACGAGAACACCGCCTTGGTCACACACTGAGGGTGAAGCATAATAGTCTTTTATTCGTTCACAGTTTTCTCATGTAGTCAAATTACTTTCCCAGACATATATCTATTGCTGTTAAAGGAAATGTATCTATTCTAAACTAGCAATGCATGAGAACACTTTAAAGAAAGCAAGTCAGCAGAATAAGAGGGCATAGTAAATTATGAAATGAAATACAATGAAATACAGGCCTTTTGAGTAAATGCTGACTTAGGACATTAACTCAATAAGGCACATTTAATATGTGTGTGCACTTTTAGACATATATGAATATTATATTTTTTAGTACTTTCAGTTCATATTGCATAGCTTGCACAGTAAGCAATCAAACTGCACAGTAGTAGGTATAGATGAGGACTACATTGACAGTACATACATCTAACAATACTGCATACATTGACATTTAACCTATGTTAGGAATCTACATGCATAAGGACAGTTGTGTGCTAATAGCGGTATCCCTATCAGTTACACAGACAATATAGCGCACATTCAGATATCATGAGTAATATTTTAGCAGTAAAGTATAGAGGAGGTTTTTTTGGGAACAATCACACATTACTAATTGTCATCTTTGCATTGTAGTTACATTATAACTGTAAATCCATTTAGTTGCAATGAAGCATATACTTTAATCTACTGCATGTCAGTCACTTTATCCATCAACATCAAATTAATATTTCTAGATTATTTTATTAAATGCATTTCTTATTTAGTAAATACGATTCCTAACTTAAACATTCAAAGGCATTTCTTTAGACATTAGTAAACATTCTATATGAGAACTGTAAATTCTACAGTAAGGATTCTCTTGCAACAGCAGTGTCAAATGAAATGTGTGCATGAATCATTATGACATGTAGAACTCATGTGCAAAGTGCACATTCATTTTGTGTGTCAGATATCTTTGTATTTAATTTTTAGTGACATGCAGAGAGTGGGCAGTTTGGTGCTTCACCGCATGCAACCTATATTTTCAATGTGTGTTTAATCATAGGGATCTGTGTACATTTTATTAACCAAATGTAGTACGTGGTTATATATTCACTTATAATAAGAGCCACCCATTAATTTGCCTAAATTATAGCCATGCACCCACCCTATTTTGAAAATGTCTACCTTCTTTAAATGTACTCGACATATCAATTCATGCTAACTGTAATTGTGTGGAAACCATTTACAATTTAACATTGGCCTAACTTGTAACCAGGTCTGAGTTGCAAATGATGCATTGTAATAAATATTTGCCAGTGATTTGTTTTTCTCTCCTCTGCAGGTGTCTTATAATGAGTTTGTTAAAGGTAGAATAGGCCTACTGTTTATTATATTAGACTGATAGCTAGCTACCATCTAATGAGACGTTTGATTGGTACATGGAGATGGTGGGAGAGACCCCCCTGTATGAAGCAGATGAGATTGATGTTACATCCAAGACCACACAAAGCCTCGAGTGCTGGGAAAAGGGGAAGGTTATCTGCTCTCAAGAAACAACATTTGGTTGGTTTGTTTGATGATACCTGGTATAGAGAGTCTTCTAGAAGCCTATTTTCTGCTTTAATCAAGTGTTCCTTAGTGTAGATTAGCAGATCTTGTTCTGATTTCGTTGAGAAAAGTCTTATTCTATACTCTGCTGATTTCCCCTACCCTGAGTCTACAGCATCATACTTGTACACTTGCTCTTCTCCCCTGCAAACTTGGTTCATTTGACATTGACACCTTCTTGCTCATAGAAATACCTGTGCCACTTTAGATGCTATATATAGACAAGGATAGCTCCTTTATGGAACACTTATTTTGGATATTCTGTTTTACATGAATATATTTTGCATTCTTATATTTATGATATACAAATTACGATTGTTTGATCATTTTAATATGCATGCTCTGATGATAAATGTACTGAATATTTGCTTACGTATATGGAATGGAATTTGACTAATTTGTTAATAAAATCCTTATGGTCTGGACACCATTCTCTCTGTAGATGAGCCACATTGGTTTCGCTGTAATTGAAATGTATTGCTGATGATAGCTCTTTTCTTACATTTCAAGTTGACAAGAAAAGGTTCATACGATCAGTGGGGAAAACCTTTTAGTGACTTTACTAAGGATCCCATCTCCATTAAGTGTTAGCAATCAGGGGATGGTTTGTCACTGAAGTGTAGGGGGCTACAATACTCTAGAAAAGATCTAGAGCTCGCCCAAGTCCAGTCCACGCTCCTTACGTCCATGGCCCAATTTGGGAAGCTCAATGGTGTATTAGCGGTTCTGAAGGCGGGCGCACTGGCTTGTGTTGTGGTGTCGATATTGTGTGTTCTGTGTTATAGTGATGTTTTTGACTTAATTGTGTAAATGCATATGTACCCTTAGTAATCAGCAGGATTACAAAACACAAAAGAGCATACAGCAGCAGACCAAGGTCAAGCACATTAAATCCCACCAGTTTCATACATTTTTGCACAAGTGCAACCACTTCTGGCATCCGCTGCTGCGAGATGTCAATTACAAAGAAGGCCCACAAAAAAGGAAGGTGCACTCTAAGTGAGGTCAGTCGGGAAGCGAACTGAATCCAAAAATCTTCTCTTTATTAGTGTAGTTTGATTAAAACTGGCACAAAGCCAACGCGTTTTGTTCCCTAGTGCCACGGGAACTTCATCAGGGCTTCTTTATAGTGTATCTGGATGTGTGTAGCCCAAAGGCAACACCAATGGTCATCAGTGTGCAGCGTCTCAAAATCGGAAAGTCTCCAATGTGTGATCCAATAAGATCTCAAATATAGTTCATTCCTTCAAACCATAAATGTTCAAAGCTTGTGTCATCGTGCGAACACTATACCTTGGTTCCCCTAGATTCGTTTAAAAAATAATGTGTGTCCCCAAATCGGGTTCCCGTATTATCTGTCTACCGGTTATCATGCCGTCCGGGACCCTCTATCAACAATAGGAGGACGCGTAAGGGACACCGTGGTTAACATGCCTTTTGGGACCTTTACTTGCTAGTTCAGCTAATTACTGCGCTTTAAGATTGTCTCAAAAACCTTGGGGCTCTCTGGTTCATTTGTTATTTGGGACCCTCTATTTTATGAGGAATTTCTTCTACATATGCCTTTCTCATAGTCCTGTGTCAGAATAGATGACGATTGTGTGCGGTTTGGAGTTTCCCTGATTTGGGGAGACACATTATTTTTTAAACGAATCTAGGGGAACCAAGGTATAGTGTTCGTACGATGACACCTTCCTTTCTTGTGGACCTTCTTAGTAATCAGCAGTTGAAGTTGTTTTCAGACTCGCTGTATTCTAAGATCCCGGGATTGGTAAGAATGTTGTTTAACTTGTCTGCTAAGGTTTGTAGTGTTGGTTTGTGAGGTCTCATCGTCCCCACAATTAAGTTAGGGACCTGTAAACTGGTTGTTGTGAGTGTGTTAATAGTGATTGGCATTGGTAGATCCTATTGTGCAAAGGATAAACTGCATTAGTTAAGGTGATTTACAGCTGGGCAAGATTTTGTGTGTGTGCCTGGATGTGTGCTAACATTGGAAAGTGTTATTCTCTGTAATCCTCTTAAATTAGTGATTACTTAAAACTTCTTTAGTGGAGCTGACAAGAGTTATATGTTAATTGTGCCTGCTTCAGCATTTTTGGAAAAAGCGTGTTTCCTCAAAGAAATTGTAAACGATGGAGAGTCGCTGAGAGGTGCTGTAGGCCACATCATCAAGTGCTGCACTGATATGGGTAAGTTTGTGTAGGTGTTGCACTGGTATTGGCCATTACTTCATATGGTGCTGTGCTGTTTTAGGTCGCATAGAAGGTGCTGTGCTGGGATTGTATCCTAGTGTCGAAAAGTACTGCTTTGTGATTTGATATGATTTGCCGCTTATATGAATTTCAACTGTTTATTCCTGACTTGAAAATCACCAGAAAAATTAAGTGTTTTAGAGCACTGAAAGATATTGTAAGAGGTGATGTAAGAAGTCCTGTCTATGGTAAAAGATGTTGGGCTCCGTACATGTATTTGGCTTAACCAATTGAGCAACATCACTGAGAAGGAGGGGTCCTTGCAGTTTCCCAGATATGGTACCTTTAATGTAATCGCAATTGAAATTTTGAGACCAATATTATATGAATCGAAGCCCCAACCTAGACCAGTTCAGAACTAAGGTTTGAATGCTTGGGAGCATGCTGCACATGCAAAGGATAAGGAAAAATATCAGAATAGAGCAAAAAAGGCTGTTCGTGTTTGGATGGAGGCTAAGTGAGATACAGAACAGCAGATGTGGAGAAGGTATGGGAGCTATATTGTATCCAGTGCTGACCAATGCAAAGTCTAAGAAAAGAAATCCCCTCATGAGTGATAGTGCAATTTACTAATACATATACCATAGAAAGAGAAAAAGATGCTGATGCCCCAGAGAAGACTAGCTTTGATAGTGATTCTAGTGATGACTTTCCAGAGGACTTACTGTCCTCCCTACCTCCACCATATCATGCTGTTCATCTCACTTCAAATGACAGTGCCATAGGTAATAGTACTGTTGCCACTGCCCCTGTTGAACAAGATGCCACTCAGGCAGGAAGAACACCTCTGACTATTCCAGTCATGACTGTTCTAACGCAAACAGCTACCATCATGACTGTTCCCTTTACTACTGCCCCAGTTGTGCCTGCTCCAGGACCAATGATCTCTGAAATGATGACTCCGACATTGGCTGTTCTGGTTGTACCTGCCCCGGTAGTCAATTCCCCAATGCCCATAGTTGCCATTATTGACCCCTTGTCACAGAATTCATAAGTGGCCATTTGAAGTCCCAACCAATCTGCGATAACTGTAGGATCAGGTTGACCCTTGGTGCGTAGGACCACCAATTGCTCAGGGTGCTGCTGGACTGATGGTTTGGAGAGACTCTTGAGAGTGGAGAGTGGAGAAACAGAAGAAACTGAAATTAAAGTAGTAGTCCAGCCAAAATTGAGTCCCTTAGACATTTCTAGACATTTCTAGACTGAGGGTAGAGTTGGATGAACTCATCGGGGGAAAGCTAGACCACACACATGTAGACCAGTGTTAATAATAAAAAATACAATATCGATGTACGCCATGATATATGTACATATAACAATGAACTTGCATCGCTGTTGTCGAATCCATCCGATATGACCTCCCCATCAACCCCAAGTCAGAAAACTCTGTCACCTGCTCTCCTTTAATTACATCTGTTATCTGTAGCTTTTTAAATTTGACCTTTGGGCATCATTTATTTACACCGTTAACCATGTAATCATACTTATTTATGTTTTGATATTGATATTATTGCTGATTGAACATGTTTTGTGCATTTTTTTTCTGTAAGATTTCATAGTACTGGAGGGCTTTATATTTATCGCATACTATATGTAATTTTGGGCAATTTACAATTGGCCCCATGTTTATTCTTTGCGACTCCTATCACCTGCATCCAACTAATAAAGGTATCAGTTTACCTTCCGTATTTCTAAAAAAATTCATAAGCCACTTAGGGCCAGATGTAAGACAATTCACTTTTGCAAGTCGCAAATTGCATTGAATTGCGACTGGCAATTCGAGTTTCGCAAAAGTGAATGTGCAACAGTGTTTCACACACTGTTTGCAATTCCCAATGGGGTCGCAAATTGCATGCCTCAGTAATATTCATGAGGCAAGTGCAATTTGCGACCCCATTGGGAATGGCGAGCACTCCCAGGTCTGGTGGCCTGCTGGGGTCAGCAGACTACCATGTCTGTGACTGCTTTTAAAAATGGCAGTTTTTTTTTATGTAGCCCTTTTTCTTCAAGCAAAACGGGATGCATTTAAAAAAGAAATATGAAACATTTCAGTTTAATTTTTTAAGGGCAGGCAATGGTCCCTGGGACCACTGCCTGCTCTTAAAAAATATTTTTGCACACACTCACAAAGGAGAAGGGGTCCCTTGGAGACCCCTTCCCGTTTGGGAGTGGTTTACCACCTACTTGAAGTAGGTGGTAAACTGCAAGTGTTTTGCAGCCGCAAATGAGGTTGCAAAACAATAGTAAATGGCATTGGAACACGCTATTAGGTAGGGACACCTTTTCCTAATAGCGAGAGTCGCTAACGATATTTTGCGAGTCACTGACTCACAAAATAGCGTTTGCACATGCCAGAACCCTTTTTTGCGGTCGTAAATTGGCTGATTGCCCGTTTGCAAGTGCAAAAAAGGGTTGTAAATCTGGCCCTTAGCCATCAGTATTTTGATTATTCTTTTTACACATTTTCATTTCTCGTTTTCTCATCTTATATCAGCTGTCCTGAACATCAGCCCTACGTTATTACTATTTTTTTTGCATTTCCAGGGTGCATTTCAGCTTTGTGTTGAGTTAGAGATAAGCTATCAAAGATAAACTATTCCTCAAGGAGTCACTAGTTTTCTTGAGCAAGTACATTTTTGTACTCATTTTATTCTTTCTGTGAACTTGTCACTATAGGCCTCTCCATCTTCTGATTTCTGAAATGCAGTATCACTGTATACAGGATGTGGTTTTCTTCTTTTTGGGATTTTCGAGTGGTACCGTGTCACGGCTGAATCGAAAATCACATGTTCTATTTTTTAGTTTCTAATGTTTTTTTAATTTTTGTATTTTGTGATGAAGGGCTGACATTTGGGTAAACCAGCCTATTCGGACTTTTTATATTTCCTTCTTAGTTAGATTATTAATTAATCGTCAAGTTTTATAGGTCTAGACTAATATTATATAGTTTCAGGTATCCATCAGTTCCAATTGTGGCTTTCCTGATGAAGGTGCATGAAGATTCATCAAAAACCTAAAGCCACGTATCTCTGTCCTATAATGCTCATGTTTGTGTGACGTTATTAGTATTTGAGAGATGTATCATTAATTATGTTATTGGATTGAACTGAACTCCATGTGGAACAATTAGGTATATGAAAATACCAACAATCTCTCTACACTGTTGATGTATAGTTGTATGAATGGGTGACTGTATGGATATTTGCCCACTGTCTTTTTAATGGATGTTACATTGAAAATTAATCTTTGTATTTTGCATATTGGAATTTTAAAAACCGATTTAGTCTAGAATGAAATAGATTGACATTTTATACCTCGGTCTATTTACTGTACATGTATTCACAGCTGCTCAGGGTTGTTGTCTATACATTAGAATGATGGCAGAAACCAATGTGCTTTGAGACAGTCTTCAGACCCCGGCTCTGTCACCAGCTTTCCTGGCCGCAACGTTTAATCAGGCTAACTGTTCCTGTTTTGACAAACTCCTCTTGTTAATTTTTTGAATGTAAATTCACATTCAAGCAACACCAGTATCAGAAGAATGAGCTAATATTCCTGAGCAAAGATGTTCCTCAACATGCAGTACTAGCACATGGCAAATTGGCAGAATTGTCAGGAAAATATAATGTGGAACTTTCTAGAAGCTAACTTTACAAATGAGTTGACAAGCTCAGTTGGAAGTTGAAGCGATCGTAAATATGAGGACTTCTAGGCTGAAGATACATGCTAAGGAATTGGTCAGTTGTATATAGAAATGGAACGATCTAGATAGGTTACGAGATGAATGAGCTAGGAAAGGGGGAAAGAAGAAGAAAAAGGAAGATACTGTGAAAGGGAAACCACCTCCAGATCCCCTAGACAGTGCTACTATCAAGACCTACAACCTAAGAGATGTCCATGGTAGGGAATATTTGCATGTGTCCTAGTGTCGAGGTGATCTTGCTACATTTCCAAATAAATTCCCGAAATTGAGGGAGAATTCTGATGAGTGGTGGACTCAGATTGATAGAGTTGTAGATATCTTTGAGGTCTGGCGAAAAAACTTGAATACCTTTTTCGAGTTTGTGTTTTCTAATGATTTGTGGGCTGAATGTAATGTGACAATACAGTGGCCTAATGCCAAACCACAGTGAGTGGTTGTGATAAATGCCCCATCTCCTACATTGATGAATAAGCTCCATTTGGTTTTTGAAGAGAAAGGCCTCACAGAACGAGATTGACTGGTTGAAAATTAATCAAACTTCTCAAGAGGCCAAAGAGTTAATGCATGCGTATTAGGAGCATTTGTTGCAGGTGTTCAAACAGCATAGCAATGTTGATAACCTGCAGAGGGGAGACATGAGTAATTTTGAGTCGCAGTTTATTCTTTGGTTGTGCCCGGAGCTAGTGCAAATTCAGCAGAGCAGAATTTTTGGGCAGAATAAACTGTTGGGTGAGTTTCTTTAGTATGGGAAATATCGCAGTGATGAACTAGAAATCAGACAGAAACAGCTTAAGGAAATGTTTGTGTTGGCCCAAACAAAATTTGCACAGAAAGGATTTCAGAATGAGCCATATGTGGGAAACAGTGATGGAATGCAACATGTGGAATGTGGGGGGGGGGAGGACAGACATTTCAAGGTGGAAATGGTGTTCCACAAGGTAGAGGTCTCGGTGTCCCTATTGACTTGGGTACCGGAATAGATGTTGCAACATTGAAACTGTCAAATCCATGTCATCATTGCAATAAGTTGAGCCACTGGAAAAGGAAATGTCAACTGAACCCCAATCAAATGTCTAGTGATGGTCAGGTGTAAAATGTTAATCCCATACAGATGCAAAATGTACCCACTCAGAGACAGCAGAAGACTAACATCCCTCAAGCACCAAAGATGGTGGAATCCTAACAAAGGTTCAAGTTTAACATTTATAAATACAGAACATACACCAAAAGAATACTTATATGATTCAGAAGGAGAAAGAATCAGAAAAAGGAAAAGGAGATACACATATACACAATGCAAAAGTAAATTACAAAAAGCCCATATAGAAATTCAATTAATAGAAAATGTATTATTAGATAAATAATTAGATCTAGAGACATACAAAAACATTGGCACTCAACGCGGTACACAAACAAAATGAACAATACAAACTATAATCACAAGGTGGCTGATCAAATTATTATGCACAGGGGGAAGTTCAGAACAAAACAAAAAACAACACAAAGCAAAAATGCGTCCTCTTAAATTTAGGCCACATGTAGGCGTCGACCGCGTTTCGACCATAATATAATTAAATGGTCAGCATCAGGACACGACAATTATAGGAGCATTCAAGTTAATTCATTAAAACATCTCATCATATGGTTGATCTAACCGTAAGTAAAACAAACATATGGAATCCACACTATGGAAGGCTCAGGAATCGAATGATCCAAAATGGAATGTAATAAATCCAATTTGCATAGTATGCAAAAGATAAGGGAGCTCAACACATGAAGGAATTAACCAGCTTGTTCTTTCAATGATAGATGCAAAGCCAAACAAATGGCAAAGAGCAGGTATATGGGTATATACATCCACAGAAAGTTCAGTCCTCAAGAATCCTGTAGTTTGCATAGATCAAGTAACGGATTATGGAGTTTTAGTCATTTTTTTTTAACGCAGCACTTTGTTGCCAATGAGTACATCAGGCAAAGGCTGGTGTCGGCTGTGCACAGTAACCAAATCCCATACAATTGGCACTGAAACATCCCAGAAATATGCCCAATCTGGAGCCGTCCCAAAGGAAGCACCAGTGAGGCAGGTTCCTCAAGCCCCGATGCCCCAACAGAATATGGGGAACCCGAGATTCCATACGAATAATGTTCCAAGGGTTAATCACAGCTCTTTTGAGAATCAAGCTGCGTTTCAGCTGTTCCCTTTCTTTGATGGTTCTGGTGGCTACGGTTTTGATCAATCACAATGAGGGTGCCTGAGGGTGGAGGAAGTTTGCATGCTTGGTGCAGTCTTGGAGGTAGACCAGAATGGTCCATTCACAGAAGATGAGAGAATGAAGATCAAAAGTCCTTTCTAATAGACACTGGTTCTACCCATTTCACTGTTATAACAATGGAAGTGTGGAAGTCCCTCACCTACCCCTCACTGGAAAGAAGACCGAAGTTGTTGGTGTTGCCAATAAACAGATTACTGACCCCATTTCAGAAAGGGTCCCAGTCTAGATTTGGTCCTTTGAAGAAGACCATCAATTTGTGATTTGTAATTCTAGTTGCATCAGCTTGCTAGGATGAGATCTCTTGTGCCTGATAAATTGCACATTTACTGAACACCAGATGGTGTCAAGTTTCAAACTCATGATGAGGATGTCAATTTTAAAATGACCAGGTAAAGAACGGCTATTGAGCTGTTTCACTTAATGACTGTCGAAGACTTGCCCCTGACCTGAAAGACAATGTGAAGCCTAAAGAGTGGGATTTCTCAGGTAAAAATATCAGACTCATTAAAGGTGTGGATCCTGTCTGGATTATTGTTAAACCTAATGCTGAGTATTCCTGAACGCCACAGTACAAATCCAAGGTGGCTGATACAATAAGGTATCCTAAAAAAGATTATGGGGAGTCCTTGTAACTCTCCTATCATGGGTCAGCAGAAACCTAATGACAAGTATCGTATTGTGCAGGCCCTGTGAAAGATTAATAACATTGTTGTTCCATGTTGTCCTGTGGTAGTGAATCTTGCCATGATATTGTTTCGGATACCCTGTGAAGCCGAAGGGTTCACAGTTTGTTGATTTGTAGCATGTGCTCTTTTCTACCCTGCTGCACAAACAAAGCCAGTTTATCTTTGCGTTTCAGTTCCAAAATAGAATATTGGAATGGTGCCGAGTTCCACAAGGGTATATAGAAAGTCCCTCAATCTTTAACCAGATATTGAAAAAGAATCTAGAGTCACTGAAGTTACTATGTAACTCAGTCCTTATGCAGTACATTGATGATCTGCTGATAGCATGGATGTCAGAAGATGCATACAAACAAGACACATTCACCCTGTTGAATAATAATTTAGCTGAGAACTGGTATAAAGTGTACCAGAGTAAACTGCAGTACTGTCAGAAAGAAGTCCTACACCTAAGACATCACACTGAGAAGGGAGCAAGGGATGTATCACAAGAGAGAATCTCTTCCATTTTGAAAATGAATCAACTTACCATGCGGAGAAAAGTCAAGATGTTTCTTGGAATGGTGTGATACTGTCATCGTGGATGCCCAACTTCTTCCTAATGGCCAAACCTCTACAGAGGTTGACACACTAGGATATGTCTAATATTTTACTATGGGACAACAACAACATTATTTGCCTTCCTAGAGTCGAGAGAAAATCTCTGTTGTGCCCCACCTCTGGGAATGTAATGTTACAGTAAAGAGTTTTTATTATTTTGCAGTGAGAGAGAGGGCTGCGCTTTCTCAGTGCTCACGTAAACGCATGGTGATTCTCAAAGACCTGTCACATACCTTTCTGCAACACTTGACCCTGTGGCCATAAGAGAGCCCGGCTGCTTTAAAGGGGTTGCAGTGGTCAGTGTCAACATCAAGCAGAGTGATACATAGTCATGGGCTATTACTGTGATGGTCCCTCACTCTGAAGAGGTACTGCTTACCCGTACTATGACCCAATATTTGGCAAATAGGAGGCTCATGGGTTATGAGCAGGTTATACTTGCTGCCAACAATATCACTTTAAAGAGATTCTCCAGCCTAAATCCCACCACATTGTTACCCCTGCCTGAATCTGAGGGTGGGGGTGGTTGAGCATGGCTGTCTCAATGTCACGAAATTGTGCACCAAGCTGAAGTCCGGTATTAAGGATGATCCCCTTGCAGAACCTGATTATGTACTGTGTGTGGTCTGCTCTTGCTTGAGAGATGATGGGGAAATTTAGGAGCGGTCTATGCAGTCTGCATGATTCGAAGTGTTGTGGAAGCCTCTTGGATCCATGGTGTAATTGCTGCCCAAGTGGCTGAATTGGTCAATCTTATTAGAGATTCCTCTGTCTCAGACCAATTGAGAGTTACTATTTTCCATGATAGTCAGTATGGCTTTGGTGTTGTCCCCCACTTTGGACAGTCATGGTCAAAAATGGGATTAATGACGTCATCTGGATCTTTGATTCAGAATGGAGAATATGTAATGAAACTAGTTGATGCATTACTGATACCCGAGTGATTGCTGTGGTTAAATGTGCAGTACACAGGAGTGGTAATGATTATGTAACAGCTTGTAACAGGTATGCAGATGAGGTCGCACGGTACTGTGCTCATGGGTCCTGTGCATTTAACGGAGAATACTAGAATGGACCTGAAAACAAGACTAATGTCAGTTTATTTTTGTCTGTTGCTGATACTTGGGAGGAATTTAAGAGGTTGCAAGAAGAAGTGCCAGAGGTTGAACAGCAGGGATGGGTTAGAGAAGGTTGTTTGAAGAATGAGATTTGGGTTTAGCAGTCAGGAGATCTGTGTTGCCAGGCAGTTTTTTTCCCAATGGCCAGACATGTTTATGGTCCTGCACACATATAGAGAGATGCCATGTTCAGGCTGTTCAGACAGAACTGGTTCATCCCCAATTTAGATTGATGGATAAGAATTTGTGACACAAATGCAGCTGATGAATGTAGGGAGAAGAACCCAAGTATTCGTGAGTCACATAAGTAGATCAGGAGGTCATTTTAACTGAATGCAGTTTTATTGTTTATCGTGATGCATGTGTGTAACGGGCTGAGATATGTCTTGGGTATAGTGTACATTTTGCAGGAGGAATGCCAGCCTCAATGTAGCTAAACTGCTGTCGCATGAACTGATACCTAGGTTTGGCTTCCCCGATTTCTCTGGAGTTAGATTGAAGGTCTCATTTTGATAATGAAATCCTAAAAATGCAGTGTGTAACTCTGCTAGTGAAACAGCAACTGCACTGTAGTTACTGACCAGAAGCTTCTGGCATTGTAGAGAAAAACAAGGGGATGCTGAAGTCTCGTCTGGCTAAAGTTTGTGCATCTACTTCTTTGAAGTGGCCAGATGCTTTGCTGAACCTTAACCTTAATGAACTTTGCCTTTTTGAATTATGAAGAATCCCTAGGACCAAAGGTGCAGTAGAAGAGTAGGGTTGTCCTTTTAGAAGAAGAAGGAATAGAGCTAGGAATGACTCATGCAGACTACTCAACATAAAGCTAATCTCATAGTGTGTTAACAAAATCAGTTTTGCACAAGTAGAACCGTTGTAGAAAGTCTGCTTTCTGCTGTTTTACTCTTAAAGGTCTGACTACAAAGAAATCATGAGTATCCTTACCAGCGACCAGCATAGATTAGTAATATGTGGAGAAGTTATTATAGCAATCATAGTCATGGCTGCTTTGCTTATAGGTTTAAGTTCTCCTGCTGACACTGGTCCAATTAGGTCTACCCCAAGGCCAACTACACCCGCACACCTTGTAGAAGAGGAGCATAGCTTTGATGTTAGGATTTTACACCAGAATGCTTGAGAAGGAGATCCAACCTCAAATGCTTTTTGTAGACTGCTTTATGAATAGACACACTATGGATGCTGAGGACTGTTACGTTTGTGCCCACCTGCCTGCCCCAGTGTCTCAGGGTATAACCAACCACCATATTTCCCTACTTATGTCATAACATGTAGTATTCTGCTTAATCTATTATATAGACATGTACAGTTTGGATATTATTTCTCGGATAATGATGTAATACTTTCTGAAGTTCCTCTTTATAAGCATATGAATCCTCATCCTAGGCAAATGAAATGGGCACAGCTTGGTATTTCTTTCGACTCTCTTCATGAATTGACACTGCACGTTGTCTATACATTAAATTTGATACCTGCCATGAAACCTGTAGAGAAGCAGTTCATTCACAATTTAGAGGAGAGGAGAGTTAACATGTACCACAAGTAAATGGGAGGATAAGATTTTTTTAAGAACACGTAGAAAAAGGAGAAAAATGAGTATAGGGCAAAGGGAGTAAATTCTAAATTGGAACTAAATTGACAACCTAAAGGGAAGTTGTGTATTTATAAGAGAGATACTGTTACCTGTAACAAAATAATGGGAATGAGTGAGTGTGAGCATAGGAGGCCCTGCTCAAATTCTTACAGGGGAGGACCAAGTGATTCCTGGAGTTTATTATGTGTGTTAATGGAATGCTTATTTTAAGTTGCCGGCAAATTGGACAGGTACTTGGTATCTTACTTTAGTGTTTCCAAAGATCGATCAAGGTAGAGTGATAGATACTCCAGATCGAAAATGATCTAGTAGGCTTAAATGTAGGCGTAGTAGCACTTCAAAATAGTAGGAGACATCTCTGGAGCTATGATTTCTTCAGTTGGTGTTGTCTTCAATGATTTAAAGATTAGGAAGCTTTCAACAGTAGTGGACACATGTGCTACCAGTACAGCTGGTGCACTGTTAGCTTTAGATACAGAACTGATAGCTTTTAGGTCCACAGTTTTCCAAAACTCTGTTGCACCTTTATCCCCAATAAGAGAAAAGAGATACGAGGGTTTGTGAAGAATATAACCTGTCTGAAATCTGAATTGGAGGATTTGGAAGCAAAGGGTGCTTGGGAAGCAATCGGAAAGGGATTTGCTACTTTAGGTAGTTGGCTTGGCAATTTAGGTAGCAGACTTTTAGGGGCTATATTTAAATCTATATTAATTCTTGGAATTTGTTTGAGAAGTTAATTTTCTATGTTTGAAGGATTCAAATACATGAGATCAAAGAAGGTTGTGGCTGAAGAAAGGGGAATAGAGATAAAGATGGTTGAAGTGGAATTAGAGGAGAGGCAGTGTAAGGTCTATGATTTAAAGACGAAGTTGAAGCTGTCAAGGCATAAGATGTTGAAGTCACCAAAACTTTGAGATGGTCTCAGAGGGTTACATTCTTTGTGTGGTGATATTATAAATCTAACATTGGCCTTACTTGTAACCAGCCCCGAGCTGCACACGTTGCATTTCATAAATGTAGGGCAGTGTCTTGTTTTTCTCTCTTTAACAGGTGTTTTTTCATTGAGTTCATTACATTTAGAATAGACCTGTTGGATTTTTATATTAGACTGATAGCTAGCTACCATCTAATGAGAAGTTGGCTTCGGATAAGGAGATGATGATGGTGGGAGAGACCCTCCTGTACCAGGCAACTGGACTGATGTTACATCTAAAGTCGCACAAAGTGTCTAGTACAGGGAAAGTGGGGAATTCACCTACTTCAAGGAAACATCAACATTTGGTTGGTTCATATTGTGGGAACTGATATGGAGAGTCTTCTAGAAGCTTCCTTCCTGCTTTAATCAAGTGTTGCTTAGTCTAGTTTAGCAGATCCTGTCCTGCCTTCGCCGAGAGAAGACTTATTCTCTATTACTCTGCTGATTTCCCCTGCCTTAAATGTTGAGGTTCATGCTTGAACACTTGCGCTTCTCTCCTGAACCTTAAACTTGGTTCATTTGATGCTGGCGCCTTCTTCTGTATAGAAATTATCTTGCCACTTTTAATGCTGTATATAGAATAGGGAAGGTCCTTTATGGAACACTTAATTTGGATATTAAATCTCTCTTACATGATTATAGTTTTCATCCTTTTCCTTATCATATATAAATTCCTATTTGATCATCATTTTAATATGCATACTCTCATGATATCTTTACTGAATCTTTGCTAACTGATTTAGATTATGATTTTACAAATTTTTATATAAAACCCTAATGGTTTTGACACAATTCTTGCTGTCATTTCTGTGGAGCCACATTGGTTTCACTGTCATTGAAATGTATTGCTGATGATAGCTCCTTTCTTACACTTCAATTTGACACTAAAAAGTCCATTTGACCAGTGGGGGAATTTGTTTGATGACTTTAGTAAGATTGAGATTCAATGATGCCCACTCCATCAATACCCATGTACAGCCTATCTCAAAGGCCATTAGACACATATGAATTTAATTTGTTGATCAAAGGATTATGTTTGTGCCAACATTATGCCCTGACTATGTGATAATTGTAATGCAATTAATTCAGTTGTTTTGCAAATTGAGATGAAGAATTTTCTTTGCAAATACGGATATCCTCAATTCACAAAGCTTTTCTGTGTTGGAGAAGACTTCTACATTCTATCCATTCGCACCAAACATGCCAATTCAGTTGTTGACCTTTGAAAGGATGGTTAAGCGAAAAATGGATACAATCGAACAAAGAGACAAATATGTGAGAAACAATTTATCAAAGGAGGAACACCAAGCCCTCTGGCGATTCTACAAATGTGAGGAAATTATAATTAAACCTGGAGACAAAGAGGGTACCATCGTAATTGTGGACAAGGACGTACAAGTATGAAAATGACATAATGAAACAACTCCAAAATGAAGAATGCCATAGGAGAATCCAGGAGGACACGACCACGTCATTCCTGCAAAAACAAGATCAAATTATCGAAACAGGCTTGAATGGTGGATGGCTAAAAATGAGCATGAGCATCTATTGAACAAGACTGTCACAATACCTGTAATGTATATATTACCCAGGGCTGATGAAAGTCCAGTTAATCTACTAGATCGTCCCATAATTTCAGGTGTGAATACCATTTTAGAACCACGTGCAAAATACATTGATGTATTTATTGAACCCATAATATGTGATATACTATGTTAAATCAAAGACGTCATGGACATTATCAACAAATTGAAAAATTGACATTCAATGGAATAGAAGATATCATGGTCATATTGAATATTGTCAGTTTACATTCCAACATTCCACAAGAATATGCCATCGAAGTGATGGAGCATTTTTTAGAAATCCGACCAAGACTTCATGAGGTTCCCACCGAGTATTTAAGGAAATAGCCAAAATTTGTCTGAAACTGCACCTTTTTTGTTTTAATAATCAATTCTACATATAAATCAATGCCATTGTGTTTATTGCCTTGTATGAAGAGAAATCGATTTTTTTAAACAACCCATATATTAATCTTTTTGTTATATAGAAATATTACATTAACAACAGCATAATGATTTGAAAGGGACAGAGAACGAATTAAGAACATTCTTGGAATGGCTGACATTCAATTTTCTATTACATACATGAAGAGAGAGAGAGATTACATTCCTGGAAATTACAAATTAGTATGAACATGAAAACATTTCACAACTTTATATAGCAAGGAGATAGACAGAAATGCCGTTCTATACTTCTCAAGCTCCAACCAAAAATACTCCAAAAATAACCTTCCTTACATTTCTGCCCATTCAAAGAAACTGTTCCAAGAGAGAAGGCTACTTCAGTAATGCAAACAAACTATTGACTTAATGACCTAAGAGTGAGAAATTATCCCAGAAAATGTCTCAGGATTAGAACAATTTCAGAGCTTACCTTTGTTTGCTCTAAGAAGAAACCATAACATAAAAGGTAGTCTACTTTTCTCCAACACAAGTAGAAAGGTGCAACCAACCAACATGCGTAACTTTCTTCCTTGGACTCCCTACAGTTAAAGGCCATCACAAGCATGGAAATTGTTCTAGCTGTGCAAGCACCATTGGAGGGGATGAATGTAGATACAGTGACAATATCATAAAACACTCGGAATTCACCACATGTAAAACCAAGAACATTGTATACGGCATTCTGTACCCATGTGGAAAAGCATACATAGGTAAAAACAACCAAGAGGTGAAAAAATTAATTGGTAACATAAATCAAGATTCAGGTGAAAAATATTGAATGCATCTATGGCAGGACATTTTCTGAAATCAAACCATACTGTCTCAGACTTAGAATGGACAGTTCTCACAAACATGTTAGTGGAGGCAATAATGTTCAGAACACTTTATTGAGATTGGAAGCACAGATGATCCTGCGTTTCAAGAAAACTGAGACTGGCTTGAATGAGTTATCTGAAATAGGGAACATTTTCATATAGTACCCCTCTAAGAATGGTGATTTTTGAACATTTGACTTTCAAGAATGTGATGCTCGCTGCTTCACAGATGAAATATTCATAAGAAACTACATCTCCCATAATGCAGGGACTGATACAAGTATTTGGGTCAGGTTTTTCTTCCCTGGACTGAAAGAGAAACGAAAGATCTTGTGAAATATATGTTATTCAACTTCTTTACATGGAACCATATAAGTATTGGCAAGCGATTCCTTTTCCTGATTAATTGCTCGTTACTAAGAAACCTGTTCCTCCCCCTAACCAAGCCATGGGGTGCTTCAGTTAAGCTGACGGCCTTGTGACAAGTAAAATTCCCATGATGTCTGAAGTAGGAAGCCTTTTCATTCCGGAAGTGCCCCAACAAAGTGAATGAACTCAAAACTGAGGACTGCGCATGAGATACTCATTGCATGCCATCGGGAGAAGAAACTAGCCTTAACCAATGGGAATCAGACTCACTGTTCTGCCTGCCAAAATTCACAAGAAGACTGCAGGTGTTAAAAGAAGTAGTCCAAGTAGTGAGGGATTCACTGCCCTCTTCACTACAATTTTGAACGAAGAAGAACAGATGACTAAAGAACTACAGTAGAAGGAACCAGAGGATGACACTAGGGGTACTGAAGCAATCTCAGCAACATAGTGCCCACTTGAGAACTGATTGTCTCTACTTGTACTTCTTGCAGCCCCGCCTGAAGGCAAGCAATTCATCTATTTCAGAACTGTGAACCACAACACCGAAATCTATAAGGTAAACTTTTAGTAGTGGCATGTTAACAAGCATGAATGCACTTATTGTACCAAGACACTGTTTTGTTGCTTGGAGGTATACAGGTACTGAAATGTTTCTGCCAACATGGCCCCTTTAAGTCGGAAATAGCACGCATATAGTTAACCTCTAAATGTAGCCTATTCACATATAGGACTAATATGGGGTATGTAAAATACAATTAGATTAATGGCACAACAGTAAAAAGGATTAATGAGCATACTCACTAGTTGTTTAACCTTTGTTTTTTTTACTTATAGATTTCCACATGGAATTTGTTCAGCCCTCAGGAAGATCTTCAGCCTAATTATTGGTCCACTCTCAGAAGGTCGAAACATGTAGGCATAATATACAAGGTTGAGGAGAGTGAGGCACATTAGTGGATGGTTCCTACAGAAGGACTTTCGCAAACTCTTGGAAAAGAAAGAAGGGACATAATAAAAAATGTCACTCCCCAACAAATGGGGCCACCGATTTTTCAGTCACTGATTTAACTTATGTACTGTGTGTATCTCTATGTTGGACACTTTTCTATGTTGCATTGGATGTACATGTGGAGCAGTTGTTTATATGGTACGTTGATTTGGATTCAATAGTGTAATTTATTTCTCAAATTTTTGTGATCGTGATCTGTAGTTATGTTCCTTTAAAAATACAGGAAACAATGCTTGAATGATACTTCACGTGCCTCATTAGAAATTGTGAATATGGTGTGGGAATGTGAAGTCTAATAGGTTTGGAAGCTTAAAATAACACAAAATGGTTCAGCACTTAATAATATAATACTTGTATTTGATGATTAGATCAATGACTTGATCAATATACAGAGGTTGGAAGCTTGATGAAGGTTTCTGCATAGTACACACTGACTGACCTCAGTGTTTTTGTATCATATGTAATTGGTATTATTTATAGTCAATGAGGGGCTTTCTTGATGTACATAGCTTGGCGCCAGTGGCACCTTGTGCATGGGACCCATGTTTGACAATACCAGTCGCATCAAAAGTGATGGTTGAAATCCTTGAATTAATCTCAGCCACTGGTAATTACTCGGGCCACATCCCAATCCATTATTATTTTGAATTCCATAGCACCTCATTTTGGACCCAGCTGTATGCAAATTAGTTTTGACCCTGCTCCAGTGCGAAAAGTACAATCCAAACTGCCAGGCCAGGTCATCCCTGAGCTGAAACACAAGTGACTCAAGAGCAGTTTTGCCCTGATTGGGGCTTTTCATTCGGGTGTAGCTTGGATCAATGGTACAGTGTGCACGGAACCCATATCTGGGCATATCCATGCTACATAGGGCGTCGCACTGAAGTATGCGCAAAGTGATGGTTGAAAAGCTTGAATCAATCTCAGCCACTGGTAATTACTAGGGATGCATCCCAGTCCATCATTAATTTGCACAAAAGGTACATAGTTTTTATTTTTGTATTCCAGTTTTCAAAAAACACAATTAATTAATTTCCTTTAAAAAACAGTGATATCTTCCATATTCAACAAAAACTTCCCTATAATCCTGCCGAAGGCCATACTATATTTCCTGACTGAAAATCCAGAATAAATACTCCATCACTATTAAGAGAACAGGGCAGCAGGCATTGCTACTTAAAGTCCTGGAAGAAGTACATTGCTCCTAATTCATCTTCTGAAGAACATTCCATACATTTTCTGAAAATCACATTGCCTCATTTCCCTTTTATTTGTTTTATTTTTATTTTAAAAGTTATATATAGCGCTAGCTTGACCCGTGGGTATCAGAGCACTCTACATATACACAGGAGATAAAGGTTGCATTACAGAGCATGATCTAAGGAAGCAAAAAAAAGATATAAGCAAAAACATAATAATTAGGCAAACACCGAGCGGGAGGGAGACAAGAAAACAAAGGTGGTTGATACAGTTCATTAACCACCTATCCTTGATGGTCAAGTCAGAGGAAAGTCAACTAGATTATTAGAGTCTAGGTTAGTTGACATTGGTCGGTAAAGTATGTGTTGAGGAGATGGAGTTTCAGGTCCCTTTTGAAGCAGGAGAAGGAGGGGTTGCATCTGAGGTCTCTAGGGAGTGAGTTCCCTGAAAAGTACATTACCAGAAAAGGATTGGCACTGAGTGGTTTTCTTTTTCAATTTCGGAGGGATGAGAAGAAGTGAGTTGGAGCTTCTCAGAGTTCTGGATTTTACCTGCTTTTACCAGTCTGCTGTTTAGGTAGTTGGGCAAAGGTGAGTGAAGGGTTTTGTGTGTGATGTAGGCCAGTTTGTAAATATTTCTACCTTCCATGGGAAGCCAGTTGAGGGAGTTGAGGGTTGTTGTTATGTGTTTAAATCTTTTTACACCAGTTATGAGTCAAGCTGCCATGTTGAGGACTGACTTTAGTGGGTCTAGGTGAGTTTTCAGTGTTAGGATGGCGTTCCCATAGTCTAGTTTGGAGAGGACTAGGGATTGTACTATTGTCTTGAGATCATATTGGGGAATGAAAGGTTTAATTTTCTGGAGGTGTTTTAGTGAGTAAAGCGCACCTTTTGCAGTGTTTTTGATGTGGTCCTTTATTGATAGGTTCTTGTCCAGGGTAATGCCTAGTGACTTAACCGAGTCGGATAGGATGAGCGAGCAGTTTCTTGAGACAGTCTTGAATTGGCCAGTGGTTACTTTTTGGAGAGAACAGTATTACTTCCATTTTGTCTGGGTTCAGCTTTAAGTGGTTTGTGTTGAACCAAGTTTGGATCTTGGTTAGTGTGATATTGAGGTGATGGATGTCGCTGGGAGATTTGATTTTGTAGTAGATTTGTGTGTCATCTGCATAAAGGTGGTAGTTAACTCCTGCTTGTTTCAGAATTATTGTAAGGGGTTCCATGAAGAGATTAAAGAGGGACGGTGAGAGGATTGTGTTGGCCTAGAGAGACAGGAGTTGATTTTAATTTTCTGCGAACGGTGCTGAAGGAAAGAAGTGAATCATTTTAGTACTATGCCATTAATGCCAGAGCGCCTCTTCAAAGTCTCAAGTAAAGCTGGATGATTGATTGTGTTGAATGCCGCTGATAGGTCAATAAGGATGAGGAGACAGGCTCTGTGGATATCATCAGAAATATTGAGCATAGCTGTTTCGGTGCTACAACCTTTCCTGAATCCCGACTGAAAGGTGTTGAGGAGGTTGAAATCGTCAATGTGTTTGTTGAGTTGGTGGAGAATGCACTTCTCCAATGTTTGAGCTAGAAACGGAGGTTGTAGATAGGTCTGAGGATGTTGAGTTTGTTAGGATCAGCTTCTGGTTTCTTGAGTATGGGTGTGATTTGTCCTAGTTGAAGGGAGTCTGGGACACAGCCTGACGTGAGAGAGGAGTTGATGATTTTTGTCCAGAAAGGGGTAATGATGTGATTGCGTTTTTCTACTATTGTGGATGGGAGGGGGTCCATAGTGTGGGAAGAGGGCTTCAAGCTTGCAATTATATTAAATACCTCATTTTCCGACATGAGTTCGAAATCTGACCAGTAAGCATTTATTTTTTAGTTGGAGGCAGACCTGGTTTTCCTTGGCATGATCTCTTTCTGTCTGGTCCAGGGTGCTAAAAAGGGGGGCAGGTTAAGAGGGAAGGAGGAATTGAGGTTTGGATGAAGGATTGTTTAATCTTTTGTGACTTTATCTGTGAAGAAGCAGGCAATTTCTTCGCAATGATCTTTGGTGGCTTTGATTTCGTGTGGGGATGTGCCGTTTGTTTGATTTTTAACAATGTTGAAGAGTTCTCTAGGTCTATTCTTCACCTGGTCTAGTTGGTTGTGGAAGAAGGTAGCCTTTTCTCTGAAAATGTGTTTTTATAGGCCAACCGCACAGATCTAAGTTGCGCTAGGTGCAAAGTCGATAGGTTTAGTCTCCAAGTCCTTTCCGAATGTCTCAGTTGTCATTTTTCGTTATTAAGATCCACGTTGAACGAGGATTTAGATTTCAAAGGTCTCAGCTGTTCGAGTTTGAGTGGCGCTACTTGATCTAACACCTCTGTCATAGTTGAATTAAAGTGAGCTGTGAGGTCATCAGCCATAAAAGTGGAAGGCAGGAGCTGAAGATGGGCATGAATCCTGGATTCAAGTTTGGTGAGAGGAACTTCTTTGATGTTCCTGGTACAGTGCTTCGGTTTGTCAGATTGTATTGGTTGGTATCTGACATGCAAGTCAATATTAAACAGTATAAGGAGGTGGTCAGACCAGTCAATGGGAGAAATCGCTCTCAGAGAGATCAGCACATTTTTGGTGATGATCGCATCCAGAGTTGCTCCTTTGATGTGAGTAGGTTTGTTGCAGAGTTGTTTGAGCTTGGTTATTTCAAGCAGGTTGGAGAGGTTCTGGACTGTGGTGTCTTCTGGGTTGTTCCAGTGGATATTGAGGTCACCCAGGAAGACGTCTTTCATGTCTGTTAGGGAGAAACGTGTTATTAGGTCTGTAAGTTCTTCGGCGAAGAGGGCATGCTCTGCCGGAGGATGGCAGATGGTGCGAAAGTTGATGGGTGTGGTGCCTTTGACTGTGAGTTCAACTCCCAGATACTCAAGAGTCAGGTATTCTGTAGGTTTTAATGTGGTCAGCTGTAATCCTACTTTGTGAATGATGGCTACTCCGCCACCAGTTTTGATCGGTCTGTCATGTCTGATGATGTTGTAACCTGGGGGGGGGGGTGATTATGTCTAAAATGGGGGTAGAGTGGTCATTGAGCCAGGATTCTGTGAGGAATGTGATGTCTATTTATTCAGCGAGTAAAACTTCAGCAATGTCTGTGGCTTTTTCTACTGCTGATCTACAGTTGAGGAGCATGCAAGTTAGAGGACGGGGAGCCTCAATGTTGGTGTGTGCTGTGTGGATAGAAGTGTATTGAGTTCTACGGATTCTGTTTGTGCCAACTATAACTTGGATAGCGAAAGGCCTAACTAAGCACTCAAATGCTTACATGCTCAAAATGAGGCCTGTGAGGCTTGTGAGCCTTTAAAACTGTTTCTCACATCCACATATATTTCGCTCAGTCAACATGACAACATGATAAAGTGCATATGATATCCTCAATGCTTACACTGAAGAGATACTACAGTACTTAAATTATGCATGCACTGATAATATGCGGATACTCATGCCCAGACTCCTTTCAAATTTGCAATAACCTATGCCACTCAAGGATGTAGAAGGTCAGTCCAGCACTTTTGATGTCAGTATGCATGAAATGCAAAAGGTTTTGGGGTCCTGTGTCAACTGATAAATGGTTTTGAAAGGCTCACTGGGATACGTAGGGTACATGTGTTCCTCTGCCCCTGAGAGCCCTCACTTGCATTGAGTGTGAGTGTTACCACACATGACATTGATTGGACAATAGACACACATATCACTAATTAGGAGCCAGAGCTCAGACCCAGGAACAAAGCAACAACTCCTCAGGGTAAGAGGAAATGTGAGATTTATTATTTTCAAATGTAGCAAATAGTTGCACAAAGTTGTATGCATGAAGTGCCATGCTAAGCAAATAATCAATGCCAAGGATGATACCCCCACCCCATAACACACATACATTGGCACAATACTAACATCAACTACACATAATCATAAAACTAACTACAAATGTAAACCTAAACAAATACAAAAAAAGAACAATTTTTTTAATATTGTTTTGTATTTTTATATATTCTCTTTACATATACTAACAATCAAGACCCCCCTCTAAAAACCTTAAAAAAGAGAACACTATATAAAAACACTTATCAATAAAAACATTTCAAAGCTAAAACCTACCTATACTAAATCTATCCTAACGACTAACTATATGCCTAACTAACTACTAAAATCACAAAAATAAAAACTATCCAAAGATATGTATGCCATCCAGCCTTAGGGTAATTTTCTTAAGTTGCCACAAGACACATTAATTGAACATGGAGCCACTCCGTTTCCTGGGCCTCCTGGTTGTGGGCTGGGTAGCTGCAGCTGTAGCTGCTGGTACCTGGGATTGGGGTGCCTCTGGTACCGCTGTGGTTAAGGTTTTGGAGATTGTTGCTGCTGATGGTCTCGTGGTCTGAGGGACTATCCAGATTCAGCTGCCTTAGCACATCTGTACAGTTTCTCCATCTTGCGATTGGCCTGTTTTATACGCCGGTATCGGTCCTGCTGCAGTTCAAAGGTACTGGCATCTTCTGCTCTCAAGTTATCTAGGAAGATAATGGAAAAACATTTTTAGCACAAGCTGTACATGTACGTGATGTGTGTAAAAATAGGCAGACATTTTAACACAGTCATATGGTCCTGACCAGACCAACTCCACAAATAGAAATGGATATATGCACAATCCCCTACATGGACAACAGAGTCTTTTGCCATCTGTTTAGGTGCACATTATGTAAATATGATCACAATGAGATTACAAGCATATCATACAGAACAATGATTGATTCATAAATTTTACAATGGACACATGGTCCAGAATTTGTAAATTGGGTTCTGAGATTGCATCATGCGAGGGGGCTGAGACTTGCTATTCAACATACGTGAAAATGGTTAAGATGATACTGTCCAGGTAGTGTGTATCTACGGTGCATACCCCATCTGGAGTCACACAAGGCAGGACCGATTGCTGACTTCACTTAGTGCCAGGTAGCCAATACATAGATAGGGCAGTGGTGGCTCCTCCGCAGTGTCACTAAAGAAAAAATAAAATGGCAATAACTCTAAGTTATTTTCATTAAATTTTTTCCTTTTTGAGACAGCTTTGCGGTTGGGCGGGGTGGGGCTTCTCAGCTGACAGAGCAGGGGAGGGAAGGAGTGGTTTGCACTCCCTAAGGTGCGCATGCATGTTTGGCCACCCCTCTTGTGCTGGCCCAACATTCATGTGCACTTTGCATGTTCTCCATGCAGGCTGCATTACAGCCTGCATGGAGAACATGCCCAGACTCCCATTCTTTGGCTGAGCGCCGATCCATGGTGCTCAGACCAATCCACATGTTGCATTGCAGCATGGTGATTAACTGTTGGAAGCTGGGTGCATCCTGCCTCCTGCACTGGAAGCAAGTAAGAGGACCGAGATGAGGTAGCGGTGACTATGGGAGGCAGACAGGTAAGTGTGTATTTTTTTCTCCATTCCCTCCTCTCCCCCTATCCCTCGACCCACCCCATACGGCTTCAAATACCAGTCACCACTGTTATAGGGGGTTGTAATTTAGCTCCTGCAAAACATGACTGGGGCACATTACAATTATGTACCCTCAGGCAAATATACAGAAATGTGACAAGTGGGTTCTGGTTCACACTTGTAGCCAAAAACATGGTGAGTCATACCTAAACATGTTTCTGTACACACATAATCCCAAGCCTGCATTCAGCTGCACACATTATAAATTAGACAATGCTTCTCAGTAGTCTATGCATGAGGCGAGGTGTGAATCTAGAGCAGAGATTCTTTTGTTGAATGCATTTGGTAATTTTATTCCTCATGAAGAGCAGTCCTTTTCCATGTATTGCTTTGTGGGTGATACAAAGCAGTTTGAAGGTGGAACTTCCGGCAACCGGTAACCAATGTAGGGCCTTCAAAGCAGGGGAAATGTGGGCTTGTGGCTTTATATGCAAGAGTACTCTGGCAACAGAGTTCTGAATCCATTGTAGTCTTGATAGTTGTTAAAGTTGATCTTTGGCAGACGCTATTGGCGTAATCGAGTTTAAACAGAACAAGAGAGATAGTTGCTTGGACCTTGTGTGGAAATCCCAGGAGGGGGAAGATGTGTTGCAGAGTTTTATAATAATGAAGCTAGATCTTGCTAATTTGTCCACTTGGGCATTCATTGATAGATGTTCATTGATAGATTGGAGTCCATGGTAATTCCGAAGTTTCTTGCTTCCTTAGATACATTAGGCTGTGTTCCCAGATCACCAGCCGGGCGGCGGCGAGTGGGTCATAATTTGTCCACTTGCCACATGTGAGTATTTCCGTTTTGGAAGCATTCAATTTGAGATGGTTCCATGTCATCCACTGATCAACGGTTCTGAGGCAACTGGCAATTTGTGAGTTTCCAATGTCTTTGGGGCTTTCCAGTTTAAGGAGTATTTATGTGTCATCTGCATAGTTATAGCATGTTAGGTGAAATAAATTGATCAGTGCTGGTAATGACTTAGTATCGATGTTGAAAAGCCTGGGTGAGATGATAGACCCTTGAGGGACTCCTGCTTTTGTGAAGTATGGTTTGGATGAGAAAGGGGGGTTTTGTTTGTCAAACCAAATGTTTAGGTCACCAAGAATGTATAGGTGGAGGTGTAGTGTAATATGGTTTGAAACTGTGGCTAGAAGTGCAACTGGGAACATTGCATTGCTAGGTGAGGGTCTGTAAAGGAGGAGGAAGTTACAGGAGGAAGATGGTGTAAGGTTGCATCTGGTGAAGAGGGCTTCACAACATTGTATGGAGAAGTCATCAGCTTTAGTGATATTTAAGGGCCAATTACAATGTGGCCCGTAAAGGGTCCGGCCAACAGTTGGAGACTTCCTGGCGGCATCGTAATGGAATGCTCAGTTGACTTTTGTACCACTGCATTATGATGCTGGCAGTCGGAAAATAAACCGGTCGTTCATTCTGGCTGATTTACGATGGGCTCCATTAGCCCGTCGGCCAATCTGAGCCAGCACCGTAATCCCAAAGAGCAGGCCTTTACACTCTTGGGATTACGATGCATGGTTTCTGACATGGTAGCCATGCCAGCCTGTCCGACACCATGTCGGAAAGAGTGTTTGGTGGCCCACAGCAGGGGCCACCTGGGTGCCCGGCCTCCGGTTAAGGGCCGAGGGGGCACATATGGTGCCCCCCCTGTTGATCCCTGCACCCCGTAGCAGGCACCTTGAGGTGCCTGCCACGGAATGCAGGGATGAAAAACACCTCCCATTTTCCTATGGCACCATGTAATATGGCCAGTTTACAGCAGTAATGCATGCTCCCATAGAGAAATGCAGGAATGCGACCAATAATAAGGAGGTCGGGAGCGCCAATGAAAGGTCGGTAGTTCCAAGGATCGAGTCGGTGTCAGGCAGAAGCAATTCCACCTGACATTAAAATTGGCCCTTTGTGTTTGCTTGAATACATCAACTAGGCCACCTCCTCTTTTCCCTGTACAATTTTCTGCGATAGCTTGATAGCCTAGAGGAATGGCTTCATGCAATACTGGAGCCATGTCATCTCCCAACCATGATTCAGTTATCAAGAGTAAGTCAGGTTGTGTGTCAGTCAGTAGGTCTTAGATGTGATGCTTGCTTTTAGAGAGTGATCGAGTATTTGTTAGTAGGCAGTTTAGAGAATGTGTTTTGGTGATGGTGTGAAGCAATGTTCTGTGGACTGGTAGCAGGGGTGTCCTTAGTGCTGGCATTAGCTGGATGAGGATAACAATAGTGTAGTTTTTCTGTATCGTATTCCTCGTCCCGCAGGCTACGAAGACATTTTGATGGGTCTGCTTGCGTTGGTGGTGAAGATGGTGGTTGAGAGCGAGTTGGTGAGCTGTGTTGTTTTGTAGGGCAGCTTTGTTGTGCAGTAGATATGGAAATGTGAAGTTGTTAAGAGTGGCATGTTGTTTATTTTGTTTGTGTCTATTTAGGGTGGAAGGTAAATGAGTTAGTGGTGGTGGTTCAGCATGTGGTCATGTTCTTAGGTTCTAAATTGTCCAGTGGATGAGAGGCAGTTAAAAGAGAGTTGCTGTGTTGCTGTATATGTGTTACTGTGGGGGAAGAGAGAAAGCTTGGCAGTAGAGCTGGTTTAGGGTGTGTATTTTTTGTGTAGTCAGGAGGGTGGGAGTGGGTGTATGTTTTTGGTTTGTGACGGAAAGTATATGAGGTAGTGTGTGCGTGAGATTTTGCTGTGCCGTGTGTATGAGGAGTAGTGAAAGGAGATGATAATGATTTGTTTTCTGAGAAATATTTGTATGTAAAGTATTGTTGGCGAGTGGAAGCTGCAAGGTAAAGGGGGTAGTGATGTGTTTTGGAAAAGAGTGTATGTGGTGTGTGAGAGGGGATGGACAAGAGTTAGGAATGTTTGTGTAGATTTGATTGCTGGGAGAAATAATATGTGTGGTGGAGTGGAGTGCAAGGGTTGTATGTTTGTGTATTTTTAGTAAAAAGAGGAGGAGGGTGTTGCTGGATGAAAAGATGGAAGGTGGAGTATAGGTTTGGTGGTGACAGAAAGGGGTCTGTTAGGAGTAATAGGAGGGTAGAGCTGGTGCTTTGCATGAGCACGGAACGTTTGTCTGGATGAGATATAGTTATGTATTGTATGGATTTGGACTGTGTTGGCAATGAGTGGATTGGTTAATTGTATATGATAGAGTGGAGTTTGGTGTGTGAGTGAAGGTACCATTGTGTAATAGTTGGGGTAGAAAGTTGTATAGTTGTGGTTTGTGGGGTTTTGTAGTGTATGTTTGTAGGAAGCTGGCGCACTATATACTATACCAAAGTGAGGTATAGTGTGCACAGAGTCCAGCGGAAACCCAAAGGAAGGCCGAGGTAAAGTTAGATAGCACCTCACTCTCTATTTGTGGTAGTGTGGTCGAGCAGTAAGGCAGTATGAGAGGACAGTGTTAAGCATTTGTAGTACACACTCAGTCAGCAAATTAATTCACACACTCAAAGACTGAACTGCAGACAAATTGTTTTTGTCTAAAAATATTCTTTTAGTTATTTTATTTTCTAGAACAAAGCAAGCCTGACACAGGTAAGTGATAAGTACTTTGCAGTACGTATACAGTTGTAATACAGTTTGGATTTGTAATAGTATATGCACTTTGTTTTGACGTACAGTATGGTTTCAGAGACATACAATTCTTTGTAAATACAGTACTTAGACTTGAATGGGCTTTTCAGTAAAATTACAGGTAAGTTACTTTTGAGATTACTTTTATTACTCAGAGTAGTATACCTGGATCCTACTCTGGGACATTTCCTGCAAACAGGTAAGTAAAATCGTTGTTGTTAGCTAGTGCAGTCTTAAAGAATTTCTTTACTCCACACTTAAAAACTTTTCCAAGAAAAACAGTCAATGTTATCCTAAGGAGGAAAATAGTGTTATCGGTTTTAAGGTAAGTATTTGGTAGTGGGAGTTGAGGTTCTGGGGGTAGACTCAGGGGTCCGCCAGGGTCAAGGATGCACTCTTGTTACACCCTCAGCAGCACTAGAGTGCTGAGGCCGAATGTTATCTAATGGGGGATAGGGGGCCTCCGGTTGGTGGCTGCTGACTAGCAGGCCACTTGGTTGTGGGAGCAAATGGGGAAACAAAGTAGAACCAAAGGTGCACCCTCAGCGGCACTAGGGCGGCCGGCTGCAGGGTGCTGTTTTGACACCATGTGCCCTGTTGTTTTCAATGGGGAACCTCCGGTTTGCGAAGGCACTGTAGGCTTGGGGACAAAGGTCTTCCGGGTGCGACCCCCACTTCGAGAGGTAAGTTGGGAAGTTAGGAGTTGGTTAGGCACCGTCAGTTTGGGCCCACAAGGCCGTGGGGCGTGAGGTGCAGGGGTGCCTTGTGGGGTCGGATCTTCTTACCAGCTCCTGGTTGTGGTTGAGGGGACCTTCTGGATTTAGGCTGCCGGCGTCGGCTGGTGGCTTGAGGCAGGTCAGGGGTCACCGGATCTTGGGTCTGGATCGCCGGGGGTACATCCTCATGGCCACTCGAGCTTGGGCCGCGGATGGTGGGTGCAGAGTGGTGCGGATTAGCTGTTTCCGACCGGGGTCAGAGGTTGCAGATAAACAAATACGGTGTTCATAGGAGACAAAGTCTTTGGGGTTAAAGGCAGGCAGGTCCTCCGGGGTTTCCAAGGTTGCTGGCTGCAGGACACACTGGGATTTTGCAGGAGCAGGTTCGAGGGGGAGACAGGCCAGTAGGGCTGGTGCCAAGTCAGTGGGCGTTTTCCTCTTGTTAGCTGCTGCACGGCTGTTCGGTCCTTCTTCTTCTCGTAGTTTCTTCTTGTCTGAGGAAGGAAGGTTCAGGGGTGCCCCTAAATATTAGATTTAGGGGCGTTACAGGGAGGTAAAAGTAGGGTCCAATAGGTCCCTTCCGTGGGGTGGGTACACCCACTAATATGCCACCCTCTAGTGGGAGGGGGAGCATGAGCCTTTCCCAGGTTGACTGAGTCCCCACATCTTCAAGATGGCGTGGACTGAGAGTTGTGCTGCACCTCGCCTCCCCCACCTGAGAGGTGGAGTTGGCAGAGGCAGGCAAACCTCTCTTCCTCACTTGTTTTTCCCACCGGTTCTCCCGCCCAAAGTGGGGGTTAGAACCAGTGGGGACCAGTTGCTGAGAGCAGCAAGTGGCCTGGGGAAGCTCACAAAGGCGGCAACCCTTTGAAGCTTCCCCTTCGTGAACCCTGCCCATCCTGGGAGAGGAGGCTTGGCACCTCGTCTGAGGATGTGTATTGTTTCAGGGCCCAGAGAGCAGCAGGCTCTCGACCCAGGGATCCAGAAACATGTCTGGTGGTGGCAGCTGAAAGCAGCCACTCAGCCTAGACACTAGTGGTAGGTTGGTTTTCAGGGGGCATCTCTAAGATGCCCTCGGTGTGCATTTTGTATTAAATCCCACACTGGCATCAGTGTGGGTTTAATGTGCTCAGAAATTTGATATCAAACTTCTCAGTTTTCAGTGCAGCCATTATGGTGCTGTTGAGTTCATAATGACAAACTCCCAGCACCATATACTCTTAATGGCAGCACTGCACTTACAATGTCTAAGAATGGACTTAGACACTGTAGGAGTACAGGGCTCATGCACCTGTACCCTTCCCACTGGTATAGTGCACCCAGCTAGAGGGGTGACGGACCTATGCCAGGACAGTGGGTTGCAGGCATGGCACACAGAGATGTGTGCCCTGTTGATGCAGAGGAGGATAGTGGTATTGAGCATAGGGAAGGCGCTGCTACAAATATTCACTAAATTATTTTGATAACACAAGTATTATATGGTGCTACAAGGAGGAGAGAACCACCCACCTCTCCTAAACTGCAGCCTAAGCTACAACACAAATATTCACCAAATTCCCTAGGCTGTGGAGAAAGCGATACTTTACATTGCATTACGTTTGGGACACAAGACACCGGATTAAGCGAGTTGAAATTTACCACCCCTCAGAGAGAAATAAACCCACGCCGGAGGATTGTGTGGTTCGGAAATATCACCACACATGAACGGTGTATAGAAAAGCTAATCGAGACTTGAAAAAGTCGCATGTACATTTAACAAGAGGCGACAAAACATGTGTTGGCTTTGGGCTTTCAACCAGTCACATGATTGACGTAATAAGAAGAATCATAAAAAGAATTAAATACTGAAGATTCTAAGAAACTTGCTTTGTGCTGTGGATTCATGTTCTTCTATATTTACTCTGTTACTTTTGTCACATTGTTATTAACTTGAAATTCATATGTGCTAGGGAATTTGGTGAATATTTGTGTGCCATGTTGATTCTTCATTTTGTTCTCCACCAAAGCATGCAGCCTGCAAAAGCAGTGTGTGAGTGTAATGGTACAGGAACTTTAAGGGTGGCACAATAAGTGCTGCAGCCCTTGGAGGCCTTCTCTGGTCACAGTGCCCTGGGTACTTGTGGTACCATTTACCAGGGGCTGACCTGTGGCCAGAGATGCCAATTGGGATTAGGCTTCAATGCAGTTTAAGAGAAAGAACATAGGCACTGGGTACTTGATTAGCGAAGCCCAGGGCACACTCAGTCAAAGTACATCAGCAGTTCAGCAAAATATGGGGGCAACCATGCAGAAAAAGGGCACTTTCTCACAGTGTTGAGACATTGAAATGTGTGTAGGATTTGTTTGTAGTAAATGTGTGGAGTGCATTTGCTGTGAGTGTGTAAATATGCCTGTGGATGTTGATGGGTTAAGGCGGGAGCTGGTGAATGGAAAAAAGTCAAAATCTCTGGCCCTAGGCCCGAACACTCCCAAATAGTCCCAAACAGGCACCTGCCCTTGTCTTTTCCACCCTTAGCCTTGATGCCTGGGCTGAGATGCCCTGAGCCCTCAGCTTAAATATCTCTAGTGACCAGGTGACCCCTTCAGCCAATGGGGACCCTAGCTCTAACCCTAACCAATGACAACAATAGCCCTCAGCCCTAGGACCAATAGGAGACCAGGCCCTTACAGCCAATCACAGCCCTAGTCCTATCACATAATCGGAGCCCAAACCCCTAGCCCTAAATACTGCCCACCTCCTATTTTGCCATTGAATGTTTGACTAGAGGTGATGCCTGCAAGCCACTGTGCCACAGATTTCCTGTTCAAATCTTTATGTGCCACAGAGTACGTGGCTAGAGGTAACTTCTACTTGCGACCTTTAGGCCAAAAGACGCCTGTCTACTTGAAGGATACAGGAGACGTCCTGAACCTAATCAATTATATCAATGACGACAACATCGAGGAAATCAACTTATTGCTGATGTTAGACGTCAAGGCGCTATATACGAATATTCCCCAAGACACCACCATTGCATTTGTGGTGAATTTTCTACGGGAAGCTGACATCCCCACCACTACCCCTGTGGACTTCATCCTGAACTGTATTACTATTGCCCTTAAGAACAACTTTTTCATGTACAGAACCACTACCTACCATCAAGTACAGGGCACCCCTATGGGTTGCAATTTGCGCCTAGTCTGACGGGGTGTACATGGCACACTGCGAGTCCCTCTACATCTTTACGGACTCCAATCTGTTCCAGGAAAACATCCTTACGTGGAAGAGGTACATCAATGATATTATCATCTTGCTCGAAGGGTACGGAGGAGAGCTGCACAGCTTTCCACGACTGGATCAATGGTCTGAACCCCTACCTGCGCTTCACCAAAACACAATCAAGTATGGAGATCCCGTTCCTTGATCTGATGATATCCCTGGAGAATGGGCACCTGCACACCAGGACATACAAGAAGGACAGCGACTGCAACAGCCTCCTCGAGAGAGAGAGGGAGTCACCACCCTAAAAGAGAATCTACCATGTGGACAGTTTTGAGGATCTGACGCAATTGCAGCTCCATCACTGAGTTTGACTTACAAGCTACAACTCTTACTTCGAACCTGAGAGAGAGGAACTATTCCGTGGATGTCCTACACAAAGCCAGAAAAAGAGCAAGAAACAGTAACCGCCAGGGCCTACTGGAGCCCACGGAGTGCTAGAGTGACAATGTCATGATCTGTGTTACCACCATTGCCCCACTATCTAACCAAGTCAAGAATATCATCCTGCGGAACTGGAGGATTCTAAATTCCGTCTCTCACAACGTAGCACAACCAAGGTTTGCCTTCTAAAGGACCACAAACTTGAGGGACCACCTGGTAAATACACGACCAAGCCCACGTAGAACACCAATGGAGACCACTCTGTGGAACATATCTCCTGTCACTGGGCACTGCCCTTGTGGCAACTGTAATGCATGTGCCTCCACTGAACACACTAAGGAACTACAACTGGGGGACTTCACATGGGATCAACGCCACCATACGAACTGTAATACCAGGAATTGTGTGTATCTTATCTCATGCCCCTGCGACCTCATCTACGTGAGGATGACCACCAGACCTATTAAGACTAGGATCAGTGAACATAAGAGTACAATCCGCTGTGGACGCACGGCAACGAGAATGTGCAACCACTTTATTGAAAAAAACACTCATGTGATGACATCAAGTGGACAATCCTCGAAGCCAACCCAGCATGGAACAACATTGCGCTTCAAAGACGTGAACAGCTGATTATGATATACTGTTTCTCTAAGAGATGCACTAAACAGATTGCCACCAGGCACTCGTGAATTACCTTCTCCGAGTACTGTAGCCGTTTCCCGGCCTTTACTAAGCGCATGCATGGGGCACACTCCAATATAGCGCCCGTTAGGTCTATCCACAATCACTAGACCACTTCTGAGTTCACCATACACTCCAAGATGGTGCCCGCGCATGGGCACCGCAGTCCACCATGCCCCTAGAAACCGGACACTCCCTCATTCACGGCCCGGGACTATTTCAAGCGGCCGCAATGAGCAGGCACCCAATATGCAGGCAGGCGTGTAAGAGGTGGGAGCTGACAGACAGTGCAACCGGCGGGACACAGTATGTAAAAACCAGGAGTGTCAACTCCGACCATAACCTGGTCACGCTCACATCCCTCGATGTCACTAAGTATTGGCAATGACACTGTTCTTCTTTTCTCCTAAATGCATTTTTTCAACTTCAGTCCGTTACTGTGCAGGCATCCACACGCACTAGCCTATGGATCAATCAACTATCTTAGACTAGGTAAGAGCCAACACTGCTAGCCATGTTCATTGATTGCATGACATGTTGCGCTGCTAAGTCACATTTTGGAAGCGCCTGCATGTACTGCGGCAATCATGCTAAAACATTTATGCACTTGCAAAGCTACCCCTATTATGAGTATCATAATAGCTTTCTCCCAGCAGGGGTGTACTTATGTTGGGTGTCCGCCAACGCCACATATGTTCTTGCTACCCTCGTGGCATGACCTATAACCGGTGTACTGCACCCACTATAGTGTGCACTGATGCTGGAGAAGATCCATGATTTTATTCCAGAATGGAGTCGTTCTTTAATATGTGTTGTACGTCTTGCATGTAAACCTAATTTTCTGTAAATGTCTTTAGACACCATATGCAGTCAACCATGTGCCATTAGAAAGGGTTACATTGACTCCTCATTTGTTCTTCTTGTTTTCTCTTATCTTATCTAGGTTGCGACAGGAGCGGCCATACAATAAAGTTATTGGCACCTTGTAGTTGCACACAAGGTTGGATCACTGCGATTTATTAGGGTTCTAGACCCAACCACTTACACTCACTTTTTTATTCAAGCTATTTGGTCCTGAAGAAGCGCCAGGGACGGTTCTGACCACCTAGACTGAGCAAAAAATGTCGACCTCTAGTTACTAAGGCACATTACGCCCTATCAGTAACTCACGACCTACAGGTTATTTAACCTGACAAGGAAACCTATACATTGAATTGTACTCACTCTGGTATCCCTTAGCCAGTTTTACCATTCACTCACTCACGATTCTTTTAGAACCTTCTTTCTCACACCCACACTCATCAGACGGCAGGACAAACAAAAGATCTCCGCTAAAGCAACCCTTCTGGGGATCCTTAGGGCATTACAGTGCAGGCCCGACGAGGAGCAAGTGTCCGATGATGAAGCATTACATCCTTCGGGGTGTGTGAGGGCATCATGAGACAAGGCTTGCGCTTGCCTCTAGTATGTGAGATTTAGACCTAAGATCTTACTCTCTTCCTCCTTCCCTTCCTTCTCTTGTTTGTGGGTGACTATTTGCGCCCATACCTGGAGCAGTTACCATTTGCTTGGTTTGTGTAGAGGTAATGCCCAACAGGCACTGTGCCACAGAACTCCTCCCATGGAGAATCATGCCACAGAATACTGCGATAGAAAACACACACCAAAGTTAACCTGGCAAGGAAGTGCATGCAGGAATGATGCAAAATGGCTGCCAAACTGCAACTCTCTGAACTCCAAAGATCTCCTTTATTGAGGAATAGCAGGCTTACCTTCCCCTTTTCATGCTTGGTGGGGTAAGATGGCAGTGGAAGCAAGGAGGAGCTGCGGGGTAAAGTTCTTGACCTTTTTAATGTCTTTTCTGCACTACTGCTAACTGCTGCCTGCCGCTCACTCCATGGTATTGGCCATCATTTTCCTTTGTTTCTCTTCAGTGCCTCACTCACACTCGCACTCAACTTTCCCGCTTCTCTAGAATGGACACATAAATACAACTTGCGTATTCCTAAGGTGAATAGAACTATTTGGAAACTTTTCTCTGCCTATTTATTTGTTTCATCTGGTCTTGCCAATCCAATTGAAAACATAACAGCGTAATTTATTTCATGGCAGAATACCACTATTTAAAATCAGATAGCAAGATCTTCCTCTACAGACACCGAATTAAAACAAGTAGTTATTGTTCCTTTTAGCATAATGGAGGTCCAAATGCTAGCTTCTTCTAAACATTTTTCTTCGCCTACACCCCCATAATCAACTTCCAAAAGGAACCCATCGGCAACAATATCAAGAGAATCAAAAAAGATTCTGATTCTTCCATAAAATCGCCATTGCCACTAACACTGGAAGATGATATGGAAGAACTTAGGGTTATCAAGCCATTTGTTGTGGAGACGAATCCTCAGATAAGGTGGCGAGATACGTGGTCAGCAAGCTATGCAAACCGCTAGACCAGGAGGTACGCTCTAGGTTGTGGGCCGAGTGTCTGCATCCCTCTTTGTAGGGCAAGGTAGCAGTGACACCGGAAACCGACGCCCGGATAGCAACCTTTTTGACAAAGTACATTAAAGATCCCAAAAAGGGAATCAATAGGTCTTGGAGGGCTTGCCAAGACAACCTTCTGGATATTACTGGCCCGCTTGTCAAGATATTTGACATTGCGGAAGACGATAAGGCCTTTGGTGCCCAGATCCAGCATGACATTCTATCCAGTTGGGCCCAGAGAGCTATTATATTTCTCGTGAATGCCAACTGCGCGATTTCCACCAAGAGGCGCAGCTCTTTACTGATAAAGTTGGATCCCAAATTGGGCAAGTTAGCCACTTCAGAGGCGGGCCAGGTAGCTCAAGGCGGCCTGTTCAGAGATCCTTTTGTCAAGGAACTCAGCAAGTTTGTGTCTACTTTTAATTCACTCGACAAGGTCCAATCAATGGTAAAACATAGTTTCAACACACGCTTTTCCTCTGGGGCCGGCCATGGCATGGGGTGCGCGGCTGGCCGTTCATTCCAAGGCGCCTCCGGTAGAGGTCAACAATACCAGAGAGGGCAATGGAAGGATTCCTCATGTTTCAGAGGTTTCCACCCGACCAGTGGACGTGACCGTCAGAGGGGACAACGAAACGGTCCCCGTGGGAGCGGCAACAAGAGCTCTTCCCACGGTGAGTTCTTCAATTCTCTCATGTATTTGCTTGGGGGGTCAATTGGCTCAGTTTGTCACCAATTGGATGTCCCTGACAATCAATGCATGGGTCTTACAGACGGTCCAGAGCTTCCACATAGAGTTTTACGGGTCGCCCCTTCAACCGGTGCCGCCCAGACAACTTTGTTTCTTGGGGCAGGAAGCTGGTCTCATTCAGCAGGAGGTAGAGGAGTTGCTGAGGAAAGGAGCAATTTGCAGGTCCTCCCCTCACCTGGCAGGTTTTTTAAGCAATCTGTTCCTGGTTCAGAAGCAGGTCGGGGCTACCGCCCAGTTATAAACCTTTGGGAATTCAACAAGTTGCTGGTTTATCGCCACTTCAACATGGAGGGCATCCATCAATTGAGGGACCTACTGCGCCCCAACGGTTGGATGGTCCGGTTGGATCTCAAGGATGTGTACCTGACGATTGTCTATCTAAACGACATGCTGTTCATGAATCAGTGCCCTCAGACTCTCTGCCGGCAGGTGCTCCCCACGGTGTCTCTCCTCCAGTCTCTGGGGTTTCTGATCAACCAAACAAAATCCAGTCTCACTCCTTCCTCTAAGATCACATTCCTGGGTTTTGCCATAGACTCGGTAAAGGCAACATTTAGCCTCCCGTCCAAAAAGGTTACAAAGATTCGGCGCGAGGTCCGACAGTTACTTCAGAAGTCGATGACCTTCCTGCGCTGCATCACCAGAGTGGTCAGCCTCCTATCCTCCTCAATCCAGGCTAAATTCTCTCACCCTTTGCACTTTCAGGCACTACAGAGGCTCAAGGCATCTCACCTACAGAGAGGTCTATTGTACGCCCACTGTGTGCCGCTGTCAGAGGAGGCCAAGGGGGAACTCAACTGGTGGCTATCCCACATGGAAGCATGGAACAGCCATACCATTTTCGGCTCCCTACCAGGTCTAGTGATAGAGTCCGATGCCAGTGGTTCCAGCCAGGGTGCTCGCTGTGGAGAATTCACCACCGGAGGCGTTTGGTCCACCGCAGAGCAATCACTGCACATAAACTGCCTGGAATTAATGGAAGGCTCTTTTGCGGTTTGTTTTTGGACCAGAGACAGAGCACCGGCCTGTGTCCCTCTCAAGATGGACAATGTGGCAGCGGTGCATTGTATCAACCACCTGGGGGGCATGCGCTCCAAAGCCTTGGCGGATCTGGCCAAGAATTTCTGGGAGTACTGCCTCAACCACCAGATCTCGGTGGCGGTGGAACACCTTCTGGGCCTGGACAACCAGGTGGCGAATTGGCACTCCTGGCACCTATGGGACCCAAGTCTATGGAAACTGTTTCCCCTGGTTTTTCAGGTTCTGTCGGAGCTAAGGGGACTTTTCTCGATCGATAGTTCACGTCATGCCTGGACACCAACTCCCCAGGTACTTCAGTTAGAGACCAGATCCAGAGGCGATGGCCACGAATGCCTTTCTCCAGAATTGGGCGTCGGAACTGGGATATGCCTTTCTCCTCCTTCGCTATGGCCTTGGGATTGACGCAAAAGGCAGATCTGGTGGTAGTCACCCCAGTGTGGTTTCCAGTTCTGATGGAACTTTCCTGGAGTTCTCCAATCCGACTACCCCAGCTGCCTCATCTCCTGAGCGATCCAGCGGCAATCCTTACCCGCTCGTGACGTCCAGTTCGAGGCCTGTCATGGCATGGAGGATTACAGGACTAGATTGCAAGTCCCGGTCCTTTCAAGAAATCCTGCAGACCTCCTGTTGGACTTGGCCCTTTTTCCCTCATTTTTTTCGTTTTTGTAATGTTAAGGTGCAGGTGCTTACTTCGCCCAAGATGGCTGCCACAGACCCCTGCTACTGCAGGGTGGTCGTTTTTCATAGTAGCACCCTAGCTGCCAGGAGCTGGCTGGGACCCACAACAATGTTGCGATACCAGCCCGCCTTTTTGTCCCATAGTTAGAGTGGGGAAGCTCCTGGAAGAAGCTGGAACCTTCTAGAAGGGAGGTGGGGTTTTACTTTTGCCGCCTTGGCTAGAGGTCACCTGACCTAGGGCTACTTAAGAGTGGGAGGGAAACTTGTGTGGTGAGTTGGCCATTGGGGTGAAGCAGAGCTGGAAGAATCCACCAGGAGTGTAGGCGGTAGGGCCTAGCCAGGGACTTATGCCTCTGAGAGTGACAGGATTTAGGTACTGCCTCTTAAGTGAGTGAGGTGCCCTGTGAATCCCACTGATCTTGCCCAGTAGTAGGAGGACCCAGAGACTCTCTGCCAACCTGACTAGGAAGGATCTAGTCGCCCTCTCCATCCCTACCCCTGTAACAGAATCCCTTAAGGGCGCCAGATACATCTGCGCCAAAAGACTTCATCTGTCGACTGAGAACTGAAATCTAACTTTAAGAACTAAGACTGCATGACAAGAGCGAGCTGTAAGCCTTGAATGCCAGAGCTGAGACTGCGTGTCCAAGCTACCCTAGTGAACAAAATACTAAGCCGATTGCCAAGACACCGGGGATCGACCAGGTACCAGCGCTGTGACCCCCGCGCTTCCTACCCTGGTCTGGGACCCCCGGCAGCGTGCTCCGCTGAGCACTTTACCCCATCCTTAATTTGAGCGCCCCCCCTGCGACGACGAAGCCAGCGCGCTCACCGCTGCGGCCTGGAGGCCTGGAGGAGTGCCCTGCTGTGTCGCGAGGCCCAGGAGAAGCCCGGGGCCCCGTCGCTGCCGTCGCAGCCGAGTGAGGAGGTGCGCAAGGTCGGGGCCGAGTTCCCCCAACGTCGTGAGGACGGACGCCTGCTGACGCTGAGACGGAGGTAAGCCCGGAGGCCGAGATCCCCCCTGGTGCGCCCCCTGCTGGTCCGGAAACCGCACCGCACTTGGCCCGGGTCGTCCCCTCCGTGGGAATCCCCTCTCCTGCCTGCGCGACGGAGAGACCCCGCCGAGGGATCCTGTCCGTGTCCCCCCTTCTGTAAGACTGAAAGCGGTGCTACGTGAACTGCACCGGAGCATAGGGACCCGCTCCGCAAGTCCGGTCAGTCTCCTCGCTGGAAGCCGCCTAAAGAACTGACTAACTTTACCCTCGTGTGGCGCTTCCCGCCACCGACCCTGCTTCCCCAGCCGGAGCGACAAGGAAATGCGAGTAGCGCCTTGTGTTATATGCTCTACTCGAAAGTAATTGTTTGCCAGGAAATGCGAGTAGCGCCTTGTGTTATATGCTCTACTCGACAGTAATTACCTCACAAGGAAATGCGAGTAGCGCCTTGTGTTATATGCTCTACTCGAAAGTAATTGTTTGCCAGGAAATGCGAGTAGCGCCTTGTGTTATATGCTCTACTCGAAAGTAATTGTTTGCCAGGAGATGCGAGTAGCGCCTTGTGTTATATGCTCTACTCGACAGTAATTACATGCCAAGGGATGCGCGTAGCGCATTGTATTATATGTTCTGCACGAAGGTAATGCCATACCAGGATCACGAGTAACGTATTGTATTATATGCTCTGCTCGACTGTAATTACCTGCAAATGGTTGCGCGTAGCGCTTTGTTTTATATGCTTTACTTCATAGGATCAGGGGCCATCGATTACGAGGAGCGCTCAGTTCCACAGGCGCCATGTTAGTGAGCCCAATGTGTCCCCGTTCAAGTATCATGCTTAGTTAGACGGCTCGTTCAGGGAAAGACTTCACGTAAGCGCGCACAGCGCTAGAACAAGGTTAGGCACTGCATGAATATCACCCAGAGTGTCGAATGTAATGTTATGATGGTATTATAAGTCCTGTATTGCCTTGTTATTTCCTGAACTGCATCTGACCAGCTAAACTTGGATAAACTTGAAGTATTTGCATAATTTGAACGGTGTGGCGTCCCTTATTGTGTGTGTCCCTAGTCCATGAGAAGCGTGTGGTGTATGGTTGCTTAACACATCGCCCTCTGGTTGCCCGACCGGCTCGCGCCACGCTACCGCCTATAGGGCCTGGTGACCCCAGGTTCCTACACCTCCTCTCTAGGGCGTGGTCAGATGGCGAACAAGCTGCTGCTTTTAAGAGTGACAACAGTTGTTAGGACTGGAGGTCGGCATATCCTGGCCTGATTTGGGGAGTACCATTATGAGGTCATGAGATACTGTTTAGCCAGGGCACGTTGGATAGGTTAGTGTCAGCAATAAAATCTGGATCCCGTGAGGGCAGACGTTGTTCACAAACTGAATTTTCTGGCATACCAAGCCTCAGAGGGTCTGACCTATCGGTCGACCAATACCTTTCGCTCTGCTATCTCTGCGGGCAACACCACTGTGGCAAGCCTCCCAGTAGGTGAACATCCGCTGGTGAGGAAACTCCTTCAGGGAATCCAATTATCACTCCCTCTGGAGCCATGACATTCGGTCCTCTGGGATGTGAACAAGGTTCTCAATTTTTTGACAGCTTGGCCGAGTAACAAGTATCTTTCTCGCAAGCAAATAAATGCAAAATTGGCGATGCTTTTATGTCTGATATTGTGTAGAAGAGTTTCGGATGTCCAGGCCCTAGATGCCACAGGTTGTTCTTGTCAGGGACTGGATCAGTGACCCGAATGATATCACAGCCACTAACCTTCGTCGAGGGACTCAGCAGGAACGATGGTAGTTGTGTGAACCCCACCTCCCGTAAGCGCCTCCTTCCACAGAGAGAAGACACCCTACTGCGAGAGGAGGCCCCCAGGGGAAATGGGGAAAGGGACAAATCAACAAGGGTAGTTGCTGCAGGTGAGGTGTTCCCCCTGGTCTGGTCGAGAGGACTAGGACTTCTTGTGATTGGGCTGCTCTGGAGGGGGAAACAAAGACAACAAGAATTAAGAGTTATCCGAACTGCTCTATGGATATTTTCCCCGTTGTGATTTTCTCTATCTTGCCCGCACCACTCACCAGGTTTCCCTGCAACCAGGATGTTGGTTCCTCAATAACTCTGGTCTAGTAAATGAAAATAGGATTCCTGCAGTGACACTGGTCGAGTGCCTAGAAAGAGGGTCTGTTGTCACCTGCACAATGTCACGTAAATGAAAAAAGAAAAGCTTCCTGAGAACGGTTACTGTTCCTTTAAGTATCTCAGTGTTTGGATTGACAGCACTCAGGTAACTAAGAAGCGGTTTCACTCACCGCTTCTTCATACCCCGGAAAATGGCAACGGTTCAGCAGTGCTAACATCAAAGTATATCTCGGCGGGAAGCGGAACCGGCAATCCGTGCGTCGGAAGAATAGGTACACGCTGACGAGAGCTGGGACTGTCAGTTGCACGCTGCGAGTTACTTTCGGCTTCACGGTTTCTCCCGTAACCCCTGGGATACTTGTGAAGGCTGTCACGGTTTCTCCCGTAACCCCTGGGATCCTTGTGAAGGCGGATCACTCCCTTGGTGAAAGGAGGCAGAGAAGGCTGCGTGCCTGCACTTGTTACGAATACCTGATTCCTCCGCTCCGCTCTTCTCTCGGAAGGTTGCTCTCCTGTTCACCCGACTCGGCTTCGACGACTGGAGTGACGCTGCAAATGCTTCCCGCTGGTATCCGGCGGGGAGCACCATCCGCCATTTCCTCTCGGTCTTTGATTGTCAAGCACCTTCCTCTTGAGGAGGTGGTGCTTATATACAAGGGTTGTCCTAGCCTCATTTTGAGACGGCCCACGGCATGCTGGGACATGTAGTATCCCGGGCCTTTCTTCCACCAGCTTCCTGGATTAGGGACCTGTTTGCGTCTAAATAGTTCCTGCCTAGCGGTTGCCCCTCGGGTGATCGCTACAGTTCTTTTACTCCTGACAGAGTCACCTTCCACAAGTCACGTAGGACTAAATGTCAATTTAAAGTGATCTCTTATCCAGCCTTACCAGAGGTACCTAAACTATGTGTGGTAAGATGTATTAAAGCCTACGAATGCATGACGGAAGAGTTATACCCCCACAGGGAGCGCCAATTGTTAATAGCTCCGCGAAAGCCATTCAGAGCTGTGTCATCGTTGAATATTGCCAGGTGAGTTAGATGGCTGATGTTGGAGGCTGACTTTGAAACCAAGATCTTTGGAGCGCACTCAGTGAGGGGTGCAATGGCTTCAAAATCTTTTGTCTTGGGAGCCCGGTAGGAGGATATTCTCAATGTGGCAGACTGATCTTCTGATTCAACCTTCAAAAGGTTCTACTTGAAACCAGTCTCCTCCATTGCGGCTCTGGTAGTGGACAAGCTTTGAACTTGCCTAATCCTCCCTCCGGGTCCTGGTATACAATGAAAAATGTCCTAACTATCGTAACGGAAAGTTTCAATTCTATTGAGGACATGGAGGCGAGGATTAGCCCACCCTGAGATCAGGAATGACCCACCTGAGTTTATTGGATCGTCGTATGGCTGTAAGTAATCAAGTTTATAGTTGGTTGGTTCCTTCTGCATTGATAATGATGTTAACATGTTTGTTTTTAGGTATCTTTCTATTTTGGTTTTCCTGGCAATCATAAATCTCTCTTTTTCAGTATCGTAGTCCGCGAAACCAGAATGAGGACTTTCAAGTGTCAGCATGGTCGCAGGAAGAAAGAGGGATTCCGACAAAGGACAATACGTGTTATATGCAAGGCTGTTCCATGATTGGTGGACTGTTGCTAAGGACTATTACTACATATTGTCTATGGTTTATGGGAAATTAAGTTTTGGTTGATGACGTTTGTTAATATGTTAAAATGACTGCTGTATTAAAATGGAAGAAAGAATTTGCCTAATCCTCACCAACGTGTTCTTAATAGAATTGAAACTTTCAGTTACGATAGCTAGGACACTTTTCATTCTCCATCAAAAGAAATGAATCTTTTAAAAAAGCAGGCAGAGGATCTAGAATAATAAGCGCAATAATTTGTGAATTCTTGTACCAGCTAGTGTGTTTCTGTTGAACACATGCATATTCTGCACCAGATGATGGTTACTATGTCCAAAGCCACATGACTATAGATGTGCAAACATTAAACACAAATGTTAAGATGCTTACATCCTGTGGGACTGCTTACCTACACCCTACATTCACAATGGAATTCTTCATTCTTCATGCCAACTGAATCTCTGGGCAGGTTCTGTTGTGTTTCACACACTGACAGCTAATGGTTTCAAACCTCATCAGCCAGGATAGCTTGACTTCAGTGTCATGGAAAGCACAGGACCCGCGTCTGGGCATACATGTCCCATTCGGGGTCACAAATGCAAAAAGAACAATCGATGGACAGAATGCAGAACAATGTCATACATCCACTCCAGTACAGAGATCTGGGCCGACATCCATAGTTTTTTGCTCCCCATGCCATTCCAGTTTGAACCCCGTCATAGACAAATCAGTCTTGACCCTGTGCCCAATGTGAACAGTCCAGCCCGAACTGACAGGCCAGGTTCTCCCTGGACTGGAAACAAGCATCCTAGGACTGGTTTCGGGGCATCAGCCAGGGTAGCTTGACTCCAGTGGCATGGAGAGCACGGGACCCACGTCTAGGCATACCCGTCCCACTCGGGTGACAAATGCAAAAAGAACAATTGATGGACAGAATGCAGAACAATGTCATACATCCACCCTAGTACAGATATCTGGGCCAAAATCTGTTTTTCGCTCCCCCTGCCTTTCAATTTGAACCCAGTCATAGGCAAATCAGTCTTAACCCTGTGCCCATTGTGAACAGTCCAGCCCGAACTGCCAGGCCAGGTCTTCCCTGGACTGGAAACAAGCATCCTAGGATCCGTTTCGGGGTTTCACCCCTCATCAGCCAGGATAGCTTGACTCCAGTGGCATGGGAAGTACAGGACCCACGTCTGGGCATACCGGTCCCACTCGGAGTAACACATTCAAAAAGAACAATTGATGGACAGAATGCAGAACAATGTCATACATGCACCCCAGTACAGAGATCTGAGCCTAAATCCATCGTTTTTTTGCTCTCCATGCCATTCCACTTTGAACCCAGTCATATGCAAATCAGTCTTGACCCTGTGCCCAATGAGGACAGTCCAGCCCAAAGGGCCTGGCCTGGTCCTCTCTGGACTGGAAACAAGCAACCCCTCATTAACCAGGATAGCTTGGCTCCAGTGGCATGGAGAGCAAGGGACCCACGTCTGGGCATACCTGTCTCACTGGGGGTGACAAATGCAAAAAGAACAATTGATGGACAGAATGCAGAACAATGTCATACATCCACCACAGTACAGAGATCTGGTCCAAAATCCATTGTTTGCTCCACATGCCATTCAAGTTTGAACCCAGCCATGTACAAACCAGTCTTGACCCTGTGTCCAATGGGAACAGTCCAGCCCGAGCTGCCAGGTCGATATCCACCTATAATACATGATTTTGGACATTGCATTGTGAATAGTGCTTTAACATATGCTTAGATTTAAATCTAACAAACTATGCTATCCCATTATTTCAGATTTACCCAACAACTTAGACACATATATCTGAATATGGCCAGATTATTGGACGCAGCTAGTCCGCTTGCAAGACTGAGCTGGCTGGATGATGAAGTTCAGATGTATCCATCATCAAATGCCTGAAGCATGCCTCAGGCTTTGATATATATAGTTACTCAGCCTCCATTGCACCATGACACATGGGTAACAAAATATTAACCTTTGGAATGACTAAGTGGTGTAATGCTAGAATAGGACAAGCATACACCTTATGTAACATTATTAAAGCCATATAAGTGTGAAATATTTGTACCTTCCAACTTTGTGCAAGGATGAATGCTGTGGCAGCAGGTATAATGTTTTGGTGTTGCCCATAAAAAAGAGGTATGCACATGTGGATATTTATGAAGCATATTAATCTGTATACATGTGTAGCACAATGCAGCACACATGGAAGATTTAACATATATGGGCTTTGGACATAGATCGGCTGCTATGCCTTCAACAGTGCGTGTGCTGGAAATTTAGAAGTATCCCATGGTCATTCATGTATGTCACATAAGGAAAAGCTAATGACTCCATGCATTTTCACTTAGAACTAACACCCAGGAACCTTTGAACAGGCCTTTGTGCCAGGGTATGGCAATGGAGCAATTCCCACTATGCTTGCTTAACTATTACTTAATGTTGGCACTCTGAGACATCGCAAAGTTCTCTTACTTTACTTCAGTTTCTTATATCATTATAATTTAATATACATCTTGCACATTACAATAAGTAAAAGAAGCTAGAAAAATGATGTACAATCTATGTTTAGGTTTGGTATTACTGATACAGGTACATCACAAATATCCGAAGAAACATACAGACATACTTATGGGTCCTCCAATCTCCAGTCCAAGGGGGTTGGATGCAGGTCCTACCCCCAGCCGGCACCATCCTGGTCAGGTAGTGGACAATCAGCTAGAAAGGTCCTTCAAACTCCGGCCCTATCCCTCCCACAGACACTATACACAAAATAATCCCTCCACAAACTATAACTACCACAACAAGAATAAACCCCCAAAATACAAACTCCCAACAATACAGTGACAAATATTTGACAAAACAATGTAATAGGACAAAAAGCTATAACAAAGACACAACACAGAGACAGAGCACACACTGACAAGACCTAACAACCACCAATGTCACAAACACTCTGAAAACACCTCCAGCTCCGAGCAGAAACTAAAGAGAGTAAGAGAAAGTAACTTCACACTTCCTAGTATGAAGCCTGGGACACCAATTGTATAATTTCCTGGTTGTGTCCTGCCCATTTTTCATAAATGCGTCATTTTTTTCAGACCTTTTGTTACTGAAATTGCCATTGTGTGATTAACACGGAGCGCATTAGTACTTATGAAGTTTTATACACACATTGACAGTGATGTGTAGCTTCTGACTGGTGCAATAGATTCAATGTGCCATGCAACAGGGGTGTTACGTGGTTTCTGACCCATGCTACTGGCCTAATGTGTGGGATTGTATGTAGAGGACTGTGAAAATCTGGAAATCACAACTTGGACACACTTCCATTGGTCCTAGAGTTATGGCAGACAAGTTAAAAGTTTGGTTATGTGTGGCATTTCATTGGTCATAGTGTGTTAATGTGTGGCATAATACCTTCACAAGTGTGACATCTTGAGTGATAATGTATTCTGAGGGTAGCCACGAAATTATTGTAATGTATTGAGACATTTTCAAGATTATCTTCCTTTTGTGGTTTGTATTAGGCTTGGGTTGACCTAGGTAGCTGCGGTGATGCAGCAATTATGTAATATATGCATGAATACATCCAGTGTTGTATGGTACTTGGCACAGCTGTGGACTGGGTTGGCACCACTTCTAAGGTGTGTGTGACAGAGGGCAGTGTCCATGTGGTGAATCTGGGTGGGTGTAATTGGTTCATGTCCCTGTCACTTCATGACCGTTGTGCCAGCACATGGCTCATGGAGTGGGTCTGGGTTCAAGGAGTGCATGTGCATTCCTTTTCACCCAAGCTGGGGAACAGCAGGCAAGATGGCAGAATAGTTAGGCAGGAATCTGGAGCTTAATCTGTCAGAGCCATTACCAAGATACACACCAGATTGTCCCCCACAGTCAATTGTTTATGTGAAGAACGTTCCTGGGGCCTATGTGCCCCGCTATTGCATTCCGTGTTCTGCCCAATATCATTATTAATTCAATCTGTCAGGAATCCTTTCATAAGATGTGTTACGGATGCAACACACACTTAGGGAAGTCCAGAGATAGGCTGACTCACTAAAACTACTATGGAGTTGCCACCCAACTTGCAGATTTACTGGATATTTCAAAAACATATGTTGTATTTCCGATGGCATTCAGACAAAATATGGAGTAAAAAATATCACCATACCAGACTATTGGGTCTAAAATATCATGATATGGGAATGTCACGAGTCACCCGGTCTGAAGATCGCTGCGATCCACCAGCTCTGCCCCACGCAATTACCTTGAGACTCTGGACCGGGGTCGCGAGGACGTGTTGGCCGGGAGGGCGTCCGGAGCTGCTTCACTAAACCTCCCCTGCTGCTGTCGGGGCATGCGGGCGCAGGTCGGCATTCTGCTTTCGGCACTGGTGGTGAGCGGAGGAGGAAGACAGGCCGGGGCTCTGGTGGTGTCACCCGCTTACTGTTTGCCGGCAGAGCTGCTGGGTGGCTGTGGCGTGGTACCGGGTGGGCTCCGGTAATGCGCATAATTGAAGGTGAGCTGCGGGGGCAGGAGTCCGGGAAGGAGCCTACATTTCCGGGGCCCTGTGGAGGTCGGGGCATCGTTATTAAACTCCCCCCCCCCATCGTATCCTTGACTACAGGGCTATCAGCAACCTGGGGGTCTTAAGAACTGATCAGCGTTGGGGCCGCCATTGTTTTGTAGCGTGGTGCCCCTCCTCCATCAGCATCGAGTGCTTCACTGTGCATCAGCCCTGAGGCCACTTGAACTTTTGTGGTGGCGGCTTGGTGGCTACATGGATTTCAGATCTTGAGCATTGCTGGCTCCATGTGGTGGCTTGGATTGGGCGTGCTCTGACCTGTCTGTGCTTCTATTTGTTTTGGGGGCACAGGAGCTTTGGGCAGCAGCCATTTTTGGAGGACGTTTGTTTCCCGCATCATCCACGGCGCAGAACAGTTTCACTGGAGCTTTTTGAGAGTACTGAGCGAGTTGACCCTTTACATTTATTGAAGGCACGAGCCCCTCTCCCTGGAATTTGGGTCCCGCCACCCCCTTCCCTTGAAGTACCTCAAGGCTTGGCCATGGCAGCTCCGCTTCGCGCGGAGACTTCTGCCTCGCTTCGCCTCCTGTGGCTGCTGCTCTCTGCTCGCGAGCCGCTTTATCGGATGGTATAGCGAGTGCCCGATGTGACGCTGCCACCCTTTGCTGCTCCCTAATTGATTCCCAGCGACTGGTGGAGAGAGCGGTGAGTTCCTGGTTTTTCCGCTCTCTCGTTTTCCCGTGACCGAGAAGTCCTTCCCCCTTGATTGGTGTCTCAGGGTTTGATGGTCTGGGTTTCTGCCATTTTATGGTGAGGGTCGATATGAAGATGACCTGAGCCCTCCATCTTGATGACGCGGATTTGTTTCACAACTATCCGCTTGCTGCCGATCTCTGACTTTGTTTCCCTAGCTGGACTGTCCCCTCTAATAGGACGCCCTAACCCCTTTGAAAATGAGGATCCATCCGAGACATCCACTTGGCCCCCCCTCTTCTGACCCTTCTCCATAGCCAGGTTGCGCCAGCGCAGTGTCGTGAGGCCGTCCAAGGGTGCTGTGGATTCCCTGTCCTTGATCTGTCTGGTTCTTTGTTGACTTTGTGACTTTATGATGTTTAGTCATTTTTGTTCATGTGTTTCTTTTTTCCCTACTAGTCTATACAAAGCTGTGATTTTGTATTCTAGTAACCGATGCAGCTCTGCACTATTGCGTGCTTACTGTGACTTTGCGATGTTCCCCAGATGCTCTATCCCCCTGTCCGGTCTGCCTGACCCAATCAGCATTCTAACCCCTTTTATTCCCCCACTTCCCTCTATGATCCATAGGACTGTTTCTATGTGAGGCTGTTCTCCCACACAAAGCTGGGTGAGTCTTTTTCAATTTTCTATACAAATTTAGTATTTAAAAACATCATTTTGGAGTTTAGTTGTTAATCTGGGTGATGCTGAATTAGCTTCGCCTTGTGGCAATCAGTAGTTGTGTTTTGATATGCATGAGGTTCATATATACTTTTCTCTTTTAGGAATGAAGACATCGTTCTTACGCTCTAGTTTGAGCATTTTTTGGTAGGGTGGCAATCGCCACACCGGTATCCCACACTCACATTTGGTATATGGGGTTAGTTATATCACTTTATAATTAGTTTTGCAGTAGCTCTTTCTTTTGGTCCTGATGAAAGCCGGGTTAAGTCACCGTAACGGCTGAAACATGTCGACCACACTCTCACATGAACCAAAGACTAGCCTGTAAAAAATATATAACAGACTATAGGTTCTTTTAGACATGAAACTTGGTTGATCCACATTAAACATATTTTTTGACCAAGTATTCATTTTTAACTTCACTTCACTTTCTTGCACTGCACATCACTGGAGCCCTCAACTACTTGGGTACACACCCTGGCAGGAGTGTATTCCTTTTCCGGGTATCACTGGCCGGTGCACCTAGGCAGAGTCCCTGGGGACCTGCATATATGGGCCTAGACAGTGATTCCCAGGAGTACCAGATGACGATGCTCCGCCAATAAGGGTGGGCTGATGGACTCCTATCTCCTGTGAGGGTTTGCCCCAATTACTTGTAGGATCTCCTGCGTTTCTCTACATTAACTATTGTTTTGCTATTCTGTTCTGCCACGGACTGTGCACCTTCTGCTGGTTTCATTGTGTCTATGTTGAGCTTCACCTTTGCGTTCCCCACATTCAGCTGACGTTCTCTTCACCCTTTTAACTTGATTTTTACTGCTAGCCCTCCCATTTTAGACCATGAGGGTATCTGATTTTGATTAAGTTACGTTCATTTTGGCAGTCTATTCATACTATTTTCTTGGCTTTTTCCTACCACCCCCTACATTAGCTGCCCTAGGGCAGTAGGCGTCTGTACCAGCATACCTACTCTCTTTTCCCCCATTCTACTGTATAGGTCCTCCCCTACCGCTCAACTGTCCCTAAACGGCCTCCATGAAAGTGCCCCTTGGCAAAGCACACCCTCTCCCCTTGTTGGGGAGGGATCTAGCATTTTTGCCCTGGAGTCTCAGATTCCCCTCTGAGAGAGTCCACAGTTAAGGGATTCACAAGTAGCGGAAAATGGCCTTTATTGGCCTCCTCTAAGGTGCCCCTTGCCGAAGCACTCCTTCTCCCCTTGTTGGGGATGGATCCTGCATTTGTGCCCTTGAGTCTCAGATACCCCTCTGAGAGAGTCCACAGTGTTAAGGGATTCACACATAGCGGAGGTTGGGGAATGTTCCCATTATCGCTGGTAACTCAGCACCGCACACCATGATAGGTGCTCCCTTTGAATCCTTCTTGATGACCTCCCCGAGGCTGATACTTTAACTCTCGGTTGTACCTCGGCAACCAAGCAACCTTTGGCCGATGACCGGTGGAGTTGCCCTACGCAACTATTGAGGATTCTGGCTCTGGTTCCCTCCCTTGGCTGGCACCTACCCTCCTGATCGTCAGACACTATTTCTTTTCTCGTTGCTGTAGTGATGTCATGGATAAGAAGTATGGTTGTGTAGTCATGACCACGCAGAATCTACAGGGATTCTTTTTTAGTCAGTTGCTGGAGACTGGGATACTGGAACCAAGTGGTCTGCTCTGTGTCCATGTAATAAATGTCTCAAAACAAGATTAAGGCTTCGCATCATGACAGATTGGCGACGAGCGCCGATGTGACCCCACGCCTGCCTCAGCTCTTATAATTGCGGTAAGAGCGCTTGTTGTAAACTGTCATTATTGAATGAAGAAATCGGCGTGATCATCAGAAATCAGAACTACACAAGAAACTGCCTGTATATGTCTGCCTATGTAACGCGCTGAGTAGAAATCGTGCTAAATAACTTTAAATAAGGAGAACTTCTTACCGGTGCAGCGCGAGGAGCAGAATTGATTGCCATGAATGTGAGCATGTGCAAAGCAAATCTCGCGTGACTTCGTCTGATATATCACAATTGGCGGCCATCTTAGATTCAGGCAAAAGAAAATAACGCAAGAGTTCAAAAAGTCGGCGGCCATCGTGGAGTCAGGCAAGTTTTGGGACATTGCACTGAAATACCACATGACTCCATCTTAAGATCAGGCAAAGTAATTTTCACTCGGTTTTAAGCAAATAACACGTAATTAAACAGCTAAACAACTTAATTACAAACAATTTAAAAGTATTAAACAACTAAATAACATAATATGGATACTATATTAGTAGAAGAAGGTGAAAATTCAAACAGTGTGTCTACACACAGACACATAGATGAACAAGAAGAGGAAAGTGTGTCCAGCGCAATTTATACAAGACCATTACCATTTGATGTTACAGATGAGAAAACAATTGCTCAACGATGGGAAAAGTGGACAAGACAATTTGAACATTTTCTTAAGGCAACATGCAACGGGTATACCGATGAGCAAGCAAAAGATCTACTACTCAATTTAGTGGGTGATGAAGTGGAAGATATTATTGTTACATTCCCAGATGCATATAAAAACACGTACGAAGGCATCATGAAAAGTTTGAATGAAAGGTTTGACCCACAAAGAAATGTAGACTTTGAAAGATACACTTTTAACATGACATGTCAACAAGACAACGAAACAATTGATGAGTTTGTAACCAAATAAAAAGAAATTGTCATGTTCTGTGAATTTGATAAGTTCAATAATGAACAAGCTGTCAGGTTAAGAGTCATTCAAGGATGTAATTCACTAGAATTCCAGAAGAAACTTCTTCAAAAACCTATGATTTAAAAACAATTTTGCGTATGGCACGTACTGAGGCTCAAGCAAAAAAACACGCGAATAACATGGAACAAGGAATAATTAAAACATTAGAACAAGTTCACCAAATGACAAAAAAGGACAACAAAAATGAAGAAAAAGATAAAAAGAAAGATGAAAAAACTAGTAATAGAGTGAAAAAGTCAACAAACTTCAAAAAAGAAATGGAAAAGCCAACACTTTTTAGAAAAGAAAAAAGAATATGGTATAGATGTGGACAATTATTTCCACATATGAATACATGTCCAGCATTTTGACAACAGTGCAAAGAGTGTGGAAGGATGAATCACTTTGTTGCTGTATGTAGATTCAAAAGAAAGGATGGTGAACAAATGTGGAAACGTCAATGAAGTACAAGGTATGTCAGACAAATGGAGAGTGTTGAAGATTCTTCCGCTGATGAATTTGAACAAGAGCGTTTATATCTAATGTCAGAAGGAAGTGAGGGTGAGAAAATCCATTTGTTAAAAAAAGAAGATATTGAAAAAACAGCTTCTGTTGACATATTAGCAGGATCCCAAAAAGTTCAGTTTGTGCTAGATAGTGGAGCAACGTGTAATATCATATGTACGACTGAGTATGACAGAATGGAAAAAAAAACCTCCTCTTGTTTCGTCAAATGTAAAAGTTTTCCAATGGGGTGCAAAAGAACCTGTAACATGTTTAGGGAAATTTGAAGAAAATCTATCATATGGAAAGATATCTCTGAAAGAAGAAGTACATGTGTTGAAAGGAGAAACTGCTGGGCCATGTTTGTTAAGCAATGTCACAGCTCAGTTAATGGGGCTATTGGCTATGATGTTTCGTATGACAACAGAACACCATATTTTAAAAGACTTTCCTATTCTGACGAAAGGTCTTGGAAAGTTGAAAGGGAAGAGTATTTCGTTGCACATAAATGAAAAAGTGAAACCAGTAGCACAAATGCACAGGAGAGTTCCAATTCACATGCAGAGTAAAGTTGAAGAAGAAATTAATTCTCTACTCAAACAGGACATAATTGAGCCAGCTACGGGTCCAACACCTTGGGTGTCTCCGATTTTCGTAGTGCCAAAAAAAGACACGGACCAAATTAGGATTTGTGTTGATATGAGAATACCGAATACTGCAATAGAGAGAGAGAGACATCCTGGGCCCCATTTGAATGACATGATTATTATTCTAAATGGGGCAACAACTTTCTTCAAATTGGATCTCTGTAAAGGATATCATCAATTGGAAATTGATGAAAAATCAAGATATATTACGACTTTCCCAACACATATGGGTTTATTTAGTTACAAAAGACTCAATTTTGGTTTATGCTCAGCTGCAGAGATTTTTCAAGAAATTATAAAAAATGATATCAGACCAGTAAAAAATTCAATGAACTACAGTGATGATATTCTTGTGTTTGGAAAAACATAAAGTGAACATGATCAAGCACTAAGAGAAGTTTGTCAAGAGCTTATGAAAGCTGGGTTAACACTGATCTCTGAAAAGTGCAAAATTGGTAAATCAGAATTGACGTTCTATGGTCATATATTCACAAGTAAAGGAATGAGACCGGACCCAAAGAAAGTGTCATCTCTTGTGGCAATGTCTTGTCCAAAAGAAGTTACAGATTCACGTTCTTTTCTAGGAATGGCCAGTTACTGTTCTCGTTATATTAAAGATTATGCTACTACCAGCTCTTCTCTCAGAGAGTTAACGAAAAAGAATAAAACATTCCTTTGGAGTAAGGAGTGCAACAATGCTTTTAAGAAAATAAAGAGTGACATAGCAGCAGCAGCAAATTTGAAATACTTTGATCCGAACTTATGCACAGAAATTGTGGTAGATGCAAGTCCAGTGGGGCTAGGTGCTATTTTGTTTCAACATAAACAAGGAAAAGATGCCCCAAGATTTTTGGTCTCACATGCTAGCAGAAGCCTGACGGATATAGATAAAAAAAATTCTCAACCGGGGAAAGAAAGTTTGGTGGTGGTCTGGGCATGTGAGCACTATCATGATTTTTGTATGGAAAAACATTTGTGATAGTAACAGACCATCAAGCCCTCACAACTATTTTTGGAAATCCGAAAGTGAAGGGATCCCTCAGGATTGAAAGATGGGGCTTAAGGTTAATGGACTATGATTTTAAAATAATTCATAAGCCAGGAAAATAGTATAATCCTGCTGATTATTTGTCTAGGCATCCAACAAATGGGAATAAAATTGAAATAAATGATACAGAAATCCACATACATTTCATTATTAAGTCAACAGTTCCTGAAGTGATATCTGAACAAGAACTAATTCATGAATCTAACAAAGACAATACTTTAGTGGAAAGTAAAAAGAATGATAAACCTAAATAGATGGAAGCATGTCAATGTTTCAATGAAGTTTCAACTGGGAGTATGCAGAAGAGACATGTTTGCCTTCAAAAATATTCAAGAAGAATTGACGATAGCCACTTCTGGTATTCTTATTAGAGGAAACAGGATAGTTATTCCAAGCAGTTTGCAGACACCAGTCATTAACCTTGCACATGAAGGTCATAGAGGATTATCAGCAACAAAAAGTATTTTAAGAGAAAAAGTGTGGTTTCCGAAACTCGACAGTCAGGTAGAAGAGACTGTGCAGTCTTGTCAAAGAACTGTTGAAGAACTACAAATGTCTAAATTGCCAGATGCTGTCTGGTCTGATCTGGCATGTGATTTTTATGGACCGCTGGATTCTGGACGTTATCTTTTTGTTCTGATTGATGAATATTCTAGATTTCCAATCATAAAAACAGTGACCTCTACTTCTGCATCTGTGATTTTACCTATTCTTGATGATATTTTTTCAGCTTGGGGTATACCTAATGTTTTGAAGACGGACAATGGGCTACCTTTAATGGGAAATAATTTACAAAATTTCTTGAATATATGGGTGTGAGACATAGGAAGATTACCCCACTCTGGCCACAAGCAAATGCTATAGCGGAAAGACTGATGGCCACATTAAAAACATGTGTGCAGAGGGCAAAGTTAACAGACATTAACGTAAATCAAGCTGTGTGTCAAGTATTACTTGACTATAGGAATACACCTCATGGGTCGACTGGAAAGACTCCTGCAGATCTAATGTTTGGCCAGTCTAGACAGACACGCTTGCCACAAATGCATTTAAGACCTCCTAAAAACATACACAAATTACAAAGAGAGATGAAAAAATGAAAGAAAAAATGAAGAAGAATGCAGAACAAAGAAAGTATGTTTGCAGAGGTAATTATAAAATAATGGATCTGGTGTTGGTAAGGCAAAATCAAACAAGAAAGTCTATGAGTAGATTTCACCCATCTCCTTTGGAAGTGACTAAGATGAAAGGTTCAGCTGTCACTGCTCAGAATGAAAATAACGTGATAATAAGAAATAAAGCACATTTTTAAAAGTTTGTAAGCCCCTCATATGAAACCTACAGAGAAGGGGATGGTATTAGTGGTTGTGCTCCTCTTAGAAGAACAGAAAGGATACAAAAGAAATCTCAAAGACTGATTGAACAATGTTAACAGTTATTTCTCTTTTCTCTTTTTATTATTTATCATCTGTTATCTGTAGATTTTTTGTGTGTGTTCAGTAGGGGGAAGATGTAGTGATGTCATGGATAAGAACTATGGTTGTGTAGTCATGACCACGTAGAATCTACAGGGATTCTTTTTTAGTCAGTTGCTGGAGACTGGGATACTGGAAGCAAGTCGACTGCTCTGTGTCCATGTAATAAATGTCTCAAAACAAGATTAAGGCTTCGCATCATTACAGTCACCCCGTTGTGTTCCCTTCCCCCTCCCTCACTCTTTATTCTTCCTCTTCTTCTTCCTCCCTCCGTCCCCCAAATCTCTATCCCCCTGCCTGCATTTTCTTCCCCATACCTGATCCATACCTTTGTTACTCATGTATCTCCAATAATCTGCATACCTGAAACTGTTGTTATTATGAAACTATGTTTTTAGCAATTCTACCTACTCATGTAAAGCGCTCTGATACCTCTGGGTGTAGCCAGCGCTATATAAAACTTTTTCAAATAAAATAAAATAAATAAATAAAATAATATCATCAGTAAGAATATCGAAGTCAAGAATATCGATTTTAAGGTAAGTAATATAAACTTTTAAAATAACAAAGTCATTAATATCGTTTGCAAAAATGTATGCTTTCATTAGGATATTGGGCAGACTTGTGTCTGCCCAACACGTGTGGTGGGGGAACTGCCTGACCATAGGTCAGCGGTTACGCATGCCAAATTAGGATGCAACCGTACATGATGTGGGTGCAAACTTCCATTTTACAATGGGAGTTTGTGTGTCTGAAACTGCCCACAGCACAAGCTCCCATTGTAAAATAGAAGTTTTTGCACATCGCTGCACTGTTTGGCAGGAACCTCACAGTGCCTGCCACACAATGTAGGGATGTGAAGGGGGGTACCATAGGGCCTCAACCGCAGGGTCAGGGAAGAAGGGGGCCCTGCTAGGGAACCCCAGAGTCGCTCTCCAACAGCCTTTCCATGTCGGAAAGGCCAGCATGAAAAAGCCGAAATTATAATCTCGATAGCGGAAACGCTATCCTTAGGGGATTATGAGTGACTTTCGACTGGCCGACAGGCTCCTTGAGTCTGTCGGAACCCAGTCGGTTTCCTCGGCCGATTTACACTTCCACCACAGACATTATAATTCACCCGTCAGAATGTAAACCAGCATCGGAGGCTTTCCGACCGACATCGAAATGAGGCCCATATTTGTTTAAAATATTGTTTTTTTAATTACTGTTATGTATTTTAGTATATGTTTAAAAGTATATGATGTAATTTTTTTGTATAATTATTGTTGATGTTTTTTAGTAAATTTGTTAAATGTTTAGTAGCTATTAAATTGAATATAATTACAGTTTGTGGTTTTTTTAATCTGTCGCGGGTTGTGGGTTTGATGGGGCATAGAGTGGGAAATAATTTAATTAAGATAAATACATGATTTTTTAAAATGTAATATTATTTAGTAAATTGCTATTTATTTATTTTAATTGTGCTATTAATTTTTGTGTGTACATTTTATGTGCGGGTTGTGGGGTTTATAGGGTTAAGGGGGGAAGTAATTTATTTTTAATTAATTAATAATTTGTTGTTAATTAAAATTAAGTAATTCAGTGATAATTAATTATGTTAAATGCTTATTTATTTATTTTTTTAAATTACTACATGGACCTATGGAGCAGAGAAAGCGCTATTTGGCATCTGCCCTTTCCCCAAATGAGTTCCACTAATATGGTATTAAGATCTTCAAAGAAGCTGTTGGGAAGGTTGAGGGGCAGGGCCGTGAAAAAGTAAAGCAGGCATGTGAAAATGAATGAGCATCTTGGCTATTGCCACCCTATTCACAGAGGAGAGAGGCAGCGAAGTCCAGAACGGTAAAGACCCCCGGCTGGAGTTCAAAGCCCTGCTAAAATTTCCCTCACAGAGATCTGCATCAGATTGAAAAACCTATATACCAAAATACTTAAATGTGTTGAACTGCCATTTAAGTCCAGAAAGGGGTAGTCTCCCCTCTCCTCTTCCGGAATTGGGTGAAGGGGGAACAAGCAAGATTTGGGCCAAATCACTCTATGCCTGATATTGCCCCAAATTCCTAAAGTAGGGCTATAAGGTCCAACAGCAAGGCTCCAACATTGCACAGGTAGACAAGAGCATCCTCAGCATTTAAGGAGACAATGTTGTCGAGGCCACGTGCCTCTATTCCCCACTGTTGTGAGCTCAAACATAATTTAAAAGCCAGTGGGTCCATGGCTAAAGTGAAGATCATTGGTGATAAAGGGCACCCCTGTCGAGTGCCTCATTGTCTGTCAAACGAAAACCATCTGATATCAGCTGCCCTGTTTTGACCCACACCATCGGTTGTCCATATGGCAGAAGTAGCGCCTCAGAAGTTCAACGTTTCTAAAGTTGAACAAAGGTATCCCCACCCGAGCTTGTTGAAGGCCTTCTCAATATCAATCAAGACCACCACAAGAGCCCCTACACCTCCTGGGGGCTCCCACAACAGCCCAAAAAGGTGACAGATGTTGAGGAATGTGTTGCAGTCCGGGATGAACCCATTCGGGTCCAGATGTATGAACGCAGCAGCTGGTTTGCCAGAACCTTCCCTAGGATTATGTAATTGAGGTTCAAGAGTGACAACAGTTGTTAGGACTGTAGGTCCTGCAGATCCTGGCCTGCTTTGGGGAGTACCATTATGAGGGCCTCTTGGAGGAAGTCTGTGAGACGGCCCTCTCCCACACCTCTAGCAGTCTGGGAGAGAGTGAGTCACTGAAGGCAGCATAATATTCCCTAAGAAGCCCATCTGAGCTTGGGGCCTTAGCGTGAGGAATCTACACTATCAGCAGACAGATCTCTCCAACCTGTAGGGGAGCATCAAGCTTTACCCATTGCTATGGTCTAATTGGGGGAGGGGGAGGCCAGGGAAGAGGTCCCCTAGTTTAAGCAGCAGAAAGTGTGGCAAACTCGCATACAGGGCCTGGTAGAAACTGACAAAAGCTCAATTTTTGTCCTCCTGAGTATTGACAGTATGTCCCCCATACAGTCTTAAAGATCCCATCGGAGTACATGAGCAATCGTCTCCGACCAGCTACTCCAGCAGATGTTTTATCTCTCTTACCATGTAAGCGGGCCAAGTATTGCTTATAACTCAGTTTTTCCCAGCCACTCTTGAAGATACCAGTATTATCAACTTAACCGACACATTGCGTAATGTGTGCGGCCAGTGGATCATGAAAGCGGACATCCCAGGAGGCTTCTGTCTGCAGTCGCCAGATGGGAATACAATCTCAACCCCACTTCAGCATCAGTATGAGCAAGCAGGGATCAGACAGGGTCTGTGCCAGGTACTTTTTGTCAGAGAATCATAGGGCTGATCACCGCACGGCATAGGAAAAGATTTAGCCTAGTCTGCAGGTTATACACTGGGGAAAAGAAGGAGAACAGGGTAATGTAGGCAACATATGTCATATAATCTGCTGTTAGTCAGCCATCCCTGAAAGTGCCAGGCGACGGAAGTAAGAATCACAATGGATGTCCGGAACACAATTAAAGTCACCTCCCCAGATAGTGGGAGCTTGTGCATGGTTTGGGAGGTCGGGAGTGAGGCCATCCAAAAATGTAGAGTGGCCAGCATTCAGGGCATAAATATCAAGTAAAGTAAGGAGCATACCATCCAAGTGCCCCTCCACCTCAATGTACCGCCTCAAAAACGTCCCCAGGTACGATCCAGATCAGTACTCCTGTTGCATAAGCTGATAATGCCATCCTGTACACCTGGTCCCCTCCATTTCGTGGAGAGTATGTGTAATTCTGTCACCATTATGCATGTTTCCTGTAGGAGCGGCACTATGTGTGCGAATGCGTTGTTTAAGGTAGGAGTGAGTACTGTACCTCTTGGTAGGGGGAGCCATGCCCCTCACGTTCCATGTCAGCATAAGATGTGGTGGTGTCAGGGTACACGGGGGCGCTGCCATGATATGTCTATTTCGGTGTCAACCTCCCTTCCCTCCATCCAGGTGTATGTCCGCACAGTGGGGTTAGTGTCAGCGAGGGTACTACACCTGTGTAGCTCCTACAACATATATAACAATTAAAGAACCCCCCCCCCCTTTCCACCCACCTTATCTTGGCACCGAGTAGTGTCCAGACATTGTACAAAAATCATAAACACTGCAAACAGGTGTAAATCAAAGTAATAATTCTAGTCTAATATGGGAAGCCCAGAAAGCAAACGTTATTACGCCATGAGAGGCCCTCAATGTCCTCCACCTTCCGTTGCAGGGCACTAATGTCCTTACGCATCCCCTCTATATGAGACTGTAATCATGCACACTGGGGTGCATCGAGGTCATAGCGGACACCATGTTGCCCACTCTTGCCAACAATTTCCAGTGATCTACTGTGAGCAAGCCCACATCCAGGGAGACAAATACAAAAACAACAGTTGATGGACAGACTGCAGAACACTGTCATACATTACCCCATTACAGAGATCTGGGCCTAAATCCATCGTTTTTTTGCTCACCATGCCATTCCAGTTTGAACCCAGCCATATGCAAATCAGTCTTGACACTGTGCCTCATGGGAACAGTCCAGTGCGAACTGCCAAGCCAGGTCTTCCCTGGACTGGAAACCAGAATCCTAGGACCGGTTTCGGGGTTTCACCCCTATTCAGCCAGGATAGCTTGATTCCAGTGGCATGGAGAGCACGGGACCCACGTCTGGGCATACACGGGGTGACAACTGCAAAAACAACAGTTGATGGACAGAATGCAGAACAATGTCCTACATTCACCCCAGTACAGAGATCTGGGCCTAAATCCGTTGTTTACTAGGGACACAGGGTGCTTTTTGTGTCTAGTATGTCCTACAGTATCTTTTCCATCTGGCCCGAATGTCTGTCTAGGGTGTCTTTCAGATAGCGCAGAACACCATCAGCTGTGCTAACCCCCCAACTCGGGGTTCAGGGCCAACTTCAGGCAGGGAGGGTGTCTTAGGTGGCTTAGACTTCACCATCATTGGCATTCCCCCCTGCCACTCACCGCATCTATGTTAGTACGATGAGGGTCACCAGGAGCATCAGCGATCCCCAGTCTTCCTTCTCCCCATGTACAGTCACCTCCGGATCTACACGAGGGCCCCTCTGAGAGAGCAGCACCGCTATAGACCCCACCTCCAGCACCTCTTTCAGGGGATTAGCCCCAGTGACCAATATTGTCCAGGGGCACTCTGTACCCCAGCGTCTTCCCAATGGCATCTTTAGCCCACACTCTTGGGGCCTGTCAAGGAGGTCGGGCCGTCGGTGTACCTAGTGTCCCACTGCCAGCCCTGCAGATCCACGGGGGTCACCCAGGGACTGGACCCTCCACCCGCACAATGGCATCTTTGATGCCTCTCCCTTTCCAAAGGGTGCAGAGATTAGCACTCCATGGCCTCCATGGGCTACTCACCACGTTGGTGCTCTTGTGGGCCTCCTGGCCTCCTCAAGGGTCTCGCTCTTCAGATCAGGAGGGCATCACTGGGACTATGGGGACCCGCCACGCACCTTCACCAAAGCCGGGGCTCCTCTCTGGGTCCGACCGACGCTGCCATCATAGCACCTTCATGGCCGCATTTACAGACACGCCACTAGCTGCCCACAGCAAGTTGTTCCTAACCACCTGAGAGCTCTGCGGCCGTAGTCGTCATGGGGGAGGTGCTACAACCCCACTAGGGTCTAAGGGAAGTTTCTATCCAGGATGAGGCATAATATTACAAGCGCTCAGATGGAGTTAGCGATCAGGCGAGTGCTCCAGTTGCCATCTTGGCCACGCCCCTTCCCCATGAAGTGTTGATGTGGAGGACCATGAGAATCCCATCTGTACCTGCAGCTTCACTTCTAAACATCATTGATGATATATTTCTTGAATATTGCTGACAAGTGGCTGATGTGGTGCATTCTATCATTCTTCAGGTCGATTTACCCGGGACAGTGCCATGAACACAATCCTGGAGACTGGATCCTGGTGAGGAAAATCTTGTCCAAAAATAGTCTGGAGGATCGTTGAAGGGCCCTGAACCATGGTCACCTCAAACATACTTAATTTATGAAGCCTTCATAGTGGGGCACCCTGGATATGAAAAGCTATTTTGAAAAGCTGACTGAGACATTTTAAAAAGCAGGCTGGGGAAAGGAGAGCACACACGTGCTACCTCTCATATTTATTATGCCCTTTAACCAAGCCATGCAAGAGGTTTTCACTTTTATTACCCACTTTTATCTCTGAAGAGATTTACCCTTTTATAAGCCTCTTTCCTCTCAAAAGGGATAGCTCGCAAAGCCACTAAGTAGTAGAATTCATGCCCTCAAACACTATACACCATGCCAAAGATTTGATTCGGGTAGCTGTAATGAATGACAGCTTTGTTGGTAGAAAAACGTTCAAAAATATTTATGAATACTTTGGTTCATATTTAATAAGCCTTTTCATTGTCCTTGCATTGGCCCAAGTCAAGACGGCACAAAGGTTTAAGTAGGACATACAAAGCCATAAAAGTGGCGATTTGTGCCACCTTGTGTGACTTAGTAAAAAGATGTACTGCAATGCAGCCGCTTGCACTGCGTTGCGTTACATTTCGTAGTGGTAGGCTTTCCATGGGTGACGCATGGGCATTGCCATGCATCTACCCATGGAATTTGGCACAATCCCAGAGTCAATGAAATCAGCGAACCTGGTATTGCGCAAAAGTAGCACGCCATCCCAACCATGGCGTTACAAGGCCACATATGTTTATTTCTCCTCGTTACTTCCTCTTTCTATGTGTGATGCATTGTACATCACACATAGAAAGAGGAAACTGCCTCTTGGAATTATTTTTGTGCGGGAGGGTATTGCTTTCTGCACTAAAACAATCTTGCCAGTAACACGGGCATCCTTGCACTATGGTGTAACAGGTGCCTGAAGTTTGGCAACCTCAAGTGCGCCAAGGTAGGAACAGAGCTGAGGAGCGCTGTATCTTAATAGGTAATGGAGTTCTCTCCTGTTCATGCCATGCTGCACAGAAACTTTGCTTGCTGACCTGCGTTGCTTGAACTTTTAATAAATATGCCCATCAATTTCTACTTCAATAGACTTTCTGTTGTGTTGAAAACAAGTTTCAAAAAAGATAAAATGATTTACAGTATTTTTACGTGGGTGCCTTTTGCAATTATTGCAGCGAAGAGTGACAGAAGCATAAGAACACAGAGAGGTTTTTGTGAATCTGCAGGAAATTGCATAACAGGGCGCATTTACTTTTGTGCTACCACATCTAATCTCTGCATTGTTCTGATCACTAATTCTGTAGGCCTTGAACTTAGCAAAAATGTCCTCAAACGTCCCTTCCTCAAATTGGTCAGTCCCTCATTAAGGAAATATGTACAGCTTGCAATACCAAGTAGATAAGAAGCTTAGTTTCTGGCTCACAAGTATCCGCCTTATTTATGTTAAGAGAGTCTTTACTGATACAACAGTATGTTTGTTGTTCGTGATGCGTGACCTCGAAACACATTCCCACGTTCTATTCCTTCCCACTGTTCAGCAAACGATAAACTTGAAATGTAACTTGAAAATGAATCAGATAGTATTGGATCGTATGTGACATTTGTAAAGCGTTTACTAGCTCTCTACGGGGCGCAAAACACTTACCTGCACATATAGCAAGTGACACCAAAATTGTTTCCTATCCACAAAGGTGTTTTACTAGTAGTTTCTTTGCGACTGCAGTCTCCGGCCATAAAAAGATATGAAAGTTCCATCTTTTTACATGCGGAGACTCCGCAGACGTTATGATACTACTAGTAAAATACCTTTGTGAATAGCAAACAATCGTAAACTTACACAAAAGGGTACGTTTCCCTTTGGGAGTCAGGCCCCCAGTTTGTGAATACCAAAGCAATAGTAAAGTTACGACAGCAAGTGTAAACTTACACAAATGTGTAAGTTTACTTTTAGTGAATAAGGCACTTTGAGTGTAATTTTACCACTTACACTCGTAGTTTGTGAATACCAAAAACTAGTAAAAGTACTACAGCAAATGTAAACTTACACAAGCTTGCAAGCTTACCTTTGTGAATCAGGTCCTGTATGCACTTGTAGGATAAAGGTATTAACTAGGGCACAAATGTATTAAGAAGTCACGCAAGGCTACAAGGAAACTTGCTGTGCTGAATTGTGTGAATAGGAGAGAGCAGAACAGTGCCATATCTATTAGGGCAACAATTTAGTGTACAAAACAGTGATGGATGAAATGCTTGAATTAATCTCAGCCACTGGTGATCACTTGGGGCCACATCCCAAATCATTGTTTCTTTGCACACCATACCATCTCAGTTTGGATCCAGCTGTATGCAAACTAGTCATGACCCCGCTCCAATAGGAATAGTCCAACCCGGACTGCCAAGCCAGGTCCTCCCTGAACCGGAACACAAGAAACCCAGGACCACTTTTGCCCTAGGTATGGGCTTGTCAGCGGGGTACAGCTTGGTTCCAGTGACACAGTGTTCATGGGACCCACATCTGGGCATATCTGCCCCACTGAGGCCGATACAATAAGTATACAAAACAGTGATGGATAAAATGCTTGAATTAATCAGCTACTGGTAATCCCTGGGCTGCATCTGAATCCATCCTTATTTTGCACACCATGCCACCTCAGTTTGTCCCAGCAATATGCAAATCAGTCTTGAACCTGGTCCAATAGGAACAGTCCAGTCTGAACTTCCAAGCCAGGTCCTCCCTGAACCGGAACACAGCCAACACAGGACCGGTTTTGCCCTAGTTATGGGCTCATCAGCTGGGTACTGCTTGGTTCCAGTGACACAGTGGTCATGTGACATACATCTGGGCATACCTCTCCCACTTAGGGCAACACAATAAGTACATAAAATAGTGATGGATGGAATGCTTGAATTCATCTCAGCCACTAGTTACCATTTAGACCACATCCCAATCCATCGTTATTTTGCACACCGCGCCACCTAAGTTTCGACCCAGCCATATGCAAATCAGTCTTGACCCTGCTCCAGTAGGAACAGTTCAGCCCGAAGAGCAAGTTTACCTCGGTGAATGAGGCCCCAGTTCATGAATAACAAAACAATAGTAAAGTTACTACAGCTAGTGTAATTTTACACAAACGTGTACATTTATCTTTGTGATCAGGCCCTGTAGGCTCTTGTGGAATAAAGGTATTAACTAGGCCTCAAATTTATCAAGAGGTCACGCAAAGCAAGGCTACAAGTAAACGTGCTGCAGTGCAATGTGTGAATAGGAGAAAGCAGAACAGTGCCATATCTATGAGGATGTGGCACTGTTCTGCTCTTTCCTGGCGCGGTCTGACCCAGAACAAAACTCGTGCTATGAGGCTTTTCCCACAATGCAGTACACTGGCAAAGTGGAAAAATTAGAAATAAGGAAAACATTTCTCCTCTTTTTGCCTGCCTTGAGGAGGCATAGAATTTTGGCGCAAATCCCTGTCTATAATTCTTTGTAGACAGAGATTTGAATCAAAATTCATGGGTGGTTGCATGGGAATGCCCATGCAACCACAGATGGAACTCCCCCTTGAGGCAAAGTAACACAAGGCAGTGCAGTGCACAACTCTGCATTACTTTGGGTTACTCTTCAAAACAGATCACGATTTGCGTTGGACCGTAGATCCCACCTGAACACTTTGCATCTGGTTTGTGTTAGAAAAGTAACGCAATCCTTACATAAAGCATTTGTAAATATGGGTCCTGAGCGTATAAGGCAAGGTACGAAGACAGCAGGGTATGTTTTCGTAGTAAGGCTATTGTGATTGGCATCTTAAAAAAGGCGATTGGTAAGTGGTACTAGTTTCTAACATCAAATTGTTTTCACAAAATTATGTAATATGGTGAACATTTAAAAAGCATACAACATTTGCAACATTTTTATCAATTGCTGGTATTAGCCTAACACAATATTTGGGGAAATTACTATAGCATGGTAAATGTGAAACACCATGGTCCATAAACCGCTTTCAAAACTGGATAGAATGTTACAGAATGGGAGGTTCTCCCTATCCCTCTCACAATCTGGAAATGTTTTGGAAAAGTATGCACTTTAAAACACCTTAGGGCTGTAACATTGTTAAACAAGCTTTTGCAAAACCAGAAGATCTGGATTTAATTGAAAATCTATTGGCTTTCCCATTGCTTGCTTCCACTGGAAATGTTTTTATACAACTTCATTACAAAATGGTTTAAAGATGACTACATGAACAAAGACATGTGGATGCACAGCTGGCCACCTTGGAAAGGTTTTTGTAATAACGTTTACATTAACTAATTAATGATACCCCCCACCTTGTGCATCTGTACACATGCATATGACAAGGGACCATCTAGGAAAGTTTTTGTAATACATTTTATTAAAAAAAGTTCCATCATGCATGCACATGCATGGGTGGCCATCTTGGATTGTTTATTTTATTAAGTAAAAATTGCATCTAGTGTGCGCATATTTGCACACCTGCACGTGCATCATTGCCATCTTGATAAAATGTGCATCATGACAAAAACGAATTCCAAATTGGTGACAACTAGCAGTGTGCACACAGGATGCAGCACACTGCATGTGGCAACACAGGTCCGGTTTAGTGTCTGAGAGCTTTCAGGCTACACACATTATTTTTATAAAAAAGTAAAAGCACACATTGGTCCAGCAGTCTCTGGCACTGAAGGGGAGGATTTACAATGTGGTTGATGACATATTGTATCTGGGCAGGTTTCTGTCACTCACACAGAAAGCAAGCAATGGCTGAATAGGTCCTACCTGTTCTCCATGATTTATGCTAAGGTGAGTGGAAACAAAATGTGAATGGCACTTTAATAGACAACTGATGCAGAGGGATGTGTGAAAGCACCTTCATGTGTATATGTGCATGTGTGTTTTTTTATTTTTTTCCAAAACACTTTATTGGTTTTTACAACGTATACAGAAGGCGTTTAGCCGGGTACGCAAGGGTGTCCAAGGCAGAATTGTACATATGCATGCATACTGTGAGTTGGTGCGCCTTAAGGGATAAACGAGCCTACCTCAGCGAACATTGGCATCCGGTAATCTGGGCAGGCAAGGAAAGGAGAAAGGAAAGAAAAAGAAAAGAGAAGAGAGGGAGGAGCTACGGTTAGGCGAGCTGTAGCACCGCATTTGCACATCTATGCATATAATTGCACAAGGAAGGGCGATATTGGCAACTTTACATAACGTAACATGACGGACTGGTGAGTGTACCCATAAGACATATCTCTAGAATACATTTACACAGAAGGAGCGGCAGTAACATGATTGCTTGGTGAGCTCTTGATTCATGGAGGTTCAAAAGAGACTAGAAACGTGTCTAGAGAGTTCCATAGAGTCCTGGCTGACGGTTTCCATGGGGAGCTGTGAAAGGCTATGTTGTCAGCCCCTCTGAGATGGATGACCCAGTTTAACCAGCTCTTGTACGACGTCTTGCTTGTGTCTTTCTAGTTGTTTTTTTAAAAAGCAAATGTTCTTGGCTACTGGAAGACTTAACAAGCATTGGTAAAGGCAAACGTTGTCATTTTAATGAGTGCAACATCTATTGGTTTTGCCAATGCTTGCCTGCAAAGCACTGTTTAAAAAAAAATATATGTATATCGATATTTTTTTTTCCAAGTGGTCGCTGGTAGCCCAATGCATGTGCATGTTCCGGAGTCAATCTTGTAATGCTTTTTTGTTGAGAAAATCTGTTCCAAGACGAACGCTGTTGTGTCATGACTCGTGTATGTATTGTGATGCACAGCGGCGATCTTAAAATGTGTTTTCTGAAATTTAATGCATTGCAAGCTGTCCACCAGTGTATGTGCATCTGTTGTGATGGAGCAATGCTTGCACCCTTGTTGTGAGGCACTAGCCGTCATTTTGGCTTATTGTTGTTAAGTATATTCAAATCAAATCAAATCAAATGAGCTTTATTCGGAAAGTTAATTTCAGTCCATAAAAGCATATACAATATTATATTTCATTTTATACAATAAAAACAAATAACTTTAAAATATATATGTACAAGTTAGGTAACAAGAGACTTACATGTAGATAATACTGATTAGTGTATGTGCAAATGGCAATCTACGGGCATGGAGTAATTACATCTTTAGTTTATAAATTTATGAGTTTGGCTTTCAATTAAGAAAAGAGTGATATAGAACAGTCGATACAGCTTATAAAAGTACTATTTTTTGGATAATCAGACATAATAAAAAAGATTAATGATGTTTTTAGAGCGGGAAAGACGAAAAAATAACCCACGTCTGCAGTATTAGGATGCGTCGGGGGCTAACTCCAAAACAACGTTTGGTACCTATTATTTACAATACTTCATCACAACAGCTCTAATAAACAATATGCTCTATCCTCAATTATACTTGTGTGCTATCACTATTAAAAGAGTCTAAAGCAATACTCTTTCGGGTTTTGATAAGATTTTTCAAAAAATTAGTAACATTAAAATTTATACACTCATTATCAAGACATTGGAGAGCCAGAAATGCTGGGCGACATTGTCGAATGCCCCAAATTTTAAGGATTGGGGTTAACCATTTCAATCTCAGGTCTTTATAGAATTTACAAAATAAAATGACATGAATGGTTGATTGTTCAGAGACAGAATCACATGGACATTTTGGTAAAGTTTTTGACCAGTTGTTGACAGTTGGAAATGCCACCAGCCTATGAAAAATGTTCAACCGAAAACGAGTAAGAACAAATCTGTCATATCCTTTTTCACTTTTAAGTAAATAGAGTTTTATGCCAATTGATGATGAAATCATAAGGTTATGGCTGACAGAAGATTTTGAAACTTCACTCGTAAATCTCAATCTCTCCATGTGATACAGACAACGTTTCTTAAAATCTTTCCTTGAGACAGTCAACATGGAGAAAGGGTTGTCAAAATATTCAGGATTCCCAATGTCTTTCATGAAGTCCCTCAGATATCTTATCCATTCTATGTCACAGGAGTGATCCAGTTTGAGAGCATCCTGTAGGACTAGCTGATTGAATCGATTTGTCTCTGACTTCCAGATACGATGCCACAGGATAGCGGGTTGGATTTTTATGATGTCTGTAAGATAGGGGACTCCCAGCTCCGCGTGACACACAAAGGTAGATGTAGAAGGTGGATCCGCCAATAAATATCGTAAAAAAGCGTTTTCCACTTTCTGCAGGTCATGAACGTTGCGGTGTCCCCAGATCCCTTCCCCATATGTCGCTACACTCCTGCATTTTGCATTATATATTTTTAGTAATTCCAGGGGAGCTCTATTTCCTAATTGTTGAGAAAAATTAACAAGTGCGGAAGTGGCTCTCATGAAAAGGAGTTTTCTTAAAGTGATTGCTTGGCTCCAAGAGCCCTTTTCATCTATTAGAATCCCCAGGTATGAGTAAGTGGAAGTAGTGGCCAGTTTACTCCCATTTAGATAGATATCCTTTACCTTTTTATTTCCTTTGCCGCAGTTCATCACAAAGGTTTTTGAAACATTTATTCTCAGATCAATGCCTTGCATAAATTTATTGTAGGATTCCAATGCCTGCTGGAGAGCTAAGGGTGTTCTTGCTAAAATAACGGCATCGTCCGCATAGAGCAATGCTGGTATGCGTCTGGTAACCGAATTAAGTTGGACCTGGGGGACATCCTGACTTCCCTCCAATAAGTTAGAATTTGAGAGTGAGAGGGACCCCCTAAAAAGGCCAGGGGAAATAGGGTACTTATGCTAAGTATGCAAAGAGATTCCCAGGCATGTCACTATAAACACTGCTCTGACTTAAACACATATAGATAGAAGCCCATATGTTAGAACATGTACACCTTAAATTTGGACAGACAACTTAATAAAATCATTAAAAATTTCTTTTATTTTTGTATTATTAAAAACACTATAAAAATACTTTCCTAAAGAAGTATACAATAGCTAATCAAGGAAATCAATTACACTCAACACCGTGCAATCCTATACATGAAAGACAATTGCATATCAAATCTAACAAAAAGTCTTGTTACTATTGCGATCTAGTATGCTTACACAGAGAGACCAAGACAGACAGTCAATTTTTGTCATTATTTTGACACATCCGTATATAAATTACAAAATGCTACTCTTTGGAACAATCAAATTCTACTGTATCTCAAAGACGAAGCCGTTGGTACGAATTGTGTCCAGTACTAGCGTCGACGCGTTTCGATGGTTGTTATTATTAGTCCATCTTTATCAAGACAATCATACTGTCTCTCTTTTTATGGGCACTGGTTGGTTGCCGTAGTTATTCAATCCTGTTGACAATGAATCAGGGAGGACAGATCAAATTACACATTTTGATTGCATTTTTTGTCTATTTAAAATTTAACTTGTTTAGCAAGACACCCTATAAGTTATATTCATTGATTATTATAAGTTCTCATACTGTCATCAATGTAGCCTATATCATCAAAAAACAATTCATTATTATTTTTAATACATTTATTGACCCTTATATTCTATCAGATGGGCTTAATGTGTGGACTTTCTAAACTTAAATCTGGGCCTTTCATCCCTGTCCTGCCACAAAAGAGGTTTGCAGAATTACCTTATATCATCACGTTCTGGTTCCACATATGAGAGAGAAACGATAAATTCGATGAGACCTTGCCATTAAAATAATTAAAATCTACAGAAAAAGAGAAGAGGATGTATCACATTAACCTTATTTCACATGTATTATATGGTGAACGTTTTTTTGTATTTATTCTTAAGAAAAGAGGAGCGTTTTATATCTAATTTGAAAGAGGCTAAGATTGTTCTACTTCTTGCCTCGATATGCTCAAGTGGTAGTTATATGAACGATATATTAATGTATACAAAGGGAGGGACACTCTTCAAGTGTGTGCTTACATGTATATTTATGAGCCTAAACAGTGAATAGAGATTAGATGTCAGTTTTAAGCCGTTTATTCATAAAGTTCACTCTTTCATTACTCCTAATTTTTTACACTTAGTTTGAACTATTTACAGGGGGTTCTATTGCTGTGCTTGGGCTCTAAGCTGGCTCTAACACGTTCCTCGGTAACTTGTTCTCCTTACTTCTGTATATTAATCTTATAGATTTAGAAAAATTGAACTACTTCATGACAACACATAAATCATGTGTGAGCAATACGGTATTTACCGGGATAGTAGGGCGTCCACCGATTGACTCGAGGATATGTCTCGAAAAAGCTACATATAAGCGTGGTTCTCCTTTAAATCCCCCGCTCTAGGATGCCAAGGTATCGCCAGACACCTAATAGTGGAAAGGGAAATTGTATTTAATTTAGGTCACCCCTTCTGTTTGTAGCGAAAACGTATAGAGGGCTAACTTCTTATTAACAGCGCATAAATCTTAGGTGAACAATACGGTATTTACCGTGGTAGTAGTGCATCCAAAGGTGACAAAAGGATTGATCTCGAAGTTATTGCAGCTAGTGTTTCTCCACAACTCTCCAAAAGGCCACCGTCTCAGTCATTGAGATCAGAGTAAAAACGCGAATGCGCAATAGACCAAAAGCGCTGTCTCTGAAAAACGCCGTCGGTATTATCGTCCTCAACCTGTCAAATACATAAAGGTGGACGAGTACGTTTTAATATACTTCCTATCTAACTGTAGGTACCTATTCTAGAGCATATCCCTGGGTTTCATACCTTAGTGAAGATTCTCCCAAAGGGGATATTATCTTTTTGTGATTTCGGATGATTGCTATCATACTTAAGAAGCGTATTTCTGTCTGTGGGTTTAGAGAACAATTCTACTTGCAATTTGCCTGATGTATTTTTGATTTTTATATCCAAAAAATCCACACTAGTCTCACTATAGGAGGCTGTAAATCTGAGGTTCACATCCCCTCTATTAAGCCATTCCAAGAACTCCGTCAGTTGTTCACTGGCACCGTTCCAGATGAAAATGATATCATCAATGAAACGGTGCCAGTGTAGCACGTTTTCATAAAACGGTGCCACTTCGTTGTAAATGTGTTTCTGTTCGAACTGGCTGACATAAAGGCAAGCCAGACTGGGGGCACAGGTGGCCCCCATACTGGTGCCTTTGATTTGTTTATAGAGTTCTTCCTTGAATAAAAAAATATTGTTCTTCAGGACCATTCTGATGCAGCCTAGGATGAACTGACAATTCCCACCGTTCAGATTTTCTTGCTCTAGAATGGATAGCATTGCACTAATAGTGTCGTCTTGGGGGATATTAGTATATAATGCTTCGATGTCTAATGTCACCAACAATTGGGTTTTACTATCGAAGCTCAGTCCTTCGAAGATCGCAATCGTATGTGCTGTGTCTTTGAGATACGATTTTTGTTTTTGAACAATCGGTCTCAGAAAGACATCAGCATATTTGCTGAGGGGTTCTAAAAGTGAGCCCAAACTGCTCACTATTGGTCTCATCGGTGGATTACCCATGTTTTTGTGTATTTTGGGGAGACCATATATTGCAGGGGTGATGGGATTATTGTTAAACAGGAACCTGTATTCGTTATCGCAAATCCAATCTTCCTCTCTGCCTTGGTTCAGCAGTTGGGCTACTTCTTTCTTAAGAGCATCTATCACAGAGAATGGAACACGAACATAATGTTCTTTAACATCAAGTAGTGACCTCATTTTGTTTTCATAATCTGTAGTGTCTAAAATAACCACCCCACCGCCTTTATCGGCGGGTTTGATGGTAATTGAATCACATTCCTGTAGTGTTTTCAAAGCTTTTCTTTGTTTCAGGGATAGATTGTTCTTATGATTGTACGGGGTTACTAGACTGTTCTTAATCTCAATCTCTACAACTCTTTCAAAGAGTTCCACATTTTTGTCTAATAGACTCAATTGTGGTGTAAAGGTGGATCTAGGTTTGAGGCCAGTGACATTAGGTGCTGGTTCATAAGTTTTATCTGCAAAGAAATTGTTCAATCTAATTTTTCTAAAAAAACTCCTCATGTCTTTTTCCAGTTCGAATTTGTTTATTGGGGCTGATGGTGCAAAACTAAATCCTTTTTTAAGTACCTCTTGTTCCTCATTAGTCAATCTTCTATTTGAAAGATTGATGATAGGAATCTCTTCTACCTCCAGTACCTCTGGTTCCTGGTTTTCAAAAAGTCTTGGGGTTGGTAGTTTTGAGGTTGATGGTTCCTCGTCTGATCCTCCCTCGTATAATTCCGATAGTTTCGTTGCCCTCTGTTGTGGCGCCCAGAAAAAATATTGGTATAGAGTGGCCTACCTGACAGAAACAATGAGAATAGACAATATAATTATAAATGCTACATTTTTTAATTCCTAAACAGGGTCGACGGTATTCAGTCCGAATACGGGCTTGCGCTCATGTAACCAGGGGTCTAAGTTATATAATTGGGGCCGTAATATTATCGGGTCTTCTAGGACAGATACGGATACCAACAAACAATTATGATGTATTGGGTGCAAACTCACGTAAATAATAAAAAAAATGGCGTGTTTATATTCCGGGGTATGTAGGGAGTGTATGGCGCTTTTTGAATGGACCGGCCCTCAACACCTGGACCATACCTTTTCCGGTGTCAATGTAGGCAGGAACTCGCCGTAATACAAACAGCTGATTGCACTTTAACCACGCTAAGGCTGACCAATCCGGTGAGTTGGAAAGTAATATTTAAATGGGAAGAGTAGGTTGCCAATCATACAACGAACGCGTGATAACAAGCGGAGCGTTTTTTCCACGGAGAATCTTCACTAAGGTATGAAACCCAGGGATATGCTCTAGAATAGGTACCTACAGTTAGATAGGAAGTATAATAAAACGTACTCGTCCACCTTTATGTATTTGACAGGTTGAGGACGATAATACCGACGGCGTTTTTCAGAGACAGCGCTTTTGGTCTATTGCGCATTCGCGTTTTTACTCTGATCTCAATGACTGAGACGGTGGCCTTTTGGAGAGTTGTGGAGAAACACTAGCTGCAATAACTTCGAGATCAATCCTTTTGTCACCTTTGGATGCACTACTACCACGGTAAATACCGTATTGTTCACCTAAGATTTATGCGCTGTTAATAAGAAGTTAGCCCTCTATACGTTTTCGCTACAAACAGAAGGGGTGACCTAAATTAAATACAATTTCCCTTTCCACTATTAGGTGTCTGGCGATACCTTGGCATCCTAGAGCGGGGGATTTAAAGGAGAACCACGCTTATATGTAGCTTTTTCGAGACATATCCTCGAGTCAATCGGTGGACGCCCTACTATCCCGGTAAATACCGTATTGCTCACACATGATTTATGTGTTGTCATGAAGTAGTTCAATTTTTCTAAATCTATAAGATTAATATACAGAAGTAAGGAGAACAAGTTACCGAGGAACGTGTTAGAGCCAGCTTAGAGCCCAAGCACAGCAATAGAACCCCCTGTAAATAGTTCAAACTAAGTGTAAAAAATTAGGAGTAATGAAAGAGTGAACTTTATGAATAAACGGCTTAAAACTGACATCTAATCTCTATTCACTGTTTAGGCTCATAAATATACATGTAAGCACACACTTGAAGAGTGTCCCTCCCTTTGTATACATTAATATATCGTTCATATAACTACCACTTGAGCATATCGAGGCAAGAAGTAGAACAATCTTAGCCTCTTTCAAATTAGATATAAAACGCTCCTCTTTTCTTAAGAATAAATACAAAAAAACGTTCACCATATAATACATGTGAAATAAGGTTAATGTGATACATCCTCTTCTCTTTTTCTGTAGATTTTAATTATTTTAATGGCAAGGTCTCATCGAATTTATCGTTTCTCTCTCATATGTGGAACCAGAACGTGATGATATAAGGTAATTCTGCAAACCTCTTTTGTGGCAGGACAGGGATGAAAGGCCCAGATTTAAGTTTAGAAAGTCCACACATTAAGCCCATCTGATAGAATATAAGGGTCAATAAATGTATTAAAAATAATAATGAATTGTTTTTTGATGATATAGGCTACATTGATGACAGTATGAGAACTTATAATAATCAATGAATATAACTTATAGGGTGTCTTGCTAAACAAGTTAAATTTTAAATAGACAAAAAATGCAATCAAAATGTGTAATTTGATCTGTCCTCCCTGATTCATTGTCAACAGGATTGAATAACTACGGCAACCAACCAGTGCCCATAAAAAGAGAGACAGTATGATTGTCTTGATAAAGATGGACTAATAATAACAACCATCGAAACGCGTCGACGCTAGTACTGGACACAATTCGTACCAACGGCTTCGTCTTTGAGATACAGTAGAATTTGATTGTTCCAAAGAGTAGCATTTTGTAATTTATATACGGATGTGTCAAAATAATGACAAAAATTGACTGTCTGTCTTGGTCTCTCTGTGTAAGCATACTAGATCGCAATAGTAACAAGACTTTTTGTTAGATTTGATATGCAATTGTCTTTCATGTATAGGATTGCACGGTGTTGATTGTAATTGATTTCCTTGATTAGCTATTGTATACTTCTTTAGGAAAGTATTTTTATAGTGTTTTTAATAATACAAAAATAAAAGAAATTTTTAATGATTTTATTAAGTTGTCTGTCCAAATTTAAGGTGTACATGTTCTAACATATGGGCTTCTATCTATATGTGTTTAAGTCAGAGCAGTGTTTATAGTGACATGCCTGGGAATCTCTTTGCATACTTCCCTCCAATAAGGCCTTCTCGAGACCGTTGGTATATAGGGTAAAAAGGAATGGCGCCAGGACACACCCCTGTCTCACCCCTCGATGGACCCTAAATGATGAGGTACATTCGCCCGCTCTACCAAATCGGACACGCGCTGAGGCATTACTGTAGAGCGCTTTCAGGAAGTCGATTAGGTGTTCCTCTACCTGCATTTCTTTTAAAATACACCATCATTTCGTGTGAGAGCCGCAATCGAAGGCCGAGGAGAGATCGACAAAAGCTAGATGGAGTTTACCTCTCCTCGCCTTCGTATATTTAGCCAACAGGATAGCAAGGTTAAGGCCCTGATCTATAGTCCCCAGGCCTTCCCTAAAACCAAACTGTAGATCAGAGAGTATGTTCTTTTCTGTGGCCCATGTTTGCAACCTCGTAAGAAGAATCCTTCCTGCTACTTTCCCTAGTGAATCTAGGAGTGAAATAGGTCTGTAGCAGGAGGGATCCTGTCTTTTTTAAAAATAGGGACCATAATGGATTCTGTCCAACTATTGATAAGGCCCTGCGAAGAAGTCGCATTAAGGACGCGTGTTAAAATCGGAGCCCACAGGTCTGTGTTATATTTATAAATATCTACAGGTACCCCATCTGGTCCTGGGGCCTTAGAGCCTTTACTTTCATTTAATGCAACTAAGACTTCGTCTAATGAAAAAGATATCTCAAATGGGTGGACCTCAGTGTGTTCAGGAGGGAGTAGTAATGATATATCCGTGTTTTCTGACACCTCCGGAGGGCCAAAGATTTTTGTAAAATGGCTCACCCATTGAGCTTCATCTATCGTTACCTCTATAGAGGGAGAATTATCGGATAGAAAGAATGGGGACCTAATTACTTTCCAAAATGCTTTACTGTCATTCTGGATACTGGCCCTATGTAGGTCTTCCCACAAGGAATTTTTTATTGTCTTTTTTCTAGTCCTAATAGCCTGGTTATATAATTTTCTTGCTTGCTGGACAGCATATTTGTCTCTTTCCTTATTATGGATGGCTTTTTTTAATGCACGATAAGCTTTTGTGCAATTTTTATCAAACCAACCTACTTTCTTATGGTCTCCCATTTTTTTCTCCACGAACAGGCAGTTATTTATTATTGCTGTAATATGATTAAAACTTTCTCTTACCAATGAAGGGGGAGAAGTCTCGTTTAAAGTTGTCAAAATATGGGCCAGGGCCTTATTCACTACGGAAGATGTGGTAGTGTCAGGATCTACAAGTTCCCATTTCAGAGAATAGCCATTCATACTATCAATGGCCAAGTTGGCACAGGTATGATGTGATTTTTTCATTGTATTTTTATTATGAGTGGTGGAATTTTTACTCCTAACCTTTATTGTTTGAGGGAAGTGATCACTGATAGCAATCTTATGTGTTGTAAATTGTTTTACCCTACTAGCTAAATTGTTTGAGACCAAAATGTAATCTATTACCGAGCCTGCACCTCTCCCATTATATGTTGGTGAAAAAGGGATGGGAGGAGTTACTATTTCATTAGCAAAGGTCAGGTTCAGCATGAAAACAGTCTCACTCAGTGCATTTCCAAAAGTGTTATGCGAGAAGTGCGTTAGATTACAGCTCTCCTCGTCAATCAGACCACATAGCTGTTTGTTGTTGTTAGGACACAGGTTAGCATTAAAATCCCCTCCCCAGACAATCTGGGCTTTCCCTGATCTATTCATCTGAATATTGAGGATGATTTGTCTAAGTTGGTCAATTACTTCAGACTCTTTTTCTTTAGAGATGTTATTATAAAAATTCACGAGCGTTATTATATCTTTCCTATCCATTGTGAGGGAGAGAATTTGGTAATAAGAATCAGAGATTTCAAGGGTAATTTTTTTTACTGTCATCAAGTTGGAGACATAGATGCATAGGCCTCCCTTTGATCTTCCATGAGTAGAAGGACAGGCTGGCGTATGGAAAGTTTTAAAGCCATTAATGTGAATTTCGTTTTGAGACCATGTCTCTTGAAGACAAAAAATGTCCATATTCTTAATAAGATCAAGGAAGAGTTCGTTATGAAGTTTAGAATATAAACCCCATATATTCCAAAATGTAATGTTGTAATACCCTTCCTCTTTCCAGGGTGTTATAGATGGCTGGGGGTCTGGTCCTGGTACATCTAGGTTAGATGAGTTAAAGATTATTGGTTCCTCTCCGATTGTAACAGGAACAAATATTTCCTCAGGCAATGAATTATTCTGTGCCTGACTGTGAATACTGTCATCTCGTGCTTCTATTTGTTTTCCTGGCTCAGATATACCCCGTTGGGATAAACTAAGGGGGCCACTACCCAAATTTTCAAGTAAAGTCTCTGATTTGTTTATTAACTTCGGGGGTAGTCAGTCGGGATCCTCTAATGAGTTAAGTGCACTAAAACGATTATGAACTGGAACACTAAACTTATGATTGGACATGCTCTGGTGATGGGCCAGTTTCGCTAAATCCGGGGGAGGACGATAAAAGAAACCCAGGGGGAGAATATTAATCCCCGTTCCAAGAGTACTCCTACCCGCCCTCCCCAAGATTTTTTCGACTAGCCAAGGTGAACGGAAGGTCAAAACCAGACAATCTCCGTTAAAGGGTTTCCTAGTTCCTCCTATCCATCCTATCCTACGTGCCATCTTGAACTCTTCAAACAAAATTCTAGTCTCACCCACTCTGTCCCCCAACCAGTGTAGTGCTTTGTTCCTTAGTGATTCGCAAGTCTCCTGATCATGTTGTCCTAATTGTGGTACATTTGTCAAAATCACTGTATAGGGAGTACAGGCTGGAGGAAGATCCAAGTGTGTGGGGGGTACTGACTTTAAGTATGTAATTTTCGAGGCAGGAGGGATATGTTTATCAGCATTTGGATCACCAATGATGGTATGATTTTGTTGTGTCTTGGGTGTCCTAGATTGATTGCTATGTTCGTCTGTAGTAGTGTTACCGGATAAGTCAGTTTGGGGCAGGAGTCCTCGTGTTTTCCTGATATCGGTCACCTCACTTCTAATAGGCTTAGAACTAGGAGATAGAATAACCTTGATGTCGTTATCAGAAGGGAGCTCTGACACAAGGGACTCGATCCGATCTAATCTAGCGCCAATGGACTCAACTGCTCCTCTCACAAAGGAGTCTAGGCTTTTTATGGATAAGAGAATACTCTCCAAATCAATCCCCTTAGTATATTTTTCTGTGGAGTTTGGAGTTGTTAATGATAATAAGGGGGTTTGTAATATGCTGGATGGCTTATCTTGGCCCTTATTCTTTACTGTGTTCTCTCTACCACTGAGTGCACTTGGTTTACTCATAACCCTCGTACCCCTTCCTGATTTGCCAAACTGTTTCCTGACTATTTTTTTCTTATTCGTTTGTGGTGAAATTATGTCGCCATGGTTGTTATGCACAATAATGTCACAGGCAGTTTGTTGGATACAGCCATTGGCTGGTGGACCGGTAACAAGCTCCACGTTAGAAATAGGGTCTTGGGTAGGAGTGACTTGCTCATCCGCCTCTCTAACTTCTCCAGACGTCAACGTCCCTGCTGCTAAAGTTTGTTCTACTGTTGAAATTTGTTTTTCGATTGCCCCCATGGCCCCAGTCAGATATGTTAGGAGAGTTTGCTTTTTAGGTTTTTTAGTGTCCAATCCCTCTGGAGGCTCACAGCTCAGTGCTTTCCTTTTCCCCATGGTGAGAAGGGCCTTATTAGTATGTCGGGACAATATAGAGTATCAGCTTGTTTGAGCTCTAGCTAGCAAATTACTATGATATGTGTCATTTGATTTCAACTCCGGAGCTGTTCCCACTATACCAGAAGATTACCTTCAGGATTACTCCGGACCACGGAAGAAAATCGGTTGAGGTGAAGGGGTGATGGAAGAGAAGGAGCAAGGCCACGAAGGAGGGCCCGGTCCGGACTCACACGGGCACAGACGGGCGGTGCGGAGAGCGCTCCTCGATCTTATGCCCCTCGGTCTGGTCCTGATGATGTCACTAGCGTGCGCGGGGAATGAGCGGGGTTGCTGGGAGTTGTAGTGTAGCCCAGTATGCCCACACACTCGCCCCGGCGCGCCAATTCAGTCGTGCCTTCCCAAACGAGGTACTCCAAGAGGGTCAATTGCAGCGATTCCCTCACTCTGCTGGAAAACAGGGAAACAAGTAGGAGTGCTCCTGGTGTGCGCGTCCTCATTCGAAGATTACCAACAGACATTTATCCAGTGGGAAATTAAATAGTAAAAAAAAAAAATAGCTGTACAGGAGAGTAAAAAGAAGTGAATAACCCTGTATTAATGTGCCACTTCTGAGCCCTCTGAGAAAAGTGTATTTTGTTTATAAAAAGGAAAATTTTAAATAAGGCAAAGAATGAAGATGTGAGGAATGGACGAGAGGAGGTGGGAGGCAGATGCATGGATGTGGGTGGAAAAAGCAGATGGGGCGAGGGAGCGCAATGAAATATTTGCTTCCATGGATTGCTAAAAAGAAAAGAAAAGCATTCAAATAAAGCGGGAAGGAGTGGGACAGCTACGGAGGAACTGAGGGAAAGTCAACAAATACAGCACAAAGGAGGGCACAAATATAAAACAAAACAAGCATACAAGGGAGAAAAAACCCAAAAAACATGTAGTCGTATGGAGTGCTGAAACAAAAAAACAAGCATTTGCAATGCAATAGATCTCGCATTTGTGTGAGTTTAAGCTACTGGCATTGCAAATGACAATGCCTTTTATTTATGTTTTGAAAACCTATTGCATTGCAAATACTTCATCCGACCTAACAAGTTCTTCCCATAGAGGTAGAATGTTCTAACTTTGTAATGTGATCATTTATAGCAATTGTATACTGTAGGTTTCCCGGGGGTGGGGTATTGGGGTTGGGGGATTTTTCTCCACTAGCTGTCGAAAGGTTATCAGTGTTCTATGTCAGTTGCCATGTCAGTTGGAGCGGCAGTTGTTGGCGCTCCTTTTCAGTGAATAAACAAGTTCTCGCCTCTCCCTAGTATCCTTAAGTGGTGCCTACAGGATTCCATATCAAACCGTGAACCAAATACTTGTGCATTACGCAGAGCTGCAAGAAGATCACCATACTGCGCTCCTGTCTTTAAGAGGCTTAAGGTCGGCTAACAGAGACTGGCTCTGAACCACATGTCTTTATCAGGGACGCGTTGTACCCCTCGGAAGAGAAGTGGCAGGTGAGGGTGTGTGGGTGAGACGATGAAGTATTTTGTGTTTTCACTCTGCAAGCTGTCCAGGCTCTGCTTACATCTGTGCATGGAACGCTTTAACTCGAATAGTTTCTGTTTTGGGAGTGATCTGGACAGTCACTGCCATAGTGGAAAACCCAGCGAGACTTCCGCGGTCCATGGCATGCTGCCGAGCACCATGACCTGCGCCACACATCATTTTAAACGCCTATGGAGATATGGCGGCCAGGGTCTGGAAAGGAGAGACCCTCGCGCACTGACATTAGGCTGGCAGAGTTGGGCGGCATTCTCCGGTGTAATGACTGCATGTTCCCGGGCGCTTGGAGTTCCCCCCACATAGTGCCAATATCGGCCACTCTCACCAGCCCTCCCACAGCAACATACATGTAACATAAATAAGCAGACAAGACAACTTTTTGTTGGGAAAAATTGCTGCAGGTTTATTAGCATACCAAATATGCCAACATGGTGGGTTATCTTACAGGCGATCCAAAGGCTAGCCGCCGCTCGCGGCCTACCACCTGATGGGCCAACTTGCATCGTGGCCTTAGCCAATCGGTGCTTAGCGGTTGTGGTGAGGGGATAGCCCCTCCCACTTCCGGTGAACCATCGGTCCACCCTATTACTCACGCCCCCCCTACGAGGGGCGGAGCATTCCAGCGACCCCCGGTTGAACAGGTTTCCAACCACCCGTAGGACAGACAGGGCACTGACACACCCCAGGGTCCACCGCACAGACTTCCTGGGGATATTAGGCCTCAGCACCCTTTGTGCTCCTGAAGAGGGTACCCCTGAGTACCTTTCCGCCTCTGGATCGCCCTGTAACTCCGCCTGCAACACAAATAAAGAGGATTAGAAGAACCTCCCCCCCACCCTGATTACGCTGGGTAAGCGGTATGGAGGGAAACGGCATCAGGGTGAGGGACAAAGAGGCCGCCAGGTGGGCGGGGGAGGCATATATACCTCTCCCCTTCCCTCACCTCGGCCGGAAGTGACGCACGGGACCCTGAAGGGGTCACCAGACACTAGGCTGTCTAGTGTGCCATCCTGTGGCACTAAAGGGGCTGCCTTCTTATGAGGGTCTCCTGCGGGGACGTGTCGGCCAGCCCGCAGAAGGCGAGTTCATAGTTGCTGTGGAGGGAGGCTGGAAAATTACTGGCTGTCAGAGGGTGATGTGCAAGAACGGTATTTATCTAAACTCAATCACACAGGGCAGCCCAGGGACGACACTGCTGTCGCTCGTCGGAGGGAGACGGCGCTGACAGGAAGCCTCAGGAATGGACGACTCTTGCATGTGTGGAACCTTGGAGGGGGGGCGAGTGCGACAATAGTCTTCCACCACACGAAACGGGTCTCGTCAGACAATGTTCGGGCCAGCATTCTCCATTACCACAGGCCAGTTACAGCTTTGGGAGAACGAGGGAAGCAGGCTGTTTCTACCCTTAGCACTCTTCACAACAATCAGGAGCAAGCGGTATCTTTGAGGGAAGAAACAGGGGCAGCTTTCTTCATCACCAGAGGCCGCCTACGCCTTCTTGCCTTCCTGCCCATTTAAATGCAGCTTGTTTCTACTCTCCGATCGAGATGGCACAGACTCATGAAGTAAAGGGGCCAGTAACCATGGAAGGATAAAAATGAGGACATGGCCGTCATGAAAAGGGACCAAAAAGCCTAAAACAAATCGGAAGGCAGCATTTAGGACCAACAAAGACACATGCCAATTAAAATGATGGGCGGAGAGCGGGCAGAGCTTTTACAGAGCTTCCACTCCATACTGAATACTGCATGCTTCGCAAAGCGAGCAATGCATGCGCGCTGCCGCTATAGGCTCAACCTAAAAAGTGGTTCCCGGATTGTAAACAGTGGAACGATACAACTCATGGAAATGAAGTTGACATGAAGGGCGAAAACATGATAAACAAAGGATTGACCTAAAGCCCACTCTAAGCATTGGTGCTATACACAAGAAGTTTTTTTTACTACAAACAGCTAAAGCGGTCTGTAGGTGAGACCTAAGAATGCATATAATGAATTTAAGTACAATTTTTTGGGGACCGGAGAGGTTGAGGACTTTATTTGCTAAATACTTTTTGCAATTCAAAAACATCTTTTTTTTTTTTTTTTTTTTTTTTGACGTAAGACATTTATTATGAACAAATGAAACAGATGCGTTACACTGCGTCACGCCAACAACCCGGAGGCAGGCCGCTATATGGTAAAGTGTACAAAGATTATACATTAACAACTCTAAGGCCCTCATCCGGCCAGGGGAGCAGTCCGAGGCGAACTTAAGATACAATAAAATCTTCAGTGTGTATTGTACATCTCTAGCGTGGAAACGGTCTTACTTTTGCCCCAGTGCTGCTGACCGTAGAAAGATGGTGAAAATCAATGCATCCGCCCCCTAGGAAGCAGCAGTCAACCCACCGCTGCAGCAGATTATAGACAGGATTCGTCAGTCAGCACCATGTTTCCCCCCACAATCCCCCCCAACAAAACTAAACCATAAACCTCAAACATAGGTGCAGGTACTTAGGAACAGCATGTATTTCGCAGTCCAGGCCCCAAAGGGGATGCGCGGGCTCACCGAGGGTTTTTCTGATAGAGGGCCGGCCATTTGTAGAGCAGGTGCGGGGAAGATATCTTAGCTTTGCGCGCTTGAGCAAGGGACGGGCGGGGCTGAGGGGAGAGGGGGAGGGGCAGCAAATTATCCATAATAGGGCCAATGGGGTGGGGGGGGGGAGCAGCCCACTCTATCTGGGTTAGCGGAGTCGGTAAACATATTTCCTGCGTCTGGGCAGTGCCCGACAGCGTAAATGCGGGGCAGCGGGACCGCTATCATTAACTTACACAGCACGCCCCCCTAGCCCATATCGTCCGAGACACTAGTAGCGCGGGAGGTATCAGCGGGGTCAGAGGCCGCACGTTCAGTAGTCCACCGTACAAACGGGCCCCATATGTCAATGGGTCTGGAAGCGGTGGGCATGGTCTCCCAGTAGTGTGTCAGTTGAGTTTGGCCATAAGTCACATCCCTGATCCAGCTCTCGAGCGTGGGGAGGGCCGGTCTTCCCCAGTGTATAGCTATCTGCCGTTTGGCGTATAATAGGAGTAACGCATGCAGTTTCCTGTCACAGGGCTCCGTGCGCTTAACGTACCCCAGCAATCCCAGCAGTGGCGACGGTGAGTCACATCTCTGTACGATTTGATTTATGGCGTTGAAGACCCCTGACCAGTATGCCTCCAGCTTGGGGCAGTTCCAAGCCACATGAAGGAAGGTGGCATCGTCCCCCCCGCATTTCCAGCACGCGGCATCCTCACGGAGACCCATGCGGCGCAGTAGTGTCGGAGTGCGGTAGTATCTGTGAAGGAATTTGAAGTGGATAAGCCGCAGTCGGTAACTCGGTGATAGAGCTGTGAGTTGAGCACAGCAATACTCCCATGCGTCATCCGGCAGCTGATCCCCCAGGTCCTCAGCCCAAGCGGACTCGGCCAATGCTACCGTCACCGGGGCTTGTTCCTGCATGCAATTATATAATCTAGACACTAGCTTTTTAGGGGATGGACGTGAGAGCAAGTCCTGCAGCGCGGCTAGTGCGCAAGGTTCTTCCGGGAAGCCCTGTCCTATCTTCTTGCAAGATTCCCGAAGGGAATGATATAGTAATTTGTCAGCGAACGTGCAGGGTTGGTCATCCCCATCCGCAGGCATCTCGAAAAATGAGCCATCTGGATAAAGGTCCGCGAAAGTGAGAAGCCTACTCCCACAGATAGTGAGGACGTCACCCCTCGCCGCCAGACAAGGCAGCATCGGGTTGCCCCTAAGAGGAACCGCCGGCGCATAAAGCAGGGAGAGACCAGCCCGCTTCCGAAGCTCACGCCAGGACCAGCGGACCATTTCCACCGTGTCCACCTCACGCGACGGGCATACAACCTCCCCATACAACGCCACTCTCAGTGGCGAGGGGGCGATTGCTGCTAGCTCCACCGCCACATGCGGCTGGAAGGGGGTTGGGTAGGCCCAGAAATGCAGGAATTGAGCTTGTGCACAGAGTGAATAGAGCTTCAAGTCCGGGGCCCCCAGTCCTCCCTGTCGGAGAGGAAGCGTGAGTAGGTCCCAGGACACTCTGGCCTGGCCGCCCGCCCACACCAGTTTCAGCAGAAGCGAGCGGACCCGGGTGTGGAAGTGCATCGTCATAGGTAGTGGTACGTTGACGAACAAGTACAAGAACTTGGGGAGGACCACCATTTTGGCCAGTGCAATTCTAGCAACCAAGGACAGCGGCAGTTTATTCCAGACTTCGACCTTCCCTTCCAGCCAGTCCACCGCCCTACCGAAATTCAGCGACCACAACTCCTGTACATCTCGACTGATCCAGATGCCCAAATACTTGACAGCCTCCGTCTCCCACCTGAGGGGGTAGTCAGGAGCAGGTCTATCAGTGCTCTCCGTCAGGGGGAAGGCCACCGACTTCGACCAGTTAATGGATATCCCTGCCAGACCCTCAAATCTCACAAACTCACGCAGTAGTGGGCTCAGGTTCTCTTTGGGGTTCTGAACGTACAAGGTGACATCATCCGCGTATAACGAGATCAGTAAGCTTCTGGCACTGAATCCGATGCCCCTGGCAGTGTGGTGCTGCCGAACTCGAGCTGCCAACGGCTCCATAGCAATCGCAAAGAGGAGCGGAGATAGCGGGCAGCCCTGCCTAGTACCTCTCGAGACATCGAAAGGTTTGGAGACAAGACCGTTAACGCTCACACGGGCTCTGGGTGACGTGTATAGGAGCTTAATAAGGGTCAGGAAGTTTTGACTGAATCCCATCCGCCTCAGCACTTCGAAAAGGTAGGGCCATTCCAAAGAGTCAAAGGCTTTGGTGGCGTCTAAAAACACCACCGCCGCCTGTACTGACGGGTGCAGATAGTGGAGGACCGAAAAGATAGTCCTGAGATTATGTGATGTTGCACGACCAGGGATGAATCCCGATTGATCAGGAAGCGCTATAATCGGCAACAACGGTTGCAATCTATCGGCAATGACTTTGGCGTAGATTTTGGCATCTACGTTTATAAGGGACAGGGGTCTGTAAGAGTCTAGCTGTTGATCGTCCTTGTCTGGTTTGAGGAGCGTGACAATGAGGGCCTCACGCATTGAGTCTGGGAGGGACTGCGACTCAAGAGCCTCGACAAACACGGCGTGTAGTCTCGGCGCTAGTTCAGCAACGTAGGTTTTATAAAAGGAGGTGGTCAGGCCATCTGGGCCAGGAGCTTTATTGGCCGGCATGCTTTTAATCACTTGGGCGATATCTTCCACTGTAACGGTGAGGTCCATGTATTGTCTGTGCTTGTTGTTTAACCATACGAGGGCTATGGAGTCGAGAAACTCCTGTAGCGACGTCGGCGCCGCGGGCTGTCTCGAGGTGTACAGAGCAGCATAGAAGTCTGCGAAGGCTCCTAACACCGCCTCCTGGCCCACCACCAGACTGCCAGTGCTATCATAGATAGAGTGTATGTAGTTCGACTGTGTGCGACTAGCAATCAGTCTGGCAAGAGTCCTACTTGGCCTATCCCCCTCTCCGTACCTGCGCGCCTCTGCCTGCCGCCCCAGAAATCGCACCTCACGTTCCGCCTCCTCGTTAAATGCCAGCAGTTTGGTTTTCAGTGCGCCCGCTAGCTCCAGCGTAGGATCGGAGCTAAAAGCGACATCCAGGTCTTTCAGTTCCCCTTCAAGTTTAGCTAACGTGGCCCTTATGGAGCTAAGGACCCCTGCTTTTCGGGCAATGCATTGCCCCCTTATGACAGCTTTAAATGCGTCCCACACCAGGGCATCAGAAGTGGCGGATCCCTCATTCTCAGTAAAATAATTAGTGATATCCTCTCTTATCTCCTCTACAAACACAGGGTCAGTGAGCGCGTGGGGGGGAAGACGCCATTGGAACGCCCTGCGCGTAGCGTCGGGGGGACGCAAGACCAACATGCAGGGAGTATGATCTGATAATGATCGGGCCATGATATCCACCCTCGACACCCATGTCGCAACCTCAGGAGACACCAACCAGAAATCTAGTCGCGACCAAGCAGCCTTGTGAGCAGTGTAGCAGGTCCCTACCCGTGCACCCGGATGTCTAACTCGCCACATATCTGAAAGCTGACCTTCCCTCATAATGTCAGAAAGCGCTTGGCGCGCCCTAGTGTGCTGCGGTCTGCTCACACCCTTGCGATCTGCATCATCATCTAACACCACATTGAAATCTCCCCCCAATACCACCGCCCGACAATCCAGCAACACAATTTTCGCCCAAACAGTTCTAAAGAAGTCAGGGTCGTCCACATTCGGGCCATATATTGCAGCTAGGACAATGGGTCGCCCCTGCAGAGCACCATGGAGCAGGACATATCTACCCTCCGCATCCCTCTCGTGAGAATACTCCCGCCAATCCAGCCCCCTGCGAACGAGTATAGCTACGCCCCTCGCATAATTTGAGTAAATGGAAGAGTAAACATGCGCCCATCTGGAATTCTTCAATCTAGCTGAGGGGGTGACATTCAGGTGTGTTTCCTGTAGGAAGCAAATATCGACATTATGTCTAGACAACATGCCATGTAGCAAGCGGGCTTTCCGGAAGTCACCAAGGCCTCTAATGTTCCAAGTCCAGATTTTAACGTCCCCCATTAATGCAGTGGACAGTCCCAGAGCCCTGCCACCCAACCCCACCCCTGGAAAGCGCCTCGGCACCCATACCTCCCACCAGCAGACCCAGCGTTCTGAGATCTAGGAATGTGTAGTAGCACAATGCACCTAATACGAACCCAAACTTGCAACATAGCAAAACCCCCCCTCCACCCCCTTCCCTCAGCAACCCCCCAATCAGGTCGTGACATAACCCAATAACAAGTACACAGTTCTTCAAAATTCCCCAACATTAGCAACAAAGGGAGGCACCCCATGAGGCGTGGCGTGCTCGGCTAACACCCCCATACCTGCGGGGTGGCTACCATCAAACTTAAATGGTCCTGGGTTCTGGCAGCGCCTCCACCCCTCAAACCCCGAGGTCCGCAACCAACCTTTGTATCAGTTAGAGCCCGGAGACGGCAGCTCCAGCCGGTGTACTATGGCGTCCCAGCTACCAATTGCAAGTATTCAGTGCAGGAGGAGCAAGCTTGTGTAAAAGTTCTGTCCGGCTGGCCACAGTTTCTCAAAAATCAAATTTGCAGCCCTTCAGGGTGAACATGATAGTGACCTCAGTCGTTGTCACTCAGGTGACCCGAAGCTTCCTCTAGTCTTGGCGATTTTCTCCTGGCCCCAGCACAGATGTGTTTGGCAAACTTGAGGGCTGACTTGGCGTCAGCGAAGAAGTGTGAGGTGTTATCGTGGAGGACCTTCAGCTTAGCCGGGTATAGAAGAGAGTAGGGCACGCCAGCTTGTAACAGAACTTTCTTCGCTGGTAGAAATTCCTTCCGGGCCGCCTGCACCAGCGGGGTGAAATCTGGGTAGAAGGATATGTGATTACCCTGATGTGTGATCTTGCCCTTCTCTCTCGCCAACCTGAGAATGATGTCCCTATCTTGGTAGTTAAGCAGTTTAGCAAGGATCGGACGCGGTGGGGCCCCCACCGGGGGTTTCTTCCCCAGCGATCTGTGTGCCCTCTCCACCGTGAATACCGGGGACAAGTCTGGGTCGAACAGGTCATGCAGGAGGGACGACACAAACGATTCCATCTTTCCCGTGTTGGTGGTCTCTGGAACGCCCGTAATGCGGATATTGGATCTTCGGGAACGCGCCTCCAAATCGTCCGACTTGGCGCGCAGACGGTCGAGCTCGCGCTCCATCGTCGTGATGTGCCGCTTAGCCTGTTGTTGAAATTCGCAACATTCCGTTTGCCTAGTTTCGAGGCTTTCCAGCTTCTTCTCGTGGGTGTCCACCTTAGTCTTCACGGATTCGAGTTGCGCCGACATGGTGTCTAGCTTCGCATCTATACTCTTCAGGCTCGTCCTCACCTCCATGATAAGGGCCCCAAAATCTATATCTGGGGCCGGCCCCTGCGACGTCGATGCGTTCGCCTCCGGTTCCATTGCCGCGTTCTTCGTGGTCTTTTTACCGTCAAATGTCAGCTTAGGCTGTTTGGCATCCGTTTTCCCCATCGCATCCGGCAGGATGTAACCACCGGCCAAGCAATGGGGCAGCACCCCTTCGTCCCACCGCTGGCACGTTCCAGGTATATGCGTGGCTGACCAGACGGCACAAGCGCTAGCCAAGCGTGCTATTTAACACGCAGCAGGTAGGGCAGGCAAAGTTGGAGATCTCCGAGTGCGCCCAGTGTGTTCAGCAAGCCGCAACGGTCAGCGAGGGGCGTCTTCGGAGCCCGAGCGCACCGTGGTATCTGCCCCCACCACTAGAAGGGCGGCGCGCCGGGGCCCGGGGTGTTCAGGGCCACGAAGTACCTCTCTAGGTGCTCAGGAGTGAGACCTGCCCAGCCGATGAGCTGTGGGAGGTCCCGACGGCGCCGTGAAGCGGCAGGATCGTCTCAGCCCCTCGTCCCTCAATGGCACCCTCTCACCTCCTCCACGGACGTCTCCGCGTAGCAGCCAGCGCAGGTCCGCGCTAACGATCTCCCCGGGCTTCACACCAGGCAGCGCCGCCCTCAGTGGCGGCAAGGTCGTCGCGTCACAGCTAATCCAACCAGGCGACCCGGTCACCTCGATCTCCCCTCAGCTCTCCGAAAGGGAAGGTCAACGCCGGCCGCAATGGGGGTGGAGCCGCGGGGCTCCGACAGTAAGTGGCGCTCCGTTCGCTGGGGCCCCCGCAGCCGCGGTCTCTCGTGCCTCGCAGCTCCCGTCTGAGGGCACTTCCGGCGTCGGTCGGGACCAGCCAGCCAGCCGGCTAAGAAACCGTCCGCTCCCTCCGCGGGTGTGAGCCGTCCCCGCGCTCCCGATTCGGATCGGAGGATCTATAGGTAGCAGGCAGCCGAACCCTAGAGGAGCGGGGCTCCGCAGTCTCCAGGACCAGGATTAATGGAGGATTAATAGGAGTAGCCGGCGGAGCTCACTCAAAGAGCGGCCATCTCGCTGCTCGGCTAGCCACGCCCCCCTCGCAATTCAAAAACATCTTTAGAAGAGGTTTAGTCCCCTCAGCAAAGTTTAGAATGACAGGTGGCTGATAAATGGAATATTTTAAGTATATTTTTATAAAGAAAGAAATCTGGATAGATTTTAAAAGTAGTTATAAAGACTTTTAATATCATAATATATGGAGGGTACTACATTTAACCTGAAAGAATCTATTAGCGCTATAGACAATCCAACAGCTTGAAGCTTAAAATGGTGACAGCTTTGCTAAAGGTCCATACTAACCAGCAAATTATTACTGTTTCCTCGGAATTTCAGAAATGTTTTAGTTATTAAACCTTCCTGGCCTGAAACTTGCTATTGTGATGCATTGTGGTATTTGTAGTGTACTATACAAACATATCAAAAAGATATACTTGAAAAATTATTTGTCTCATATATGATAGTTGCAAAAAGGATTCATACTATGATGTCTGAGGTAATGTAACTTAATATTTTAGACATCTCTAGATGTTTGGCATTCAACAAGGCATTTTTAACAATAGGCTACTTTAATAAAATGAAAGTTTAGGCCTTTAAAACTATTTAGAATGTAAAAATAGCAGATAATTTGAACATTTTATAACATTTCCATATTTGATAGGTAAAGTAATTAGACATTTGAAATACTGATATTCTCTTTCATGTGACGCATGCTTAGTCTTATCCTGTATACATTATGTAAGTACATCCAAAGTTTATATCCCACTGCATTTACACTTCAATAAAAAATATAATTTAAATACTATTTTTGTTGTGGGATTACTGTAGTATTAAATTATGATGTGTGACTAACATATCTTAAATTGTAAATGTAAGCACTGGGATCAACAAACAAAGCAAGAGAGCAATGGAGTCCAATTTGAAATTTGGACTCATGGTCTGTTGGATTTTGGAATAAGTCATACGTGGGTGAGAGGGATGTAGGGATAGGATTTACATGTTCATAACCAGTTAATGGTGACAGAGTGACTCAAGTGCCACTTAGGCAATATCTCTCTGTCTTGACAGAGGAGGATCTAGAGAAGCTTCCAGTGGTGTCTGACTAGTGGTTAGCTAACATGTTACCAAAAGGCTGGTGCAGTGCAACTCTATGCCAGAGTCGAAAGGAACTTCAAACAGGTTGCTCACAAACCAGTGACCAATTCCAAAGGGTCCATAAGAGGACATAGGTAAAAAGAAAACTATGGTTCAATGATTTAACACAAGGAAAGTGGAGTATATAAAAGTTCTTCTAGGCCAAAAATGATTACTTGTTTTAGATGTCATAAGAAATGATACTACAAAAGGAACTGTCAGCTGCTAGATCCTGTACAAGCTAAACTCATTCTACCTCTGTGACTTGCTGACCCAGTGCACTGGCTCCCCCTGCCCCTATTAGGGTAAGCATAGATTCCCCCATCCCTTGACCCTTTCCCTAAGAATTCGCACTGTCTCCCTTCCTCCAAGCTCTCCAGCGTGGTTCTTCCAGGTGCTCCCACAGTGCCCAGAAGTGTTACCTGTTCGAAATCTATATCCACTAAATTAACTACCCGTAGGCCCACCAGGTCCCCAGTCCAGCCCATAATCAACCCCCCTTCTCCCCCTCCCCTTGTACCCATTTTTACTCAGTCAGGCCTTCTACATGACTCACAAGTCCCCCAGGCCCCCATTAATGGCCTGTCCCCTCAGCTTGGCCTCTTATGTGGCTGCTCTCCTCAACTGGGCCTCACCCCTCAACTTATAGCTACCTGTATCCATGCCTCTTGGGAGGCACACTTTGATGAGACCTCTCTTAGCCTGCTCCACCTCAAGGAAGATTTCTAGAGTCTTACATCCATCACCTCAGAGCTACTGCTCACTCATAGACCCAATAGAACCATGAGGAATCGGACCGACTCCCCAAACAGACATGCTACCGTCAAATGTCATTCACACTTCTAATCTTAGCTCTAAAACAGTACACTTCCATAACACCTCCTCTTGAACTAGGAGATCGAATGATGGTTTATCTGATAGTGATATCAACGACCTTGTCCTCTCTTACTCCAATATGAATGGTACTAATAAGGCCGCTCAGGATCAAAACCATTCAGGCTAAACCTTACTGAGAACCTAGCTACAATCACAGAGATGTAAACAATGACAATCTCAAGTGCATTAGTATATCTTGGGATGCCTCTCCACACGTCAACAGCCAACTGAAGTGTATGCTCCTCAACTGCAGATCAGCAAATAAATATGTGTCTGATATTTATGACCTCATCCTCACACATAAGTTTAATATCGTTATCTCACAGAAACTTGGTTACACAGCTCATCTCCTCCTATTTATGTTCTACTAGTCCCCCCTAGTCACGGGATCATTCGACTAGATAGACAACTGGTGGGAGAATAACCTGCATCTACCACAACACCCTCTCTGTGAATCTGCCACTCTGACTGCATGTGAATATCTTTCCATCAATATCACTAACAACAATAATCTCAGTTGTAAATTACACACATTCTACCACCCTCCAAGAAGACAATCTGCCATTCATTTACCAAATCATGGAAGTTATCACAACCAATGATAACCCTCAATGGACCCAGATCTTCCTCAGGGACTTTATCCTCCACTGGAATGACCCAAATGAGTATGCAGTGAACAGCCTTAAATCCTTTCCATCAGACCACCAGTTCACCCAAATCTGTTACAGCCTGACTCACAACAAGGGTGAGACTCTGGACCTGATCATTCCCAAGATGGACAGCATCACATTGGAGTCCATTAGCCCCTGTGACTGGACAGATCATTACCATAGCACCTTCCTCATAAATTTGGTGGTGACCCCGAAGAGAGCGCAACCAAAGAAAAAAAAACAATGGAAAGGGAATCTTCAAAACTTAAACCCTAGTGATGTATCTATGTGCTGTAACAACTCCTTGACTCCTCAAATTGACATGATCTACAATACCTCCATTTTGGATATTTTTGACTCGAACACCCCCTTCAACAAAAAAACATATCCAACAAAGTCTCTAAACCTTGGTTTAATGACAACTTGAACTCGGAAAGATGCAATCCAAGATTAGCAGAATGAGCCTGTACATCCTCGCACTCCTTGGAACTGATAAATGCTTAAGATCAGTGAGGAATGCACACAACAGAAATGTCAGAAAGGCAAAGGCCAACTTCTTTAGAACCCAGCTTGACCAAGTCAGAAATCGACCTAAAAAACTCTCAATCAGGCAAAGTACCAAACCCGCTCGGCATTGGGTCCCTCACTCTCCCAAACTGTGAGGAGTTGGCTTCCTTCTTCTTGGACCTACAATCAGTGAGAGAATTACTTCCGCTGCCTTGCACATCTTTCCACACTCCATCCAAACCGTTGAATCGAATGGTCCCCCCGGGAAGGCCCCCAAGAACAACACCTCCTGGCACACTTTTACACCAATCAATGAAAGTGACATTTACAACATTCTTTCATCCTTAAACCCATCGAATCACTTCATCAACCTTTTACCTTCGACGATCTTCAAAGAGATCAAAGCCTTTATTCTCCCCTAATGGTTTAAGATTGTAAATGCCTTGCTACGTCAAAGCAGTATCCCTGACTGACTAAAAGTAGGACAGGTAACCCCTATTTTAAAATAACCTAATTCAGATGGCTCAGATCTCAACAACTTCTGCCTTATCTCCAACATACTCCGCAGATGATAGCTCCAATTCATCACAAAGAAGTTCGACATCCAACCGTGATTCAAGCACTGGGAGCTGGAACAACAGGAAACCACAACCCTTCCACCAACCTATATATCCTCCATATAACATCCCTCCATACCAGGGACCACCATTCTGGCAATACCCAGTATACCAACAAGGCCCACCACCTTTCTTTCAATCTGGACCTGAACCACCTTTTTTAGACAGAGGTTGGGGCAGAGGAAGAGGGCGCAGAAGAGGTAAAAAAAGAGTGCAATGGCAGGAACAGCCGACACGATCAGTAGAAACCAGGAGCCAAACCAGGGGGAAGAAAAACTGATCATTAACCTCTCCTCTAGAGCCATCACACCTATAGAAGAGAGGGTTCTTCAAAAAGGCCTTGGTTTTGTTCCCACATCAAAGAGTGACATGTTCAGAGACAGATGCGAAATACAAAGTTTTTTTTGCAAGATCCGCTTACAAGCTTTTTTCAGGACCAACCACCACCCACTACGAATGACTCTGGCCTCCATAGGCCCTCCACTTTCACTCCAAACAGTTGTATGATTCCCAATGAGGTACTCACGTTTGAGCAAGTAGTGATGAAAGATCTTAACAAAACAACAACTCTGGCTCCATTTCACAACTTGTCTTCCGATGAGACCGCTGCGATTAAGGCCTTGTCGAACGATGTTAACATCACAATCAAGCAGGCAGACAAGGGTGGGGCAATTGTAATCATGTCCACAGCAGACTATGATATTGAGTGCCGCATACAATTGAGTGATAGGAGATATTACACTCCCATAAGAGAGAATCCCACACCCAGACTGAATAGCACCATCTCTGCTATGACTTTTTCAGCAGAATCAGAGGGGTGGAGGAAAGAAGCAGAATTTCTGATAACCAAAGAACCTGTTGTACCTTACTTTTATTGCCTTCCAAAAATTCATAAAGGGATTACCCCTGTCCCTGGACGCCCTATCATATCAGGTATAGGGTCCATATTGGAACCTCTTTCCAAGTTTGTTGACCATTTCATACAACCCTTGGTCAGGGCTACTCCTTCCTTCATTAGGGATACTACTGACATGTTACGTCTTCTTGAGGGGACCCAACATTCAGAGGAAGTTAACCTGTTGGTTACCCTGGATGTTGAGGCCCTCTACACTAACATTCCTCAAAGGGCAACCCTGGATGTCATTGAGGATGCCTTAAACAATGTAGAGTGGGATTCCCCCACCCCAGTGGCTTTCATAATGGAGTGTGTCACACTAGCACTAACAGAAAATTATTTCCAATTTGATACCCAACTCTATCATCAAACGCAGGGTACATCGATGGGCAGCACGTTCGCTCCAAGCCTGGCATGCATGTACATGTTGGCCTTTGAGGAGAGAGAGATCCTTAATCCCAGAAACCCCTACATCTCCAATGTATTGTTATGGAAATGATTTATCGATGACATACTGATCCTCTGGAAGGGAGATCGCAACAAATGGGACGAATTCTGTACATGGATCAACACATTGAACCCCTTTTTGAAATTTACCAACACCATCTGAGCAGGTGAAATCCCATTCCTTGATCTACTGATTAGACTGAAGGAGGGAAAAATGTCCACTACCTTATATCGCAAACCCACTGACAGAAACAGTCTCCTGCTCTTCAGTAGTCATCATCCTAGGGCTCTCAGGCAAAACTTACCATTCGGACAGTTCCTCCGAATTAGGAGGAATTGTAGTACTCTCCCTGACTACAAAAAGAAGTCAGACACTTTAAAACAAGAGCTTCTCCGGCGTGAATACCCAAGACAGGTGATTGATACAGCTCACAAAAGGGCTAGAAACAACAACCGTGAAAGCCTATTGGAAGACAGAATCAGAGAACCAGACAAAACCATTACGTGCGTCACTACATATATCTCCAAATCTAATCGGTTGAGGAGTATTATTCTTAAACATTGGAACATCCTCAAAACTGGTACACTGAATCTTGCCACACCCAGGTTCGCATTCAAATGGACCAGCAACATCAAGGATATGTTGATCCACAAAAGACCCATGAAACACCCTAACAACATACAAAGAACACTATGGCACCATCCACCTATCCACGGACATTATCCTTGTGGATCATGTTCAGCCTGTCCCCAAACGAAAGTCACTAAAGAACTGAGATTTCCCAATGGTGTTACCTGGAAATTGATAACGCATTCTGATTGCAACACCTCAAATTGCATCTACATATTGAAGTGCCGATGCGGTCTCCTCTATATAGGAATGACTGCAAGACCAGTCAAAGTACGAATAATGGAACATAGAAGCAACTTTAGATGTTTCAAGACCAACACCAAAATGACTACTCATTTCAAACAAGCACAACATCCCCCAGACTCATTTGAACGGGATGTACTTGAATCACACCCAGGAATGTCCAGGGATGCACTGTTCCGCTTGGAGCAGCGGTGGGTCCTACGACTTTCCACAGATAAAGTAGGACTCAACGAAGACATCCCGTGGAGTCTATTAACCTTTTGACATGGGGATTAGTTTATGTATACACACACCTACATTCATTCAATAACTGTATCTATCATCCCTTTTCAGACCCACATTGGGGATGATCATCATGTAGGACATGGGTTCTCTTCTGACCCTGTAGGGTAGCGGTGCAAATTTGACACTATTTCTAAATTGATTAGCACCCTCTAGTGACACGGCAGAGCCATGCTAAAAACCAATGTAAGAATAACTTTGACACCACGTCAACCTTTCCCCGCTGTCATCCCCTATTATAGGTTCATGTTTTGATGACTACCGATTAGTGATACTGGATAACTATAGAACACCCGACTCTTCTTTTAGTAACTTCCAGTTTACAATTAATAACAATACGAATGAACACTGTACATTCTCATGGACATTAAAATCTATCCACCTTTTCCTTGTATTGTTTAACCATTTCAACCCAACTGCACTGATAACCTTAGCTGTTGTAGGCTTGAACATGTGGGTGACAGACGCAAGGGTCACATTAGGCTCATTGCATCTGCGACGCGTCAATTCCAACATGGCCCCGTCAGGGGGTTGACGCTCTAGTCACTCCACTAGCTACCTGGAAGACACCGGTAGTACCGCCCCCCCTCCCTCCGCTTTCTGCTACTTATAGTCGAGCCAGCACTATGCTCGCTACTGCCCGGACCGGCCGAGTGAGGGGTAGGACAGACGCCGACCCACCTCCAGGGGTACCGTGAGTAACTGCGACCACACCTTTCTCCATTTGTGTTTGGACCATGGTAATTTACCTGCTCTTGACTCTGTCTGACCCGCCCTTGATACAGAGGTGAGCTACGTGGACCCAGATTGGGTTCCGACCTTCCTGTGATTTCTTCCCCCTGAGACCATCTGATCTGCGGAGGCATGGCCCGCCAACCTCCGTTCCTGTGAGGGGGGTCTCTGTAGGGTAATGGTCTACAGTGCTGGTTCCATCTTTGGTTTTGCGGTGAGCTCTCCCCCCTGGTTACATTAATCTACCAAGCCGCCGCAACACAGCTTCATTGGAGTCGAATTGACCCGGGGGAGTAATCACCTAGTGACGAACCTAGCACTCAGCACGCCAGTGATATGAGCACTAACGGGTCACCTCCCATTCCCGGGCACTCACTCTTTTGGACCTTGTGTGCGTTGCGTGGGGTACCTATATGCACCGCTAAGCGAGACAGGAGGTTGTGCCTAATCTGACACAAAGGGGTTTCACCTTCTGTTGGTATTGCTATCTCTCAGTCAATTTGACGTTTAATGTGTTCCGTTATTGCTGGGAAACATGTGCTCTTTCCTCCTTTTAACTACCTCTTCCCATACAGCAGGACACTACACCTTAGTGTCTCCACTGGCCGGTCCTGTTGCGGTCCATTGCTGACCCTAATTGGGTGACAACCTTTCCTTTTAATTATTTGCATCAACTCAGTTTTTAGCTTTTATCCCTATAGTAATCCTTAATTACGAGCTCATACGTTCTATAATAAATAGCACTTCTGTGCTAAGCATGCCACCACTCACTGATGCTATGCATGCGCGTGATGCACCAAATACACTGACTGCTGCACCAGTTTAATTAATATGACTTTGTGCTTATAAACATGACATATCTAATGGCTGTTACAAACGTTTGTTATTCTATTTTCTTTGCAGGTTGTTGCTTTTCTGAACTATAGGTACCACCACTTTTTAGGGTGCTGTAACGGTGGTCATTTCTCATTAATTACTGTTAGTGACCACTACCAAAAAGTGCAGGTAGTACTTTATTGGTCCTGAAGAATTGCCATCAATTTGATACAAGGGCAAGAAACATGTTGACCGTTATCACTAGCGTAGAACCTCACACCATAGAGTGAATATATGCACATTTTTCATTTTAATTAGGGAAGTGGCCAACTTCATTAAAATTATCTTGAATGGACCATTTCTCCCTATTTTAATCTCACATTTCCTTACACATCACCTACACTGTTCTAGGGCCCCCACACGCACTGCACCCAATGGCTTAAGGAATCAAGATCTCCGCTAAGTAGGCCCCATCACGGGCGCCTGATCGGGTATTGCAGCGCTGACCCGAGTAGGAGCAGACCCGATGATGAAGCATGACACCTAGCTGACTGGGTGTGTGAGGGCCTTTTTCCAAAAAAAAGGAGAAAACTCTCCTTAGTTCCTACTCCATTTGGAGCATTTGATCTTTTCCAACAACCTGTGTTTACATTAGGAACTGCATACCAGTATTGTGTAGAGCTATCTCCAACACCCCACTTCTGTTTCTGGGAAAATATGTCCAGATCCAACTCTGCAACCACATAGATAACTTTCAACTCCTTGACCAACACCAATCCAGCTTCTGTCAATGTCACATCACTCAATCAGCACTCACACACATTGTGGATGACATATTAAGAATACTGGACCTAAATAAATCATGTCTTCTGATACTACTTGACTTATCTTCTGCCTTTGACACTGTTAAACACAACAGTCTACTGAACCTACTTTGATAGAGGATGGGCTTATCAGGGGCCGTCCTGCAATGGTTGACTTTATTCCTCCACGACAGATCACAAAGAGTCAAGATGAATCAATCCCTTTTTAAGCACTCTGCAGTCACTCGTGGTGTTCCACAGAGATCAGCCCTCTCACCCATTCTCTTCAATCTATTCTTGGAACCTGTTGTAGACGCCTTGAAATCTGCTAACATTCATTATCACATGTATGCAGATGACACTCAATTGTATCTCAAAATCTCATCCCCAGAGGACATCATATCCCTCAACTCGACTTTACAAAACACGCATCTTTGGCTCACTGGCAACCATCTCAAGCTCAACGCTGCCAAAACGGAATTCCCATGAATTACTCCCTCAAATAACATTCCCAAGATCAATCTTTGGATAAAACATCTAACAGCCCTCAACTATTCTCCTCACATTATAGGTTCTGCTAGAGGCTTGGGAATTACTTTAGACAGACACCTGAATATGCCGGGTCACATCAGTACGGTCACCAAAGAAGTTAATTACTAGATGACCATTTTACAGAAACTTAAACCCTTCCTCCCACAGGACGACCTCAAGTATGCGGTGCAAGCTCTTGCGTTGCCAAGGTTAGACTACAAAAGTGCCACACTATGCAGCCTACCTAGGTACAAGCTGGCCCCTATAAGGGCCTCCCCGAACTCCCCTGCCAGACTTGTCTCTGAAACAAAAAGAAATAATAACATCTCCCCGGCTCTAATATCCCTGAACTGGCTCCCTTATGAGGCAAGCATACAACTAAAGATTGTGTGCATGACTCATAAAGCCCTACATTTCAATACCCCCAGATATTTGGCTCAAAAGCTAGAGATATCAGAGGGTGCAGATCTTCACGAAGTGCTACATTCCCACTCCTGAAACCACAATATTTCCATAAAAAGAAAGCATGCTACAGAGCCATCTTGTGTGTCGCCCCTATGATTTGGAACTTTCTGCCTCCGGATAATCGCCTAATCTCATCTACTGCCTCCTTCAAAAAAGAAGTAAAAAAATATCTGATGAATAAGTTTTTACCCTAAGATAACACTTTTTTTTGTTGATTGTATTCATGCCTGCTATTAATTTATGATGTCTGACCACTATATTGCTGACTACCTTAGAGGTCAAGCTTATTATTCTGTCTATCCTCAATGTTTTTTTCTTCGCTCATATATGTGACTAATTTTTGTTTTCACAATCATACTCTACCTCCCCTTCATGTAAAGCGTTCTGATACCCACTAGGGTCATGTTTGTACCATACGAAACTTTATAAATAAACAAATACCTAGTGCTTTAAATATGGGTGAGTGGAACTGAGAGGGCCTGTTCACATTCAACCTAGTAGCAATATTAATACATTTGAGGGAAAGGTGTAGATATTCTAAAGAACATCCATCCAAATACAATGAGGTTTGTGTTGGAAGCAGGTACCCATGGGAAAGAGGTTCCTGCCTGAAGGGTACAGACGATTCCAGGGCCATGGTTGAGAGGAAGGAACAGATTTATCAATACTTTGTGCAGTGTAAAGTCACTAAGTGTGATAGAAACAGGCACAATGTGTTGATTTGTTATTTGCATTCCATTGCAAATGTTGTGAGCTGGAAAGTTGCCCAAAAGGCACACAACGTAGCAGTACGAGCTGCCTTGCATTACTTTGTGTCAAGGGGGCATTACATGGGTGGTGCAGGAACTTTCCCATGCTGTTTCCCATGGTTTTTAAAGCATAACCCTATCTCCGAACAATGGTAGGCAGGGCGTTGCGTACAGAAACAAGCTTCCTCGAAGGCGGCACATAGTAGGAAAAATGATTTTATTTCTCTAAAGTTTTCAAACCTTGCATGTTTGCTGCACTGTACAGAACATAAACACATTGGGAAACATTTAATGTTAGTCTAAGCATAGAGTTTTGTACTGAAAGAGTGCGGTGCAAAGATCTGTGGTGTGTGGAGCTAGGCAGGCTGATTGTGCAACAGCACTTGGGAAGAGAACAGCAAGACCATACCTTTGTAAATATGGTGCTGTTCTGCATTCTACCTTTGATGCAATGCTGAGCAGCAACCAAGTTTGAGGCACTGCACTGTATGAAATAATGGGAATTTTGCCCTGAAGTATCTCACACCTGAAGATATTCCTTGTGGTGTCATTGGCACAGGATTGGTAGCCAATGGGGATGATGCTGAGGAAATCAGCAAGTGTGTTAGACATGGCAGTATGCTTGTATGTTGACCAAAGTTTCAGGAGCAACACAGTAACAAGTATGTGGAAATGCAATGTGTGGCATGCTATTTTAGTGTAGGGCCCAGGCAAGTCTATATAACAATCCTGGATAACATTGTGACACCAACAGTACAAAACAAACATATCTTACAGTAAAACTGACTGTTTATGTCCCCAAATACACGTAAGTAGACAGCGGCATTGGCGGATGTCAGCAATGTGATGGTTCACCTGCTCTGTGTAGTCAGTAGGCCAAATGAAAAGCATATGAATCCAGCAATGTAAAACTCACAAAGTCAAACACAATGCTGCCAACCATGCCATACAACAGTCAGCAACATAGAATAACATCCAACCTGGACAAGGCACCACAATGTACTAAGGATGCGAATCTCAACATTTATTTGCCACAGCAATGATGATAAATTCAAGGCATACAACTACACAAACCCCTACAAGTTAAAGCCCTACACATACATGCGAAAAAACTAATTTATTGGGTCCTCTTTTGTAGTGCACAGCCCCTTGTAACAACATCAGTGTGTCACAAATGAACATGGCCTACATTGCAATAGATGTGTTAAGCAAAGTGCACCATGTCAATTTCTCTGCGAAAAACAATAGTTAAGGACTGACAATTAATAGCATAACAGTCCATGTGACATGTGTGAACTGCACCACATGTATGGCCCAAAATCACATAGTCAAGCAAGTGAATCTACCGTGCCAATGTCATGTAGGCAAACAATGACATCTGTGGATTACCATGAACATATGCATGTGTGAGTGTAATACATGAAGTCAATGTCACCACCTTCCTAGGAAGGATCAAATAGCCAAGTATCTGGTCACAAATCTGTCACGTCACACATGTAGGAGAGCACATACCATAGAGGTGGTCAGGAGCATCTCCAAACAGCCATCACATAAAGCTACTGGATCACCATGAACATCAGGATGTAGAAGTGTACGATGTATCAGGCCATGCTCAGCTTTTTATCATTACACAGAGTAATGGAAGAGACACGTAAACCTATGAACAACTGTATGAGTAACACATATTCTGAAATACCATCAGAAATGCGTATGAATACTTAACTATATATAACAAACATGGGCAGGAATGTAGCTTTAACAGTGAGCAAAAGCATTAACAGTTGTCCTTTCTTTTTAATTTCCAGCCAAGTATATGGTCTCCAGCCTCAGGTCATGACCCCATAAGCACATCCCCAGACTGAGCCTCAGAAAATTATAGTCAGGCACTCTGCAAGACTCTCAACATTGTTGAGAGAACCTTCAGTCTGCTCAAGTCCAGGTTCAGATGTCTAAACATGTCAGAGGGGAGACTGCTCTACTGCCCCCTATGGTGTGCAATATGATACTTGTCTCTGACATTCTACACAATATCTGTGTAATGACTAATGTCCTGGGGGACGGGGACCATCAAGAGCGGGACCCAATGGAGGAGGAGGAGGATGGTGGAAACATCCAGAATACAGTGGTTGGTAACAGGCGATGCACATACACTGCACAACATTTCTTGCATGAAGCACATGCACTGTGATGGAGCATGAATAGGCTTTCCTGTTTTCAGTTTCTATTTTTGGTCAATTCTGGTGGGGTTTTTTCAGTTTTTTCAATACCTTAAAAAACAGTGGTTATCAGTGGTTACACATTTTTGCACCATTAAAAACAACAGAAACAGTGTTTTTCCGGTGTTTATGGAATTTTAATTTAATTTTAATTGTTGCTTGCTTTCTGGACTGAGTGTGCATGTGTATAGGTAGTGTGTGCACAGGGTATATAAGGACCAAATACATTTGTACTGCACCAGAATGGACTACTATGTCAATAGCATTCTTCATTAAGCACAGGTATGGATTTTGACAGGCCATCATACAACTTGTTCATATACGTAGCTGAATTACTGCAAATACAAACAATTCCAAGTGACACTGTGTTCCATGTTTACGAAACGCCTGGTGTCATGTTTTCACCACTATCTCAAATGCTTGATGACAACATTCTTTTCACACATACCTGTCACTACATCTACATCTTGCATTGAATGTTTGAAAACTGGGGTATTTGGCAATTCACTTACAATCAATACTGACTCACTAGAAAGGGGGGCAGATGTATCAAAGGATTTCACCCATTCTCTGTCTGTGGGTAAATGTGATGCTACATATTAGGAAAGATTCTAATTAAACCAGCCATTTTACCTATCAGTGAAGTCAAATGTAGACAAAATTTCAAATATGATTTTGATATTTCCCGATTCTCTACAGTTTATAAAATAACTAAATAAGATCTAGAAACTGCATCTTTAGTCCAAAGACCACAAACCTAAAAAAAGCAGAAGGAAGAAGAGACAATGTTTCAGTGATATCCCTAAACAACAAAACTCAAGCAGAATAATGTTAGCCCAGTCTCTCTTGATACTACCTTGTATAACAAAGTTACATTGTATTGGCCCCTTAAGGACAAAATAAAACTCATCTTTTCCTTTCTTTGAATGGCACTTAGTTTGTGGTTGCAAAGGTGTTTTTTCAGTGTTTATATGATTACACCAGTGATGGCTATTTTCCTTTCGGTGGGGTTTTATCAGTTATTATAGGTTTAAACCTAAAACCAAATAGCCTAAGCATGAAGTAACATAAAATGATGGTTCAACATGCAATTAAAAGTTTGAATCCATTATTTGTCTTTTCTTTTATGTCACAGTCCCAGTAAACATCAACTAGGAGTAGGCCTCAATATTTAACAACCATGTCTTCAGACCTGTTGACCTTCATGGGGCCATGCTGCACATCTATCAATTGCACATATACAGAAATTCTATGTGAAGGAGTGTACTGAGAGGTTCAGAGAGCGAATGGTGCGGGGTCTGATGATCCCGTTAGACTCTGGGCCACACTGCTGAATACTCGATCACTCCAGAAGCACAACATGGACATTTTTATGCTACTTCAAGACAAAGAACTAGACATTCTTGCACCAAACATGGTGCGAGGATGCCTCATGCCCCGATATAGTGGCCTTCCTTCCTCTAGATTATGACACCCTGACATACAATTGACAGGGCAGAAAAAGAGGAGGAGGAGTGGTGGTATTCTGCCACAGGGCCCTGCCCGCAGAGAGGATAGTAATAGAGAGCTTAGATGGAGCGAGGTCCTGGGAATAAAAATAGGCCTAAAACCTTCTTGCCTGATAGTAGTGGTAGTATATCCTCCACCTCGGTCAACCCCCCTGTTCAATGACCTGCTCACCGAAGTGGTCAGCTATCTCTGCTCTAGGTATCAACAGATTCTAGTGATGGGGGACTTCAACTACCATTGAGATAAGGCTCCTAGAGAGCCAGTGTTCAGCAGGTTAAAAGAGGCAATGACCATGCTAGGGCTGAAACAAATTGTGGAGATCCCAACCCACGAGAAGGACCATACTCTTGACCTTATCTGGACTTCAGTTCCCGATGTTCAAGTTTCTGAGTGCAGACCGTGCAGTTGGTCAGATCACCATCTGATCAGCTTTGGGATTCCTGTGCACAGTCCAACGAAATATCCCCTCCCAGTGTGGAGGATGGTACGGAGTTGGCATAAAATAGAGGAAGCCGATTTGAGGGAGGCACTGGGGGAGAGAACGCACCCAGGGAGACAGTCTGGGGATTCGGATATGGAGTACGAGAAGCTTGCAGGTTGTTTGAGGACTACTACTGATAAGGTGGCCCCTGCACGGAGGGAAAGGGTAAGGGATAGAGTGAAGGACGCCCCTTGGTATACAGAAAAACTAAGAGGGACAAAACAGGCCAACGCCAGTGTAAAAGGCAATGGCAGAAATCATACGACCTGAAGACTCGGGAGGAATATAAAGCAAAACTAGCCCTCTACAAAATCTCAATGATCGCAAAGAAATCCGAGTACTATGAGCGGCAGATCGAGGAGGCCAAGGACACTCAGAAAGAGACCTTCAAGGTGCAGAGGGAACTGAGTCAAAAGAAGGAACAGAGGGCAGTAGCCAATCTAGCTGATTGCAGTAAGATACACCTGCATAAGCTCATGCCCTTTTTCAGTGGTGGATCCACTGGATTTCCAGGGAGGCAACCTCTAAGTCTCTCCAACATTAGACCTATACTGCCTAGCGCACATTATGGCCAAAGTGAAATCAGGCTCTTCAGAGGACCCCTGCCCTTCCAGGGTGTTTAAAATGATCTTCCCTGTGATGGGACCAGAGATATTGTCCTTACTAAATCTGTCCCTGGTAACGGGGAAGGTTCCTCTCAATTTTAAGGAAGCTATGGTGACTCCGCTGCTGAAGAAAGCAGGGGCAGATGTTAATAACTTAAAGAACTACCGCCCCATATCCAGACTTCCCTTTCTGGCTAAGGTAGTGGAGCAACATGTACTTAGAACACTCTCCTTCTTTCTGGAGGAACATCAGCTGCTCTATGCAGGGCAAGTGGGCTTCAGGGCCCACTCAGTACAGAGCTGGTAATGCTATCAGTGCTGGATGAGCTGAGGCTCGCAGCCGACAAGAAGAAGTCATAGGCATTGATCCTTTTGGATCTTTCAGCTGCATTTGACACGGTGAACCATGCTCAACTGCTGACCCATGTTCAGGCACTGGGAATACTGGCGTCGTATACCAGTAGATTGCCTCCTTTCAAAAGGATCGGTTGCAAACGGTCCAACCAAGGGATTGTGTGTCCAGCAAAGGCGCTTTGCCGTGTGGGGTCCCGCAGGGCTCGGCGTTGTCTCCCCTGCTTTTTAATATCTATTTACAGCCACTTGTGGAAGTGCTGGCAAAATTAGAATGTCTGGTGTTCAACTACACCGACGATACACAACTAATCTTGCGTATCGACAGGTCTACACAGGCACAATCTAATGTACAGAATATCCTCTGTTCACTATGAACTAAATGACCACCAATTCACTGAAGGTAAATCCGCACAGGACCAAGGTATTAGCTATTACCACAGGGGGCAACCCCTGGTCCAACTCCTTCTGGCCACAAGAGCTAGGTACTACTCCAATACAGATGCCAGTTGTGAAGAGCTTGGGCATCAGGTTGGAAAAGAAGCTAACATTGAACAATCAGGTGACCGCTGTGCTGGGGAATTGTGTGGGCCTTATGAAGCAACTCCAGAAACTTGTACCCCTCCTGTCCTTTTCTACCATGCGTACCATAGTTTCAGCACTAATTGTGTCACAACTGGACTACGGTAACAAGCTTTATATTGGGCTATCTGATAAACTATCCGGAAAGCTTCAGGTGGTTATGAACGATGCGGCAAGATTAATCTTCAAACTCCCTAGGAGAGCACATGTTACACCACTGCTGCAGCAACTTCACTGGCTTCCAATCAAGCAGAGGGCTAGGTTCAAGGGCCTGTGTATTGTACATAAAGCCCTGCAGGGAACGGCATCTGACTACATCAAGGAACGGCTGTAGAGTTATGTGCCAGGGCAATGCCTCCGTTCATCTGAGGCAAGTCTGTTGGCCTGTCCTCGGTTTGATAAAGCCACCTTGGGGGGTTGAGCTCTTTCCGTGATGATATCTCAGCTTTGGAACAAGCTACTGGAAGGCTTGCATAGGGAAGTTTCCCTTCTCCCCTTCAGGAGGAAACTAAAGACTCTTTTGTTTATTCAGGCTTTTGGTTAAGCCTCACTGAGATTGACCTAGTGTCGGGCCGTGTAGCTCTGGTAGGCTTTTACGTTTCTCACAAGCTCTTAGAGATCATTGGTGATTTGGCACTATATAAATGACAATAACATAACTGCATCAGAGGGAAAGGCTGGCATGCAACATTTCCAATTCCAAATTGATCCCCACTCTCCCCTAGCACTTGAGCAGTGCAGAACTGCACAGCTAGCAGTCTTGCTGTGCTATACAGCTGCAAAGTGTACAACAGACGGCAGTAAGACACGTTTGGAACACAAGCCACCAATTTCCATGCCTGAAAATAACCGCAAAATGTAGTGTGTCTCACCAATGTGTGACCATGCAAAATTACTGCTGGAACTAATCTTGTTGCAGTTACCATCAGAAATAATGAGTGATTGTTCTAATATAAAAAGGCCCAGTGTCATGCTGACATGTAAAAGCTGTCACTTCTAAAGAGCGCATACATGTATGTGTGGCTTTACACCAAACACAGGACATGTGAACTATTGACTGACTACATTATCACATATACCACATTATGCAGCTGTAGATAAAGGACACATTTGCAATGCATTGCATAGCAATGCAATGAGGAAGAAAGACCTGTACAAATTACATAATGAGCAGATGACATTGTACAGTCAGTAAATAGCAAGAGCAGTATGTCATTGTACATGTAGAATAAAAACATCTGAACACTTGAAGAATACCAGATGTCGAGTAGGAATACACTTGGATAAAAAGGCAGAGAAAACTGTTTGTGTATGCACATGATTATATGGAGGGATTTAGATGTGAAGTTTGTCTGCATGGTAGGAGTTGTCTCCCTCTGACCTGAGTGTACAAGTGCATAGTAGAGCAGATCACTAATCTTGTACCACCCAAAGGTGAAAAGTAAGTTAAGTGTGTCCCATCACATATGCCTGTATCAAGAAATGCAATATCCATGGACCAGGTGGCACCCACAAAGGGGTGCTCTCAGAGTAAACGTACTGCTACTAACGTTGACAGGAGTGACACAGAGATCATCAAGCCAGCATCATGTTCCATGAACATCACAGCCATGGTAGAGTTGCTCCCTATTAAGCACCACAGCTATAACGCCACATGATCCCTGCATGTTAGGGCCACTACACAGAGGGCGCTTGAGAATGTAATGCAAATGAAGTAGATTTCATTGTTACATATGTGGATCACTGCATAGTCTACATGATGTCCTAAGATTGAACATAGAGGGGCATACATTGGCAGTGGCCAAATGGTGCCACCCAGATAGTCTATCTACCCCACATATATCTGCAAGCACATGCATGATTTGCACTGTTCCAACAGGACACTTTTAAATGTTGACTTCTGACCTGCACCGGTGTTGGAATGGCCATCTATGGTCAATGTAGGCCCACTTGCCTCATGAGTCAAAGATGCAACAGTTCCTTGCAGGAATGGATGTGACTGTAATGTTGCATATTACTTTTTTCCCCACTGAATTTCTAAGGTTTTGTTAACCCCTTCGCTGCCAGGCCTTTTCCCCCTCCTGTGCCAAGCCTTTTTTTGGCTATTTGGAGTAGTGCGCGCTTAGGCCCCTGTAACTTTTTGACCACATTAGGTGTCCACGCCAAATTTGCTTCCTTTTCTTCCAACATCATGGGGATTCTAAAGGTACTCAGAGTTTGTGGATTGCCCTGGAGGGGTCACAGAAATGAGCCAAAATACAGCAACATTTTGGTTTTTTTCGGAAAAATTGGAAAAACAGGCTGCAAATGAAAGCATCTGGGTTTTTCCCTGCAAATGTTATCAAAAAAGGGTTTGTGGGGTTGAAATCACCATTTTACCAGCTTTTCGGGGATACCAGACTTTTGTCAGAAACCCAACATTTTTTACACAGTTTTGGCATTTTTCTGGGACATAGCCTATTTTTGCTATTTTTTGTGCTTTTGATTCCTTCCAGTTAATGGCAGAAATGGGTACAAAAGCAATAATGGATCCTGGAAAGCTATACATTTTCAAGACAAAATTCTGAATTCAGCAAGGGGTCATTTGTGTAGATCCATCAAGGTTTTTTTATAGAAAAAAACAGTTAAATATAGGATAAATTGAAAATTAGTTGAAAAAAACAGCCTTTTGTGTCAACGTTTTCACCTGTAACTTCTTCTAATTATGACAGCTCTTTGAAAGCAATATACCGTTGCATCCGCTGGACATTACTGGTTATGGGGATATATAGGACTTGTAGGTTCACTGTTAGACCTGGCACCTTGGCGTGAGTCTCCCTTCCTCTTTTTGTCGCTGTGCCTCATGTGCTTTTATGGTGTTGGCCGCTCAGCGCGCTGTGCCACTGCCAACCAGTGTCGCGTTGCGAGTGCTCCCTATGTAAATTGTATATGTTGGTTGGATTCCATGATTGGATCGTTTGATTTACTGTCGGACCCCAGTAAAGTGCGCCAGGAGCGCCAGGGCATGTAAATGCAAACACCGCTGGTGGGCTTGCAGCACTGGTTGTGCCACCCACAGAAGCGGCCGGTAAAATATGTCTAAGGTCTGCCATCGCAGAACCTGCGTGCAGTCTGGTACTGACATGCTGACTGGCAAGTGCCCACACTTGCCGGTCCCTAAAACCTTCCCTTAACTGCATGTTAGTCACCCCTCTGGTAGGCCCACGGGCAGGGTGCGTTGTAAGCATAAGGTAGGACAAGCCTAGATGCGTGGCATGTCCTAGTAGTGAATTACCACCATCTTGTTGTTCACTACTGCAAGGCTACCCTGTTCTCATAGGCCAGTATGGGCGGCTTGGATTGTTACACCCTATGATCCTAACCGACCCAGGGAACACGGTAGAAGATCGAGTTTAGTATGCCTGAACTCGGAATAATAAGGTACATCTTTTCGTAAGGTTTATTTTAATATTCCGCGTTTGCAAATGCCGCTTTTAGAAAGCTGGCCTTTGCTTGCCTAAACATTTCAGCCCGCCTCTGCGTGATGTGTATCTGATGTCTGGCTGGTGTGAGTGACAGGGCTGGGGGAACCCAGATGGGCAGGGCTAGGTAGCCTGGTGGTGAATAGGGCGATCGGCAGGTAGATGGGGGGGAGGAGTACTCCTAGGCTCTGAATAGGACAGTGCTCTGCCACCTCAATGCCGGTTCCGCCCCCTGTGGAGCGTCTGAGGAGTCTGCCCTGCACTCTGAAAGAAGAAGCCTGCATCACGTAAACAAAGTGCTCAGAAACCGGACTGGACTAGGCAAGGGCCCCCCTGGCCTGGGAGAACAAAAGATTTGCTGTATAAATGTAGATGCCCTGCTCCTAAGAAACTAGATCCGCTTTTGACCAAGAAGAATCTCTGCCTGAGGAGGAGGCACCGGGAAAGCTGTAGGAGGAAGACTGTCCCTGTCCTGGGGGATTGGCCTGCAGTGGTGACCTTGCTACCAAAGGGGAGAAGAGAAACTGTTGCTGAAGACTTTGCTTTATTTTTACTTTCAAGACTTGTGCTTTCCAAAACGATCTCCAAGGGCTTGGAACTGAGCTTGCCCCCTGAACTGAGCCCCAGGACCATTGGGCTCTACCTGATCTTCACTCGCCTGCCGCTGGACTGTGGTGTCCTTTTCCTCGCCGGAGCTGTGACCCTCGTGCCCCAGTCCCTCCCTGAGCCGTGACCAGGACTGCTTAGCCGCCCCCGCCTTGGGAAGAGCCTCGCTCGATCGGAGCCGCTCCCCCTACACTGTGCTGGGCTGCCCCTGTCACCTCGCTCGCTGGAGGCCCGCTGCGCACCTTCACCCTCCCACCGGAATCGGCGTTGTGAGCATCTCCAAGCCTCGGACGGCCCGGACGTAACCTGCGTGCCCGGCTGCCCCGCTTTGTTCACCCGCCACCTGCAACACCCCGCTCTTGTCGTGAGCCTGAAGATCAGACCCCCATCGTGAAGTGTGGGAGCCCCGGACGCCGCCTCGCCCTTCTGTCGAAGAGCCGCTGAAATCCCGCACCCGCCTTCCGGGTTATGCCATTTGGGATGAAAAATGCCCCTGCCACCTTCCAAAGATTGGTCAACCAGGTGTTGGCTGGGCTGGATTCGTTCAGTGCAGCCTACCTGGATGACATCGCGGTGTTCAGCTCCACTTGGGAAGAACACCTGCGACACCTCTGGGAAGTGTTGATGGCGCTGCGCAAGGCAGGCCTCACGATCAAGGCGAGTAAGTGCCAGATCGGGCAGGGTTCCGTGGTGTACTTGGGACACCAAGTTGGGAGTGGCCAGGTGGCACCCCTTCAGCCCAAGATAGAAACCATCCTGAATTGGGAGGCGCCCAAAACCCAGACAGAGGTGAGAGCCTTCCTAGGTCTCACCAGGTACTACAGGAGGTTTGTCAAGGGGTATGGCAACATGGTTGCCCCCTTGACAGCGCTGACTTCGAAGAAGCAGCCCAGGAAAGTGATTTGGACTGACACCTGTCAGAAAGCTTTTGAGGCCTTGAAAACTGCTATGTGCACAGCGCCCGTGCTCTTGGCTCCCAACTTCTCCAAAGAGTTTATCGTTCAGACAGACGCTTCAGAGCATGGTGTGGGGGCTGTTCTTTCACAGATTAATGAGGAGGGCCTAGATCAACCCGTAGCCTTTCTTAGCAGGAGGTTACTTCCACGGAAACAGAGGTGGAGTGCTATTGAGCGTGAGGCATTTGCTGTGGTCTGGGCGCTGAAGAAGCTAAGACCCTACCTGTTTGGGTCTCACTTCCGGGTTCAGACGGACTACAGGCCCCTCAGATGGTTGATGCATATGAGGGGTGAGAATCCAAAGCTGTTGAGGTGGTCCATTTCCCTACAGGGTATGGATTTCACGGTGGAACATCGCCCTGGTACAGATCACGCCAATGCTGACGGTCTGTCCAGATTTTTCCGCCTCAGTGATGAGGAACTCCCTGGGGTAGGGTAGTTCTCTCCACTTTTCAGCTGGCACCTTGGCGTGAGTCTCCCTTCCTCTTTTTGTCGCTGTGCCTCATGTGCTTTTATGGTGTTGGCCGCTCAGCTCGCTGTGCCACTGCCAACCAGTGTCGCGGTGCGAGTGCTCCCTATGTAAATTGTATATGTTGGTTGGATTCCATGATTGGATCGTTTGATTTACTGTCGGACCCCAGTAAAGTGCGCCAGGAGCGCCAGGGCATGTAAATGCAAACACCGCTGGTGGGCTTGCAGCACTGGTTGTGCCACCCACAGAAGCGGCCGGTAAAATATGTCTAAGGTCTGCCATCGCAGAACCTGCGTGCAGTCTGGTACTGACATGCTGACTGGCAAGTGCCCACACTTGCCGGTCCCTAAAACTTTCCCTTAACTGCATGTTAGTCACCCCTCTGGTAGGCCCACGGGCAGGGTGCGTTGTAAGCATAAGGTAGGACAAGCCTAGATGCGTGGCATGTCCTAGTAGTGAATTACCGCCATCTTGTTGTTCACTACTGCAAGGCTACCCTGTTCTCATAGGCCAGTATGGGCGGCTTGGATTGTTACACCCTATGATCCTAACCGACCCAGGGAACACGGTAGAAGATCGAGTTTAGTATGCCTGAACTCGGAATAATAAGGTACATCTTTTCGTAAGGTTTATTTTAATATTCCGCGTTTGCAAATGCCGCTTTTAGAAAGCTGGCCTTTGCTTGCCTAAACATTTCAGCCCGCCTCTGCGTGATGTGTATCTGATGTCTGGCTGGTGTGAGTGACAGGGCTGGGGGAACCCAGATGGGCAGGGCTAGGTAGCCTGGTGGTGAATAGGGCGATCGGCAGGTAGATGGGGGGGGGAGGAGTACTCCTAGGCTCTGAATAGGACAGTGCTCTGCCACCTCAATGCCGGCTCCGCCCCCTGTGGAGCGTCTGAGGACTCTGCCCTGCACTCTGAAAGAAGAAGCCTGCATCACGTAAACAAAGTGCTCAGAAACCGGACTGGACTAGGCAAGGGCCCCCCTGGCCTGGGAGAACAAAAGATTTGCTGTATAAATGTAGGAGCCCTGCTCCTAAGAAACTAGATCCGCTTTTGACCAAGAAGAATCTCTGCCTGAGGAGGAGGCACCGGGAAAGCTGTAGGAGGAAGACTGTCCCTGTCCTGGGGGATTGGCCTGCAGTGGTGACCGTGCTACCAAAGGGGAGAAGAGAAACTGTTGCTGAAGACTTTGCTTTATTTTTACTTTCAAGACTTGTGCTTTCCAAAATGATCTCCAAGGGCTTGGAACTGAGCTTGCCCCCTGAACTGAGCCCCAGGACCATTGGGCTCTACCTGATCTTCACTCGCCTGCCGCTGGACTGTGGTGTCCTTTTCCTCGCCGGAGCTGTGACCCTCGTGCCCCAGTCCCTCCCTGAGCCGTGACCAGGACTGCTTAGCCGCCCCTGCCTTGGGAAGAGTCTCGCTCGATCGGAGCCGCTCCCCTTACGCTGTGCTGGGCTGCCCCTGTCACCTCGCACGCTGGAGGCCCGCTGCGCACCTTCACCCTCCCGCCGGAATCGGCGTTGTGAGCATCTTCAAGCCTCGGACGACCCGGACGTAACCTGCGTGCCCGGCTGCCCCGCTTTGTTCACCCGCCACCTGCAACACCCCGCTCTTGTCGTGAGCCTGAAGATCAGACCCCCATCGTGAAGTGTGGGAGCCCCGGACGCCGCCTCGCCCTTCTGTCGAAGAGCCGCTGAAATCCCGCACCCGCCTTCGCGTCAAGAAACAAGGTACTGTACTTACGAACTCGACCGCGAGCTCACATCGGATCCAGGGTCCGCAACGTTCTGATTTCCCTGTCATCTGCCGTGTGCTTCCCGGGCGCCGCCTCAGCACGAAGTGCGCTGAGGCCTACAGTTACCTTGTGCCCGCCTAAAGAACTTTCCGTAACAAAGAGACTTTACCGTATTTCCAAGAGTTGTGGCCCCATCAGTTCAACGTTACTGGGCCTTGTATTTGAATCTGCTGAATCTACATAAAAGCTTATTTTTATATACCTCCTGATTGGTGTCCGTTTGTGGTGCATGCAAGGTGTTTACTGTATTTGTAATTGCATTTGCTTAACCGTGTACGCCTGAGACTTAGCCTAGACTGCTCGCGCCAAGCACCTAGAGGGTGAGCAGGGGTTATTCTGGGGAGTCATCCTTCGCCCTGACAAGAAGTAAAGGGTACACACCTGCGTCAACCAGAGCCCCCTTATTTCTAACATTCACCAAGAACCCGACGAGCCCAGAGCCAAAAACTGAGCAGCAACTTGCAATGGTTTTTTATTATGTACTGGGTATATAGTAATTATTCTGTAAAAATGTGTACATGGAAAAATCGGTATGAAAGACACCTATGTATTTCTGAAATGGGAACAAAATATAGAGTTTAGAAACAGTAGATATTTGCACATTTCTGAAATTGGGAATACTCATACTAGCATGAAAATTATCAGTCACTTTCTAGAATGACTTGCACCCTTATGCATCAAGCCAAAATCCAGTCGGTAAAATACCGATTCGGTAATAGCTCCCGGTATTGTGTTAAAAATACCCAATCCCAATGCATCAACCCAAAACCCGAGCAAATAACGAATCGCTAAATAAATAACCTCGAACATACCGAATCGCTAATACCAAAAATGCTAATTTACCGAATCGCTAAATACCGAATCCGCAATTACCGAAATCACTATTAGCTCCCGGAAATTGCCAATAGCAAATAAAGAATCGCACCCCAATGCAAGAAAACTCGCTAATTCCGAAAATCCCAAAAATCGCTATTTTGCCAGAGCTAAATAAGGGGAATCAAAACCTGGAGGTAAAGTAAAAAAAAAAATAAAAAAAAAAAATAAAAAATTCCTACATGTGCAAATGATTGAGGCAATCACTAAACCCTTAAATTTGGCCCAGGAGACCCTGTTGCTCCCCCAAAATGGCTGCCCTCTACGTGCTTGCAAGGAGGATGCGGATCAATGCAGCAGGACAGCGCAGGAGAAGGGTACAGGAGAGAGTGTTCAGACTGCGCATAACCCTGCTCGGCCAGAATGAGGACGAGGTGTACCAGAAATATCGCCTCAATCGCGCTATGATCATGCGCCTGATTGCAGACCTGGAACCATTACTGCAGCACCAGACCCACCGGACAAATGCTATCCCTGCGCACGTTCAGGTACTATGCAGCCTGCACCTACTGGCCTCTGGGAGTTTCCAGGGGGTAATTGCGGTTGCTGGAGGTGTTTCGCAAAGCGCACTGTCACGCTTCTTCCAAACATTCCTAGATGCCATGCTGACAATGCTCCACAGACACATCAGCTTCCCCACAACCCCACAGCAGTTGGACCGCACTAAACAGGCATTCTACCAGGTGGCACAATTTCCACATGTGATTGGATGCATCGACTGCACGCATATCCCCATATGCCCTCCGTCAGCAAATGAGTACCTTTTCAGGAACCGCAAGTCATACCACTCGATCAACGTGCAGGTTGTGTGCGATGCCAACAACATCATAACGGACCTAGTGGCACAATTCCCAGGGAGCACACACGACTCATACATCTTCCGCAACAGTGGAATGCACAGGCGACTACTCAATGGCGAATTTGGAGAGGGACTCCTGTTAGGTAAGTAGAACTACGCTTCCCCACACCAACACCACACATGTATGTACATCACCAATGCTAAGTCTATGCTTCTATCTCCTAGGTGACAGCGCTTACGCCCTGCGGGAATACATACTAACCCCATACCTAAATCCAGCAACCCCGCAGGAACATCGCTACAACGCTGCACACATCAGCACGAGGAATGTGATAGAGCGGACTTTTGGGATTCTCAAGAGCCGCTTCCGTATCCTCCACAAGACTGGCGGCGCAATGCTATACCAACCAGACACATGCTGTCGAATAATTGCTGTATGTGCAATGCTGCACAACATTGCCACCAGAAGGGGGATACCCATGGAGGTGGACAGGGATGACGACCCCCAGGCTGACCAACCACCCGCCCAACGACGACCGGCACACATCCCAAACACAGCAGAGGGCCATAGGAGGCGGACAGACATAACGCAAAATCATTTTTGACCCTGGGTAAAATGAGACATTACAAGTTGGTGTTGGGTGCAACTGTTTAATGCACAGTAGCACTGAGGATTGTGCAACAGAACTAGCATTGTGAATCATGCTCCGATTGCATAAATGTAAATAAAAGGTTCCTTAAAGTCAGGCCTGTGCAAACAGAATAATTGGATGGCCATGGTTGCTCCACCATGGACCTGCAGCATGTACAAATTTCTAGTGCCGCTTGCCACGTACACCAAGCCTCCGCTCAGGTGCATCCATACCCTCACCACGGCCTGTCCCCGTGGAGGCACGCGAACTTCGGCGCCTGGTGCTGGCCTCTGCCAGTGACACGCTGCTGACACTGGAGGCAGCCTCACTGGTGTCATCCCCTCCCAATGCTGCAGCACTGCATGTGCTGCTCTGAAGTTGTTCCACAGCAGTGGTGATGTGTCTCAGTGACTTGGCAACATCACCGCAGAAGTGCCCAAGGTCCACCTGCAGGGAGACTGTGCGGCGTGCCAACACAGCGGTGCAGTTGCTGTGCCGTTGTATGGCCTTGGTAGCGGCGGCAGAACGCAACATTAGCTGCCGGTTACTCCTCCTCTGGGACTCATGGCCCTCCCTGATGGCACGGGTGAGCTCACGTACCTCCTCCCTGAGCTGAGCATTGCCATCAGCAACCGCAGTGGTCTGGTCCCTGACCGCCGTGCCCATGTCCCTGACCGCGGAGCCCATGTCGGTGACTGCTGCAGTCATGGCGCGCATCTCCCTCGCTAGGCGCACGATGTTGCAGCTGATGCTAGCCACATGTCTTCCCTGCAGGTTCTGTGTGCGCAGCATCCTCTCCTCAATTGCAGAGGTTGTTGGGACATCCTGGTCAGCTGAGGAGACGGAACTGCGACGGGCCCTGTGACGCCGTGCGTGTCTTGAGCCTCCATGTGGTGCAGCAGGTGGTGTGGATGTGCGCTGCGTGGGTGCCAATTGAGGGGGGGGGGTTGCCATCTCCTGCAAGGGCGCAACTTGGTGCCTGTGCCTCTGCGGTATTGTGGCTGCACTGGCTGCAGGCTGGCTTGCTGGTGCCGTTGCTTGTGGCGCAGGTGGTGGTGCCTTGGCTTGTGGCGCAGGTGCCTTGGCTTGTGGCACTGGTGCTGGTGCCGATGATTGTGGCGCTGGTGGAGGTGGTGCTGGTGGGGTGGCAGGTGTTGGCGGTGCGTGCGCATCCTGCACAGTCTCCTGGTCTGACTCCACGGGTGTCTCAGAGATGATCAGCTGGTCGCTGTCGTCAGAGTCCCCAGGTGATGCATCTGTGTGTGAAACAGTGCATGATTAGTGGGATGATTACACCTACATAGTGTTGTACCCATCAATGTCCCTCTGTGGTCCAACAAATGAACAGTCTACAGCCATGTACAACATATGTGTTGTGTGAGGATTTACGCCTGTGCCTGCACTCTGGGCTGACTAGACTACAACTCCCAAGATGCAGTAGTGTCATGTGTGGAACTGTCTGTGCCAGAGCTGCAGACACAGTGAGATTGGGCTGGGGGCATGGGTATGGATTTACGCTATGCTGGGTGTGGCACAGGCATGCATCTTACCTTGGGCACTTGTGGCTGCGCCGGACGTGTCCATCTGGATCACCCCCACGACGGCTTCCCGCTCTATCGTCCCTTCCACAAGGTCCTCCAGGGCTGTGTTGGATGGTGCAGTGCTTGTTCCGCCTCCAGTCCTTCTTGCCTCCCGGAGCCTCTCAGCAATCCTCTCTTTTGCGCGCTTCCGGAGGTCATACCACCGTTTTTTGAGATCGTCGATGCTGCGGCTAGTGACGCCAACCGCATTGATCCTCTCACGGATGCGCTGCCAGATGCGCCGCTTCTCAGTCTCAGGCACCTTGAGGGACAGCTTGCCAAAGAGGCGGTCGTGTTTGCTGGCCACTCCCTCGATGAGGTACTCCAGCTCCCTGTCTGAGAACTTCTTCTTGCGCTTGCGTGCAGATTCAGCGCTGGATGGCACTTCCTGCGACATGATGGATGTGTGCTGTGACTGGCAGAATCTGTGTGGCCTCACTCTGCACAGCCTGTCCTTCCTTCCAGCTCCTGTCTGCTCCTCTGTCGAGGCTATGTGGGTGGGGCAGCAGTATTTCCTGGTTGGTGATGTCATCAGCCTGTTCCCGGTGCGACGCGGCAATTTGCGATTTCGCTAATACCGATTCGGTAATTGCTAATTCGGTATTACCGAACTCGCTATTAGCCAAATCGGTATTACCGAACTCGCTATTTGCTAGTGGGGCCGTTTGCGTGCCCCGCTATTAAGGAATCGGTAAATTTAGCGATTTTTAAGGAATCGCTAAATTTTACCGAATCTGTTGATGCATGCCAATTACCGATTCCTTAATGGCGATTCCTTATTTTTCGCTATTAAGGAATCGGTATTAGTTTGGTTGATGCATATGCCCCTTATTTTTTACACAATGTCTTTCATTTGGAAGGCAGAAATGCATCGAAAGTCAATAGATAATAACAGTTCCTTTACAAACCTGAATTACCCTAAGTCTCCCGATACAAATTGTACATCACTTGTGTGTGTAGGCATAGTGCCCGCGACAGGAACCGGCGCAAAATGCAACGTGGTCACAACTCAATATCGCAGTGAAAATTTACCCTTTTTTGGCAAGGTGCCTAGCTCTAGTTTTTTAACCCTAGCTCTGCGGGCACCTTGGGAAACTTAGCAAACCTATACATTTTTGAAAACTAGACACCCAGGGGAATCCAGGATGAGGTGACTTGACTGCTTCCCACCAGGGTCTGTTACCCAGAATCCCTTTCAAACCTAAAAAATTGTCCAAAAAAATACATTTTCCCCACATTTCTGTCGTGGAAAGTTCCGGAATCTGTGTGGATCCAAAAATTTCCACCTACCTCGCGTTCCCCAAAGTCTTACGAGAAAAACGGTACCTCACTTGTGTGGGTCAGCCTAGTGCCCGTGACAGAAAACGTCGCAAAACGCAACGTGGTCACACCTCAATTTCGCAGTGAAAAATGACCCTTTTTTGGCAAAATGTCTAGCTGTAGTTTTTGAACACTAGCTCTGCGGGCACCTTGGGAAACCTAGCAAACCTATACATTTTTAAAAACTAGACACCCAGGGGAATTCAAGATGGGATGACTTGACTGCCTCCCACCAGGGTCTGTTACCCAGAATCCCGTGCAAACCTAAAAAATTGTCACAAAAAACACATTTTCCCCACATTTCTGTCGTGGAAAGTTCCGGAATCTGCGTGGATCCACAAATTTCCACCCACCCCGCGTTCCCCAAAGTCTTATGAGAAAAACGGTACCTCACTTGTGTGGGTCGGCTTAGTGCCCGCGACAGGAAATGGCGCAAAACGCAACGTGGTCACACCTCAATTTCGCAGTGAAAATTACCCTTTTTTGGCAAAATGGTCATGCTGTAGTTTTTGAACCCTAGCTCTGCGGGCACCTTGGGAAACCTAGCAAACCTATACATTTTTGAAAACTAGACACCCAGGGGAATCCAGGATGGGGTGACTTGACTGCCTCCCACCAGGGTCTGTTACCCAGAATCCCTTGCAAACCTAAAAAATTGTCAAAAATAAACACATTTTCCCCACATTTCTGTGGTGGAAAGTTCCGGAATCTGCGTGGATCCACAAATTTCCACCCACCCCACGTTCCCCAAAGTCTTATGAGAAAAACGGTACCTCACTTGTGTGGGTCGGCCTAGTGCCCGCAACAGGAAACGGCGCAAAACGCAACGTGGTCACATCTCAATTTCACAGTGAAAAATGACCATTTTTTGGCAAAATGACTAGCTGTAGTTTTTGATCCCTAGCTCTGCGGGCACCTTGGCAAACCTATACATTTTTGAAAAGTAGACACCCAGGGGAATCCAGGATGGGGTGAATTGACTGCCTCCTACCACGGTCTGTTACCCAGAATCCCTTGCAAACCTAAAAAAATGATCCAAAAAAACACATTTTCCCCACATTTCTGTAGTGGAAAGTTCCGGAATCTGCGTGGATCCTCAAATTTCCACCCACCCCGCATTCCCCAAAGTCTTACGAGAAAAAAGGTACCTCACTTGTGTGGGTTGGCCTAGTGCCCGCGACAGGAAACGGCCCAAAATATAGTGAGGTAACATCAAAATTGCCTATCTCAAAACCACCTGGTTTTGCAAGGGGGGGTCACTTGGGTTTTTGGCCCGGTGCTCGGCGGCCATCTAGGGAAACCTACCAAACCCATACATTTCTGAAAGCTAAACACCCGGGGGCTTCCAGGGAGGTATGGCTTGCGTGGATCCCCCAACGTTTCCTTACCCAGAATCCCCTGCAAACCTCAATTTTAGCTGAAAAAATCACTTTGTTCACACATTTTTGTGTGGGAAAGTTGTGGCATCACCGGGCTCACTCAAATTTCCCACCTCCCAGTGTTCCCCTGGGTCTCCCGGTAAAAATGGTGCCTCACTTGTGTGGGAGGCCCAAGTACACGCGACAGGCAAGGGCCAAAAATGGAGTGAGGTGACATCAAAATTGCCTATCTCAAAACCACCTGGTTTTGCAAGGGGGGTCACCTGGGTTTTTGGCCCGGTGCTCGGCGGCCATCTAGGGAAACCTACCAAACTCATACATTTCTAAAATCTAGACACCCGGGGGCTTCCAGGGAGGTATGGCTTGCGTGGATCCCCCAAAGTTTCCTTACACAGAATCCCCTGCAAACCTCAATTTTAGCTGAAAAAATCACTTTTTTTACACATTTTTGTGTGGGAAAGTTGTGGAATTACCGGGCTCACTCAAATTTCCCACCTCCCAGCGTTCCCCTGGGTATCCCGGTAAAAATGGTGCCTCACTTGTGTGGGAGGCCCAAGTACCCGCGACAGGCAAGGGCCCAAAACGTAGTGAGGTGACATCAAAATTGCCTATCTCAAAACCACCTTGTTTTGCAAGGGGGTTCACCTGGGTTTTTTGCCCGGTGCTCGGCGGCCATCTAGGGAAACCTACCAAACCCATACATTTCTGAAAACTAGACACCCGGGGGCTTCCAGGGAGGTATGGCTTGCGTGGATCCCCAAACGTTTCCTTACCCAGAATCCCCTGCAAACCTCAATTTTAGCTGAAAAAATCACTTTTTTCACACATTTTTGTGTGGGAAAGTTGTGGCATCACCGGGCTCACTCAAATTTTCCAGCTCCCAACGTTCCCCTGGCTCTCCCGGTAAAAATGGTGCCTCACTTGTGTGGGAGGCCGAAGTACCCGCGACAGGCAAGGGCCCAAAACGTAGTGAGGTGACATCAAAATTACCTATCTCAAAACCACCTAGTTTTGCAAGGGGGGTCACCTGGGTTTTTGGCCCGGTGCTCGGCGCCCATCTAGGGAAACCTACCAAACCCATACATTTCTGAAAACTAGACACACGGGGTCTTCCAGGGAGGTATGGCTTGCATGGATCCCCCAAAGTTTCCTTACCCAGAATCCCCTGCAAACCTCAATTTTAGCTGAAAAAATCCCTTTTTTCACACATTTTTGTGTGGGAAAGTAGTGGCATCACCGGGCTCACTCAAATTTCCCACCTCCCAGCGTTCCCCTGGGTCTCCCGGTAAAAATGGTGCCTCACTTGTGTGGGAGGCCCAAGTACCCGCGACAGGCAAGGGCCCAAAACGTAGTGAGGTGACATCAAAATTGCCTATCTCAAAACTACCTGGTTTTGCAAGGGGGGTCACCTGGATTATTGGCCCGCTGCTCGGCGGCCATCTAGGGAAACCTACCAAACCCATACATTTCTGAAAACTAGATACCCGGGGGCTTCCAGGGAGGTATGGCTTGCGTGGATCCCCCAACGTTTCCTTACCCAGAATCCCCTGCAAACCTCAATTTTAGCTGAATAAAAATCCCTTTTTTCACACATTTTTGTGTGGGAAAGTTGTGGTATCACCGGGCTCACTCAAATTTCCGGCCTCCCAGCTTTCCCCTGGGTCTCCCAGTAAAAATGGTGCCTCACTTGTGTGGGAGGCCCAAGTACCCGCGACAGGCAAGGGCCCAAAACGTAGTGAGGTGACATCAAAATTGCCTATCTCAAAGTCACCTGGTTTTGCAAGGGGGGGTCACCTGGGTTTTTGGCCCGGTGCTCGGCGGCCATCTAGGGAAACATACCAAACCCATACATTTCTGAAAACTAGACACCCGGGGGCTTCCAGGGAGGTATGGCTTGCGTGGATCCCCCAACGTTTCCGTACCCAGAATCCCCTGCAAACCTCAATTTTAGCTGAAAAAATCACTTTTTTCACACATTTTTGTGTGGGAAAGTTGTGGCATCACCGGGCTCACTCAAATTTCCCACCTCCCAGCGTTCCCCTGGGTATCCCGGTAAAAAGGGTGCCTTACTTGTGTGGGAGGCCCGAGTACCCGCGACAGGCAAGGGCCCAAAACGTAGTGAGGTGACATCAAAATTGCCTAACTCAAAACCACCTGGTTTTGCAAGGGGGGTCACCTGGGTTGTTTGCCCGGTGCTCGGCGGCCATCTAGGGAAACCTACCAAACCCATACATTTCTGAAAACTAGACACCCGGGGGCTTCCAGGGAGGTATGGCTTGCGTGGATCCCCCAAAGTTTCCTTACCGAGAATCCCCTGCAAACCTCAATTTTAGCTGAAAAAATCACTTTTGTCACACATTTTTGTGTGGGAAAGTTGTGGCATCACCGGGCTCACTCAAATTTCCCACCTCCCAGCGTTCCCCTGGGTCTCCCGGTAAAAATGGTGCCTCACTTGTGTGGGAGGCCCAAGTACACGCGACAGGCAAGGGCCCAAAATGGAGTGAGGTGACATCAAAATTGCCTATCTCAAAACCACCTGGTTTTGCAAGGGGAGTCACCTGGGTTTTTGGCCCGGTGCTCGGCGGCCATCTAGGGAAACCTACCAAACCCATACATTTCTGAAATCTAGACACCCGGGGGCTTCCAGGGAGGAATGGCTTGCGTGGATCCCCCAAAGTTTCCTTACACAGAATCCCCTGCAACCCTCAATTTTAGCTGAAAAAATCACTTTTTTCACACATTTTTGTGTGGGAAAGTTGTGGAATTACCGGGCTCACTCAAATTTCCCACCTCCCAGCGTTCCCCTGGGTATCCCGGTAAAAATGGTGCCTCACTTGTGTGGGAGGCCCAAGTACCCGCGACAGGCAAGGGCCCAAAACGTAGTGAGGTGACATCAAAATTGCCTATCTCAAAACCACCTGGTTTTGCAAGGGGGGTCACCTGGGTTTTTTGCCCGGTGCTCGGCGGCCATCTAGGGAAACCTACCAAACCCATACATTTCTGAAAACTAGACACCCGGGGGCTTCCAGGGAGGTATGGCTTGCGTGGATCCCCCAACGTTTCCTTACCCAGAATCCCCTGCAAACCTCAATTTTAGCTGAAAAAATCACTTTTTTCACACATTTGTGTGTGGGAAAGTTGTGGCATCACCGGGCTCACTCAAATTTCCTACCTCCCAACGCTCCCCTGGCTCTCCCGGTAAAAATGGTGCCTCACTTGTGTGGGAGGCCCAAGTACCCGCGACAGGCAAGGGCCCAAAACGTAGTGAGGTGACATCAAAATTACCTATCTCAAAACCACCTGGTTTTGCAAGGGGGGTCACCTGGGTTTTTGGCCCGGTGCTCGGCGCCCATCTAGGGAACTGTTAGACCTGGCACCTTGGCGTGAGTTTCCCTTCCACTTTTTGATGGTGTGCCTCGATTGTTTTGCTGGTGTTGTCCGCTCAGGGCACTGCGCCACGGCTAATCCGTGCCGCAGTGCAAGTGCTCCCTAAGTAAAGTGTACCTGTAATTGATGTTCCCGATTGGTTTATTGGATTCACTGTCAGTCCCCAGTAAAGTGCACCAGGGGTGCCAGGGCTTGTGAATGCCAATGCTGCTGGTGGGCTTGCAGCGCTGGTTGCGCCACCCACAGAAGCGGCCTTGTAAAGTGTGTCTAGGGCCTGCCACCGCAGACCCTGTGCGCGGTCCGGGACTGTCGCGCTGACTGCGCAAGTGCCCCCACTTGCCAGTCCCTAAACCTTCCCTTACCTACATATCAGCCACCCCTCTGGTAGGCCCAAGGGCAGGGTGCATTGTAGGCATAAGGTAAGACATGCCCTGGTGTGTGTGGCATGTCTTAGTAGTGAATTACAGCCCTTTCCGTTCTTCACTATTGAAGGCTACCTGCTCTCCATAGGCCAGAATGGGCTGCTGGGATCACGCCAACGCTGTGACCCCAGTGGACTCAGAGAGCATGGTAGAGTGTCAAGTTTAGTATGCCTGAACTCAGGATGATAAAATACTTCTTGTAGTCAAGTTTATTTTAATATCCTGGGTTTGTAAATACTACTTTTAGAAAGTTAGTATTTACTGACCTGACCATCTCAGTCCGCCTCTGCTGTATGTGTGTGTGTTCTGCCCAGCAACAGTAAGGAGCAGGGTTGGGGAATCCCCAGAGACAGGTCGGCTGCCAGGTGGTGGGTAGAGAGATTACACCTGGATGGGTGGGAGGAGTACACCTTGACTCTTGAATAGACCTGTGCTCTGCCACCACAAAGCCGGCGCCACCCCCTGTGGGGCGGCTGATGTCTCTGCCCTGCTGCTGAAAGGAAAGAGCAGAGTCACCATAACAGAGTGCTCCAGAACTGGACTGAGCCAGGCCTAGGCCCCCTGGCGCTAAAGAACAAAAGAATCATGGTATAAAAGTAGGAGCCTGGCTCCTAAGAAATGAGAATCCTGTTTACCACAAAGGACCTCTGCCCGACTAGAAGGAGAAGGAGACGCCGGAGGAGCTGGCCTGCTGCTTGCCTTGCTGAGAGAGGAGAGGAAGAGACTTACTGAAAAGACTTTGCTACTTTGTGCTTGAACATTCTCCAAGGGCTTGATCTGAGCTTGCCCCCTGAACTGAACCCCAGGAACAGTGGGTTCTTTGTGCTTCTTGCTCGTCCTCCAATTCGAGCCGTGTGTGCATCCCGCTGGAAAAGAGACTGCGCCCCTCATCGCCCCTCCTAGGGCCGTGACACCCAGAAGCTCGCCTGCCTCAAACCCGTGAGAGCCCCGCTCCGTCCGGAGCCGCTCTCTGTTCCCGGGCCAGGCCGCCTGCATCCCTGTCACCGCCTGCCATTGGAGTGCGCTGAACGCGCTATCACCCCTCCTGCCGGAAGCCGTCCGACGACTGTGATCTACGCCGGGTCATCCAGCTGCACTGACCGTGCCCTGCGACCCCGCTTCGCTATCCCCGGACATCTCAGGCCGCGCCGCCCCCGCTGTGGAGACCCTCCTGCACCGCCGTGCTAAAGGGTCGCTGGCCGCGCCTGCCTACGTGCCCACACCTGCTGATTGAGGACCCAAGAACACTTCCCAAGCTGAGAGTCGCACCGACCTGTGCCGACTCTCCTAATCACGAAAGGAGTCCAGTATCGGGCTCGGGGCCCGCAACGCCTTATTTCCCCGTTCGCCGGAACCGATCTCTGTGAGTACTGGAACTACGAGTAAGGAAACTACGAACCAAGAACATTGGCCTGCTGTATAACCTGGTGGCCTAGCGAAAACGTTATTGGTCTTGTGATAAGTCTGCTGAGATATATATACCTTATTTTTACATAAAGGATCGTATTTTTATATATATCCAAGTCTGGTGTCCGTTTCTGGGGGGGATTGATGTATTTACTGTGGGTACGATTGTAAGTGCTTAACCAACAACGCCTGAGGAATCGCCTTGGCTGCTCACGCCACGCACCTAGAGGGTGAGCAAGGGTCATTCGCGAGGGGTTATCCTGCGCCCTGACGTGGAGGAGAGGGTCCCTGCTTGACACAAGGGCAACCTTGCGCCAACCAGAGATCCCCGACTCTAACATTGTTGGCAGCGGGTGGGATTTTTGGATTTGCACTTGTAATTTACATACAGTGAATTATTAATCACCAGATAGTGAGAGCAGACCAAGTAACGCAGCCACAGGTTTTCATTTTCTGAACTTTGTTGAGACATCTGCCATTACTGCAACCATGCCTGGCTCACACTCCGCTGGGAGAGCACTCTCTGTGATTTCTGGAATAGATGAGGTGGATTGGGAGAGACTGGAAGGCTACACGATGGAGCAATTGAAAGGCTACAGTGTAAAATTCAGAGTCCCCCATGCTGGATTCAAGAGGAAGAACCAGTACACGAAGGCGCTGAGAGCCTGGAAGGAGTCACGAGACCCACGGAATGCGGGGGACATCGTTCCGCCCGACAACCTTGAGGAGCCCAGCAGAGTCCGGTCGCCAGAGGAGCTGGCAGACAGGGCAGCAGACAGGGCGCATGCAATGGAGATGGCAAAGTTGGCAGGACAAATGGAAATGGAAAAGCAGAAGTTGGCCCTGGAGGCACAACAACGCCAAATGGATCATGATATCAGATTGAAGGAGTTGGAGCTGAAGGCGAAAAGTTTGGACACCGCTCCTTCTGGTGGCAGCACTCCACCAGTGCAGGTAGAGTCCAAGGTGTACATCCCCAAAGATGTAGTAAAGGAGTATTTTAGAAAGGATGACATAGGGCAGTGGTTTAGAGCCTACGAGGTGGCCATGTCCTCCCACCGGGTCCCTGAGAAAGACTGGGGAGCGGGGTTGTGGGGAAGGTTCCTTGCTGAAGGGCGTGACACCCTGTTAGATTTACCCTTAGATCTCCAAACCTCATACCCCCATATGAAGGAAGCTTTAATGACCAGGTATGGGTTAACTCCGGAGCTATATAGACAGCGGTTCAGGGAGACGAAGAAGATCCCTGAGAGTACGTATGTGGAGTATGTGACCTTTTTCTGCAGAGCGCTGGATGGTTGGGTGAAGGGTAGCAAAGTGAATGATTATCAAGGGCTGCTTGACTTAATTGCATGGGAGCACTTGTCCAGTCAATGTTTTCCTGAGCTACGCCAGCACCTGATTGATAGCAAGCTGTCCAACCCGAGGAAGCTTGCTGAGGAGGCGGACCGCTGGCTCAGCACCAGGGTCCACAAGGGTCAAGTGGGAGACTCCGCCAAAGGTGGGCAGGGTCCCCAGCAGAAGAGTGGGGGGGACAAGGGTAAACAGAAGGGGTTCCAAAAAGGCCCCCAAAGTAACTCCCAAGGGAACCAGCAGAAGGGTTCTCAGCCTCCCCCACCCCCGCAGCAGAACGGGGCCCCGACAGGTAGACCTGTTCCAAAGGGGCCCTTCAATTGTTATAAGTGTGGTGACCCGGGTCACATTGCCTCTGATCCTAAGTGTCGCCTGTTTGGTAAGACCGCACCCACTGGTGCTCCCCCCCGGCAAGTAGCTAGTGTTAACTTTGGGGAGGAAGTAGCAGTCCAGGAGGGTGGGGGTCCCGGGCAGATGACCCTAGTCTCGCTAGGAGACAGTGAGATGGTCCCTGTAACCTACCTGCCCTCTAACACTAAGAAATATGGGCAGGTGGTGACCATCAATGGAAGGAAGGTGGAGGCTCTTAGAGATACAGGAGCCAGCGTGACCTCGGTGAGGCAACACCTGGTGTCTCAAGAGCAGATTGTACCCAATGCCTACTGTAGGGTTGTCAATGCTGACAACGTAGAGAGTCGTTGTCCAATGGCTCAAGTTCCCTTTGAGTGGGGGGAGGTCTCTGGTACTCTACAAGTCGCTGTGAGAACTGACATGCCTGTAGATTGTCTGCTAGGGAACGACCTGGAGAGCTCCCCTTGGGAAAAGGTGGAGAAGACCACGCATCTGAGGATGGTGGGTCTACCCGACTGGGCGTGCGTGACCACCCGGTCCATGGCAGCCAGTAGGGGTGTTGAGAGGGTCCTGGAGCCTGAGGGAGAGGTCCAGGAACCGGCCTTAGGGAGAAGGCGCAGGAGGCGCGGGAACCCGGCCCCCGAAGTTCCCACGGCCCAGGAGGAAGTAGACCCTGAGGGGGATGCTCTGGAGCCTACCGGGGAACAGATTGCCGAACTGGGAGACTTGCCTGAGCTGACCCATTGGCAGCAAGAAGGAGGTCCCTCCAGGGAGGAATTCTGCAGGGAGCAGAAAGAATGCCCTTCTCTCATGGGTATGCGGCAACAGGCTGCAGACCAGGCCAATGGTGTTCAGGCCAAAACACACTACGTGTACTGGGAGAGTGACCTCCTGTATTCCGAGCCTAAGGCTGCTGAACCTGGGTCAGCCCGTGTGCTGGTGGTACCCCAGAAGTTCAGAACCTTCCTACTGGGGCTGGCTCATGATGTGCCTTTAGCAGGACATTTGGGGATGGACAAGACCTATGACAGGCTTGTCACCCACTTTTACTGGCCCCAAATGCACAAGAATTCAGATTCCTACTGCAGAACCTGTCAGACTTGCCAGGCAAGTGGTAAGAGCGGAGGGAAGCACAAGGCTCCTCTGCAACCTTTCCCTGTGGTCGGTACGCCATTCCAACGAGTGGGTATTGACATTGTGGGGCCTCTGGACCCCAAGACAGCCCTGGGCAACAGGTTCATCCTGGTCTTGGTGGACCATGCCACCCGGTACCCTGAAGCCATCCCTCTGAGGACAGTGACGGCCCCCGTGGTGGGACGGGCACTGATGGGAATTTTCTCCCGAGTGGGATTCCCTCTAGAGGTGGTGAGCGACAGGGGGACCAATTTCATATCCACATATATGAAATCCCTGTGGAAGGAGTGTGGGGTAACTTACAAGTTCACCACTCCTTACCACCCCCAAGGAAATGGGTTGGTTGAGAGATTCAACCGAACCCTCAAAGGCATGATCATGGGCCTGGACGGTCCAATGAGGCGTAAGTGGGACGTCCTCTTGCCATGCCTGCTCTTCGCTTACCGAGAGGTGCCGCAGAAGTCTCTAGGGTTCAGCCCCTTTGAGCTTCTGTATGGTCACCCGGTAAGAGGACCTCTGAGTTTGGTAAAGGAAGGCTGGGAGCAATCTCCCAGGAAACCTCCCCAGAATGTATATAGTTACATGCTGGCCTTCCGAAACCAGACTCGGCGTTTCAGGCAACTTGCTGAGGCAAATCTGGAAGCCAGCCAGGAGGAGATGAAGCGGTGGTACGACCGGAATGCCACTCTGGTAGAGCTTCAACCTGGACAAAAGGTGTGGGTCTTGGCCCCAGTGGAGCCGTGTGCACTTCAGGATAAGTGGACCGGTCCATTTGAGGTTGTGGAGCGCAAAAGTCCTATCACCTACTTGGTGGACATGCAGACTCCCAGGAACCCTTTGAGGGTCCTACATGTTAACCGCCTTAAGCCCCACTTAGAGAGGACCGAAGTGGGCATGCTGCTGGCCACTGATGATGGAATGGAAGAGGAGACCGAGCCTCTTCCTGACCTCTTAGTGGCCTCTGAGAAAGATGGGTCAGTGGATGGAGTTAACCTCTCACCCACCCTGACGCCCGAACAACAGGAAGACTGCCGCCACTTGCTGGGACAATTTTCCGACCGATTCTCCCTGGTTCCTGGTGTCACAGATTGGTGCGTCCATGATGTGGACACAGGAGACAGCTTACCTGTGAAGCACAAGGCTTACAGGGTAACTGACAGGGTCAGAGCTTGCATTAAGGAGGAGGTCTCCAAAATGCTTGCGCTAGGGGTGGTTGAGTCCTCCAGCAGTCCTTGGTCCAGCCCCGTGGTCTTGGTCCCCAAAGCTGCTGCGCCGGGAGCCACACCTGAACTCCGGTTCTGTGTGGACTACAGAGGACTCAATTCAGTCACGAAGACTGACGCGCACCCCATCCCCAGAGCGGATGAGCTCATTGATCGGCTGGGGGCTGCCCGGTTCCTCAGTACGTTTGATTTAACGTCTGGGTACTGGCAGATCGCCTTGACCGATGGGGCCAAAGAGAGGTCAGCATTCTCTACACCAGATGGGCACTTCCAGTTCCGAGTCATGCCATTTGGGATGAAGAATGCCCCTGCCACCTTTCAGAGGTTGGTCAACCAGGTACTGGTTGGGCTGGATGCGTTCAGTGCCGCCTACCTGGATGACATCGCCGTGTTCAGTGCCACCTGGCCTGAACACCTGCGCCACCTCTGGGAAGTGTTGATGGCTCTGCGCCGAGCAGGCCTCACGATCAAAGCCAGCAAGTGCCAGATCGGGCAGGGTTCCGTGGTGTACTTGGGACACCAAGTGGGGAGTGGCAAGGTGGCACCCTTGCAACCCAAAATTGAGACCATCCTGGCTTGGGAACCCCCCAAGACGCAGACCGCAGTGAGGGCCTTCCTGGGGCTCACTGGGTACTACAGGAGGTTTGTCAAGGGCTATGGAACGATCGTTGCCCCCTTGACAGAGCTGACTTCGAAGAAGCAGCCCAGGAACGTGATTTGGACTGACACCTGTCAGAAAGCTTTCGACACCCTGAAGACTGCCATGTGCACGGCGCCCGTGCTCTTGGCCCCTGACTTCTCCAAGGAATTCCTAGTGCAGACAGACGCTTCAGAGCATGGTGTAGGGGCTGTTCTCTCACAGATGACTGAGGAGGGCTGGGACCAACCCGTAGCCTTCATCAGTAGGAGGTTACTTCCACGGGAAAGTAGGTGGAGTGCAATTGAGCGAGAAGCATTTGCTGTGGTCTGGGCGCTGAAGAAGCTAAGACCCTACTTGTTTGGGTCTCACTTCCGGGTTCAGACGGACCACAGGCCCCTCAGATGGTTGATGCAAATGAGGGGTGAAAACCCGAAGCTGTTGAGGTGGTCCATCTCCCTACAGGGTATGGACTTTACGGTGGAACACCGTCCTGGTACAGATCACGCCAACGCTGACGGTCTGTCCAGGTATTTCCGCCTTAGTGACGAGGAACCCCCTGGGCAAGGGTAGTTCTCCCCACATTTCAGCTGGAGGGGACACGTGTTAGACCTGGCACCTTGGCGTGAGTTTCCCTTCCACTTTTTGATGGTGTGCCTCGATTGTTTTGCTGGTGTTGTCCGCTCAGGGCACTGCGCCACGGCTAATCCGTGCCGCAGTGCAAGTGCTCCCTAAGTAAAGTGTACCTGTAATTGATGTTCCCGATTGGTTTATTGGATTCACTGTCAGTCCCCAGTAAAGTGCACCAGGGGTGCCAGGGCTTGTGAATGCCAATGCTGCTGGTGGGCTTGCAGCGCTGGTTGCGCCACCCACAGAAGCGGCCTTGTAAAGTGTGTCTAGGGCCTGCCACCGCAGACCCTGTGCGCGGTCCGGGACTGTCGCGCTGACTGCGCAAGTGCCCCCACTTGCCAGTCCCTAAACCTTCCCTTACCTACATATCAGCCACCCCTCTGGTAGGCCCAAGGGCAGGGTGCATTGTAGGCATAAGGTAAGACATGCCCTGGTGTGTGTGGCATGTCTTAGTAGTGAATTACAGCCCTTTCCGTTCTTCACTATTGAAGGCTACCTGCTCTCCATAGGCCAGAATGGGCTGCTGGGATCACGCCAACGCTGTGACCCCAGTGGACTCAGAGAGCATGGTAGAGTGTCAAGTTTAGTATGCCTGAACTCAGGATGATAAAATACTTCTTGTAGTCAAGTTTATTTTAATATCCTGGGTTTGTAAATACTACTTTTAGAAAGTTAGTATTTACTGACCTGACCATCTCAGTCCGCCTCTGCTGTATGTGTGTGTGTTCTGCCCAGCAACAGTAAGGAGCAGGGTTGGGGAATCCCCAGAGACAGGTCGGCTGCCAGGTGGTGGGTAGAGAGATTACACCTGGATGGGTGGGAGGAGTACACCTTGACTCTTGAATAGACCTGTGCTCTGCCACCACAAAGCCGGCGCCACCCCCTGTGGGGCGGCTGATGTCTCTGCCCTGCTGCTGAAAGGAAAGAGCAGAGTCACCATAACAGAGTGCTCCAGAACTGGACTGAGCCAGGCCTAGGCCCCCTGGCGCTAAAGAACAAAAGAATCATGGTATAAAAGTAGGAGCCTGGCTCCTAAGAAATGAGAATCCTGTTTACCACAAAGGACCTCTGCCCGACTAGAAGGAGAAGGAGACGCCGGAGGAGCTGGCCTGCTGCTTGCCTTGCTGAGAGAGGAGAGGAAGAGACTTACTGAAAAGACTTTGCTACTTTGTGCTTGAACATTCTCCAAGGGCTTGATCTGAGCTTGCCCCCTGAACTGAACCCCAGGAACAGTGGGTTCTTTGTGCTTCTTGCTCGTCCTCCAATTCGAGCCGTGTGTGCATCCCGCTGGAAAAGAGACTGCGCCCCTCATCGCCCCTCCTAGGGCCGTGACACCCAGAAGCTCGCCTGCCTCAAACCCGTGAGAGCCCCGCTCCGTCCGGAGCCGCTCTCTGTTCCCGGGCCAGGCCGCCTGCATCCCTGTCACCGCCTGCCATTGGAGTGCGCTGAACGCGCTATCACCCCTCCTGCCGGAAGCCGTCCGACGACTGTGATCTACGCCGGGTCATCCAGCTGCACTGACCGTGCCCTGCGACCCCGCTTCGCTATCCCCGGACATCTCAGGCCGCGCCGCCCCCGCTGTGGAGACCCTCCTGCACCGCCGTGCTAAAGGGTCGCTGGCCGCGCCTGCCTACGTGCCCACACCTGCTGATTGAGGACCCAAGAACACTTCCCAAGCTGAGAGTCGCACCGACCTGTGCCGACTCTCCTAATCACGAAAGGAGTCCAGTATCGGGCTCGGGGCCCGCAACGCCTTATTTCCCCGTTCGCCGGAACCGATCTCTGTGAGTACTGGAACTACGAGTAAGGAAACTACGAACCAAGAACATTGGCCTGCTGTATAACCTGGTGGCCTAGCGAAAACGTTATTGGTCTTGTGATAAGTCTGCTGAGATATATATACCTTATTTTTACATAAAGGATCGTATTTTTATATATATCCAAGTCTGGTGTCCGTTTCTGGGGGGGATTGATGTATTTACTGTGGGTACGATTGTAAGTGCTTAACCAACAACGCCTGAGGAATCGCCTTGGCTGCTCACGCCACGCACCTAGAGGGTGAGCAAGGGTCATTCGCGAGGGGTTATCCTGCGCCCTGACGTGGAGGAGAGGGTCCCTGCTTGACACAAGGGCAACCTTGCGCCAACCAGAGATCCCCGACTCTAACAGGAACCCTACCAAACCCATACATTTCTGAAAACTAGACACCCGGGGGCTTCCAGGGAGGTATGGCGTGCATGGATCCCCCAAAGTTTCCTTACCCAGAATCCCCTGCAAACCTCAATTTTAGCTGAAAAAATCCCTTTTTTCACACATTTTTGTGTGGCAAAGTAGTGGCATCACCGGGCTCACTCAAATTTCCCACCTCCCAGCGTTCCCCTGGGTCTCCCGGTAAAAATGGTGCCTCACTTGTGTGGGAGGCCGAAGTACCCGCGACAGGCAAGGGCCCAAAACGGAGTGAGGTGACATCAAAATTGCCTATCTCAAAACCACCTGGTTTTGCAAGGGGGGTCACCTGGGTTTTTTGCCCGGTGCTCGGCGGCCATCTAGGGAAACCTACCAAACCCATACATTTCTGAAAACTAGACACCCGGGGGCTTCCAGGGAGGTATGGCTTGCGTGGATCCCCCAACGTTTCCTTACCCAGAATCCCCTGCAAACCTCAATTTTAGCTGAATAAAAATCCCTTTTTTCACACATTTTTGTGTGGGAAAGTTGTGGTATCACCGGGCTCACTCAAATTTCCGGCCTCCCAGCTTTCCCCTGGGTCTCCCAGTAAAAATGGTGCCTCACTTGTGTGGGAGGCCCAAGTACCCGCGGCAGGCAAGGGCCCAAAACGTAGTGAGGTGACATCAAAATTGCCTATCTCAAAGTCACCTGGTTTTGCAAGGGGGGGTCACCTGGGTTTTTGGCCCGGTGCTCGGAGGCCATCTAGGGAAACATACCAAACCCATACATTTCTGAAAACTAGACACCCGGGGGCTTCCAGGGAGGTATGGCTTGCGTGGATCCCCCAACGTTTCCTTACACAGAATCCCCTGCAAACCTCAATTTTAGCTGAAAAAATCACTTTTTTCACACATTTTTGTGTGGGAAAGTTGTGGCATCACCGGGCTAACTCGAATTTCCCACCTCCCAGCGTTCCCCTGGGTCTCCCGGTAAAAATGGTGCCTCACTTGTGTGGGAGGCCCAAGTACCCGCGACAGGCAAGGGCCCAAAACGTAGTGAGGTGACATCAAAATTGCCTATCTCAAAACCACCTGGTTTTGCAAGGGGGGTCACCTGGGTTTTTGGCCCGGTGCTCGGCGGACATCTAGGGAAACCTATCAAACCCATACATTTCTGAAAACTAGACACCTGGGGGCTTCCAGGGAGGTATGGCTTGCGTGGATCCCCCAACGTTTCCTTACCCAGAATCCCCTGCAAACCTAAATTTAGCTGGAAAAATCACTTTTTTCACACATTTTTGTGTGGGAAAGTTGTGGCATCACAGGGCTCACTCAAATTTCCCACCTCCCAGCATTCCCCTGGGTCTCCCGGTAAAAATGGTGCCTCACTTGTGGGGGAGGCCCAAGTACCCGCGACAGTCAAGGGCCCAAAACGTAGTGAGGTGACATCAAAATTGCATATCTCAAAACCACCTGGTTTTGCAAGGGGGGTTACCTGGGTTTTTTGCCCGGTGCTCGGCGGCCATCTAGGGAAACCTACCAAACCCATACATTTCTGAAAACTATACACAAGGGGGCTTCCAGGGAGGTATGGCTTGTGTGGATCCCCCAACGTTTCCTTACCCAGAATCCCCTGCAAACCTCAATTTTAGCTGAAAAAATCACTTTTTTCACACATTTTTGTGTGGGAAAGTTGTGGCATCACCGGGCTCACTCAAATTTCCCACCTCCCAGCGTTCCCCTGGGTATCCCGGTAAAAATGGTGCCTTACTTGTGTGGGAGGCCCGAGTCCCGCGACAGGCAAGGGCCCAAAACGTAGTGAGGTGACATCAAAATTGCCTAACTCAAAACCACCTGGTTTTGCAAGGGGGGTCACCTGGGTTTTTTGCCCGGTGCTCGGCGGCCATCTAGGGAAACCTACCAAACCCATACATTTCTGAAAACTAGACACCCGGGGGCTTCCAGGGAGGTATGGTTTGCGTGGATCCCCCAAAGTTTCCTTACCGAGAATCCCCTGCAAACCTTAATTTTAGCTGAAAAAATCACTTTTGTCACATATTTTTGTGTGGGAAAGTTGTGGCATCACTGGGCTCACTCAAATTTCCCACCTCCCAGCATTCCCCTGGCTCTCCTGGTAAAAATGGCGCCTCACTTGTGTGGGAGGCCCAAGTACCCGCGACAGGCAAGGGCCCAAAACGTAGTGAGGTGACATCAAAATTGCCTATCTCAAAACCACCTGGTTTTGCAAGGGGGGTCACCTGGGTTTTTTGCCCGGTGCTCGGCGGCCATCTAGGGAAATGTTGGACTTGGCCCTTCTGGCAGGTTCACCCCTGAACTTTTTGCTTTTACTGGTGACTTGGTGATAGTGGTTTTTGTTTTCTGCGCACGTTTCCTGTGTCCCAGGGTAAAGTGCGTGCGCCCTCTGAGTGCATGTGGTGAGATAGGCCTGCCCTCCCATAGGAATGCATGGGGAATGTATGTGTCCCTGGTAGTTCCTGATGCGTGGGGTGTGCATGGTCGAGTTTGGTATGTGCGGACTCGTGTGATTGAATGCTGCGCGATGATGCGTGCGGCGTGCGTGTAGCTAGTATGGAAGTGCCACTTCTAGAAGTGGGCACTTCGGTGTGCAGTGTAAAATGTGTGCCTTGTCTGGCGATTGGCTGGTTGAGGTCATGTGACGGGCTAGGGATTCCCCAGAGTCAGGAGGAGTCACCCGGTGGTGAATAGGGAGATCAGCAGCTAGGAGGAGTACACCTGGGTCCTGAATAGGGCAGGGCTTTCCCCACACAATGCTGGCTCCGCCCCCTGTGGTGCGACTGATGACCCTAGCCCTGCCAGTGAATAGAGTGAGGGGCTGAGCACATCAAGGGTGCTCCCCAACCAGCTGAGACTGGTTTTCCCCCTCACCCTGACCCAAGAACAAAGGGTTTTACTGTATAAAAATGGGTCTGTGTCCCCACAGAAACTGTTCTGCTTTGGATCCTGACAGGAGGGGGCTTGCTGCTGGTGGGGCCCAGGAGTGACCGCCATGGGGGCTGCCTCCCTGCTGGAGGGCCCTGTGTGCTGGCCCCTGGGCCCTGCATTGCCCCCTTGATGCCTCAAGGACTCTTCTTTGGGACCTTTGGTGCTTTAGCCTGCTAGCGCCCTGGGAGCGCTTTATCGCTATTTTTGCCAGGAAGGAGAGCGTGCATGCTCTGCAGCGCTTAGCTGCAGTCCTTGCCCCCAGAGGGAACCCTCAGCGTAGGGATTCCCCCGTAATAGCTGTTCCGTGTGGGAGCCTACCCCGCCGCCTGTCGGCTTATGGTAATTGGGCGCGGGTGCGCACCCCGCATTGCGGCCTTAATTTGTGTCTTTGCGGGTGCCCACCCCGCTAAATATGCCGCCCTCTGCTTTTATTTAAAAGCGGGTGCCCACCCCGCTTATTTCCGCTTATGGCTCGCCTTTTGGTGCACGGGTGCCCACCCCGCGACTTGACTGCCTCCGAGATCGCCGCTCTGGGTCCCGCCGTGGCCGCCCCGGAAGTCAGGCAAGTCCGCCTGTGACGGTGGCGGGGCCGCGGCAGGACCGGAAGCTGTGCGCGGGAGCCCCGAAGCTGGTTACTCAACGAGGGAGGACGGGAGCCCACCCCGCCTCCCAGAGCGGGAGAGAGGAGCCAGGAAGGCTGCAAAGGCCGCCGATGCAGCGCGGGGCTCCCAAGAGTGAAAGGGATGCCCCGTGCCGCGAGAGAACTGCCGCCGGTCCCGCAGCACGGGAAATAGAAGACCGGAGCTTTGCGGGCCCCGGGGACTGCAGCAGAACACCGGACGGAGTCTCCTCAATGGGAAAGAGTCCCGTCGCAGAGAGGAGATCTCCAGAGAGAAGTGCAAAGGTGAGTGGGGCGAGTGTTCAATGTGGCCTGGCAGAGGTACCTGGTCAGAGCGGCCCCGTTTGTGCAGCGGGCCACTCCAACATGGGCATGCCCCTTTTCCGAGCCTAGGTGGCTCCAACGATGGCCATATTTGTTTCAAGGGCCCTGTGGGGGTCCTGAGGTCCCTGGGCCCCATACTGCCCCAGTGGCCAGTATTCTCCAGCTGCCCCACTTTGCAGGGGTCAGCTGCAATGAGGGGGCATCAGTATTTACTTTCTGAGCCTGCGTGGCTCCAACGATGTGGGAAGAATTGGTTTTAGAGCCTATGAGGCTCCAACGTGGGCATGTTGCGTTTAGGCGCACCCTGCCTCCATGTGGGCACGATTGTTCCTCGAGCCTGAGTGGCTCCCACGGGCATTATTGTTTCAGAGCCAGGAGAGGCTCCAACTTGGGGACATGGTGTGTGTCGAGCCTAGAGGGCTCCAACGTTGGATATTGTCTCAGGGGCTAGTGAGAGCCCCTGCCTACTATGTGCCTTCCCCAGCTGCGCAGCACTTAGTGCCAGCTGCAGCGTTTAGGCCCTGTGCTTGTCCCCAGCTGCCCAGCAAGTAGTGGGCAGCTGTTACGTTTAGGTTCTGGCATAACCTGGACTCTGATGTGATTTTGGTGCTAGGAAATGTACGGTGTAGTATGTTTTGCGCACCCTGTGTTCATGCTTATGGTGCTAGGAAATGTACTGTGTATAGTATGTTTGGCGCACCCTGTGTCTGATACCTCTAAATGTAGTTATTTCTGCCTAGAAGGTTGTTTTACCTGCTTTGGTTGATGGTAGGGAGAATGTACTTCCCTGTGCGATGTGCGCCCCTAGTATAGTTATACTTAGGTGGTTAGGTCTAATGCGTTAGACCAATGAGAATTGCATAATGTGATTTATGCCCCTGTGATAGATGCAGGATAGGTTTTATACCTGATGCTAGTGTGATGACGCTGAGGTCATTATTGCGCCAGTAGTTACTGGTTGTGCTCTACAGTTACTTTGTGTTATGTTCTACATTTACTATTGGTGATTTGTGCTAATTTCCAAAAGTGCTAATTCCTGACAGTGGTCCATGTGGCCCTGTCTCCTGTACATATAATCCCTTGTAAATTCTGCCCGTGCCTGTTGGCACATTGTAGAGTGTGTGTTTTTATCTAATGTGTTGTGGTATAATACAAAGGTTATTTTTATACAATACCTTGTGTGGAGTTTCTTTTGTGGTGGGCCTTGGGTGTTGTTGCTGGGTGCGCGCGCAAACGCTTCACACATTGCCTCAGAGATAAGCCTGACTGCTCGTGCCAAGCTACCAAGGGGGTGAGCAGGGGTTATATTTTTTTTTTTAGTTTAAAGAAAGTTTATTGAAAATAAGCAGAATATACATCCGTAATACAATCTAGCATATAGAGGCAATACCAATAGAGAATAGGCTATATATAATAATAAAAGAAAGAAGAAAAAGAAAAGAGGGGAGAAGAAGGGGGGAAGGAGAGAAAAAGAAAAATATATGTAAATCCTATAACAATACCATAGAACAGTATTATATATCAAATATAACAGATACATCGTAATGAACTCACTACCACAAATTCACTTATATATTGAGAGTATATACAAAATAGAACAACATTTAAGTTACCTTAATGGAAGTAAACTTAATTTAAGGAGGTTTGGAAACTTCTTCTATGGCTGGAACATGGGATGGTAATGATTGACCAGATAAATTTAAAAAGTTAGTAACAGGAAGCCACAACAAATCACGTTTAATAGCCAGAGTAATCGGGTAAACATAAGCTCTATCTAACCTATGGTTATAACAAACGCCATACCACCAGGCTTGAAAAGAAACATTAGAAGCATTTTTCCATGACTTAGTGATCTGTTGAAAAGCAACAGCAATGAGTAAGTCAATAATAAGAGTATTAAGGGAAGTGGATGAGGGCCAAATTTCCGCAACACTACCTAGAAAAATATGAGAGAATGAAAAGGGGATATGCGTGTGAAATATTTTGTTAATTTGCTGCCAAACTTTAATCCAAAATTGATGAATGACTGGGCAAGTAAACAACATATGTTTAAGGTCTGCAACAGGGGCTGGACAGGACCAACAAGTAGAGGGGGAGAGAGGGTTAATCTGATGTAATTTGACTGGAGTAACTAGTAGTCTATTATATATAAAAAATAATGTTTGTGTAGTATTTGCTGCCCTAGAGGATTTCCTTATCTTAGTCCAAATGTTATCCCATACTGACGTGGAAAAAGAAGTGCCTAAATCGGATTCCCAATTAGTTTCAACTGCAGATTTGTCCCGAGTCTCATTAGTGCATCTCAATTTATTGTAAATTTGAGAGGCCGAGGGGTTCGATTTCAAAAATGAAATCGTAACAGGAGAAGATATGATCTGTGTGGAGGAAATCACGAGCTTATCATAGGAACTTTGGGCAGCTGAGGTCAATAATTTATATTTAGAAAGGAAAGAGGAGGGAAGAGAGAAGCGTCGTTGCAATATACGGAAAGGAATGCAAGTATCGCCCATGAAAAGTTGATGAGTCCATTTAAGACCAAGGTTAAACCATTCTTTCCAAAAAAGAGTCCGATTTTTGATCCTAATACGAGTATTATACCAAATCGGTGATTGCAAGAACTGGGTACGGTCATCTAAACCATCTAATATAAGAGGATGAAGAGCTTTACGAGTCTGTTTGAGAATGGAAGGGAGAATTTCTGTGGAGTATTCGAAATGGATAAAAAGTCGTCAAATGAAAGAGGATAAATGAAAGAGGATTCAATATCTACCCAAAGGGGTAATGATAACAAATCAGTCGCATTTTGAGATAATAAGGAAGAGGAGTTCTTAAGAAAGAAGGAGGTATGGTAGAGTGCAAAATCAGGGAAATTAACCCCACCCAAATTTTTAGGTCGTTTATGTTTGGAAAAAGACATCCTAGATTTTTTGCTCTGCCACAAAAATTTTGATAGAATAGCATATATTTGTTTGTAACAGGATTTAGGGATGTTAACAGGTAGATTAGATAAGAAAAATAAGATTATAGGGACCAACATCATTTTTATAGAATCCAATCTACCCCACCAAGATAAAAATAAGGGATGCCATCGTGTTGTGGAACTAATTAAAGTTGATTGGAGGTTCTTAAGATTGAGCAATACAGTGTCTTTAATAGAAGGGGTGAACCATAAACCTAAGTATTTAATTTTGGTAGGGCTCCAATGAAAAGAAGAAGATACAAAATCAGCATGAAAACAATATTTATTTAATGGAAGAATTTCACACTTATCTACATTAAGTTTGTATCCTGAAACAGAAGAAAAAGAAGAAACTTCTGAAAGAAAAGCTGGTAGAGAGGTCTGAGGGTTAGATAGAAATAAAAGGATATCATCAGCGTATGCCAAGATTTTTAAGTGCCTATCGCCATAAGGGAAGCCAGTAATATTGTCATTCATCCGGATTTTAGATAAAAAGGGTTCTAAGGTCAAAATAAATAAAAGGGGAGAAAGAGGACACCCTTGTCTGACACCACGGAGAAGCGGGAAAGAAGAGGAAACAAGGCCATTAGCTAAAATGAACGATCTCGGAAAAGAATAAAGTAAAGAGATATAGGATAGAAATCTAGTGCCAAAACCGAACCAAGTAAGAGTCGAAAAAATAAACTGCCAATTAACCCTGTCAAATGCTTTTTCCGCATCCAACGCTACGGCTGCTAACGAAGACTTATGGGATTGAGATTTACTAAGGACATTGAAAAAGAGGCGAGTATTATCTGAGAGATGACGACCTTTAATGAAACCACATTGCTCTTTGCCAATTAAATGAGGTAAAATACTATCTAAACGAAGTGCCAGAATCTTTGCAAAAATCTTATAGTCCAGATTGATTAAAGAAATAGGTCTGTAATTCTTACATAGTGTATGATCTTTACCCTCTTTTGGAAGAAGACAAATCAAAGCTTCTTGAAAAGAACCTTCAGATTTTTGGGAGGATATAAAAAACAGGAATAAATTGAGTAGTTTGGGGATAAGTAATTTGGAAAAGTGGGTATAAAATTCTATGGTAAAACCGTCAGGACCTGGAGCCTTCCCCTTTTTAAGAGACTGAATAGCAGTGAGAATATCTTTAATCTGAATTTCAGACTCTAAAGCAGAGAAGTCAACATCTAAAGAAGGAGGCGGAGGGATGGAAGCCAAATACTGATCAATGTCAGATAAAAGAGGAGTAGATTCAGGAGTATATAGGGATTTATAGAAATTAGAAAATTCCAAAAAAATGTCTTCATCCTTATGAAGCACGGCATTAGTAGAGGATACAATAGAATCAATTTTAGTACGTTCCTTTTTGATCTTGAGATATTTAGCAAGAAAATTACCAGATTTATTCTGCGCACTATAAAATTTAGCACTAGACTTGAGTAAATATAAATTTGCAGAGTCAGTAGAAAGCTTATTAAAAGAAAGTTTAGCACTAATTCATTCTTTCAAAGTAGATTTACTTTTCGATAAGTAATAAAGATGTTCCAGTTGTTTGATTTGTAAAGTAAGTGCTTGAGAAGAAAGAAAAGCTGTACGTCTTTTTCGGGCAACAAAGGATATAACAAAATCTCTAGAAGCAGCTTTTAAGGAATCCCATATAAGTTGGGGAGACAATTGAGGGGATTCATTTTCTTCAAAAAATAAGGAAGCAAATTCGAGAAAGGCTGATGAAAACTTAGGGTCTAAAAGAAGAGAGTTATTGAATCTCCAGCGTCTATTTCCTTTAATGGGAGGAAGTAAATCTAAACTCAAGGAAACTGGGGCATGATCAGAGAGTAGAATAGAGCCTATATCCGAATGAGAAATGTGTTGAAGAAGGGCTTTGGAAATAAAAAGATAATCTATTCGGGATTGGGAGGAGTGAGCAGGTGAATAATAAGTATATTCTTGTAGTGTGGGGTGGCAAAGCCTCCAAGAGTCTACAAGAGCTCTTTGAGAAATAGTAGACATGAATTGAGAATGCATAGAAGACGGGACAAATCTGGAGCCGGAGTTCCTGTCAATAAAGGGATCCACAATCATATTACAATCCCCTCCAAAAATTAAGTAGTCATCAGTACATTGCATTAAATGGGAGAGAATTTGAGGCCAAAACAGTTTATCCGGGGAAGTGGGGGCATAAACATTAAAGATAGTGAGGGGAATTTTATTAATTAATAAAGAGACCACAACCCATCTACCCTCAGAATCATTATCTTGACTTATTAGTTGAACATCTAAGCGTTTATGACAGAGAATAGCAACGCCATTGCGTTTCCCGGAACCTGGTGATGCGAAAACATTGCCCACCCAACATCGTCTCAATTTAGTTACCTCAGTGTCTGGTATATGAATTTCTTGTAGAAGAACAATATCTCCCTTTAAGTTTGCAATGTGAGACAAAACTCGCTGACGTTTGATGGAGAGCCCAAACCTTTAACATTCCAAGATATAATG